>NC_143140.1:30000-655000 GCF_059928025.1 Delphinapterus leucas
CTACCCGAGAGACCTAGGAGTCCTCAGAAGTGTGCTTCCTTTAAAATAAAGCATATAAGGGACTGAGAACTCATGGAAATAGCTGCATGCCTTCCTTTCTGCACGGCTACTAAGGGCTTAACCTGGAGGCAAGTTTCCACGTTCAGATTCCCTTTAGCTCTAGAGCTTGTCAGGCTGACCTCCACCTCGGCCACGGGAGCCCCTGGTTTAGACAGGGCCAACACATTTTCGCCCCACAAGCATGCTTACAGGGTTTACAGGCCTGTCAAGAGCAGGGAGCGGCAGGCACCTTCAACGCAGCGTGAACGCTGCCTTCAAAATGGGCAAGCAAGGCTAGCTCCAGCAGGTCCCCTCTTCCAGGGGCACACTCAGCATGCACACCTGTGGTTTCTAACAAGTCCGAGGAGACACAGGTTACCCTGTGTTTCCTTCCCTGACTCAACTTCTCGAGGTGGGGTGTTCTGCATCATGCGAACTGCCTCAACCAAGGAACGCCGTAAGCTGCTCCTCTGGGCCTGTGGCTCTTCGAAAGCCTGCAGTGCCACAGGAAGAACAGGACTTCAACTGCAGTAAGAACGCAAGCCGACTTCCTCTAGGAGGCACGGCGACTTCAGGCAGGACGTCTTAGATGGAATGCGAAGACGAGGGTTACCCCGAGTGCAGCTCGGGCTAGGGCAACGCGTAAGACTTGCACGCCGTGTGGGACGTGCCAGAACGGTGTTCGTGAACGTGTGCGAGGGCTGAGGAAATGAAGCTGCTCCAAAAGAGAGGGCAGTGCGTTTCCCTACACCCGGCAAGCACAGAGGGGCTCTAACGGGCTCCGGGCCTGGGCGTTGCTTAGCTGGCACAGGTGAGCCTGGGGTACTCAAGTGTCCCTGCCGGGAACAGGGTGCCCAGGCTAGCCTCCTAGGTGTCCAGAAAACTGTGCTGCCTTTCAAGGAATGCAGAGCAGAGGCCTGCGCCTCATGGAAACTGCTGCACGCCTCTGCTTCTGCACGGCAAATCAGGACCTTACTTCCAGGCATGTGTTCATGCTGGGTGTGCCGGTAGCGACGTAGCAGGGTAAGATGCTGACTTTCTCCTCGAGCAGAGTGACTTCACGGACGAGGGCCTCGAAGTATTCCAAGCACAGTGTTCTCTCACGGCAGCTCACACAGGGGTCGTGACAAAGTCTTCCTGGGCACTTCGGACGCACCAGCAATGTTGTCCTGAGGCCGTTCGGGGACTCTGGAAATGTAGATCTCCTCAAGCAACGTACAGTGTGTTGCCCATCACTGGGCACGCACACAGGGCCTCCGAGGGATGCACCAATGGGCCTCGAAGTTGCTCAGCCGGCCCACAGGGGTCTGGAGGTACTCAGTGAACTTGCAGGGAAACCGAGGCCTACCCGAGAGGCCTAGAAGTCCTCAGACGTGTGCTTCCTTTAAAATAAAGCATATAAGGGACTGAGAACTCATGGAAATAGCTGCATGCCTTCCTTTCTGCACGGCTACTAAGGGCTTAACCTGGAGGCAAGTTTCCACGTTGAGATTCCCTTTAGCTCTAGAGCTTGTCAGGCTGACCACCACCGCGGCCACGGAAGCCCCTGGTTTAGACAGGGCCAACACATTTTCGCCCCACAAGCATGCTTACAGGGTTTACAGGCCTTCAAGAGCAGGGAACGGCAGGCACCTTCAACGCAGCGTGAACGCTGCCTTCAAAATGGGCAAGCAAGGCTAGCTCCAGCAGGTCCCCTCTTCCAGGGGCACACTCAGCATGCACCCCTGTGGTTTCTAACAAGTCCGAGGAGACACAGGTTACCCTGTGTTTCCTTCCCTGACTCAACTTCTCGAGGTGGGGTGTTCTGCATCATGCGAACTGCCTCAACCAAGGAACGCCGTAAGCTGCTCCTCTGGGCCTGTGGCTCTTCGAAAGCCTGCAGTGCCACAGGAAGAACAGGACTTCAACTGCAGTAAGAACGCAAGCCGACTTCCTCTAGGAGGCACGGTGACTTCAGGCAGGACGTCTTAGATGGAATGCGAAGACGAGGGTTACCCCGAGTGCAGCTCGGGCTAGGGCAACGCGTAAGACTTGCACGCCGTGTGGGACGTGCCAGAACGGTGTTCGTGAACGTGTGCGAGGGCTGAGGAAATGAAGCTGCTCCAAAAGAGAGGGCAGTGCGTTTCCCTACACCCGGCAAGCACAGAGGGGCTCTAACGGGCTCCGGGCCTGGACGTTGCTTAGCTGGCACAGGTGAGCCTGGGGTACTCAAGTGTCCCTGCCGGGAACAGGGTGCCCAGGCTAGCCTCCTAGGTGTCCAGAAAACTGTGCTGCCTTTCAAGGAATGCAGAGCAGAGGCCAGCGCCTCATGGAAACTGCTGCACGCCTCTGCTTCTGCACGGCAAATCAGGACCTTACTTCCAGGCATGTGTTCATGCTGGGTGTGCCGGTAGCGACGTAGCAGGGTAAGATGCTGACTTTCTCCTCGAGCAGAGTGACTTCACGGACGAGGGCCTCGAAGTATTCCAAGCACAGTGTTCTCTCACGGCAGCTCACACAGGGGCCGTGACAAAGTCTTCCTGGGCACTTCGGACGCACCAGCAATGTTGTCCTGAGGCCGTTCGGGGACTCTGGAAATGTAGATCTCCTCAAGCAACGTACAGTGTGTTGCCCATCACTGGGCACGCACACAGGGCCTCCGAGGGATGCACCAATGGGCCTCGAAGTTGCTCAGCCGGCCCACAGGGGTCTGGAGGTACTCAGTGAACTTGCAGGGAAACCGAGGCCTACCCGAGAGGCCTAGGAGTCCTCAGACGTGTGCTTCCTTTAAAATAAAGCATATAAGGGACTGAGAACTCATGGAAACAGCTGCATGCCTCCCTTTCTGCACGGCTACTAAAGGCCTAACCTGGAGGCAAGTTTCCACGTTCAGATTCCCTTTAGCTCTAGAGCTTGTCAGGCTGACCACCACCGCGGCCACGGAAGCCCCTGGTTTAGACAGAGCCAACTCATTTTCGCCACACAAGCATGCTTACAGGGTTAACAGGCCTTCAAGTGCAGGGAACGGCAGGCACCTTCAACGCAGCGTGAACGCTGCCTTCAAAATGGGAAAGCAAGGCTAGCTCCAGCAGGTCCCCTCTTCCAGGGGCACACTCAGCATGCACCCCTGTGGTTTCTAACAAGTCCGAGGAGACACAGGTTACCCTGTGTTTCCTTCCCTGACTCAACTTCTCGAGGTGGGGTGTTCTGCATCATGCGAACTGCCTCAACCAAGGAACGCCGTAAGCTGCTCCTCTGGGCCTGTGGCTCTTCGAAAGCCTGCAGTGCCACAGGAAGAACAGGACTTCAACTGCAGTAAGAACGCAAGCCGACTTCCTCTAGGAGGCACGGTGACTTCAGGCAGGACGACTTAGATGGAATGCGAAGACGAGGGTTACCCCGAGTGCAGCTCGGGCTAGGGCAACGCGTAAGACTTGCACGCCGTGTGGGAGGTGCCAGAACGGTGTTCGTGAACGTGTGCGAGGGCTGAGGAAATGAAGCTGCTCGAAAAGAGAGGGCAGTGCGTTTCCCTACACCCGGCAAGCACAGAGGGGCTCTAACGGGCTCCGGGTCTCGACGTTGCTTAGGTGGCCCAGGTGAGCCTGGGGTACTCAAGTGTCCCTGCCGGGAACAGGGTGCCCAGGCTAGCCTCCTAGGTGTCCAGAAAACTGTGCTGCCGTTTAAGGAACGCAGAGCAGAGGCCAGCGCCCCATGGAAACTGCTGCACGCCTCTGCTTCTGCACGGCAAATCAGGGCCTTACTTCCAGGCATGTGTTCATGCTGGGTGTGCCGGTAGCGACATAGCAGGGTAAGATGCTGACTTTCTCCTCGAGCAGAGTGACTTCACGGACGAGCGCCTCGAAGTATTCCAAGCACAGTGTTCTCTCACGGCAGCTCACACAGGGGCCGTGACAAAGTCTTCCTGGGCACTTCGGACGCACCAGCAATGTTGTCCTGAGGCCGTTCGGGGACTCTGGAAATGTAGATCTCCTCAAGGAACGTACAGTGTGTTGCCCATCACTGGGCACGCACACAGGGCCTCCGAGGGATACACCAATTGGCCTCGAAGTTGCTCAGCCGGCCCAAAGGGGTCTGGAGGTACTCAGTGAACTTGCAGGGAAACCGAGGCCTACCCGAGAGGCCTAGGAGTCCTCAGACGTGTGCTTCCTTTAAAATAAAGCTTATAAGGGACTGAGAACTCATGGAAACAGCTGCATGCCTCCCTTTCTGCACGGCTACTAAGGGCCTAACCTGGAGGCAAGTTTTCACGTTCAGATTCCCTTTAGCTCTAGAGCTTGTCAGGCTGACCACCACCGTGGCAACGGGAGCCCCTGGTTTAGACAGGGCCAACTCATTTTCGCCCCGCAAGCATGCTTACAGGGTTTAAGGCCTGTCAAGAGCAGGGAAGGGCAGGCACCTTCAAAGCAGCGTGAACGCTGCCTTCAAAATGGGAAAGCAAGGCTAGCTCCAGCAGGTCCCCTCTTCCAGGGGCACACTCAGCATGCACCCCTGTGGTTTCTAACAAGTCCGAGGAGACACAGGTTACCCTGTGTTTCCTTCCCTGACTCAACTTCTCGAAGTAGGGTGTTCTGCATCATGCGAACTGCCTCAACCAAGGAACGCCGTAAGCTGCTCCTCTGGGCCTGTGGCTCTTCGAAAGCCTGCAGTGCCACAGGAAGAACAGGACTTCAACTGCAGTAAGAACGCAAGCCGACTTCCTCTAGGAGGCACGGCGACTTCAGGCAGGACGTCTTAGATGGAATGCGAAGACGAGGGTTACCCCGAGTGCAGCTCGGGCTAGGGCAACGCGTAAGACTTGCACGCCGTGTGGGACGTGCCAGAACGGTGTTCGTGAACGTGTGCGAGGGCTGAGGAAATGAAGCTGCTCCAAAAGAGAGGGCAGTGCGTTTCCCTACACCCGGCAAGCACAGAGGGGCTCTAACGGGCTCCGGGCCTGGACGTTGCTTAGCTGGCCCAGGTGAGCCTGGGGTACTCAAGTGTCCCTGCCGGGAACAGGGTGCCCAGGCTAGCCTCCTAGGTGTCCAGAAAACTGTGCTGCCGTTTAAGGAACGCAGAGCAGAGGCCAGCGCCTCATGGAAACTGCTGCACGCCTCTGCTTCTGCACGGCAAATCAGGACCTTACTTCCAGGCATGTGTTCATGCTGGGTGTGCCGGTAGCGACGTAGCAGGGTAAGATGCTGACTTTCTCCTCGAGCAGAGTGACTTCACGGACGAGGGCCTCGAAGTATTCCAAGCACAGTGTTCTCTCACGGCAGCTCACACAGGGGCCGTGACAAAGTCTTCCTGGGCACTTCGGACGCACTAGCAATGTTGTCCTGAGGCCCTTCGGGGACTCTGGAAATGTAGCTCTCTTCAAGGAACGTACAGTGTGTTGCCCATCACTGGGCACGCACAGAGGGCCTCCGAGGGATGCACCAATTGGCCTCGAAGTTGCTCAGCCGGCCCAAAGGGGTCTGGAGGTACTCAGTGAACTTGCAGGGAAACCGAGGCCTACCCGAGAGGCCTAGGAGTCCTCAGACGTGTGCTTCCTTTAAAATAAAGCTTATAAGGGACTGAGAACTCATGGAAACAGCTGCATGCCTCCCTTTCTGCACGGCTACTAAGGGCCTAACCTGGAGACAAGTTTTCACGTTGAGATTCCATTTAGCTCTAGAGCTTGTCAGGCTGACCACAACCGCGGCCACGGAAGCCCCTGGTTTAGACAGAGCCAACTCATTTTCGCCCCACAAGCATGCTTACAGGGTTTACAGGCCTTCAAGTGCAGGGAATGGCAGGCACCTTCAACGCAGCGTGAACGCTGCCTTCAAAATGGGAAAGCAAGGCTAGCTCCAGCAGGTCCCCTCTTCCAGGGGCACACTCAGCATGCACCCCTGTGGTTTCTAACAAGTCCGAGGAGACACAGGTTACCCTGTATTTCCTTCCCTAACTCAACTTCTCGAGGTGGGGTGTTCTGCATCATGCGAACTGCCTCAACCAAGGAACGCCGTAAGCTTCTCCTCTGGGCCTGTGGTCTTCGAAAGCCTGCAGTGCCACAGGAAGAACAGGACTTCAACTGCAGTAAGAACGCAAGCCGACTTCCTCTAGGAGGCACGGTGACTTCAGGCAGGACGTCTTAGATGGAATGCGAAGACGAGGGTTACCGCGAGTGCAGCTCGGGCTAGGGCAACGCGTAAGACTTGCACGCCGTGTGGGACGTGCCTGAACGGTGTTCGTGAACGTGTACGAGGGCTGAGGAAATGAAGCTGCTCCAAAAGAGAGGGCAGTGCGTTTCCCTACACCCGGCAAGCACAGAGGGGCTCTAACGGGCTCCGGGCCTGGGCGTTGCTTAGCTGGCACAGGTGAGCCTGGGGTACTCAAGTGTCCCTGCCGGGAACAGGGTGCCCAGGCTAGCCTCCTAGGTGTCCAGAAAACTGTGCTGCCTTTCAAGGAATGCAGAGCAGAGGCCTGCGCCTCATGGAAACTGCTGCACGCTTCTGCTTCTGCACGGCAAATCAGGACCTTACTTCCAGGCATGTGTTCATGCTGGGTGTGCCGGTAGCGACGTAGCAGGGTAAGATGCTGACTTTCTCCTCGAGCAGAGTGACTTCACGGACGAGGGCCTCGAAGTATTCCAAGCACAGTGTTCTCTCACGGCAGCTCACACAGGGGTCGTGACAAAGTCTTCCTGGGCACTTCGGACGCACCAGCAATGTTGTCCTGAGGCCGTTCGGGGACTCTGGAAATGTAGATCTCCTCAAGCAACGTACAGTGTGTTGCCCATCACTGGGCACGCACACAGGGCCTCCGAGGGATGCACCAATGGGCCTCGAAGTTGCTCAGCCGGCCCACAGGGGTCTGGAGGTACTCAGTGAACTTGCAGGGAAACCGAGGCCTACCCGAGAGGCCTAGGAGTCCTCAGACGTGTGCTTCCTTTAAAATAAAGCATATAAGGGACTGAGAACTCATGGAAACAGCTGCATGCCTCCCTTTCTGCACGGCTACTAAAGGCCTAACCTGGAGGCAAGTTTCCACGTTCAGATTCCCTTTAGCTCTAGAGCTTGTCAGGCTGACCACCACCGCGGCCACGGAAGCCCCTGGTTTAGACAGAGCCAACTCATTTTCGCCACACAAGCATGCTTACAGGGTTAACAGGCCTTCAAGTGCAGGGAACGGCAGGCACCTTCAACGCAGCGTGAACGCTGCCTTCAAAATGGGCAAGCAAGGCTAGCTCCAGCAGGTCCCCTCTTCCAGGGGCACACTCAGCATGCACCCCTGTGGTTTCTAACAAGTCCGAGGAGACACAGGTTACCCTGTGTTTCCTTCCCTGACTCAACTTCTCGAGGTGGGGTGTTCTGCATCATGCGAACTGCCTCAACCAAGGAACGCCGTAAGCTGCTCCTCTGGGCCTGTGGCTCTTCGAAAGCCTGCAGTGCCACAGGAAGAACAGGACTTCAACTGCAGTAAGAACGCAAGCCGACTTCCTCTAGGAGGCACGGTGACTTCAGGCAGGACGACTTAGATGGAATGCGAAGACGAGGGTTACCCCGAGTGCAGCTCGGGCTAGGGCAACGCGTAAGACTTGCACGCCGTGTGGGAGGTGCCAGAACGGTGTTCGTGAACGTGTGCGAGGGCTGAGGAAATGAAGCTGCTCGAAAAGAGAGGGCAGTGCGTTTCCCTACACCCGGCAAGCACAGAGGGGCTCTAACGGGCTCCGGGTCTCGACGTTCCTTAGGTGGCCCAGGTGAGCCTGGGGTACTCAAGTATCCCTGCCGGGAACAGGGTGCCCAGGCTAGCCTCCTAGGTGTCCAGAAAACTGTGCTGCCGTTTAAGGAACGCAGAGCAGAGGCCAGCGCCCCATGGAAACTGCTGCACGCCTCTGCTTCTGCACGGCAAATCAGGGCCTTACTTCCAGTCATGTGTTCATGCTGGGTGTGCCGGTAGCGACATAGCAGGGTAAGATGCTGACTTTCTCCTCGAGCAGAGTGACTTCACGGACGAGCGCCTCGAAGTATTCCAAGCACAGTGTTCTCTCACGGCAGCTCACACAGGGGCCGTGACAAAGTCTTCCTGGGCACTTCGGACGCACCAGCAATGTTGTCCTGAGGCCGTTCGGGGACTCTGGAAATGTAGATCTCCTCAAGGAACGTACAGTGTGTTGCCCATCACTGGGCACGCACACAGGGCCTCCGAGGGATACACCAATTGGCCTCGAAGTTGCTCAGCCGGCCCAAAGGGGTCTGGAGGTACTCAGTGAACTTGCAGGGAAACCGAGGCCTACCCGAGAGGCCTAGGAGTCCTCAGACGTGTGCTTCCTTTAAAATAAAGCTTATAAGGGACTGAGAACTCATGGAAACAGCTGCATGCCTCCCTTTCTGCACGGCTACTAAGGGCCTAACCTGGAGGCAAGTTTTCACGTTCAGATTCCCTTTAGCTCTAGAGCTTGTCAGGCTGACCACCACCGTGGCAACGGGAGCCCCTGGTTTAGACAGGGCCAACTCATTTTCGCCCCACAAGCATGCTTACAGGGTTTAAGGCCTGTCAAGAGCAGGGAAGGGCAGGCACCTTCAACGCAGCGTGAACGCTGCCTTCAAAATGGGAAAGCAAGGCTAGCTCCAGCAGGTCCCCTCTTCCAGGGGCACACTCAGCATGCACCCCTGTGGTTTCTAACAAGTCCGAGGAGACACAGGTTACCCTGTGTTTCCTTCCCTGACTCAACTTCTCGAAGTAGGGTGTTCTGCATCATGCGAACTGCCTCAACCAAGGAACGCCGTAAGCTGCTCCTCTGGGCCTGTGGCTCTTCGAAAGCCTGCAGTGCCACAGGAAGAACAGGACTTCAACTGCAGTAATGACGCAAGCCGATTTCCTCTAGGAGGCACGGTGACTTCAGGCAGGACGTCTTAGATGGAATGCGAAGACGAGGGTTACCGCGAGTGCAGCTCGGGCTAGGGCAACGCGTAAGACTTGCACGCCGTGTGGGACGTGCCAGAACGGTGTTCGTGAACGTGTGCGAGGGCTGAGGAAATGAAGCTGCTCCAAAAGAGAGGGCAGTGCGTTTCCCTACACCCGGCAAGCACAGAGGGGCTCTAACGGGCTCCGGGCCTGGACGTTGCTGAGCTGGCCCAGGTGAGCCTGGGTTACTCAAGTGTCCCTGCCGGGAACAGGGTGCCCAGGCTAGCCTCCTAGGTGTCCAGAAAACTGTGCTGCCGTTTAAGGAACGCAGAGCAGAGGCCAGCGCCTCATGGAAACTGCTGCACGCCTCTGCTTCTGCACGGCAAATCAGGGCCTTACTTCCAGGCATGTGTTCATGCTGGGTGTGCCGGTAGCGACGTAGCAGGGTAAGATGCTGACTTTCTCCTCGAGCAGAGTGACTTCACGGACGAGGGCCTCGAAGTATTCCAAGCACAGTGTTCTCTCACGGCAGCTCACACAGGGGTCGTGACAAAGTCTTCCTGGGCACTTCGGACGCACCAGCAATGTTGTCCTGAGGCCGTTCGGGGACTCTGGAAATGTAGATCTCCTCAAGGAACGTACAGTGTGTTGCCCATCACTGGGCACGCACACAGGGCCTCCGAGGGATGCACCAATGGGCCTCGAAGTTGCTCAGCCGGCCCACAGGGGTCTGGAGGTACTCAGTGAACTTGCAGGGAAACCGAGGCCTACCCGAGAGGCCTAGGAGTCCTCAGACGTGTGCTTCCTTTAAAATAAAGCATATAAGTGACTGAGAACTCATGGAAACAGCTGCATGCCTCCCTTTCTCCACGGCTACTAAGGGCCTAACCTGGAGACAGGTTTTCACGTTGAGATTCCATTTAGCTCTAGAGCTTGTGAGGCTGACCACAACCGCGGCCACGGAAGCCCCTGGTTTAGACAGAGCCAACTCATTTTCGCCACACAAGCATGCTTACAGGGTTAACAGGCCTTCAAGTGCAGGGAATGGCAGGCACCTTCAACGCAGCGTGAACGCTGCCTTCAAAATGGGAAAGCAAGGCTAGCTCCAGCAGGTCCCCTCTTCCAGGGGCACACACAGCATGCACCCCTGTGGTTTCTAACAAGTCCGAGGAGACACAGGTTACCCTGTATTTCCTTCCCTAACTCAACTTCTCGAGGTGGGGTGTTCTGCATCATGCGAACTGCCTCAACCAAGGAACGCCCTGAGCTTCTCCTCTGGGCCTGTGGTCTTCGAAAGCCTGCAGTGCCACAGGAAGAACAGGATTTCAACTGCAGTAAGAACGCAAGCCGACTTCCTCTAGGAGGCACGGTGACTTCAGGCAGGACGTCTTAGATGGAATGCGAAGACGAGGGTTACCGCGAGTGCAGCTCGGGCTAGGGCAACGCGTAAGACTTGCACGCCGTGTGGGACGTGCCTGAACGGTGTTCGTGAACGTGTACGAGGGCTGAGGAAATGAAGCTGCTCGAAAAGAGAGGGCAGTGCGTTTCCCTACACCCGGCAAGCACAGAGGGGCTCTAACGGGCTCCGGGCCTGGACGTTGCTGAGCTGGCCCAGGTGAGCCTGGGGTACTCAAGTGTCCCTGCCGGGAACAGGGTGCCCAGGCTAGCCTCCTAGGTGTCCAGAAAACTGTGCTGCCGTTCAATGAACGCAGAGCAGAGGCCAGCGCCTCATGGAAACTGCTGCACGCCTCTGCTTCTGCACGGCAAATCAGGACCTTACTTCCAGGCATGTGTTCATGCTGGGTGTGCCGGTAGCGACGTAGCAGGGTAAGATGCTGACTTTCTCCTCGAGCAGAGTGACTTCACGGACGAGGGCCTCGAAGTATTCCAAGCACAGTGTTCTCTCACGGCAGCTCACACAGGGGCCGTGACAAAGTCTTCCTGGGCACTTCGGACGCACCAGCAATGTTGTCCTGAGGCCCTTCGGGGACTCTGGAAATGTAGATCTCCTCAAGCAACGTACAGTGTGTTGCCCATCACTGGGCACGCACACAGGGCCTCCGAGGGATGCACCAATGGGCCTCGAAGTTGCTCAGCCGGCCCACAGGGGTCTGGAGGTACTCAGTGAACTTGCAGGGAAACCGAGGCCTACCCGAGAGGCCTAGGAGTCCTCAGACGTGTGCTTCCTTTAAAATAAAGCATATAAGGGACTGAGAACTCATGGAAACAGCTGCATGCCTCCCTTTCTGCACGGCTACTAAAGGCCTAACCTGGAGGCAAGTTTCCACGTTCAGATTCCCTTTAGCTCTAGAGCTTGTCAGGCTGACCACCACCGCGGCCACGGAAGCCCCTGGTTTAGACAGAGCCAACTCATTTTCGCCACACAAGCATGCTTACAGGGTTAACAGGCCTTCAAGTGCAGGGAACGGCAGGCACCTTCAACGCAGCGTGAACGCTGCCTTCAAAATGGGCAAGCAAGGCTAGCTCCAGCAGGTCCCCTCTTCCAGGGGCACACTCAGCATGCACCCCTGTGGTTTCTAACAAGTCCGAGGAGACACAGGTTACCCTGTGTTTCCTTCCCTGACTCAACTTCTCGAGGTGGGGTGTTCTGCATCATGCGAACTGCCTCAACCAAGGAACGCCGTAAGCTGCTCCTCTGGGCCTGTGGCTCTTCGAAAGCCTGCAGTGCCACAGGAAGAACAGGACTTCAACTGCAGTAAGAACGCAAGCCGACTTCCTCTAGGAGGCACGGTGACTTCAGGCAGGACGACTTAGATGGAATGCGAAGACGAGGGTTACCCCGAGTGCAGCTCGGGCTAGGGCAACGCGTAAGACTTGCACGCCGTGTGGGAGGTGCCAGAACGGTGTTCGTGAACGTGTGCGAGGGCTGAGGAAATGAAGCTGCTCCAAAAGAGAGGGCAGTGCGTTTCCCTACACCCGGCAAGCACAGAGGGGCTCTAACGGGCTCCGGGTCTCGACGTTGCTTAGGTGGCCCAGGTGAGCCTGGGGTACTCAAGTGTCCCTGCCGGGAACAGGGTGCCCAGGCTAGCCTCCTAGGTGTCCAGAAAACTGTGCTGCCGTTTAAGGAACGCAGAGCAGAGGCCAGCGCCCCATGGAAACTGCTGCACGCCTCTGCTTCTGCACGGCAAATCAGGGCCTTACTTCCAGGCATGTGTTCATGCTGGGTGTGCCGGTAGCGACATAGCAGGGTAAGATGCTGACTTTCTCCTCGAGCAGAGTGACTTCACGGACGAGCGCCTCGAAGTATTCCAAGCACAGTGTTCTCTCACGGCAGCTCACACAGGGGCCGTGACAAAGTCTTCCTGGGCACTTCGGACGCACCAGCAATGTTGTCCTGAGGCCGTTCGGGGACTCTGGAAATGTAGCTCTCCTCAAGGAACGTACAGTGTGTTGCCCATCACTGGGCACGCACAGAGGGCCTCCGAGGGATACACCAATTGGCCTCGAAGTTGCTCAGCCGGCCCAAAGGGGTCTGGAGGTACTCAGTGAACTTGCAGGGAAACCGAGGCCTACCCGAGAGGCCTAGGAGTCCTCAGACGTGTGCTTCCTTTAAAATAAAGCTTATAAGGGACTGAGAACTCATGGAAACAGCTGCATGCCTCCCTTTCTGCACGGCTACTAAGGGCCTAACCTGGAGGCAAGTTTTCACGTTCAGATTCCCTTTAGCTCTAGAGCTTGTCAGGCTGACCACCACCGTGGCAACGGAAGCCCCTGGTTTAGACAGGGCAAACTCATTTTCGCCCCGCAAGCATGCTTACAGGGTTTAAGGCCTGTCAAGAGCAGGGAAGGGCAGGCACCTTCAACGCAGCGTGAACGCTGCCTTCAAAATGGGAAAGCAAGGCTAGCTCCAGCAGGTCCCCTCTTCCAGGGGCACACACAGCATGCACCCCTGTGGTTTCTAACAAGTCCGAGGAGACACAGGTTACCCTGTATTTCCTTCCCTAACTCAACTTCTCGAGGTGGGGTGTTCTGCATCATGCGAACTGCCTCAACCAAGGAACGCCGTAAGCTGCTCCTCTGGGCCTGTGGCTCTTCGAAAGCCTGCAGTGCCACAGGAAGAACAGGATTTCAACTGCAGTAAGAACGCAAGCCGACTTCCTCTAGGAGGCACGGTGACTTCAGGCAGGACGTCTTAGATGGAATGCGAAGACGAGGGTTACCGCGAGTGCAGCTCGGGCTAGGGCAACGCGTAAGACTTGCACGCCGTGTGGGACGTGCCAGAACGGTGTTCGTGAACGTGTACGAGGGCTGAGGAAATGAAGCTGCTCCAAAAGAGAGGGCAGTGCGTTTCCCTACACCCGGCAAGCACAGAGGGGCTCTAACGGGCTCCGGGCCTGGACGTTGCTGAGCTGGCCCAGGTGAGCCTAGGGTACTCAAGTGTCCCTGCCGGGAACAGGGTGCCCAGGCTAGCCTCCTAGGTGTCCAGAAAACTGTGCTGCCGTTCAAGGAACGCAGAGCAGAGGCCAGCGCCTCATGGAAACTGCTGCACGCCTCTGCTTCTGCACGGCAAATCAGGACCTTACTTCCAGGCATGTGTTCATGCTGGGTGTGCCGGTAGCGACGTAGCAGGGTAAGATGCTGACTTTCTCCTCGAGCAGAGTGACTTCACGGACGAGGGCCTCGAAGTATTCCAAGCACAGTGTTCTCTCACGGCAGCTCACACAGGGGCCGTGACAAAGTCTTCCTGGGCACTTCGGACGCACCAGCAATGTTGTCCTGAGGCCCTTCGGGGACTCTGGAAATGTAGATCTCCTCAAGCAACGTACAGTGTGTTGCCCATCACTGGGCACGCACACAGGGCCTCCGAGGGATGCACCAATGGGCCTCGAAGTTGCTCAGCCGGCCCACAGGGGTCTGGAGGTACTCAGTGAACTTGCAGGGAAACCGAGGCCTACCCGAGAGGCCTAGGAGTCCTCAGACGTGTGCTTCCTTTAAAATAAAGCATATAAGGGACTGAGAACTCATGGAAACAGCTGCATGCCTCCCTTTCTGCACGGCTACTAAAGGCCTAACCTGGAGGCAAGTTTCCACGTTCAGATTCCCTTTAGCTCTAGAGCTTGTCAGGCTGACCACCACCGCGGCCACGGAAGCCCCTGGTTTAGACAGAGCCAACTCATTTTCGCCACACAAGCATGCTTACAGGGTTAACAGGCCTTCAAGTGCAGGGAACGGCAGGCACCTTCAACGCAGCGTGAACGCTGCCTTCAAAATGGGAAAGCAAGGCTAGCTCCAGCAGGTCCCCTCTTCCAGGGGCACACTCAGCATGCACCCCTGTGGTTTCTAACAAGTCCGAGGAGACACAGGTTACCCTGTGTTTCCTTCCCTGACTCAACTTCTCGAGGTGGGGTGTTCTGCATCATGCGAACTGCCTCAACCAAGGAACGCCGTAAGCTGCTCCTCTGGGCCTGTGGCTCTTCGAAAGCCTGCAGTGCCACAGGAAGAACAGGACTTCAACTGCAGTAAGAACGCAAGCCGACTTCCTCTAGGAGGCACGGTGACTTCAGGCAGGACGACTTAGATGGAATGCGAAGACGAGGGTTACCCCGAGTGCAGCTCGGGCTAGGGCAACGCGTAAGACTTGCACGCCGTGTGGGAGGTGCCAGAACGGTGTTCGTGAACGTGTGCGAGGGCTGAGGAAATGAAGCTGCTCCAAAAGAGAGGGCAGTGCGTTTCCCTACACCCGGCAAGCACAGAGGGGCTCTAACGGGCTCCGGGTCTCGACGTTGCTTAGGTGGCCCAGGTGAGCCTGGGGTACTCAAGTGTCCCTGCCGGGAACAGGGTGCCCAGGCTAGCCTCCTAGGTGTCCAGAAAACTGTGCTGCCGTTTAAGGAACGCAGAGCAGAGGCCAGCGCCCCATGGAAACTGCTGCACGCCTCTGCTTCTGCACGGCAAATCAGGGCCTTACTTCAGGCATGTGTTCATGCTGGGTGTGCCGGTAGCGACATAGCAGGGTAAGATGCTGACTTTCTCCTCGAGCAGAGTGACTTCACGGACGAGGGCCTCGAAGTATTCCAAGCACAGTGTTCTCTCACGGCAGCTCACACAGGGACCGTGACAAAGTCTTCCTGGGCACTTCGGACGCACCAGCAATGTTGTCCTGAGGCCGTTCGGGGACTCTGGAAATGTAGATCTCCTCAAGGAACGTACAGTGTGTTGCCCATCACTGGGCACGCACAGAGGGCCTCCGAGGGATACACCAATGGGCCTCGAAGTTGCTCAGCCGGCCCACAGGGGTCTGGAGGTACTCAGTGAACTTGCAGGGAAACCGAGGCCTACCCGAGAGGCCTAGGAGTCCTCAGACGTGTGCTTCCTTTAAAATAAAGCATATAAGGGACTGAGAACTCATGGAAACAGCTGCATGCCTCCCTTTCTGCACGGCTACTAAGGGCCTAACCTGGAGGCAAGTTTTCACGTTCAGATTCCCTTTAGCTCTAGAGCTTGTCAGGCTGACCACCACCGCGGCCACGGAAGCCCCTGGTTTAGACAGGGCAAACTCATTTTCGCCCCGCAAGCATGCTTACAGGGTTTACAGGCCTGTCAAGAGCAGGGAAGGGCAGGCACCTTCAACGCAGCGTGAACGCTGCCTTCAAAATGGGAAAGCAAGGCTAGCTCCAGCAGGTCCCCTCTTCCAGGGGCACACTCAGCATGCACCCCTGTGGTTTCTAACAAGTCCGAGGAGACACAGGTTACCCTGTATTTCCTTCCCTGACTCAACTTCTCGAGGTGGGGTGTTCTGCATCATGCGAACTGCCTCAACCAAGGAACGCCGTAAGCTGCTCCTCTGGGCCTGTGGCTCTTCGAAAGCCTGCAGTGCCACAGGAAGAACAGGACTTCAACTGCAGTAAGAACGCAAGCCGACTTCCTCTAGGAGGCACGGTGACTTCAGGCAGGACGTCTTAGATGGAATGCGAAGACGAGGGTTACCCCGAGTGCAGCTCAGGCTAGGGCAACGCGTAAGACTTGCACGCCGTGTGGGACGTGCCAGAACGGTGTTCGTGAACGTGTGCGAGGGCTGAGGAAATGAAGCTGCTCCAAAAGAGAGGGCAGTGCGTTTCCCTACACCCGGCAAGCACAGAGAGGCTGTAACGGGCTCCGGGCTGGACGTTGCTTAGCTGGCCCAGGTGAGCCTAGGGTACTCAAGTGTCCCTGCCGGGAACAGGGTGCCCAGGCTAGCCTCCTAGGTGTCCAGAAAACTGTGCTGCCGTTCAAGGAACGCAGAGCAGAGGCCAGCGCCTCATGGAAACTGCTGCACGCCTCTGCTTCTGCACGGCAAATCAGGGCCTTACTTCCAGGCATGTGTTCATGCTGGGTGTGCCGGTAGCGACGTAGCAGGGTAAGATGCTGACTTTCTCCTCGAGCAGAGTGACTTCACGGACGAGGGCCTCGAAATATTCCAAGCACACTGTTCTCTCACGGCAGCTCACACAGGGGCCGTGACAAAGTCTTCCTGGGCACTTCGGACGCACCAGCAATGTTGTCCTGAGGCCGTTCGGGGACTCTGGAAATGTAGCTCTCCTCAAGGAACGTACAGTGTGTTGCCCATCACTGGGCACGCACAGAGGGCCTCCGAGGGATGCACCAATGGGCCTCGAAGTTGCTCAGCCGGCCCACAGGGGTCTGGAGGTACTCAGTGAACTTGCAGGGAAACCGAGGCCTACCCGAGAGGCCTAGGAGTCCTCAGACGTGTGCTTCCTTTAAAATAAAGCATATAAGGGACTGAGAACTCATGGAAACAGCTGCATGCCTCCCTTTCTGCACGGCTACTAAGGGCCTAACCTGGAGGCAAGTTTTCACGTTGAGATTCCCTTTAGCTCTAGAAATTGTCAGGCTGACCACCACCGCGACCACGGAAGCCCCTGGTTTACACACGGCAAACTCATTTTCGTCCCGCAAGCATGCTTACAGGGTTTACAGGCCTGTCAAGAGCAGGGAATGGCAGGCACCTTCAACGCAGCGTGAACGCTGCCTTCAAAATGGGAAAGCAAGGCTAGTTCCAGCAGGTCCCCTTTTCCAGGGGCACACTCAGCATGCACCCCTGTGGCTTCTAACAAGTCCGAGGAGACACAGGTTACCCTGTGTTTCCTTCCCTGACTCAACTTCTCGAGGTGGGGTGTTCTGCATCATGCGAACTGCCTCAACCAAGGAACGCCGTAAGCTGCTCCTCTGGGCCTGTGGCTCTTCGAAAGCCTGCAGTGCCACAGGAAGAACAGGACTTCAACTGCAGTAAGAACGCAAGCCGACTTCCTCTAGGAGGCACGGTGACTTCAGGCAGGACGTCTTAGATGGAATGCGAAGACGAGGGTTACCCTGAGTGCAGCTCAGGCTAGGGCAACGCGTAAGACTTGCACGCCGTGTGGGACGTGCCAGAACGCTGTTCGTGAACGTGTGCGAGGGCTGAGGAAATGAAGCTGCTCCAAAAGAGAGGGCAGTGCGTTTCCCTACACCCGGCATGCACAGAGGGGCTGTAACGGGCTCAGGGTCTGGACGTTGCTTAGCTGACCCAGGTGAGCCTGGGGTACTCAAGTGTCCCTGCCGGGAACAGGGTGCCCAGGCTAGCCTCCTAGGTGTCCAGAAAACTGTGCTGCCGTTCAAGGAACGCAGAGCAGAGGCCAGCGCCTCATGGAAACTGCTGCACGCCTCTGCTTCTGCACGGCAAATCAGGGCCTTACTTCCAGGCATGTGTTCATGCTGGGTGTGCCGGTAGCGATATAGCAGGGTAAGATGCTGACTTTCTCCTCGAGCAGAGTGACTTCACGTACGAGGGCCTCGAAGTATTCCAAGCACAGTGTTCTCTCATGGCAGCTCACACAAGGACCATGACAAAGTTTCCTGTGCACTTCTGACGCACCAGCAATGTTGTCCTGAGGCCGTTCGAGGACTCTGGAAATGTAGCTCTCCTCAAGGAACGTACAGTGTGTTGCCCATCACTGGGCACGCACAGAGGGCCTCCGAGGGATGCACCAATGGGCCTCGAAGTTGCTCAGCCGGCCCACAGGGGTCTGGAGGTACTCAGTGAACTTGCAGGAAACCGAGGCCTACCCGAGAGGCCTAGGAGTCCTCAGACGTGTGCTTCCTTTAAAATAAAGCATATAAGGGACTGAGAACTCATGGAAACAGCTGCATGCCTCCCTTTCTGCACGGCTACTAAGGGCCTAACCTGGAGGCAAGTTTTCACGTTGAGATTCCCTTTAGCTCTAGAGCTTGTCAGGCTGACCACCACCGCGGCCACGGAAGCCCCTGGTTTAGACAGGGCAAACTCATTTTCGCCCCGCAAGCATGCTTACAGGGTTTACAGGCCTGTCAAGAGCAGGGAACGGCAGGCACCTTCAACGCAGCGTGAACGCTGCCTTCAAAATGGGAAAGCAAGGCTAGCTCCAGCAGGTCCCCTCTTCCAGGGGCACACTCAGCATGCACCCCTGTGGCTTCTAACAAGTCCGAGGAGACACAGGTTACCCTGTATTTCCTTCCCTGACTCAACTTCTCGAAGTAGGGTGTTCTGCATCATGCGAACTGCCTCAACCAAGGAACGCCGTAAGCTGCTCCTCTGGGCCTGTGGCTCTTCGAAAGCCTGCAGTGCCACAGGAAGAACAGGACTTCAACTGCAGTAAGAACGCAAGCCGACTTCCTCTAGGAGGCACGGTGACTTCAGGCAGGACGTCTTAGATGGAATGCGAAGACGAGGGTTACCCCGAGTGCAGCTCTGGCTAGGGCAACGCGTAAGACTTGCACGCCGTGTGGGACGTGCCAGAACGGTGTTCGTGAACGTGTGCGAGGGCTGAGGAAATGAAGCTGCTCCAAAAGAGAGGGCAGTGCGTTTCCCTACACCCGGCAAGCACAGAGGGGCTCTAACGGGCTCCGGGCCTGGACGTTGCTGAGCTGGCCCAGGTGAGCCTAGGGTACTCAAGTGTCCCTGCCGGGAACAGGGTGCCCAGGCTAGCCTCCTAGGTGTCCAGAAAACTGTGCTGCCGTTCAAGGAACGCAGAGCAGAGGCCAGCGCCTCATGGAAACTGCTGCACGCCTCTGCTTCTGCACGGCAAATCAGGGCCTTACTTCCAGGCATGTGTTCATGCTGGGTGTGCCGGTAGCGACGTAGCAGGGTAAGATGCTGACTTTCTCCTCGAGCAGAGTGACTTCACGGACGAGGGCCTCGAAATATTCCAAGCACAGTGTTCTCTCACGGCAGCTCACACAGCGGCCGTGACAAAGTCTTCCTGGGCACTTCGGACGCACCAGCAATGTTGTCCTGAGGCCGTTCGGGGACTCTGGAAATGTAGATCTCCTCAAGGAACGTACAGTGTGTTGCCCATCACTGGGCACGCACACAGGGCCTCCGAGGAATGCACCAATGGGCCTCGAAGTTGCTCAGCCGGCCCACAGGGGTCTGGAGGTACTCAGTGAACTTGCAGGGAAACCGAGGCCTACCCGAGAGGCCTAGGAGTCCTCAGACGTGTGCTTCCTTTAAAATAAAGCATATAAGGGACTGAGAACTCATGGAAACAGCTGCATGCCTCCCTTTCTGCACGGCTACTAAGGGCCTAACCTGGAGGCAAGTTTTCACGTTGAGATTCCCTTTAGCTCTAGAGCTTGTCAGGCTGACCACCACCGCGGCCACGGAAGCCCCTGGTTTAGACAGAGCCAACTCATTTTCGCCCCACAAGCATGCTTACAGGGTTTACAGGCCTTCAAGAGCAGGGAATGGCAGGCACCTTCAACGCAGCGTGAACGCTGCCTTCAAAATGGGAAAGCAAGGCTAGCTCCAGCAGGTCCCCTCTTCCAGGGGCACACTCAGCATGCACCCCTGTGGTTTCTAACAAGTCCGAGGAGACACAGGTTACCCTGTGTTTCCTTCCCTGACTCAACTTCTCGAGGTGGGGTGTTCTGCATCATGCGAACTGCCTCAACCAAGGAACGCCGTAAGCTGCTCCTCTGGGCCTGTGGCTCTTCGAAAGCCTGCAGTGCCACAGGAAGAACAGGACTTCAACTGCAGTAAGAACGCAAGCCGACTTCCTCTAGGAGGCACGGTGACTTCAGGCAGGACGTCTTAGATGGAATGCGAAGACGAGGGTTACCCTGAGTGCAGCTCAGGCTAGGGCAACGCGTAAGACTTGCACGCCGTGTGGGACGTGCCAGAACGGTGTTCGTGAACGTGTGCGAGGGCTGAGGAAATGAAGCTGCTCCAAAAGAGAGGGCAGTGCGTTTCCCTACACCCGGCAAGCACAGAGGGGCTGTAACGGGCTCCGGGTCTGGACGTTGCTTAGCTGGCCCAGGTGAGCCTGGGGTACTCAAGTGTCCCTGCCGGGAACAGGGTGCCCAGGCTAGCCTCCTAGGTGTCCAGAAAACTGTGGTGCCGTTCAAGGAACGCAGAGCAGAGGCCAGCGCCTCATGGAAACTGATGCACGCCTCTGCTTCTGCACGGCAAATCAGGGCCTTACTTCCAGGCATGTGTTCATGCTGGGTGTGCCGGTAGCGACATAGCAGGGTAAGATGCTGACTTTCTCCTCGAGCAGAGTGACTTCACGGACGAGGGCCTCGAAGTATTCCAAGCACAGTGTTCTCTCACGGCAGCTCACACAGGGGCCGTGACAAAGTCTTCCTGGGCACTTCGTACGCACCAGCAATGCTGTCCTGAGGCCGTTCGAGGACTCTGGAAATGTAGCTCTCCTCAAGGATCGTACAGTGTGTTGCCCATCACTGGGCACGCACAGAGGGCCTCCGAGGGATGCACCAATGGGCCTCGAAGTTGCTCAGCCGGCCCACAGGGGTCTGGAGGTACTCAGTGAACTTGCAGGGAAACCGAGGCCTACCCGAGAGGCCTAGGAGTCCTCAGACGTGTGCTTCCTTTAAAATAAAGCATATAAGGGACTGAGAACTCATGGAAACAGCTGCATGCCTCCCTTTCTGCACGGCTACTAAGGGCCTAACCTGGAGGCAAATTTTCACGTTGAGATTCCCTTTAGCTCTAGAGCTTGTCAGGCTGACCACCACCGCGGCCACGGAAGCCCCTGGTTTAGACAGGGCCAACTCATTTTCGCCCCGCAAGCATGCTTACAGGGTTTACAGGCCTGTCAAGAGCAGGGAACGGCAGGCACCTTCAACGCAGCGTGAACGCTGCCTTCAAAATGGGAAAGCAAGGCTAGCTCCAGCAGGTCCCCTCTTCCAGGGGCACACTCAGCATGCACCCCTGTGGTTTCTAACAAGTCCGAGGAGACACAGGTTACCCTGTGTTTCCTTCCCTGACTCAACTTCTCGAAGTAGGGTGTTCTGCATCATGCGAACTGCCTCAACCAAGGAACGCCGTAAGCTGCTCCTCTGGGCCTGTGGCTCTTCGAAAGCCTGCAGTGCCACAGGAAGAACAGGACTTCAACTGCAGTAAGAACGCAAGCCGACTTCCTCTAGGAGGCACGGTGACTTCAGGCAGGACGTCTTAGATGGAATGCGAAGACGAGGGTTACCCCGAGTGCAGCTCAGGCTAGGGCAACGCGTAAGACTTGCACGCCGTGTGGGACGTGCCAGAACGGTGTTCGTGAACGTGTGCGAGGGCTGAGGAAATGAAGCTGCTCCAAAAGAGAGGGCAGTGCGTTTCCCTACACCCGGCAAGCACAGAGGGGCTCTAACGGGCTCCGGGTCTGGACGTTGCTTAGGTGGCCCAGGTGAGCCTGGGGTACTCAAGTGTCCCTGCCGGGAACAGGGTGCCCAGGCTAGCCTCCTAGGTGTCCAGAAAACTGTGCTGCCGTTCAAGGAACGCAGAGCAGAGGCCAGCGCCTCATGGAAACTGCTGCACGCCTCTGCTTCTGCACGGCAAATCAGGGCCTTACTTCCAGGCATGTGTTCATGCTGGGTGTGCCGGTAGCGACATAGCAGGGTAAGATGCTGACTTTCTCCTCGAGCAGAGTGACTTCACGGACGAGGGCCTCGAAGTATTCCAAGCACACTGTTCTCTCACGGCAGCTCACACAGGGGCCGTGACAAAGTCTTCCTGGGCACTTCGGACGCACCAGCAATGTTGTCCTGAGGCCGTTCGGGGACTCTGGAAATGTAGCTCTCCTCAAGGAACGTACAGTGTGTTGCCCATCACTGGGCACGCACAGAGGGCCTCCGAGGGATGCACCAATGGGCCTCGAAGTTGCTCAGCCGGCCCACAGGGGTCTGGAGGTACTCAGTGAACTTGCAGGGAAACCGAGGCCTACCCGAGAGGCCTAGGAGTCCTCAGACGTGTGCTTCCTTTAAAATAAAGCATATAAGGGACTGAGAACTCATGGAAACAGCTGCATGCCTCCCTTTCTGCACGGCTACTAAGGGCCTAACCTGGAGGCAAGTTTTCACGTTGAGATTCCCTTTAGCTCTAGAGCTTGTCAGGCTGACCACCACCGCGGCCACGGAAGCCCCTGGTTTAGACAGAGCCAACTCATTTTCGCCCCACAAGCATGCTTACAGGGTTTACAGGCCTTCAAGAGCAGGGAATGGCAGGCACCTTCAACGCAGCGTGAACGCTGCCTTCAAAATGGGAAAGCAAGGCTAGCTCCAGCAGGTCCCCTCTTCCAGGGGCACACTCAGCATGCACCCCTGTGGTTTCTAACAAGTCCGAGGAGACACAGGTTACCCTGTATTTCCTTCCCTGACTCAACTTCTCGAGGTGGGGTGTTCTGCATCATGCGAACTGCCTCAACCAAGGAACGCCGTAAGCTGCTCCTCTGGGCCTGTGGCTCTTCGAAAGCCTGCAGTGCCACAGGAAGAACAGGACTTCAACTGCAGTAAGAACGCAAGCCGACTTCCTCTAGGAGGCACGGTGACTTCAGGCAGGACGTCTTAGATGGAATGCGAAGACGAGGGTTACCCTGAGTGCAGCTCGGGCTAGGGCAACGCGTAAGACTTGCACGCCGTGTGGGACGTGCCAGAACGGTGTTCGTGAACGTGTGCGAGGGCTGAGGAAATGAAGCTGCTCCAAAAGAGAGGGCAGTGCGTTTCCCTACACCCGGCAAGCACAGAGGGGCTCTAACGGGCTCCGGGCCTGGACGTTGCTGAGCTGGCCCAGGTGAGCCTGGGGTACTCAAGTGTCCCTGCCGGGAACAGGGTGCCCAGGCTAGCCTCCTAGGTGTCCAGAAAACTGTGCTGCCGTTCAAGGAACGCAGAGCAGAGGCCAGCGCCTCATGGAAACTGCTGCACGCCTCTGCTTCTGCACGGCAAATCAGGGCCTTACTTCCAGGCATGTGTTCATGCTGGGTGTGCCGGTAGCGACGTAGCAGGGTAAGATGCTGACTTTCTCCTCGAGCAGAGTGACTTCACGGACGAGGGCCTCGAAGTATTCCAAGCACAGTGTTCTCTCACGGCAGCTCACACAGGGGCCGTGACAAAGTCTTCCTGGGCACTTCGGACGCACCAGCAATGTTGTCCTGAGGCCGTTCGAGGACTCTGGAAATGTAGCTCTCCTCAAGGAACGTACAGTGTGTTGCCCATCACTGGGCACGCACAGAGGGCCTCCGAGGGATGCACCAATGGGCCTCGAAGTTGCTCAGCCGGCCCACAGGGGTCTGGAGGTACTCAGTGAACTTGCAGGGAAACCGAGGCCTACCCGAGAGGCCTAGGAGTCCTCAGACGTGTGCTTCCTTTAAAATAAAGCATATAAGGGACTGAGAACTCATGGAAACAGCTGCATGCCTCCCTTTCTGCACGGCTACTAAGGGCCTAACCTGGAGGCAAGTTTCCACGTTGAGATTCCCTTTAGCTCTAGAGCTTGTCAGGCTGACCACCACCGCGGCCACGGAAGCCCCTGGTTTAGACAGGGCCAACTCATTTTCGCCCCACAAGCATGCTTACAGGGTTTACAGGCCTGTCAAGAGCAGGGAACGGCAGGCACCTTCAACGCAGCGTGAACGCTGCCTTCAAAATGGGAAAGCAAGGCTAGCTCCAGCAGGTCCCCTCTTCCAGGGGCACACTCAGCATGCACCCCTGTGGTTTCTAACAAGTCCGAGGAGACACAGGTTACCCTGTGTTTCCTTCCCTGACTCAACTTCTCGAGGTGGGGTGTTCTGCATCATGCGAACTGCCTCAACCAAGGAACGCCGTAAGCTGCTCCTCTGGGCCTGTGGCTCTTCGAAAGCCTGCAGTGCCACAGGAAGAACAGGACTTCAACTGCAGTAAGAACGCAAGCCGACTTCCTCTAGGAGGCACGGTGACTTCAGGCAGGACGTCTTAGATGGAATGCGAAGACGAGGGTTACCCTGAGTGCAGCTCAGGCTAGGGCAACGCGTAAGACTTGCACGCCGTGTGGGACGTGCCAGAACGGTGTTCGTGAACGTGTGCGAGGGCTGAGGAAATGAAGCTGCTCCAAAAGAGAGGGCAGTGCGTTTCCCTACACCCGGCATGCACAGAGGGGCTGTAACGGGCTCCGGGTCTGGACGTTGCTTAGCTGGCCCAGGTGAGCCTAGGGTACTCAAGTGTCCCTGCCGGGAACAGGGTGCCCAGGCTAGCCTCCTAGGTGTCCAGAAAACTGTGGTGCCGTTCAAGGAACGCAGAGCAGAGGCCAGCGCCTCATGGAAACTGATGCACGCCTCTGCTTCTGCACGGCAAATCAGGGCCTTACTTCCAGGCATGTGTTCATGCTGGGTGTGCCGGTAGCGACATAGCAGGGTAAGATGCTGACTTTCTCCTCGAGCAGAGTGACTTCACGGACGAGGGCCTCGAAGTATTCCAAGCACAGTGTTCTCTCACGGCAGCTCACACAGGGGCCGTGACAAAGTCTTCCTGGGCACTTCGTACGCACCAGCAATGCTGTCCTGAGGCCGTTCGAGGACTCTGGAAATGTAGCTCTCCTCAAGGATCGTACAGTGTGTTGCCCATCACTGGGCACGCACAGAGGGCCTCCGAGGGATGCACCAATGGGCCTCGAAGTTGCTCAGCCGGCCCACAGGGGTCTGGAGGTACTCAGTGAACTTGCAGGGAAACCGAGGCCTACCCGAGAGGCCTAGGAGTCCTCAGACGTGTGCTTCCTTTAAAATAAAGCATATAAGGGACTGAGAACTCATGGAAACAGCTGCATGCCTCCCTTTCTGCACGGCTACTAAGGGCCTAACCTGGAGGCAAGTTTCCACGTTGAGATTACTTTTAGCTCTAGAGCTTGTCAGGCTGACCACCACCGCGGCCACGGAAGCCCCTGGTTTAGACAGGGCCAACTCATTTTCGCCCCACAAGCATGCTTACAGGGTTTACAGGCCTGTCAAGAGCAGGGAACGGCAGGCACCTTCAACGCAGCGTGAACGCTGCCTTCAAAATGGGAAAGCAAGGCTAGCTCCAGCAGGTCCCCTCTTCCAGGGGCACACTCAGCATGCACCCCTGTGGTTTCTAACAAGTCCGAGGAGACACAGGTTACCCTGTGTTTCCTTCCCTGACTCAACTTCTCGAGGTGGGGTGTTCTGCATCATGCGAACTGCCTCAACCAAGGAACGCCGTAAGCTGCTCCTCTGGGCCTGTGGCTCTTCGAAAGCCTGCAGTGCCACAGGAAGAACAGGACTTCAACTGCAGTAAGAACGCAAGCCGACTTCCTCTAGGAGGCACGGTGACTTCAGGCAGGACGTCTTAGATGGAATGCGAAGACGAGGGTTACCCTGAGTGCAGCTCAGGCTAGGGCAACGCGTAAGACTTGCACGCCGTGTGGGACGTGCCAGAACGGTGTTCGTGAACGTGTGCGAGGGCTGAGGAAATGAAGCTGCTCCAAAAGAGAGGGCAGTGCGTTTCCCTACACCCGGCAAGCACAGAGGGGCTCTAACGGGCTCCGGGCCTGGACGTTGCTTAGCTGGCCCAGGTGAGCCTGGGGTACTCAAGTGTCCCTGCCGGGAACAGGGTGCCCAGGCTAGCCTCCTAGGTGTCCAGAAAACTGTGCTGCCGTTCAAGGAACGCAGAGCAGAGGCCAGCGCCTCATGGAAACTGCTGCACGCCTCTGCTTCTGCACGGCAAATCAGGGCCTTACTTCCAGGCATGTGTTCATGCTGGGTGTGCCGGTAGCGACGTAGCAGGGTAAGATGCTGACTTTCTCCTCGAGCAGAGTGACTTCACGGACGAGGGCCTCGAAATATTCCAAGCACACTGTTCTCTCACGGCAGCTCACACAGGGGCCGTGACAAAGTCTTCCTGGGCACTTCGGACGCACCAGCAATGTTGTCCTGAGGCCGTTCGAGGACTCTGGAAATGTAGCTCTCCTCAAGGAACGTACAGTGTGTTGCCCATCACTGGGCATGCACAGAGGGCCTCCGAGGGATGCACCAATGGGCCTCGAAATTGCTCAGCCGGCCCACAGGGGTCTGGAGGTACTCAGTGAACTTGCAGGGAAACCGAGGCCTACCCGAGAGGCCTAGGAGTCCTCAGACGTGTGCTTCCTTTAAAATAAAGCATATAAGGGACTGAGAACACATGGAAACAGCTGCATGCCTCCCTTTCTGCACGGCTACTAAGGGCCTAACCTGGAGGCAAGTTTCCACGTTGAGATTCCCTTTAGCTCTAGAGCTTGTCCGGCTGACCTCCACCGCGGCCACGGGAGCCCCTGGTTTAGACAGGGCCAACACATTTTCGCCCCACAAGCATGCTTACATGGTTTACAGGCCTGTCAAGAGCAGGGAACGGCAGGCACCTTCAACGCAGCGTGAACGCTGCCTTCAAAATGGGAAAGCAAGGCTAGTTCCAGCAGGTACCCTCTTCCAGAGGCACACTCAGCATGCACCCCTGTGGTTTCTAACAAGTCCGAGGAGACACAGGTTACCCTGTGTTTCCTTCCCTGACTCAACTTCTCGAGGTGGGGTGTTCTGCATCATGCGAACTGCCTCAACCAAGGAACGCCGTAAGCTGCTCCTCTGGGCCTGTGGCTCTTCGAAAGCCTGCAGTGCCACAGGAAGAACAGGACTTCAACTGCAGTAAGAACGCAAGCCGACTTCCTCTAGGAGGCACGGTGACTTCAGGCAGGACGTCTTAGATGGAATGCGAAGACGAGGGTTACCCTGAGTGCAGCTCAGGCTAGGGCAACGCGTAAGACTTGCACGCCGTGTGGGACGTGCCAGAACGGTGTTCGTGAACGTGTGCGAGGGCTGAGGAAATGAAGCTGCTCCAAAAGAGAGGGCAGTGCGTTTCCCTACACCCGGCATGCACAGAGGGGCTGTAACGGGCTCCGGGTCTGGACGTTGCTTAGCTGACCCAGGTGAGCCTGGGGTACTCAAGTGTCCCTGCCGGGAACAGGGTGCCCAGGCTAGCCTCCTAGGTGTCCAGAAAACTGTGCTGCCGTTCAAGGAACGCAGAGCAGAGGCCAGCGCCTCATGGAAACTGCTGCACGCCTCTGCTTCTGCACGGCAAATCAGGGCCTTACTTCCAGGCATGTGTTCATGCTGGGTGTGCCGGTAGCGACATAGCAGGGTAAGATGCTGACTTTCTCCTCGAGCAGAGTGACTTCACGGACGAGGGCCTCGAAGTATTCCAAGCACAGTGTTCTCTCACGGCAGCTCACACAGGGGCCGTGACAAAGTCTTCCTGGGCACTTCGTACGCACCAGCAATGCTGTCCTGAGGCCGTTCGAGGACTCTGGAAATGTAGCTCTCCTCAAGGATCGTACAGTGTGTTGCCCATCACTGGGCACGCACAGAGGGCCTCCGAGGGATGCACCAATGGGCCTCGAAGTTGCTCAGCCGGCCCACAGGGGTCTGGAGGTACTCAGTGAACTTGCAGGGAAACCGAGGCCTGCCCGAGAGGCCTAGGAGTCCTCAGACGTGTGCTTCCTTTAAAATAAAGCATATAAGGGACTGAGAACTCATGGAAACAGCTGCATGCCTCCCTTTCTGCACGGCTACTAAGGGCCTAACCTGGAGGCAAATTTTCACGTTGAGATTCCCTTTAGCTCTAGAGCTTGTCAGGCTGACCACCACCGCGGCCACGGAAGCCCCTGGTTTACACACGGCAAACTCATTTTCGCCCCACAAGCATGCTTACAGGGTTTACAGGCCTTCAAGAGCAGGGAATGGCAGGCACCTTCAACGCAGCGTGAACGCTGCCTTCAAAATGGGAAAGCAAGGCTAGCTCCAGCAGGTCCCCTCTTCCAGGGGCACACTCAGCATGCACCCCTGTGGTTTCTAACAAGTCCGAGGAGACACAGGTTACCCTGTATTTCTTTCCCTGACTCAACTTCTCGAGGTGGGGTGTTCTGCATCATGCGAACTGCCTCAACCAAGGAACGCCGTAAGCTGCTCCTCTGGGCCTGTGGCTCTTCGAAAGCCTGCAGTGCCACAGGAAGAACAGGACTTCAACTGCAGTAAGAACGCAAGCCGACTTCCTCTAGGAGGCACGGTGACTTCAGGCAGGACGTCTTAGATGGAATGCGAAGACGAGGGTTACCCTGAGTGCAGCTCGGGCTAGGGCAACGCGTAAGACTTGCACGCCGTGTGGGACGTGCCAGAACGGTGTTCGTGAACGTGTGCGAGGGCTGAGGAAATGAAGCTGCTCCAAAAGAGAGGGCAGTGCGTTTCCCTACACCCGGCAAGCACAGAGGGGCTCTAACGGGCTCCGGGTCTGGACGTTGCTTAGCTGGCCCAGGTGAGCCTAGGGTACTCAAGTGTCCCAGCCGGGAAGAGGGTGCCCAGGCTAGCCTCCTAGGTGTCCAGAAAACTGTGCTGCCGTTCAAGGAACGCAGAGCAGAGGCCAGCGCCTCATGGAAACTGCTGCACGCCTCTGCTTCTACACGGCAAATCAGGGCCTTACTTCTAGGCATGTGTTCATGCTGGGTGTGCCGGTAGCGACATAACAGGGTAAGATGCTGACTTTCTCCTCGAGCAGAGTGACTTTACGGACGAGGGCCTCGAAGTATTCCAAGCACAGTGTACTCTCACGGCAGCTCACACAGGGGCCGTGACAAAGTCTTCCTGGGCACTTCGGACGCACCAGCAATGTTGTCCTGAGGCCGTTCGGGGACTCTGGAAATGTAGCTCTCCTCAAGGAACGTAGTGTGTGTTGCCCATCACTTGGCACGCACAGAGGGCCTCCGAGGGATGCACCAATGGGCCTCGAAGTTGCTCAGCCGGCCCACAGGGGTCTGGAGGTACTCAGTGAACTTGCAGGGAAACCGAGGCCTACCCGAGAGGCCTAGGAGTCCTCAGACGTGTGCTTCCTTTAAAATAAAGCATATAAGGGACTGAGAACTCATGGAAACAGCTGCATGCCTCCCTTTCTGCACGGCTACTAAGGGCCTAACCTGGAGGCAAGTTTCCACGTTGAGATTCCCTTTAGCTCTAGAGCTTGTCAGGCTGACCACCACCGCGGCCACGGGAGCCCCTGGTTTTGACAGGGCCAACTCATTTTCGCCCCGCAAGCATGCTTACAGGGTTTACAGGCCTGTCAAGAGCAGGGAACGGCAGGCACCTTCAACGCAGCGTGAACGCTGCCTTCAAAATGGGAAAGCAAGGCTAGCTCCAGCAGGTCCCCTCTTCCAGGGGCACACTCAGCATGCACCCCTGTGGTTTCTAACAAGTCCGAGGAGACACAGGTTACCCTGTGTTTCCTTCCCTGACTCAACTTCTCGAGGTGGGGTGTTCTGCATCATGCGAACTGCCTCAACCAAGGAACGCCGTAAGCTGCTCCTCTGGGCCTGTGGCTCTTCGAAAGCCTGCAGTGCCACAGGAAGAACAGGACTTCAACTGCAGTAAGAACGCAAGCCGACTTCCTCTAGGAGGCACGGTGACTTCAGGCAGGACGTCTTAGATGGAATGCGAAGACGAGGGTTACCCTGAGTGCAGCTCAGGCTAGGGCAACGCGTAAGACTTGCACGCCGTGTGGGACGTGCCAGAACGCTGTTCGTGAACGTGTGCGAGGGCTGAGGAAATGAAGCTGCTCCAAAAGAGAGGGCAGTGCGTTTCCCTACACCCGGCATGCACAGAGGGGCTGTAACGGGCTCCGGGTCTGGACGTTGCTTAGCTGGCCCAGGTGAGCCTGGGGTACTCAAGTGTTCCTGCCGGGAATAGGGTGCCCAGGCTAGCCTCCTAGGTGTCCAGAAAACTGTGCTGCCGTTCAAGGAACGCAGAGCAGAGGCCAGCGCCTCATGGAAACTGCTGCACGCCTCTGCTTCTGCACGGCAAATCAGGGCCTTACTTCCAGGCATGTGTTCATGCTGGGTGTGCCGGTAGCGACATAGCAGGGTAAGATGCTGACTTTCTCCTCGAGCAGAGTGACTTCACGGACGAGGGCCTCGAAGTATTCCAAGCACAGTGTTCTCTCACGGCAGCTCACACAGGGGCCATGACAAAGTCTTCCTGGGCACTTCGGACGCACCAGCAATGTTGTCCTGAGGCCGTTCGAGGACTCTGGAAATGTAGCTCTCCTCAAGGAACGTACAGTGTGTTGCCCATCACTGGGCACGCACAGAGGGCCTCCGAGGGATGCACCAATGGGCCTCGAAGTTGCTCAGCCGGCCCACAGGGGTCTGGAGGTACTCAGTGAACTTGCAGGGAAACCGAGGCCTACCCGAGAGGCCTAGGAGTCCTCAGACGTGTGCTTCCTTTAAAATAAAGCATATAAGGGACTGAGAACTCATGGAAACAGCTGCATGCCTCCCTTTCTGCACGGCTACTAAGGGCCTAACCTGGAGGCAAGTTTTCACGTTGAGATTCCCTTTAGCTCTAGAGCTTGTCAGGCTGACCACCACCGCGGCCACGGAAGCCCCTGGTTTAGACAGGGCAAACTCATTTTCGCCCCACAAGCATGCTTACAGGGTTTACAGGCCTGTCAAGAGCAGGGAATGGCAGGCACCTTCAACGCAGCGTGAACGCTGCCTTCAAAATGGGAAAGCAAGGCTAGCTCCAGCAGGTCCCCTCTTCCAGGGGCACACTCAGCATGCACCCCTGTGGTTTCTAACAAGTCCGAGGAGACACAGGTTACCCTGTATTTCCTTCCCTGACTCAACTTCTCGAGGTGGGGTGTTCTGCATCATGCGAACTGCCTCAACCAAGGAACGCCGTAAGCTGCTCCTCTGGGCCTGTGGCTCTTCGAAAGCCTGCAGTGCCACAGGAAGAACAGGACTTCAACTGCAGTAAGAACGCAAGCCGACTTCCTCTAGGAGGCACGGTGACTTCAGGCAGGACGTCTTAGATGGAATGCGAAGACGAGGGTTACCCTGAGTGCAGCTCGGGCTAGGGCAACGCGTAAGACTTGCACGCCGTGTGGGACGTGCCAGAACGGTGTTCGTGAACGTGTGCGAGGGCTGAGGAAATGAAGCTGCTCCAAAAGAGAGGGCAGTGCGTTTCCCTACACCCGGCAAGCACAGAGGGGCTCTAACGGGCTCCGGGCCTGGACGTTGCTGAGCTGGCCCAGGTGAGCCTGGGGTACTCAAGTGTCCCTGCCGGGAACAGGGTGCCCAGGCTAGCCTCCTAGGTGTCCAGAAAACTGTGCTGCCGTTCAAGGAACGCAGAGCAGAGGCCAGCGCCTCATGGAAACTGCTGCACGCCTCTGCTTCTGCACGGCAAATCAGGGCCTTACTTCCAGGCATGTGTTCATGCTGGGTGTGCCGGTAGCGACATAGCAGGGTAAGATGCTGACTTTCTCCTCGAGCAGAGTGACTTCACGGACGAGGGCCTCGAAGTATTCCAAGCACAGTGTTCTCTCACGGCAGCTCACACAGGGGCCGTGACAAAGTCTTCCTGGGCACTTCGGACGCACCAGCAATGTTGTCCTGAGGCCGTTCGAGGACTCTGGAAATGTAGATCTCCTCAAGGAACGTACAGTGTGTTGCCCATCACTGGGCACGCACAGAGGGCCTCCGAGGGATGCACCAATGGGCCTCGAAGTTGCTCAGCCGGCCCACAGGGGTCTGGAGGTACTCAGTGAACTTGCAGGGAAACCGAGGCCTACCCGAGAGGCCTAGGAGCCCTCAGACGTGTGCTTCCTTTAAAATAAAGCATATAAGGGACTGAGAACTCATGGAAACAGCTGCATGCCTCCCTTTCTGCACGGCTACTAAGGGCCTAACCTGGAGGCAAGTTTCCACGTTGAGATTCCCTTTAGCTCTAGAGCTTGTCAGGCTGACCACCACCGCGGCCACGGGAGCCCCTGGTTTAGACAGGGCCAACTCATTTTCGCCCCGCAAGCATGCTTACAGGGTTTACAGGCCTGTCAAGAGCAGGGAACGGCAGGCACCTTCAACGCAGCGTGAACGCTGCCTTCAAAATGAGAAAGCAAGGCTAGCTCCAGCAGGTCCCCTCTTCCAGGGGCACACTCAGCATGCACCCCTGTGGTTTCTAACAAGTCCGAGGAGACACAGGTTACCCTGTGTTTCCTTCCCTGACTCAACTTCTCGAGGTGGGGTGTTCTGCATCATGCGAACTGCCTCAACCAAGGAACGCCGTAAGCTGCTCCTCTGGGCCTGTGGCTCTTCGAAAGCCTGCAGTGCCACAGGAAGAACAGGACTTCAACTGCAGTAAGAACGCAAGCCGACTTCCTCTAGGAGGCACGGTGACTTCAGGCAGGACGTCTTAGATGGAATGCGAAGACGAGGGTTACCCTGAGTGCAGCTCAGGCTAGGGCAACGCGTAAGACTTGCACGCCGTGTGGGACGTGCCAGAACGGTGTTCGTGAACGTGTGCGAGAGCTGAGGAAATGAAGCTGCTCCAAAAGAGAGGGCAGTGCGTTTCCCTACACCCGGCATGCACAGAGAGGCTGTAACGGGCTCCGGGTCTGGACGTTGCTTAGCTGACCCAGGTGAGCCTGGGGTACTCAAGTGTTCCTGCGGGAATAGGGTGCCCAGGCTAGCCTCCTAGGTGTCCAGAAAACTGTGCTGCCGTTCAAGGAACGCAGAGCAGAGGCCAGCGCCTCATGGAAACTGCTGCACGCCTCTGCTTCTGCACGGCAAATCAGGGCCTTACTTCCAGGCATGTGTTCATGCTGGGTGTGCCGGTAGCGACATAGCAGGGTAAGATGCTGACTTTCTCCTCGAGCAGAGTGACTTCACGGATGAGGGCCTCGAAGTATTCCAAGCACAGTGTACTCTCACGGCAGCTCCACAGGGGCCATGACAAAGTTTTCCTGGACACTTCGGACGCACCAGCAATGTTGTCCTGAGGCCGTTCGAGGACTCTGGAAATTTAGCTCTCCTCAAGGAACGTACAGTGTGTTGCCCATCACTGGGCACGCACAGAGGGCCTCCGAGGGATGCACCAATGGGCCTCGAAGTTGCTCAGCCGGCCCACAGGGGTCTGGAGGTACTCGGTGAGCTTGCAGGGAAACCGAGGCCTACCCAAGAGGCCTAGGAGTCCTCAGACGTGTGCATCCTTTAAAATAAAGCATATAAGGGACTGAGAACTCATGGAAACAGCTGCATGCCTCCCTTTCTGCACGGCTACTAAGGCCCTAACCTGGAGGCAAGTTTCCACGTTGAGATTCCCTTTAGCTCAAGAGCTTGTCAGGGTGACCACCACCGCGGCCACGGGAGCCCCTGGTTTAGACAGGGCCAACTCATTTTCGCCCCACAAGCATGCTTACAGGGTTTACAGGCCTGTCAAGAGCAGGGAATGGCAGGCACCTTCAACGCAGCGTGAACGCTGCCTTCAAAATGGGAAAGCAAGGCTAGCTCCAGCAGGACCCCTCTTCCAGGGGCACACTCAGCATGCACCCCTGTGGTTTCTAACAAGTCCGAGGAGACACAGGTTACCCTGTGTTTCCTTCCCTAACTCAACTTCCCGAGGTGGGGTGTTCTGCATCATGCGAACTGCCTCAACCAAAGAACGCCGTAAGCTGTTCCTCTCGGCCTGTGGCTCTTCGAAAGCCTGCAGTGCCACAGGAAGAACAGGACTTCAACTGCAGTAAGTACGCAAGCCGACTTCCTCTACGAGGCACGGTGGCTTCAGGCAGGACGTCTTAGATGGAATGCGAAGACGAGGGTTACCCTGAGTGCAGCTCGGGCTAGGGCAACGCGTAAGACTTGCACGCCGTGTGGGAGGTGCCAGAACGGTGTTCGTGAACGTGTGCGAGGGCTGAGGAAATGAAGCTGCTCCAATAGAGAGGGCAGTGCGTTTCCATACACCCCGCAAGCACAGAGGGGCTCTAACGGGTTCCGGGCCTGGACGTTGCTGAGCTGGCCCAGGTGAGCCTGGGGTACTCAAGTGTCCCTGCCGGGAACAGGGTGCCCAGGCTAGCCTCCTAGGTGTCCAGAAAACTGTGCTGCCGTTCAAGGAACGCAGAGCAGAGGCCAGCGCCTCATGGAAACTGCTGCACGCCTCTGCTTCTGCACGGCTAATCAGGGCCTTACTTACAGGCATGTGTTCATGCTGGGTGTGCCGGTAGCGACGAAGCAGGGTAAGATGCTGACTTTCTCCTCGAGCAGAGTGACTTTACGGACGAGGGCCTCGAAGTATTCCAAGCACAGTGTTCCCTCACGGCAGCTCACACAGGGGCCATGTCAAAGTCTTCCTGGGCACTTCGGACGCACCAGCAATGTTGTCCTGAGGCCGTTCGAGGACTCTGGAAATGTAGCTCTCCGCAAACAACGTACAGTGTGTTGCCCATCACTGGGCACGCACACAGGGCCTCCGAGGGATGCACCAATGGGCCTCGAAGTTGCTCAGCCGACCCACAGGGGTCTGGAGGTACTCAGTGAACTTGCAGGGTAACCGAGGCCTACCCGAGAGGCCTAGGAGTCCTCAGACGTGTGCTTCCTTTAAAATAAAGCATATAAGGAACTGAGAACTCATGGAAACAGCTGCATGCCTCCCTTTCTGCACGGCTACTAAGGGCCTAACCTGGAGGCAAGTTTTCACTTTGAGATTCCCTTTAGCTCTAGAGCTTGTCAGGTTGACCACCACCGCGGCCACGGAAGCCCCTGGTTTACACACGGCAAACTCATTTTCACCCCGCAAGCATGCTTACAGGGTTTACAGGCCTGTCAAGAGCAGGGAATGGCAGGCACCTTCAACGCAGCGTGAACGCTGCCTTCAAAATGGGAAAGCAAGGCTACTTCCAGCAGGACCCCTTTGCCAGAGGCATACACAGCATGCACCCCTGTGGTTTCTAACAAGTCCGAGGAGACACAGGTTACCCTGTGTTTCCTTCCCTGACTCAACTTCTCGAGGTGGGGTGTTCTGCATCATGCGAACTGCCTCAACCAAGGAACGCCGTAAGCTGTTCCTCTGGGCCTGTGGCTCTTCGAAAGCCTGCAGTGCCACAGGAAGAACAGGACTTCAACTGCAGTAAGAACGCAAGCCGAATTCCTCTAGGAGGCACGGCGACTTCAGGCAGGACGTCTTAGATGGAATGCGAAGACGAGGGTTACCCCGAGTGCAGCTCGGGCTAGGGCAACGCGTAAGACTTGCACGCCGTGTGGGACGTGCCAGAACGGGGTTCGTGAACGTGTGCGAGGGCTGAGGAAATGAAGCTGCTCCAAAAGATAGGGCAGTGCGTTTCCCTACACCCGGCAAGCACAGAGGGGCTCTAACGGGCTCCGGGCCTGGGCGTTGCTGAGCTGGCCCAGGTGAGCCTGGGGAATTCAAGTGTCCCTGCCGGGAACAGGGTGCCCAGGCTAGCCTCCTAGGTGTCCAGAAAACTCTGCTGCCGTTCAAGGAACGCAGAGCAGAGACCAGCGCCTCATGGAAACTGCTGCACGCCTCTGCTTCTGCACGGCAAATCAGGGCCTTACTTCCAGGCATGTGTTCATGCTGGGTGTGCCGGTAGCGACGTAGCAGGGTAAGATGCTGACTTTCTCCTCGAGCAGAGTGACTTCACGGACGAGGGCTTCGAAATATTCCAAGCACACTGTTCTCTCACGGCAGCTCACACAGGGGCCGTGACAAAGTCTTCCTGGGCACTTCGGACGCACCAGCAATGTTGTCCTGAGGCCGTTCGAGGACTCTGGAAATGTAGCTTTCCTCAAGGAACGTACAGTGTGTTGCCCATCACTGGGCACGCACAGAGGGCCTCCGAGGGATGCACCAATGGGCCTCGAAGTTGCTCAGCCGGCCCACAGGGGTCTGGAGGTACTCAGTGAACTTGCAGGGAAACCGAGGCCTGCCCGAGAGGCCTAGGAGCCCTCAGACGTGTGCTTCCTTTAAAATAAAGCATATAAGGGACTGAGAACTCATGGAAACAGCTGCATGCCTCCCTTTCTGCACGGCTACTAAGGGCCTAACCTGGAGGCAAGTTTCCACGTTGAGATTCCCTTTAGCTCTAGAGCTTGTCAGGCTGTCCACCACCGCGGCCACGGGAGCCCCTGGTTTTGACAGGGCCAAATCATTTTCGCCCCGCAAGCATTCTTACAGGTTTTACAGGCCTGTCAAGAGCAGGGAACAGCAGTCACCTTCAACGCAGCATGAACGCTGCCTTCAAAATGGGAAAGCAAGGCTAGCTCCAGCAGGTCCCCTCTTCCAGGGGCACACTCAGCATGAACCCCTGTGGTTTCTAACAAGTCCGAGGAGACACAGGTTACCCTGTGTTTCCTTCCCTGACTCAACTTCTCGAGGTGGGGTGTTCTGCATCATGCGAACTGCCTCAACCAAGGAACGCCGTAAGCTGCTCCTCTGGGCCTGTGGCTCTTCGAAAGCCTGCAGTGCCACAGGAAGAACAGGACTTCAACTGCAGTAAGAACGCAAGCCGACTTCCTCTAGGAGGCACGGTGACTTCAGGCAGGACGTCTTAGATGGAATGCGAAGACGAGGGTTACCCCGAGTGCAGCTTGGGCTAGGGCAACGCGTAAGACTTGCACGCCGTGTGGGACGTGCCAGAACGATGTTCGTGAACGTGTGCGAGGGCTGAGGAAATGAAGCTGCTCCAAAAGAGAGGGCAGTGCGTTTCCCTACACCCGGCAAGCACAGAGGGGCTGTAACGGGCTCCGGGTCTGGACGTTGCTTAGCTGGCCCAGGTGAGCCTGGGGTACTCAAGTGTCCCTGCCGGGAACAGGGTGCCCAGGCTAGCCTCCTAGGTGTCCAGAAAACTGTGCTGCCGTTCAAGGAACGCAGAGCAGAGGCCAGCGCCTCATGGAAACTGCTGCACGCCTCTGCTTCTGCACGGCAAATCAGGGCCTTACTTCCAGGCATGTGTTCATGCTGGGTGTGCCGGTAGCGACATAGCAGGGTAAGATGCTGACTTTCTCCTCGAGCAGAGTGACTTCACGGACGAGGGCCTCGAAGTATTCCAAGCACAGTGTTCTCTCACGGCAGCTCACACAGGGGCCATGACAAAGTCTTCCTGGGCACTTCGGACGCACCAGCAATGTTGTCCTGAGGCCGTTCGAGGACTCTGGAAATGTAGCTCTCCTCAAGTAACGTACAGTGTGTTGCCCATCACTGGGCACGCACAGAGGGCCTCCGAGGGATGCACCAATGGGCCTCGAAGTTGCTCAGCCGGCCCACAGGGGTCTGGAGGTACTCAGTGAACTTGCAGGGAAACCGAGGCCTACCCGAGAGGCCTAGGAGTCCTCAGACGTGTGCTTCCTTTAAAATAAAGCATATAAGGGACTGAGAACTCATGGAAACAGCTGCATGCCTCCCTTTCTGCACGGCTACTAAGGGCCTAACCTGGAGGCAAGTTTTCACGTTGAGATTCCCTTTAGCTCTAGAGCTTGTCAGGCTGACCACCACCGCGGCCACGGAAGCCCCTGGTTTAGACAGGGCAAACTCATTTTCACCCCACAAGCATGCTTACAGGGTTTACAGGCCTGTCAAGAGCAGGGAATGGCAGGCACCTTCAACGCAGCGTGAACGCTGCCTTCAAAATGGGAAAGCAAGGCTAGTTCCAGCAGGTCCCCTTTTCCAGGGGCACACTCAGCATGCACCCCTGTGGTTTCTAACAAGTCCGAGGAGACACAGGTTACCCTGTATTTCCTTCCCTGACTCAACTTCTCGAGGTGGGGTGTTCTGCATCATGCGAACTGCCTCAACCAAGGAACGCCGTAAGCTGCTCCTCTGGGCCTGTGGCTCTTCGAAAGCCTGCAGTGCCACAGGAAGAACAGGACTTCAACTGCAGTAAGAACGCAAGCCGACTTCCTCTAGGAGGCACGGTGACTTCAGGCAGGACGTCTTAGATGGAATGCGAAGACGAGGGTTACCCTGAGTGCAGCTCAGGCTAGGGCAACGCGTAAGACTTGCACGCCGTGTGGGACGTGCCAGAACGGTGTTCGTGAACGTGTGCGAGGGCTGAGGAAATGAAGCTGCTCCAAAAGAGAGGGCAGTGCGTTTCCCTACACCCGGCAAGCACAGAGGGGCTCTAACGGGCTCCGGGCCTGGACGTTGCTGAGCTGGCCCAGGTGAGCCTGGGGTACTCAAGTGTCCCTGCCGGGAACAGGGTGCCCAGGCTAGCCTCCTAGGTGTCCAGAAAACTCTGCTGCCGTTCAAGGAACGCAGAGCAGAGGCCAGCGCCTCATGGAAACTGCTGCACGCCTCTGCTTCTGCACGGCAAATCTGGGCCTTACTTCCAGGCATGTGTTCATGCTGGGTGTGCCGGTAGCGACATAGCAGGGTAAGATGCTGACTTTCTCCTCGAGCAGAGTGACTTCACGGACGAGGGCCTCGAAGTATTCCAAGCACACTGTTCTCTCACGGCAGCTCACACAGGGGCCGTGACAAAGTCTTCCTGGGCACTTCGGACGCACCAGCAATGTTGTCCTGAGGCCGTTCGAGGACTCTGGAAATGTAGCTCTCCTCAAGGAACGTACAGTGTGTTGCCCATCACTGGGCACGCACAGAGGGCCTCCGAGGGATGCACCAATGGGCCTCGAAGTTGCTCAGCCGGCCCACAGGGGTCTGGAGGTACTCAGTGAACTTGCAGGGAAACCGAGGCCTACCCGAGAGGCCTAGGAGTCCTCAGACGTGTGCTTCCTTTAAAATAAAGCATATAAGGGACTGAGAACTCATGGAAACAGCTGCATGCCTCCCTTTCTGCACGGCTACTAAGGGCCTAACCTGGAGGCAAGTTTCCACGTTGAGATTCCCTTTAGCTCTAGAGCTTGTCAGGCTGACCACCACCGCGGCCACGGAAGCCCCTGGTTTAGACAGGGCCAACTCATTTTCGCCCCACAAGCATGCTTACAGGGTTTACAGGCCTGTCAAGAGCAGGGAACGGCAGGCACCTTCAACGCAGCGTGAACGCTGCCTTCAAAATGGGAAAGCAAGGCTAGCTCCAGCAGGTACCCTCTTCCAGGGGCACACTCAGCATGCACCCCTGTGGTTTCTAACAAGTCCGAGGAGACACAGGTTACCCTGTGTTTCCTTCCCTGACTCAACTTCTCGAGGTGGGGTGTTCTGCATCATGCGAACTGCCTCAACCAAGGAACGCCGTAAGCTGTTCCTCTGGGCCTGTGGCTCTTCGAAAGCCTGCAGTGCCACAGGAAGAACAGGACTTCAACTGCAGTAAGAACGCAAGCCGAATTCCTCTAGGAGGCACGGTGACTTCAGGCAGGACGTCTTAGATGGAATGCGAAGACGAGGGTTACCCCGAGTGCAGCTCAGGCTAGGGCAACGCGTAAGACTTGCACGCCGTGTGGGACGTGCCAGAACGGTGTTCGTGAACGTGTGCGAGGGCTGAGGAAATGAAGCTGCTCCAAAAGAGAGGGCAGTGCGTTTCCCTACACCCGGCAAGCACAGAGGGGCTGTAACGGGCTCCGGGTCTGGACGTTGCTTAGCTGACCCAGGTGAGCCTGGGGTACTCAAGTGTCCCTGCCGGGAACAGGGTGCCCAGGCTAGCCTCCTAGGTGTCCAGAAAACTGTGCTGCCGTTCAAGGAACGCAGAGCAGAGGCCAGCGCCTCATGGAAACTGCTGCACGCCTCTGCTTCTGCACGGCAAATCAGGGCCTTACTTCCAGGCATGTGTTCATGCTGGGTGTGCCGGTAGCGACATAGCAGGGTAAGATGCTGACTTTCTCCTCGAGCAGAGTGACTTCACGGACGAGGGCCTCGAAGTATTCCAAGCACACTGTTCTCTCACGGCAGCTCACACAGGGGCCGTGACAAAGTCTTCCTGGGCACTTCGGACGCACCAGCAATGTTGTCCTGAGGCCGTTCGAGGACTCTGGAAATGTAGCTCTCCTCAAGGAACGTACAGTGTGTTGCCCATCACTGGGCACGCACAGAGGGCCTCCGAGGGATGCACCAATGGGCCTCGAAGTTGCTCAGCCGGCCCACAGGGGTCTGGAGGTACTCAGTGAACTTGCAGGGAAACCGAGGCCTACCCGAGAGGCCTAAGAGTCCGCAGACGTGTGCTTCCTTTAAAATAAAGCATATAAGGGACTGAGAACTCATGGAAACAGCTGCATGCCTCCCTTTCTGCACGGCTACTAAGGGCCTAACCTGGAGGCAAGTTTTCACGTTGAGATTCCCTTTAGCTCTAGAGCTTGTCAGGCTGACCACCACCGCGGCCACGGAAGCCCCTGGTTTACACACGGCAAACTCATTTTCGCCCCACAAGCATGCTTACAGGGTTTACAGGCCTTCAAGAGCAGGGAATGGCAGGCACCTTCAACGCAGCGTGAACGCTGCCTTCAAAATGGGAAAGCAAGGCTAGCTCCAGCAGGTCCCCTCTTCCAGGGGCACACTCAGCATGCACCCCTGTGGTTTCTAACAAGTCCGAGGAGACACAGGTTACCCTGTGTTTCCTTCCCTGACTCAACTTCTCGAGGTGGGGTGTTCTGCATCATGCGAACTGCCTCAACCAAGGAACGCCGTAAGCTGCTCCTCTGGGCCTGTGGCTCTTCGAAAGCCTGCAGTGCCACAGGAAGAACAGGACTTCAACTGCAGTAAGAACGCAAGCCGACTTCCTCTAGGAGGCACGGTGACTTCAGGCAGGACGTCTTAGATGGAATGCGAAGACGAGGGTTACCCCGAGTGCAGCTCGGGCTAGGGCAACGCGTAAGACTTGCACGCCGTGTGGGACGTGCCAGAACGGTGTTCGTGAACGTGTGCGAGGGCTGAGGAAATGAAGCTGCTCGAAAAGAGAGGGCAGTGCGTTTCCCTACACCCGGCAAGCACACAGGGACTCTAAAGGGCTCCGGGTTTGGACGTTGCTGAGCTGGCCCAGGTGAGCCTAGGGTACTCAAGTGTCCCAGCCGGGAAGAGGGTGCCCAGGCTAGCCTCCTAGGTGTCCAGAAAACTGTGCTGCCGTTCAAGGAACGCAGAGCAGGGGCCAGCGCCTCATGGAAACTGCTGCACGCCTCTGCTTCTACACGGCAAATCAGGGCCTTACTTCTAGGCATGTGTTCATGCTGGGTGTGCCGGTAGCGACATAACAGGGTAAGATGCTGACTTTCTCCTCGAGCAGAGTGACTTTACGGACGAGGGCCTCGAAGTATTCCAAGCACAGTGTACTCTCACGGCTGCTCCACAGGGGCCGTGACAAAGTCTTCCTGGGCACTTCGGACGCACCAGCAATATTGTCCTGAGGCCGTTCGAGGACTCTGGAAATATAGCTCTCCTAAAGGAACGTACAGTGTGTTGCCCATCACTGGGCACGCACAGAGGGCCTCCGAGAGATGCACCAATGGGTCTCAAAGTTGCTCAGCCGACCCACAGGGGTCTGGAGGTGCTCAGTGAACTTGCAGGCAAACCGAGGCCTGCCCGAGAGGCCTAGGAGCCCTCAGACGTGTGCTTCCTTTAAAATAAAGCATATAAGGGACTGAGAACTCATGGAAACAGCTGCATGCCTCCCTTTCTGCACGGCTACTAAGGGCCTAACCTGGAGGCAAGTTTCCACGTTGAGATTCCCTTTAGCTCTAGAGCTTGTCAGGCTGACCACCACCGCGGCCACGGGAGCCCCTGGTTTTGACAGGGCCAAATCATTTTCGCCCCGCAAGCATGCATACAGGGTTTACAGGCCTGTCAAGAGCAGGGAACGGCAGGCACCTTCAACGCAGCGTGAACGCTGCCTTCAAAATGGGAAAGCAAGGCTAGCTCCAGCAGGTCCCCTCTTCCAGGGGCACACTCAGCATGCACCCCTGTGGTTTCTAACAAGTCCGAGGAGACACAGGTTACCCTGTGTTTCCTTCCCTGACTCAACTTCTCGAGGTGGGGTGTTCTGCATCATGCGAACTGCCTCAACCAAGGAACGCCGTAAGCTGCTCCTCTGGGCCTGTGGCTATTCGAAAGCCTGCAGTGCCACAGGAAGAACAGGACTTCAACTGCAGTAAGAACGCAAGCCGACTTCCTCTAGGAGGCACGGTGACTTCAGGCAGGACGTCTTAGATGGAATGCGAAGACGAGGGTTACCCCGAGTGCAGCTCGGGCTAGGGCAACGCGTAAGACTTGCACGCCGTGTGGGACGTGCCAGAACGATGTTCGTGAACGTGTGCGAGGGCTGAGGAAATGAAGCTGCTCCAAAAGAGAGGGCAGTGCGTTTCCCTACACCCGGCAAGCACACAGGGGCTCTAACGGGCTCCGGGCCTGGACGTTGCTGAGCTGGCCCAGGTGAGCCTGGGGTACTCAAGTGTCCCTGCCGGGAACAGGGTGCCCAGGCTAGCCTCCTAGGTGTCCAGAAAACTGGGCTGCCGTTCAAGGAACGCAGAGCAGAGGCCAGCGCCTCATGGAAACTGCTGCACGCCTCTGCTTCTGCACGGCAAATCAGGGCCTTACTTCCAGGCATGTGTTCATGCTGGGTGTGCCGGTAGCGACGTAGCAGGGTAAGATGCTGACTTTCTCCTCGAGCAGAGTGACTTCACGGACGAGGGCCTCGAAGTATTCCAAGCACAGTGTTCTCTCACGGCAGCTCACACAGGGGCCGTGACAAAGTCTTCCTGGGCACTTCGGACGCACCAGCAATGTTGTCCTGAGGCCCTTCGGGGACTCTGGAAATGTAGCTCTCCTCAAGGAACGTACAGTGTGTTGCCCATCACTGGGCACGCACAGAGGGCCTCCGAGGGATGCACCAATGGGCCTCGAAGTTGCTCAGCCGGCCCACAGGGGTCTGGAGGTACTCAGTGAACTTGCAGGGAAACCGAGGCCTACCCGAGAGGCCTAGGAGTCCTCAGACGTGTGCTTCCTTTAAAATAAAGCATATAAGGGACTGAGAACTCATGGAAACAGCTGCATGCCTCCCTTTCTGCACGGCTACTAAGGGCCTAACCTGGAGGCAAGTTTCCACGTTGAGATTCCCTTTAGCTCTAGAGCTTGTCAGGCTGAGCACCACCGCGGCCACGGGAGCCCCTGGTTTAGACAGGGCCAACTCATTTTCGCCCCGCAAGCATGCTTACAGGGTTTACAGGCCTGTCAAGAGCAGGGAACGGCAGGCACCTTCATCGCAGCGTGAACGCTGCCTTCAAAATGGGAAAGCAAGGCTAGCTCCAGCAGGTACCCTCTTCCAGGGGCACACTCAGCATGCACCCCTGTGGTTTCTAACAAGTCCGAGGAGACACAGGTTACCCTGTGTTTCCTTCCCTGACTCAACTTCTCGAGGTGGGGTGTTCTGCATCATGAGAACTGCCTCAACCAAGGAACACCGTAAGCTGCTCCTCTGGGCCTGTGGCTCTTCGAAAGCCTGCAGTGCCACAGGAAGAACAGGACTTCAACTGCAGTAAGAACGCAAGCCGACTTCCTCTAGGAGGCACGGTGACTTCAGGCAGGACGTCTTAGATGGAATGCGAAGACGAGGGTTACCCCGAGTGCAGCTCTGGCTAGGGCAAAGCGTAAGACTTGCACGCCGTGTGGGACGTGCCAGAACGGTGTTCGTGAACGTGTGCGAGGGCTGAGGAAATGAAGCTGCTCCAAAAGAGAGGGCAGTGCGTTTCCCTACACCCGGCAAGCACAGAGGGGCTCTAACGGGCTCCGGGTCTGGACGTTGCTTAGGTGGCCCAGGTGAGCCTGGGGTACTCAAGTGTCCCTGCCGGGAACAGGGTGCCCAGGCTAGCCTCCTAGGTGTCCAGAAAACTGTGCTGCCGTTCAAGGAACGCAGAGCAGAGGCCAGCGCCTCATGGAAACTGCTGCACGCCTCTGCTTCTGCACGGCAAATCAGGGCCTTACTTCCAGGCATGTGTTCATGCTGGGTGTGCCGGTAGCGACATAGCAGGGTAAGATGCTGACTTTCTCCTCGAGCAGAGTGACTTTACGGACGAGGGCCTCGAAGTATTCCAAGCACAGTGTTCTCTCACGGCAGCTCACACAGGGGCCGTGACAAAGTCTTCCTGGGCACTTCGGACGCACCAGCAATGTTGTCCTGAGGCCGTTCGAGGACTCTGGAAATGTAGCTCTCCTCAAGGAACGTACAGTGTGTTGCCCATCACTGGGCACGCACAGAGGGCCTCCGAGGGATGCACCAATGGGCCTCGAAGTTGCTCAGCCGGCCCACAGGGGTCTGGAGGTACTCAGTGAACTTGCAGGGAAACCGAGGCCTACCCGAGAGGCCTAAGAGTCCGCAGACGTGTGCTTCCTTTAAAATAAAGCATATAAGGGACTGAGAACTCATGGAAACAGCTGCATGCCTCCCTTTCTGCACGGCTACTAAGGGCCTAACCTGGAGGCAAGTTTTCACGTTGAGATTCCCTTTAGCTCTAGAGCTTGTCAGGCTGAGCACCACCGCGGCCACGGGAGCCCCTGGTTTAGACAGGGCCAACTCATTTTCGCCCCGCAAGCATGCTTACAGGGTTTACAGGCCTGTCAAGAGCAGGGAACGGCAGGCACCTTCAACGCAGCGTGAACGCTGCCTTCAAAATGAGAAAGCAAGGCTAGCTCCAGCAGGTCCCCTCTTCCAGGGGCACATTCAGCATGCACCCCTGTGGTTTCTAACAAGTCCGAGGAGACACAGGTTACCCTGTGTTTCCTTCCCTGACTCAACTTCTCGAGGTGGGGTGTTCTGCATCATGCGAACTGCCTCAACCAAGGAACGCCGTAAGCTGCTCCTCTAGGCCTGTGGCTCTTCGAAAGCCTGCAGTGCCACAGGAAGAACAGGACTTCAACTGCAGTAAGAACGCAAGCCGACTTCCTCTAGGAGGCACGGTGACTTCAGGCAGGACGTCTTAGATGGAATGCGAAGACGAAGGTTACCCCGAGTGCAGCTCGGGCTAGGGCAACGCGTAAGACTTGCACGCCGTGTGGGACGTGCCAGAACGGTGTTCGTGAACGTGTGCGAGAGCTGAGGAAATGAAGCTGCTCCAAAAGAGAGGGCAGTGCGTTTCCCTACACCCGGCAAGCACAGAGGGGCTCTAACGGGCTCCGGGCCTGGGCGTTGCTGAGCTGGCCCAGGTGAGCCTGGGGTACTCAAGTGCTCCTGCGGGAATAGGGTGCCCAGGCTAGCCTCCTAGGTGTCCAGAAAACTGTGCTGCCGTTCAAGGAACGGAGAGCAGAGGCCAGCGCCTCATGGAAACTGCTGCACGCCTCTGCTTCTGCACGGCAAATCAGGGCCTTACTTCCAGGCATGTGTTCATGCTGGGTGTGCCGGTAGCGACATAGCAGGGTAAGATGCTGACTTTCTCCTCGTGCAGAGTGACTTCACGGATGAGGGCCTCGAAGTATTCCAAGCACAGTGTACTCTCACGGCAGCTCCACAGGGGCCATGACAAAGTCTTCCTGGACACTTCGGACGCACCAGCAATGTTCTCCTGAGGCCGTTCGAGGACTCTGGAAATTTAGCTCTCCTCAAGGAACGTACAGTGTGTTGCCCATCACTGGGCACGCACAGAGGGCCTCCGAGGGATGCACCAATGGGCCTCGAAGTTGCTCAGCCGGCCCACAGGGGTCTGGAGGTACTCGGTGAGCTTGCAGGGAAACCGAGGCCTACCCAAGAGGCCTAGGAGTCCTCAGACGTGTGCATCCTTTAAAATAAAGCATATAAGGGACTGAGAACTCATGGAAACAGCTGCATGCCTCCCTTTCTGCACGGCTACTAAGGGCCTAACCTGGAGGCAAGTTTCCACGTTGAGATTCCCTTTAGCTCAAGAGCTTGTCAGGCTGACCACCACCGCGGCCACGGGAGCCCCTGGTTTAGACACGGCAAACTCATTTTCGCCCCACAAGCATGCTTACAGGGTTTACAGGCCTGTCAAGAGCAGGGAATGGCAGGCACCTTCAACGCAGCGTGAACGCTGCCTTCAAAATGGGAAAGCAAGGCTAGCTCCAGCAGGTCCCCTCTTCCAGGGGCACACTCAGCATGCACCCCTGTGGTTTCTAACAAGTCCGAGGAGACACAGGTTACCCTGTATTTCTTTCCCTGACTCAACTTCTCGAGGTGGGGTGTTCTGCATCATGCGAACTGCCTCAACCAAGGAACGCCGTAAGCTGCTCCTCTGGGCCTGTGGCTCTTCGAAAGCCTGCAGTGCCAAAGGAAGAACAGGACTTCAACTGCAGTAAGTACGCAAGCCGACTTCCTCTATGAGGCACGGTGACTTCAGGCAGGACGTCTTAGATGGAATGCGAAGACGAGGGTTACCCTGAGTGCAGCTCGGGCTAGGGCAACGCGTAAGACTTGCACGCCCTGTGGGACGTGCCAGAACGGTGTTCGTGAACGTGTGCGAGGGCTGAGGAAATGAAGCTGCTCCAAAAGAGAGGGCAGTGCGTTTCCCTACACCCGGCAAGCACAGAGGGGCTCTAACGGGCTCCGGGTCTGGACGTTGCTGAGCTGGCCCAGGTGAGCCTGGGGTACTCAAGTGTCCCTGCCGGGAACAGGGTGCCCAGGCTAGCCTCCTAGGTGTCCAGAAAACTGTGCTGCCGTTCAAGGAACGCAGAACAGAGGCCAGCGCCTCATGGAAACTGCTGCACGCCACTGCTTCTGCACGGCAAATCAGGGCCTTACTTCCAGGCATGTGTTCATGCTGGGTGTGCCGGTAGCGACATAGCAGGGTAAGATGCTGACTTTCTCCTCGAGCAGAGTGACTTCACGGACGAGGGCCTCGAAGTATTCCAAGCACAGTGTTCTCTCACGGCAGCTCACACAGGGGCCATGACAAAGTCTTCCTGGGCACTTCGGACGCACCAGCAATGTTGTCCTGAGGCCGTTCGAGGACTCTGGAAATGTAGCTCTCCTCAAGGAACGTACAGTGTGTTGCCCATCACTGGGCACGCACAGAGGGCCTCCGAGGGATGCACCAATGGGCCTCGAAGTTGCTCAGCCGACCCACAGGGGTCTGGAGGTACTCAGTGAACTTGCAGGGAAACCGAGGCCTACCCGAGAGGCCTAGGAGTCCTCAGACGTGTGCTTCCTTTAAAATAAAGCATATAAGGAACTGAGAACTCATGGAAACAGCTGCATGCCTCCCTTTCTGCACGGCTACTAAGGGCCTAACCTGGAGGCAAGTTTTCACTTTGAGATTCCCTTTAGCTCTAGAGCTTGTCAGGTTGACCACCACCGCGGCCACGGAAGCCCCTGGTTTACACACGGCAAACTCATTTTCACCCCGCAAGCATGCTTACAGGGTTTACAGGCCTGTCAAGAGCAGGGAATGGCAGGCACCTTCAACGCAGCGTGAACGCTGCCTTCAAAATGGGAAAGCAAGGCTACTTCCAGCAGGACCCCTTTGCCAGAGGCATACACAGCATGCACCCCTGTGGTTTCTAACAAGTCCGAGGAGACACAGGTTACCCTGTGTTTCCTTCCCTGACTCAACTTCTCGAGGTGGGGTGTTCTGCAACATGCGAACTGCCTCAACCAAGGAACGCCGTAAGCTGTTCCTCTGGGCCTGTGGCTCTTCGAAAGCCTGCAGTGCCACAGGAAGAACAGGACTTCAACTGCAGTAAGAACGCAAGCCGACTTCCTCTAGGAGGCACGGTGACTTCAGGCAGCACGTCTTAGATGGAATGCGAAGACGAGGGTTACCCCGAGTGCAGCTCGGGCTAGGGCAACGCGTAAGACTTGCACGCCGTGTGGGACGTGCCAGAACGGGGTTCGTGAACGTGTGCGAGGGCTGAGGAAATGAAGCTGCTCGAAAAGAGAGGGCAGTGCGTTTCCCTACACCCGGCAAGCACAGAGGGGCTCTAACGGGCTCCGGGTCTGGACGTTGCTGAGCTGGCCCAGGTGAGCCTGGGGTACTCAAGTGTCCCTGCCGGGAACAGGGTGCCCAGGCTAGCCTCCTAGGTGTCCAGAAAACTCTGCTGCCTTTCAAGGAACGCAGAGCAGAGGCCTGCGCCTCATGGAAACTGCTGCACGCCTCTGCTTCTGCACGGCAAATCAGGGCCTTACTTCCAGGCATGTGTTCATGCTGGGTGTACCGGTAGCGACGTAGCAGGGTAAGATGCTGACTTTCTCCTCGAGCAGAGTGACTTCAAGGACGAGGGCCTCGAAATATTCCAAGCACACTGTTCTCTCACGGCAGCTCACACAGGGGCCGTAACAAAGTCTTCCTGGGCACGTCGGACGCGCCAGCAATGTTGTCCTGAGGCCGTTCGAGGACTCTGGAAACGTAGCTCTCCTCAAGGAACGTACAGTGTGTTGCCCATCACTGGGCACGCACAGAGGGCCTCCGAGGGATGCACCAATGGGCCTCGAAGTTGCTCAGCCGGCCCACAGGGGTCTGGAGGTACTCAGTGAACTTACAGGGAAACCGAGTCCTACCCGAGAGACCTAGGAGTCCTCAGACGTGTGCTTCCTTTAAAATAAAGCATATAAGGGACTGAGAACTCATGGAAACAGCTCCATGCCTTCCTTTCTGCACGGCTACTAAGGGCCTAACCTGGAGGCAAGTTTCCACGTTGAGATTCCCTTTAGCTCTAGAGCTTGTCAGGCTGACCACCACCGCGGCCACGGAAGCCCCTGGTTTAGACAGGGCCAACTCATTTTCGCCCCGCAAGCATGCTTACAGGGTTTACAGGCCTGTCAAGAGCAGGGAACGGCAGGCACCTTCAACGCAGCGTGAACGCTGCCTTCAAAATGGGAAAGCAAGGCTAGCTCCAGCAGGTCCCCTCTTCCAGGGGCACACTCAGCATGCACCCCTGTGGTTTCTAACAAGTCCGAGGAGACACAGGTTACCCTGTGTTTCCTTCCCTGACTCAACTTCTCGAGGTGGGGTGTTCTGCATCATGCGAACTGCCTCAACCAAGGAACGCCGTAAGCTGCTCCTCTGGGCCTGTGGCTCTTCGAAAGCCTGCAGTGCCACAGGAAGAACAGGACTTCAACTGCAGTAAGAACGCAAGCCGACTTCCTCTAGGAGGCACGGTGACTTCAGGCAGGACGTCTTAGATGGAATGCGAAGACGAGGGTTACCCCGAGTGCAGCTTGGGCTAGGGCAACGCGTAAGACTTGCACGCCGTGTGGGACGTGCCAGAACGATGTTCGTGAACGTGTGCGAGGGCTGAGGAAATGAAGCTGCTCCAAAAGGGAGGGCAGTGCGTTTCCCTAGACCCGGCAAGCACAGAGGGGCTCTAACGGGCTCCGGGTCTGGACGTTGCTGAGCTGGCCCAGGTGAGCCTGGGGTACTCAAGTGTCCCTGCCGGGAACAGGGTGCCCAGGCTAGCCTCCTAGGTGTCCAGAAAACTGTGCTGCCGTTCAAGGAACGCAGAACAGAGGCCAGCGCCTCATGGAAACTGCTGCACGCCACTGCTTCTGCACGGCAAATCAGAGCCTTACTTCCAGGCATGTGTTCATGCTGGGTGTGCCGGTAGCGACATAGCAGGGTAAGATGCTGACTTTCTCCTCGAGCAGAGTGACTTTACGGACGAGGGCCTCGAAGTATTCCAAGCACAGTGTTCTCTCACGGCAGCTCACACAGGGGCCATGACAAAGTCTTCCTGGGCACTTCGGACGCACCAGCAATGTTGTCCTGAGGCCGTTCGAGGACTCTGGAAATGTAGCTCTCCTCAAAGAACGTACAGTGTGTTGCCCATCACTGGGCACGCACAGAGGGCCTCCGAGGGATGCACCAATGGGCCTCGAAGTTGCTCAGCCGGCCCACAGGGGTCTGGAGGTACTCAGTGAACTTGCAGGGAAACCGAGGCCTACCCGAGAGGCCTAGGAGTCCTCAGACGTGTGCTTCCTTTAAAATAAAGCATATAAGGGACTGAGAACTCATGGAAACAGCTGCATGCCTCCCTTTCTGCACGGCTACTAAGGGCCTAACCTGGAGGCAAGTTTTCACGTTGAGATTCCCTTTAGCTCTAGAGCTTGTCAGGCTGACCACCACCGCGGCCACGGAAGCCCCTGGTTTAGACACGGCAAACTCATTTTCTCCCCACAAGCATGCTTACAGGGTTTACAGGCCTGTCAAGAGCAGGGAATGGCAGGCACTTTCAATGCAGCGTGAACGCTGCCTTCAAAATGGGAAAGCAAGGCTAGTTCCAGCAGGTCCCCTTTTCCAGGGGCATACACAGCATGCACCCCTGTGGTTTCTAACAAGTCCGAGGAGACACAGGTTACCCTGTGTTTCCTTCCCTGACTCAACTTCTCGAAGTAGGGTGTTCTGCATCATGCGAACTGCCTCAACCAAGGAACGCCGTAAGCTGCTCCTCTGGGCCTGTGGCTCTTCGAAAGCCTGCAGTGCCACAGGAAGAACAGGACTTCAACTGCAGTAAGAACGCAAGCTGACTTCCTCTAGGAGGCACGGTGACTTCAGGCAGGACGTCTTAGATGGAATGCGAAGACGAGGGTTACCCTGAGTGCAGCTCAGGCTAGGGCAACGCGTAAGACTTCCACGCCGTGTGGGACGTGCCAGAACGGTGTTCGTGAACGTGTGCGAGGGCTGAGGAAATGAAGCTGCTCCAAAAGAGAGGGCAGTGCGTTTCCCTACACCCGGCATGCACAGAGAGGCTGTAACGGGCTCCGGGTCTGGACGTTGCTGAGCTGGCCCAGGTGAGCCTGGGGTACTCAAGTGTCCGTGCCGGGAACAGGGTGCCCAGGCTAGCCTCCTAGGTGTCCAGAAAACTGTGCTGCCGTTCAGGGAACGCAGAGCAGATGCCAGCGCCTCATGGAAACTGCTGCACGCCTCTGCTTCTGCACGGCAAATCAGGGCCTTACTTCCAGGCATGTGTTCATGCTGGGTGTGCCGGTAGCGACATAGCAGGGTAAGATGCTGACTTTCTCCTCGAGCAGAGTGACTTTACGGACGAGGGCCTCGAAGTACTCCAAGCACAGTGTACTCTCACGGCAGCTCCACAGGGGCCATGACAAAGTCTTCCTGGGCACTTCGGACGCACCAGCAATGTTGTCCTGAGGCCGTTCGAGGACTCTGGAAATGTAGCTCTCCTCAAGGAACGTACAGTGTGTTGCCCATCACTGGGCACGCACAGAGGGCCTCCGAGGGATGCACCAATGGGCCTCGAAGTGGCTCAGCCGGCCCACAGGGGTCTGGAGGTACTCAGTGAACTTGCAGGGAAAACGAGGCCTACCCGAGAGGCCTAGGAGTCCTCAGACGTGTACTTCCTTTAAAGTAAAGCATATAAGGGATAAGAACTCATGGAAATAGCTGCATGCCTCCCTTTCTGCACGGCTACTAAGGGCCAAACCTGGAGGCAAGTTTTCACGTTGAGATTCCCTTTAGCTCTAGAGCTTGTCAGGCTGACCACCACCGCGGCCATGGAAGCCCCTGGTTTAGACAGAGCAAACTCATTTTCTCCCCGAAAGCATTCTTAAAGGGTGTACAGGCCTGTCAAGAGCAGGGAATGGCAGGCACCTTCAACGAAGCGTGAACGCTGCCTTCAAAATGGGAAAGCAAGGCTACTTCCAGCAGGACCCCTTTGCCAGAGGCATACACAGCATGCACCCCTGTGGTTTCTAACAAGTCCGAGGAGACACAGCTTACCCTGTGTTTCCTTCCCTGACTCAACTTCTCGAAGTAGGGTGTTCTGCATCATGCGAACTGCCTCAACCAAGGAGCGCCGTAAGCTGCTCCTCTGGGCCTGTGGCTATTCGAAAGCCTGCAGTGCCACAGGAAGAACAGGACTTCAACTGCAGTAAGAACGCAAGCTGGCTTCCTCTAGGAGGCACGGTAACTTCAGGCAGGACGTCTTAGATGGAATGCGAAGACGAGGGTTACCCTGAGTGCAGCTCAGGCTAGGGCAACGCGTAAGATTTCCACGCCGTGTGGGACGTGCCAGAACGGTGTTCGTGAACGTGTGCGAGGGCTCAGGAAATGAAGCTGCTCCAAAAGAGAGGGCAGTGCGTTTCCCTACACCCGGCATGCACAGAGGGGCTGTAACGGGCTCCGGGTCTGGACGTTGCTTAGCTGACCCAGGTGAGCCTGGGGTACTCAAGTGTTCCTGCGGGAATAGGGTGCCCAGGCTAGCCTCCTAGGTGTCCAGAAAACTGTGCTGCCGTTCACGGAACGCAGAGCAGAGGCCAGCGCCTCATGGAAACTGCTGCACGCCTCTGCTTCTGCACGGCAAATCAGGGCCTTACTTCAGGCATGTGTTCATGCTGGGTGTGCCGGTAGCGGTATAGCATGGTAAGATGCTGACTTTCTCCTCGAGCAGAGTGACTTCACGTACGAGGGCCTCGAAGTACTCCAAGCACAGTGTTCTCTCATGGCAGCTCTCACAAGGACCATGAGAAGTTTTCTGTGCACTTCGGACTCACCAGCAAAGTTGTCCTGAGGCCGTTCGAGGACTCCGGAAATGTAGCTCTCCTCAAGGATCGTACAGTGTGTTGCCCATCACTGGGCACGCACAGAGGGCCTCCGAGGGATGCACCAATGGGCCTCGAAGTTGCTCAGCCGGCCCACAGGGGTCTGGAGGTGCTCAGTGAACTTGCAGGAAAACGAGGCCTACCCGAGAGGCCTAGGAGTCCTCAGACGTGTACTTCCTTTAAAATAAAGCATATAAGGGACTAAGAACTCATGGAAACAGCTGCATGCCTTCCTTTCTGCACGGCTACTAAGGGCCTAACCTGGAGGCAAGTTTTCACGTTGAGGTTCCCTTTAGCTCTAGAGCTTGTCAGGCTGACCACCACCGCGGCCACGGAAGCCCCTGGTTTAGACAGAGCAAACTCATTTTCTCCCCAGAAGCATTCTTACACTGTTTACAGGCCTGTCAAGAGGAGGGAATGGCAGGCACTTTCAATGCAGCGTGAACGCTGCCTTCAAAATGGGAAAGCAAGGCTAGCTCCAGCAGGTCCCCTTTTCCAGGGGCACACTCAGCATGCACCCCTGTGGCTTCTAACAAGTCCGAGGAGACACAGGTTACCCTGTGTTTCCTTCCCTGACTCAACTTCTCGAAGTAGGGTGTTCTGCATCATGCGAACTGCCTCAACCAAGGAACGCCGTAAGCTGCTCCTCTGGGCCTGTGGCTATTCGAAAGCCTGCAGTGCCACAGGAAGAACAGGACTTCAACTGCAGTAAGAACGCAAGCGGACTTCCTCTAGGAGGCACGGTGACTTCAGGCAGGACGTCTTAGATGGAATGCGAAGACGAGGGTTACCCTGAGTGCAGCTCAGGCTAGGGTAACGCGTAAGACTTGCACACCGTGTGGGACGTGCCAGAACGGTGTTCGTGAACGTGTGCGAGGGCTCAGGAAATGAAGCTGCTCCAAAAGAGAGGGCAGTGCGTTTCCCTACACCCGGCATGCACAGAGAGGCTGTAACGGGCTACGGGTCTGGACGTTGCTTAGCTGACCCAGGTGAGCCTGGGGTACTCAAGTGTTCCTGCGGGAATAGGGTGCCCAGGCTAGCCTCCTAGGTGTCCAGAAAACTGTGCTGCCGTTCAAGGAACGCAGAGCAGAGGCCAGCGCCTCATGGAAACTGCTGCACGCCTCTGCTTCTGCACGGCAAATCAGGGCCTTACTTCCAGGCATGTGTTCATGCTGGGTGTGCCGGTAGCGACATAGCAGTGTAAGATGCTGACTTTCTCCTCGAGCAGAGTGACTTTACGGACGAGGGCCTCGAAGTACTCCAAGCACAGTGTACTCTCACGGCAGCTCCACAGGGGCCATGACAAAGTCTTCCTGGGCACTTCGGACGCACCAGCAATGTTGTCCTGAGGCCGTTCGAGGACTCTGGAAATGTAGCTCTCCTCAAGGAACGTACATTGTGTTGCCCATCACTGGGCACGCACAGAGGGCCTCCGAGGGATGCACCAATGGGCCTCGAAGTGGCTCAGCCGGCCCACAGGGGTCTGGAGGTACTCAGTGAACTTGCAGGGAAAACGAGGCCTACCCGAGAGGCCTAGGAGTCCTCAGACGTGTACTTCCTTTAAAGTAAAGCATATAAGGGATAAGAACTCATGGAAATAGCTGCATGCCTCCCTTTCTGCACGGCTACTAAGGGCCAAACCTGGAGGCAAGTTTTCACGTTGAGATTCCCTTTAGCTCTAGAGCTTGTCAGGCTGACCACCACCGCGGCCATGGAAGCCCCTGGTTTAGACAGAGCAAACTCATTTTCTCCCCGAAAGCATTCTTAAAGGGTGTACAGGCCTGTCAAGAGCAGGGAATGGCAGGCACCTTCAACGAAGCGTGAACGCTGCCTTCAAAATGGGAAAGCAAGGCTACTTCCAGCAGGACCCCTTTGCCAGAGGCATACACAGCATGCACCCCTGTGGTTTCTAACAAGTCCGAGGAGACACAGCTTACCCTGTGTTTCCTTCCCTGACTCAACTTCTCGAAGTAGGGTGTTCTGCATCATGCGAACTGCCTCAACCAAGGAGCGCCGTAAGCTGCTCCTCTGGGCCTGTGGCTATTCGAAAGCCTGCAGTGCCACAGGAAGATCAGAACTTCAACTGCAGTAAGAACGCAAGCTGGCTTCCTCTAGGAGGCACGGTAACTTCAGGCAGGACGTCTTAGATGGAATGCGAAGACGAGGGTTACCCTGAGTGCAGCTCAGGCTAGGGCAACGCGTAAGATTTCCACGCCGTGTGGGACGTGCCAGAACGGTGTTCGTGAACGTGTGCGAGGGCTCAGGAAATGAAGCTGCTCCAAAAGAGAGGGCAGTGCGTTTCCCTACACCCGGCATGCACAGAGGGGCTGTAACGGGCTCCGGGTCTGGACGTTGCTTAGCTGACCCAGGTGAGCCTGGGGTACTCAAGTGTTCCTGCGGGAATAGGGTGCCCAGGCTAGCCTCCTAGGTGTCCAGAAAACTGTGCTGCCGTTCACGGAACGCAGAGCAGAGGCCAGCGCCTCATGGAAACTGCTGCACGCCTCTGCTTCTGCACGGCAAATCAGGGCCTTACTTCAGGCATGTGTTCATGCTGGGTGTGCCGGTAGCGATATAGCATGGTAAGATGCTGACTTTCTCCTCGAGCAGAGTGACTTCACGTACGAGGGCCTCGAAGTATTCCAAGCACAGTGTTCCCTCACGGCAGCTCACACAGGGGCCGTGTCAAAGTCTTCCTGGGCACTTCGGACGCACCAGCAATGTTGTCCTGAGGCCGTTCGGGGACTCTGGTAATGTAGCTCTCCTCAAACAACGTACAGTGTGTTGCCCATCACTGGGCACGCACAGAGGGCCTCCGAGGGATGCACCAATGGGCCTCGAAGTTGCTCAGCCGGCCCACAGGGGTCTGGAGGTACTCAGTGAACTTGCAGAGTAACCCAGGCCTACCCGAGAGGCCTAGGAGTCCTCAGACGTGTGCTTCCTTTAAAATAAAGCATATAAGGGACTGAGAACTCATGGAAACAGCTGCATGCCTCCCTTTCTGCACGGCTACTAAGGGCCTAACCTGGAGGCAAGTTTTCACGTTGAGATTCCCTTTAGCTCTAGAGCTTGTCAGGCTGACCACCACCGCGGCCACGGAAGCCCCTGGTTTACACACGGCAAACTCATTTTCGCCCCGCAAGCATGCATACAGGGTTTACAGGCCTGTCAAGAGCAGGGAATGGCAGACACTTTCAATGCAGCGTGAACGCTGCCTTCAAAACGGGAAAGCAAGGCTAGTTTCAGCAGGTCCCCTTTTCAAGGGGCACACTCAGCATGCACCCCTGTGGCTTCTAAGAAGTCCGAGGAGACACAGGTTACCCTGTATTTCTATCCCTGACTCAACTTCTCGAAGTAGGGTGTTCTGCATCATGCAAACTGCCTCAACCAAGGAACGCCGTAAGCTGCTCCTCTGGGCCTGGGTCTATTCGAAAGCCTGCAGTGCCACAGGAAGAACAGGACTTCAACTGCAGTAAGAACGCAAGCTGACTTCCTCTAGGAGGCACGGTGACTTCAGGCAGGACGTCTTAGATGGAATGCGAAGACGAGGGTTACCCTGAGTGCAGCTCAGGCTAGGGCAACGCGTAAGACTTCCACGCCGTGTGGGACGTGCCAGAACGCTGTTCGTGAACGTGTGCGAGGGCTGAGGAAATGAAGCTGCTCCAAAAGAGAGGGCAGTGCGTTTCCCTACACCCGGCATGCACAGAGGGGCTGTAACGGGCTCAGGGTCTGGACGTTGCTTAGCTGACCCAGGTGAGCCTGGGGTACTCAAGTGTTCCTGCGGGAATAGGGTGCCCAGGCTAGCCTCCTAGGTGTCCAGAAAACTGTGCTGCCGTTCAAGGAACGCAGAGCAGAGGCCAGCGCCTCATGGAAACTGCTGCACGCCTCTGCTTCTGCACGGCAAATCAGGGCCTTACTTCCAGGCATGTGTTCATGCTGGGTGTGCCGGTAGCGACATAGCAGGGTAAGATGCTGACTTTCTCCTCGAGCAGAGTGACTTCACGGACGAGGGCCTCGAAGTATTCCAAGCACACTGTTCTCTCACGGCAGCTCACACAGGGGCCGTGACAAAGTCTTCCTGGGCACTTCGGACGCACCAGCAATATTGTCCTGAGGCCGTTCGAGGACTCTGGAAATGTAGCTCTCCTCAAGGAACGCACAGTGTGTTGCCCATCCCTGGGCACGCACAGAGGGCCTCCGAGGGATGCACCAATGGGCCTCGAAGTTGCTCAGCCGGCCCACAGGGGTCTGGATGTACTCAGTGAACGTGCAGGGAAACCGAGGCCTACCCGAGGGCCCTAGGAGTCCTCAGACGTGTGCTTCCTTTAAAATAAAGCATATAAGGGACTGAGAACTCATGGAAACAGCTGCATGCCTCCCTTTCTGTACGGCTACTTAGGGCCTAACTTGGAGGCAAGTTTTCACGTTGCGATTCCCTTTAGCTCTAGAGCTTGTCAGGCTGACCACCACCGCGGCCACGGTAGCCCCTGGTTTAGACACGGCAAACTCATTTTCGCCCCACAAGCATGCTTACAGGGTTTACAGGCCTTCAAGAGCAGGGAATGGCCGGCACCTTCAACGCAGCGTGAACGCTGCCTTCAAAATGGGAAAGCAAGGCTAGCTCCAGCAGGTCCCCTCTTCCAGGGGCACACTCAGCATGCACCCCTTTGGTTTCTAACAAGTCCGAGGAGACACAGGTTACCCTGTATTTCTATCCCTGACTCAACTTCTCGAGGTGGGGTGTTGTGCATCATGCGAACTGCCTCAACGAATCAACGCCGTAAGCTGCTCCTCTGGGCCTGTGGCTCTTCGAAAGCCTGCAGTGCCACAGGAAGAACAGGACTTCAACTGCAGTAAGAACGCAAGCTGACTTCCTCTAGGAGGCACGGTGACTTCAGGCAGGACGTCGTAGATGGAATGCGGAGACGAGGGTTACCCTGAGTGCAGCTCGGGCTAGGGCAACACGTAAGACTTGCACGCCGTGTGGGACGTGCCAGAACGGTGTTCGTGAACGTGTGCGAGGGCTGAGGAAATGAAGCTGCTCCAAAAGAGAGGGCAGTGCGTTTCCCTACACCCGGCAAGCACAGAGGGGCTCTAACGGGCTCCGGGTCTGAACGTTGCTTAGGTTGCCCAGGTGAGCCTGGGGTACTCAAGTGTCCCTGCCGGGAACAGGGTGCCCAGGCTAGCCTCCTAGGTGTCCAGAAAACTGTGCTGCCGTTCAAGGAACGCAGAGCAGAGGCCAGCGCCTCATGGAAACTGCTGCACGCCTCTGCTTCTGCACGGCAAATCAGGGCCTTACTTCCAGGCATGTGTTCATGCTGGGTGTGCCGGTAGCGACATAGCAGGGTAAGATGCTGACTTTCTCCTCGAGCAGAGTGACTTTACGGACGAGGGCCTCGAAGTACTCCAAGCACAGTGTACTCTCACGGCAGCTCCACAGGGGCCATGACAAAGTCTTCCTGGGCACTTCGGACGCACCAGCAATGTTGTCCTGAGGCCGTTCGAGGACTCTGGAAATGTAGCTCTCCTCAAGGAACGTACAGTGTGTTGCCCATCACTGGGCACGCACAGAGGGCCTCCGAGGGATGCACCAATGGGCCTCGAAGTGGCTCAGCCGGCCCACAGGGGTCTGGAGGTACTCAGTGAACTTGCAGGGAAAACGAGGCCTACCCGAGAGGCCTAGGAGTCCTCAGACGTGTACTTCCTTTAAAGTAAAGCATATAAGGGATAAGAACTCATGGAAATAGCTGCATGCCTCCCTTTCTGCACGGCTACTAAGGGCCAAACCTGGAGGCAAGTTTTCACGTTGAGATTCCCTTTAGCTCTAGAGCTTGTCAGGCTGACCACCACCGCGGCCATGGAAGCCCCTGGTTTAGACAGAGCAAACTCATTTTCTCCCCGGAAGCATTCTTACACGGTGTACAGGCCTGTCAAGAGCAGGGAATGGCAGGCACCTTCAACGAAGCGTGAACGCTGCCTTCAAAATGGGAAAGCAAGGCTACTTCCAGCAGGACCCCTTTGCGAGAGGCATACACAGCATGCACCCCTGTGGTTTCTAACAAGTCCGAGGAGACACAGCTTACCCTGTGTTTCCTTCCCTGACTCAACTTCTCGAAGTAGGGTGTTCTGCATCATGCGAACTGCCTCAACCAAGGAGCGCCGTAAGCTGCTCCTCTGGGCCTGTGGCTATTCGAAAGCCTGCAGTGCCACAGGAAGATCAGAACTTCAACTGCAGTAAGAACGCAAGCTGGCTTCCTCTAGGAGGCACGGTAACTTCAGGCAGGACGTCTTAGATGGAATGCGAAGACGAGGGTTACCCTGAGTGCAGCTCAGGCTAGGGCAACGCGTAAGATTTCCACGCCGTGTGGGACGTGCCAGAACGGTGTTCGTGAACGTGTGCGAGGGCTCAGGAAATGAAGCTGCTCCAAAAGAGAGGGCAGTGCGTTTCCCTACACCCGGCATGCACAGAGGGGCTGTAACGGGCTCCGGGTCTGGACGTTGCTTAGCTGACCCAGGTGAGCCTGGGGTACTCAAGTGTTCCTGCGGGAATAGGGTGCCCAGGCTAGCCTCCTAGGTGTCCAGAAAACTGTGCTGCCGTTCACGGAACGCAGAGCAGAGGCCAGCGCCTCATGGAAACTGCTGCACGCCTCTGCTTCTGCACGGCAAATCAGGGCCTTACTTCAGGCATGTGTTCATGCTGGGTGTGCCGGTAGCGATATAGCATGGTAAGATGCTGACTTTCTCCTCGAGCAGAGTGACTTCACGTACGAGGGCCTCGAAGTATTCCAAGCACAGTGTTCCCTCACGGCAGCTCACACAGGGGCCGTGTCAAAGTCTTCCTGGGCACTTCGGACGCACCAGCAATGTTGTCCTGAGGCCGTTCGGGGACTCTGGTAATGTAGCTCTCCTCAAACAACGTACAGTGTGTTGCCCATCACTGGGCACGCACAGAGGGCCTCCGAGGGATGCACCAATGGGCCTCGAAGTTGCTCAGCCGGCCCACAGGGGTCTGGAGGTACTCAGTGAACTTGCAGAGTAACCCAGGCCTACCCGAGAGGCCTAGGAGTCCTCAGACGTGTGCTTCCTTTAAAATAAAGCATATAAGGGACTGAGAACTCATGGAAACAGCTGCATGCCTCCCTTTCTGCACGGCTACTAAGGGCCTAACCTGGAGGCAAGTTTTCACGTTGAGATTCCCTTTAGCTCTAGAGCTTGTCAGGCTGACCACCACCGCGGCCACGGAAGCCCCTGGTTTACACACGGCAAACTCATTTTCGCCCCGCAAGCATGCATACAGGGTTTACAGGCCTGTCAAGAGCAGGGAATGGCAGACACTTTCAATGCAGCGTGAACGCTGCCTTCAAAACGGGAAAGCAAGGCTAGTTTCAGCAGGTCCCCTTTTCAAGGGGCACACTCAGCATGCACCCCTGTGGCTTCTAAGAAGTCCGAGGAGACACAGGTTACCCTGCGTTTCCTTCCCTGACTCAACTTCTCGAAGTAGGGTGTTCTGCATCATGCAAACTGCCTCAACCAAGGAACGCCGTAAGCTGCTCCTCTGGGCCTGGGTCTATTCGAAAGCCTGCAGTGCCACAGGAAGAACAGGACTTCAACTGCAGTAAGAACGCAAGCTGACTTCCTCTAGGAGGCACGGTGACTTCAGGCAGGACGTCTTAGATGGAATGCGAAGACGAGGGTTACCCTGAGTGCAGCTCAGGCTAGGGCAACGCGTAAGACTTCCACGCCGTGTGGGACGTGCCAGAACGCTGTTCGTGAACGTGTGCGAGGGCTGAGGAAATGAAGCTGCTCCAAAAGAGAGGGCAGTGCGTTTCCCTACACCCGGCATGCACAGAGGGGCTGTAACGGGCTCAGGGTCTGGACGTTGCTTAGCTGACCCAGGTGAGCCTGGGGTACTCAAGTGTTCCTGCGGGAATAGGGTGCCCAGGCTAGCCTCCTAGGTGTCCAGAAAACTGTGCTGCCGTTCAAGGAACGCAGAGCAGAGGCCAGCGCCTCATGGAAACTGCTGCACGCCTCTGCTTCTGCACGGCAAATCAGGGCCTTACTTCCAGGCATGTGTTCATGCTGGGTGTGCCGGTAGCGACATAGCAGGGTAAGATGCTGACTTTCTCCTCGAGCAGAGTGACTTCACGGACGAGGGCCTCGAAGTATTCCAAGCACACTGTTCTCTCACGGCAGCTCACACAGGGGCCGTGACAAAGTCTTCCTGGGCACTTCGGACGCACCAGCAATATTGTCCTGAGGCCGTTCGAGGACTCTGGAAATGTAGCTCTCCTCAAGGAACGCACAGTGTGTTGCCCATCCCTGGGCACGCACAGAGGGCCTCCGAGGGATGCACCAATGGGCCTCGAAGTTGCTCAGCCGGCCCACAGGGGTCTGGATGTACTCAGTGAACGTGCAGGGAAACCGAGGCCTACCCGAGGGCCCTAGGAGTCCTCAGACGTGTGCTTCCTTTAAAATAAAGCATATAAGGGACTGAGAACTCATGGAAACAGCTGCATGCCTCCCTTTCTGTACGGCTACTTAGGGCCTAACTTGGAGGCAAGTTTTCACGTTGCGATTCCCTTTAGCTCTAGAGCTTGTCAGGCTGACCACCACCGCGGCCACGGTAGCCCCTGGTTTAGACACGGCAAACTCATTTTCGCCCCACAAGCATGCTTACAGGGTTTACAGGCCTTCAAGAGCAGGGAATGGCCGGCACCTTCAACGCAGCGTGAACGCTGCCTTCAAAATGGGAAAGCAAGGCTAGCTCCAGCAGGTCCCCTCTTCCAGGGGCACACTCAGCATGCACCCCTTTGGTTTCTAACAAGTCCGAGGAGACACAGGTTACCCTGTATTTCTATCCCTGACTCAACTTCTCGAGGTGGGGTGTTGTGCATCATGCGAACTGCCTCAACGAATCAACGCCGTAAGCTGCTCCTCTGGGCCTGTGGCTCTTCGAAAGCCTGCAGTGCCACAGGAAGAACAGGACTTCAACTGCAGTAAGAACGCAAGCTGACTTCCTCTAGGAGGCACGGTGACTTCAGGCAGGACGTCGTAGATGGAATGCGGAGACGAGGGTTACCCTGAGTGCAGCTCGGGCTAGGGCAACACGTAAGACTTGCACGCCGTGTGGGACGTGCCAGAACGGTGTTCGTGAACGTGTGCGAGGGCTGAGGAAATGAAGCTGCTCCAAAAGAGAGGGCAGTGCGTTTCCCTACACCCGGCAAGCACAGAGGGGCTCTAACGGGCTCCGGGTCTGAACGTTGCTTAGGTGGCCCAGGTGAGCCTGGGGTACTCAAGTGTCCCTGCCGGGAACAGGGTGCCCAGGCTAGCCTCCTAGGTGTCCAGAAAACTGTGCTGCCGTTCAAGGAACGCAGAGCAGAGGCCAGCGCCTCATGGAAACTGCTGCACGCCTCTGCTTCTGCACGGCAAATCAGGGCCTTACTTCCAGGCATGTGTTCATGCTGGGTGTGCCGGTAGCGACATAGCAGGGTAAGATGCTGACTTTCTCCTCGAGCAGAGTGACTTTACGGACGAGGGCCTCGAAGTACTCCAAGCACAGTGTACTCTCACGGCAGCTCCACAGGGGCCATGACAAAGTCTTCCTGGGCACTTCGGACGCACCAGCAATGTTGTCCTGAGGCCGTTCGAGGACTCTGGAAATGTAGCTCTCCTCAAGGAACGTACAGTGTGTTGCCCATCACTGGGCACGCACAGAGGGCCTCCGAGGGATGCACCAATGGGCCTCGAAGTTGCTCAGCCGGCCCACAGGGGTCTGGAGGTGCTCAGTGAACTTGCAGGGAAAACGAGGCCTACCCGAGAGGCCTAGGAGTCCTCAGACGTGTACTTCTTTGAAAGTAAAGCATATAAGGGACTAAGAACTCATGGAAACAGCTGCATGCCTCCCTTTCTGCACGGCTACTAAGGGCCTAACCTGGAGGCAAGTTTTCACGTTGAGATTCCCTTTAGCTCTAGAGCTTGTCAGGCTGACCACCACCGCGGCCATGGAAGCCCCTGGTTTAGACAGAGCCAACTCATTTTCTCCCCAGAAGCATTCTTACAGGGTGTACAGGCCTGTCAAGAGCAGGGAATGGCAGGCACCTTCAATGCAGCGTGAACGCTGCCTTCAAAATGGGAAAGCAAGGCTACTTCCAGCAGGACCCCTTTTCCAGGGGCATACACAGCATGCACCCCTGTGGTTTCTAACAAGTCCGAGGAGACACAGGTTACCCTGTGTTTCCTTCCCTGACTCAACTTCTCGAAGTAGGGTGTTCTGCATCATGCGAACTGCCTCAACCAAGGAACGCCGTAAGCTGCTCCTCTGGGCCTGTGGCTATTCGAAAGCCTGCAGTGCCACAGGAAGAACAGGACTTCAACTGCAGTAAGAACGCAAGCTGACTTCCTCTAGGAGGCACGGTAACTTCAGGCAGGACGTCTTAGATGGAATGCGAAGACGAGGGTTACCCTGAGTGCAGCTCAGGCTAGGGCAACGCGTAAGACTTCCACGCCGTGTGGGACGTGCCAGAACGGTGTTCGTGAACGTGTGCGAGGGCTCAGGAAATGAAGCTGCTCCAAAAGAGAGGGCAGTGCGTTTCCCTACACCCGGCATGCACAGAGGGGCTGTAACGGGCTCCGGGTCTGGACGTTGCTTAGCTGACCCAGGTGAGCCTGGGGTACTCAAGTGTTCCTGCGGGAATAGGGTGCCCAGGCTAGCCTCCTAGGTGTCCAGAAAACTGTGCTGCCGTTCAAGGAACGCAGAGCAGAGGCCAGCGCCTCATGGAAACTGCTGCACGCCTCTGCTTCTGCACGGCAAATCAGGGCCTTACTTCAGGCATGTGTTCATGCTGGGTGTGCCGGTAGCGATATAGCATGGTAAGATGCTGACTTTCTCCTCGAGCAGAGTGACTTCACGTACGAGGGCCTCGAAGTATTCCAAGCACAGTGTTCTCTCATGGCAGCTCACACAAGGACCATGACAAAGTCTTTCTGGGCACTTCGGACGCACCAGCAATGTTGTCCTGAGGCCGTTCGAGGACTCTGGAAATGTAGCTCTCCTCAAGGAACGTACAGTGTGTTGCCCATCACTGGGCACGCACAGAGGGCCTCCGAGGGATGCACCAATGGGCCTCGAAGTTGCTCAGCCGGCCCACAGGGGTCTGGAGGTACTCAGTGAACTTGCAGGGAAAACGAGGCCTACCCGAGAGGCCTAGGAGTCCTCAGACGTGTACTTCCTTTAAAATAAAGCATATAAGGGACTAAGAACTCATGGAAACAGCTGCATGCCTCCCTTTCTGCACGGCTACTAAGGGCCTAACCTGGAGGCAAGTTTTCACGTTGAGGTTCCCTTTAGCTCTAGAGCTTGTCAGGCTGACCACCACCGCGGCCACGGAAGCCCCTGGTTTAGACAGAGCAAACTCATTTTCTCCCCACAAGCATGCTTACAGGGTTTACAGGCCTGTCAAGAGGAGGGAATGGCAGACACTTTCAATGCAGCGTGAACGCTGCCTTCAAAATGGGAAAGCAAGGCTAGTTTCAGCAGGTCCCCTTTTCAAGGGGCACACTCAGCATGCACCCCTGTGGCTTCTAAGAAGTCCGAGGAGACACAGGTTACCCTGTGTTTCCTTCCCTGACTCAACTTCTCGAAGTAGGGTGTTCTGCATCATGCGAACTGCCTCAACCAAGGAACGCCGTAAGCTGCTCCTCTGGGCCTGTGGCTATTCGAAAGCCTGCAGTGCCACAGGAAGAACAGGACTTCAACTGCAGTAAGAACGCAAGCGGACTTCCTCTAGGAGGCACGGTGACTTCAGGCAGGACGTCTTAGATGGAATGCGAAGACGAGGGTTACCCTGAGTGCAGCTCAGGCTAGGGCAACGCGTAAGACTTGCACGCCGTGTGGGACGTGCCAGAACGGTGTTCGTGAACGTGTGCGAGGGCTGAGGAAATGAAGCTGCTCCAAAAGAGAGGGCAGTGCGTTTCCCTACACCCGGCATGCACAGAGAGGCTGTAACGGGCTCCGGGTCTGGACGTTGCTTAGCTGACCCAGGTGAGCCTGGGGTACTCAAGTGTTCCTGCGGGAATAGGGTGCCCAGGCTAGCCTCCTAGGTGTCCAGAAAACTGTGCTGCCGTTCAAGGAACGCAGAGCAGAGGCCAGCGCCTCATGGAAACTGCTGCACGCCTCTGCTTCTGCACGGCAAATCAGGGCCTTACTTCCAGGCATGTGTTCATGCTGGGTGTGCCGGTAGCGACATAGCAGGGTAAGATGCTGACTTTCTCCTCGAGCAGAGTGACTTTACGGACGAGGGCCTCGAAGTACTCCAAGCACAGTGTACTCTCACGGCAGCTCCACAGGGGCCATGACAAAGTCTTCCTGGGCACTTCGGACGCACCAGCAATGTTGTCCTGAGGCCGTTCGAGGACTCTGGAAATGTAGCTCTCCTCAAGGAACGTACAGTGTGTTGCCCATCACTGGGCACGCACAGAGGGCCTCCGAGGGATGCACCAATGGGCCTCGAAGTGGCTCAGCCGGCCCACAGGGGTCTGGAGGTACTCAGTGAACTTGCAGGGAAAACGAGGCCTACCCGAGAGGCCTAGGAGTCCTCAGACGTGTACTTCCTTTAAAGTAAAGCATATAAGGGATAAGAACTCATGGAAATAGCTGCATGCCTCCCTTTCTGCACGGCTACTAAGGGCCAAACCTGGAGGCAAGTTTTCACGTTGAGATTCCCTTTAGCTCTAGAGCTTGTCAGGCTGACCACCACCGCGGCCATGGAAGCCCCTGGTTTAGACAGAGCAAACTCATTTTCGCCCCGCAAGCATGCATACAGGGTTTACAGGCCTGTCAAGAGCAGGGAATGGCAGGCACCTTCAACGAAGCGTGAACGCTGCCTTCAAAATGGGAAAGCAAGGCTACTTCCAGCAGGACCCCTTTGCGAGAGGCATACACAGCATGCACCCCTGTGGTTTCTAACAAGTCCGAGGAGACACAGCTTACCCTGTGTTTCCTTCCCTGACTCAACTTCTCGAAGTAGGGTGTTCTGCATCATGCGAACTGCCTCAACCAAGGAGCGCCGTAAGCTGCTCCTCTGGGCCTGTGGCTATTCGAAAGCCTGCAGTGCCACAGGAAGATCAGAACTTCAACTGCAGTAAGAACGCAAGCTGACTTCCTCTAGGAGGCACGGTAACTTCAGGCAGGACGTCTTAGATGGAATGCGAAGACGAGGGTTACCCTGAGTGCAGCTCAGGCTAGGGCAACGCGTAAGATTTCCACGCCGTGTGGGACGTGCCAGAACGGTGTTCGTGAACGTGTGCGAGGGCTCAGGAAATGAAGCTGCTCCAAAAGAGAGGGCAGTGCGTTTCCCTACACCCGGCATGCACAGAGGGGCTGTAACGGGCTCCGGGTCTGGACGTTGCTTAGCTGACCCAGGTGAGCCTGGGGTACTCAAGTGTTCCTGCGGGAATAGGGTGCCCAGGCTAGCCTCCTAGGTGTCCAGAAAACTGTGCTGCCGTTCACGGAACGCAGAGCAGAGGCCAGCGCCTCATGGAAACTGCTGCACGCCTCTGCTTCTGCACGGCAAATCAGGGCCTTACTTCAGGCATGTGTTCATGCTGGGTGTGCCGGTAGCGATATAGCATGGTAAGATGCTGACTTTCTCCTCGAGCAGAGTGACTTCACGTACGAGGGCCTCGAAGTATTCCAAGCACAGTGTTCCCTCACGGCAGCTCACACAGGGGCCGTGTCAAAGTCTTCCTGGGCACTTCGGACGCACCAGCAATGTTGTCCTGAGGCCGTTCGGGGACTCTGGTAATGTAGCTCTCCTCAAACAACGTACAGTGTGTTGCCCATCACTGGGCACGCACAGAGGGCCTCCGAGGGATGCACCAATGGGCCTCGAAGTTGCTCAGCCGGCCCACAGGGGTCTGGAGGTACTCAGTGAACTTGCAGAGTAACCCAGGCCTACCCGAGAGGCCTAGGAGTCCTCAGACGTGTGCTTCCTTTAAAATAAAGCATATAAGGGACTGAGAACTCATGGAAACAGCTGCATGCCTCCCTTTCTGCACGGCTACTAAGGGCCTAACCTGGAGGCAAGTTTTCACGTTGAGATTCCCTTTAGCTCTAGAGCTTGTCAGGCTGACCACCACCGCGGCCACGGAAGCCCCTGGTTTACACACGGCAAACTCATTTTCGCCCCGCAAGCATGCATACAGGGTTTACAGGCCTGTCAAGAGCAGGGAATGGCAGACACTTTCAATGCAGCGTGAACGCTGCCTTCAAAACGGGAAAGCAAGGCTAGTTTCAGCAGGTCCCCTTTTCAAGGGGCACACTCAGCATGCACCCCTGTGGCTTCTAAGAAGTCCGAGGAGACACAGGTTACCCTGCGTTTCCTTCCCTGACTCAACTTCTCGAAGTAGGGTGTTCTGCATCATGCAAACTGCCTCAACCAAGGAACGCCGTAAGCTGCTCCTCTGGGCCTGGGTCTATTCGAAAGCCTGCAGTGCCACAGGAAGAACAGGACTTCAACTGCAGTAAGAACGCAAGCTGACTTCCTCTAGGAGGCACGGTGACTTCAGGCAGGACGTCTTAGATGGAATGCGAAGACGAGGGTTACCCTGAGTGCAGCTCAGGCTAGGGCAACGCGTAAGACTTCCACGCCGTGTGGGACGTGCCAGAACGCTGTTCGTGAACGTGTGCGAGGGCTGAGGAAATGAAGCTGCTCCAAAAGAGAGGGCAGTGCGTTTCCCTACACCCGGCATGCACAGAGGGGCTGTAACGGGCTCAGGGTCTGGACGTTGCTTAGCTGACCCAGGTGAGCCTGGGGTACTCAAGTGTTCCTGCGGGAATAGGGTGCCCAGGCTAGCCTCCTAGGTGTCCAGAAAACTGTGCTGCCGTTCAAGGAACGCAGAGCAGAGGCCAGCGCCTCATGGAAACTGCTGCACGCCTCTGCTTCTGCACGGCAAATCAGGGCCTTACTTCCAGGCATGTGTTCATGCTGGGTGTGCCGGTAGCGACATAGCAGGGTAAGATGCTGACTTTCTCCTCGAGCAGAGTGACTTCACGGACGAGGGCCTCGAAGTATTCCAAGCACACTGTTCTCTCACGGCAGCTCACACAGGGGCCGTGACAAAGTCTTCCTGGGCACTTCGGACGCACCAGCAATATTGTCCTGAGGCCGTTCGAGGACTCTGGAAATGTAGCTCTCCTCAAGGAACGCACAGTGTGTTGCCCATCCCTGGGCACGCACAGAGGGCCTCCGAGGGATGCACCAATGGGCCTCGAAGTTGCTCAGCCGGCCCACAGGGGTCTGGATGTACTCAGTGAACGTGCAGGGAAACCGAGGCCTACCCGAGGGCCCTAGGAGTCCTCAGACGTGTGCTTCCTTTAAAATAAAGCATATAAGGGACTGAGAACTCATGGAAACAGCTGCATGCCTCCCTTTCTGTACGGCTACTTAGGGCCTAACTTGGAGGCAAGTTTTCACGTTGCGATTCCCTTTAGCTCTAGAGCTTGTCAGGCTGACCACCACCGCGGCCACGGTAGCCCCTGGTTTAGACACGGCAAACTCATTTTCGCCCCACAAGCATGCTTACAGGGTTTACAGGCCTTCAAGAGCAGGGAATGGCCGGCACCTTCAACGCAGCGTGAACGCTGCCTTCAAAATGGGAAAGCAAGGCTAGCTCCAGCAGGTCCCCTCTTCCAGGGGCACACTCAGCATGCACCCCTTTGGTTTCTAACAAGTCCGAGGAGACACAGGTTACCCTGTATTTCTATCCCTGACTCAACTTCTCGAGGTGGGGTGTTGTGCATCATGCGAACTGCCTCAACGAATCAACGCCGTAAGCTGCTCCTCTGGGCCTGTGGCTCTTCGAAAGCCTGCAGTGCCACAGGAAGAACAGGACTTCAACTGCAGTAAGAACGCAAGCTGACTTCCTCTAGGAGGCACGGTGACTTCAGGCAGGACGTCGTAGATGGAATGCGGAGACGAGGGTTACCCTGAGTGCAGCTCGGGCTAGGGCAACACGTAAGACTTGCACGCCGTGTGGGACGTGCCAGAACGGTGTTCGTGAACGTGTGCGAGGGCTGAGGAAATGAAGCTGCTCCAAAAGAGAGGGCAGTGCGTTTCCCTACACCCGGCAAGCACAGAGGGGCTCTAACGGGCTCCGGGTCTGAACGTTGCTTAGGTTGCCCAGGTGAGCCTGGGGTACTCAAGTGTCCCTGCCGGGAACAGGGTGCCCAGGCTAGCCTCCTAGGTGTCCAGAAAACTGTGCTGCCGTTCAAGGAACGCAGAGCAGAGGCCAGCGCCTCATGGAAACTGCTGCACGCCTCTGCTTCTGCACGGCAAATCAGGGCCTTACTTCCAGGCATGTGTTCATGCTGGGTGTGCCGGTAGCGACATAGCAGGGTAAGATGCTGACTTTCTCCTCGAGCAGAGTGACTTTACGGACGAGGGCCTCGAAGTACTCCAAGCACAGTGTACTCTCACGGCAGCTCCACAGGGGCCATGACAAAGTCTTCCTGGGCACTTCGGACGCACCAGCAATGTTGTCCTGAGGCCGTTCGAGGACTCTGGAAATGTAGCTCTCCTCAAGGAACGTACAGTGTGTTGCCCATCACTGGGCACGCACAGAGGGCCTCCGAGGGATGCACCAATGGGCCTCGAAGTGGCTCAGCCGGCCCACAGGGGTCTGGAGGTACTCAGTGAACTTGCAGGGAAAACGAGGCCTACCCGAGAGGCCTAGGAGTCCTCAGACGTGTACTTCCTTTAAAGTAAAGCATATAAGGGATAAGAACTCATGGAAATAGCTGCATGCCTCCCTTTCTGCACGGCTACTAAGGGCCAAACCTGGAGGCAAGTTTTCACGTTGAGATTCCCTTTAGCTCTAGAGCTTGTCAGGCTGACCACCACCGCGGCCATGGAAGCCCCTGGTTTAGACAGAGCAAACTCATTTTCTCCCCGGAAGCATTCTTACACGGTGTACAGGCCTGTCAAGAGCAGGGAATGGCAGGCACCTTCAACGAAGCGTGAACGCTGCCTTCAAAATGGGAAAGCAAGGCTACTTCCAGCAGGACCCCTTTGCGAGAGGCATACACAGCATGCACCCCTGTGGTTTCTAACAAGTCCGAGGAGACACAGCTTACCCTGTGTTTCCTTCCCTGACTCAACTTCTCGAAGTAGGGTGTTCTGCATCATGCGAACTGCCTCAACCAAGGAGCGCCGTAAGCTGCTCCTCTGGGCCTGTGGCTATTCGAAAGCCTGCAGTGCCACAGGAAGATCAGAACTTCAACTGCAGTAAGAACGCAAGCTGGCTTCCTCTAGGAGGCACGGTAACTTCAGGCAGGACGTCTTAGATGGAATGCGAAGACGAGGGTTACCCTGAGTGCAGCTCAGGCTAGGGCAACGCGTAAGATTTCCACGCCGTGTGGGACGTGCCAGAACGGTGTTCGTGAACGTGTGCGAGGGCTCAGGAAATGAAGCTGCTCCAAAAGAGAGGGCAGTGCGTTTCCCTACACCCGGCATGCACAGAGGGGCTGTAACGGGCTCCGGGTCTGGACGTTGCTTAGCTGACCCAGGTGAGCCTGGGGTACTCAAGTGTTCCTGCGGGAATAGGGTGCCCAGGCTAGCCTCCTAGGTGTCCAGAAAACTGTGCTGCCGTTCACGGAACGCAGAGCAGAGGCCAGCGCCTCATGGAAACTGCTGCACGCCTCTGCTTCTGCACGGCAAATCAGGGCCTTACTTCAGGCATGTGTTCATGCTGGGTGTGCCGGTAGCGATATAGCATGGTAAGATGCTGACTTTCTCCTCGAGCAGAGTGACTTCACGTACGAGGGCCTCGAAGTATTCCAAGCACAGTGTTCCCTCACGGCAGCTCACACAGGGGCCGTGTCAAAGTCTTCCTGGGCACTTCGGACGCACCAGCAATGTTGTCCTGAGGCCGTTCGGGGACTCTGGTAATGTAGCTCTCCTCAAACAACGTACAGTGTGTTGCCCATCACTGGGCACGCACAGAGGGCCTCCGAGGGATGCACCAATGGGCCTCGAAGTTGCTCAGCCGGCCCACAGGGGTCTGGAGGTACTCAGTGAACTTGCAGAGAAACCCAGGCCTACCCGAGAGGCCTAGGAGTCCTCAGACGTGTGCTTCCTTTAAAATAAAGCATATAAGGGACTGAGAACTCATGGAAACAGCTGCATGCCTCCCTTTCTGCACGGCTACTAAGGGCCTAACCTGGAGGCAAGTTTTCACGTTGAGATTCCCTTTAGCTCTAGAGCTTGTCAGGCTGACCACCACCGCGGCCACGGAAGCCCCTGGTTTACACACGGCAAACTCATTTTCGCCCCGCAAGCATGCATACAGGGTTTACAGGCCTGTCAAGAGCAGGGAATGGCAGACACTTTCAATGCAGCGTGAACGCTGCCTTCAAAACGGGAAAGCAAGGCTAGTTTCAGCAGGTCCCCTTTTCAAGGGGCACACTCAGCATGCACCCCTGTGGCTTCTAACAAGTCCGAGGAGACACAGGTTACCCTGTGTTTCCTTCCCTGACTCAACTTCTCGAAGTAGGGTGTTCTGCATCATGCGAACTGCCTCAACCAAGGAACGCCGTAAGCTGCTCCTCTGGGCCTGTGGCTATTCGAAAGCCTGCAGTGCCACAGGAAGAACAGGACTTCAACTGCAGTAAGAACGCAAGCGGACTTCCTCTAGGAGGCACGGTGACTTCAGGCAGGACGTCGTAGATGGAATGCGGAGACGAGGGTTACCCTGAGTGCAGCTCGGGCTAGGGCAACACGTAAGACTTGCACGCCGTGTGGGACGTGCCAGAACGGTGTTCGTGAACGTGTGCGAGGGCTCAGGAAATGAAGCTGCTCCAAAAGAGAGGGCAGTGCGTTTCCCTACACCCGGCAAGCACAGAGGGGCTGTAACGGGCTACGGGTCTGGACGTTGCTTAGCTGACCCAGGTGAGCCTGGGGTACTCAAGTGTTCCTGCGGGAATAGGGTGCCCAGGCTAGCCTCCTAGGTGTCCAGAAAACTGTGCTGCCGTTCAAGGAACGCAGAGCAGAGGCCAGCGCCTCATGGAAACTGCTGCACGCCTCTGCTTCTGCACGGCAAATCAGGGCCTTACTTCCAGGCATGTGTTCATGCTGGGTGTGCCGGTAGCGACATAGCAGGGTAAGATGCTGACTTTCTCCTCGAGCAGAGTGACTTTACGGACGAGGGCCTCGAAGTACTCCAAGCACAGTGTACTCTCACGGCAGCTCCACAGGGGCCATGACAAAGTCTTCCTGGGCACTTCGGACGCACCAGCAATGTTGTCCTGAGGCCGTTCGAGGACTCTGGAAATGTAGCTCTCCTCAAGGAACGTACAGTGTGTTGCCCATCACTGGGCACGCACAGAGGGCCTCCGAGGGATGCACCAATGGGCCTCGAAGTGGCTCAGCCGGCCCACAGGGGTCTGGAGGTACTCAGTGAACTTGCAGGGAAAACGAGGCCTACCCGAGAGGCCTAGGAGTCCTCAGACGTGTACTTCCTTTAAAGTAAAGCATATAAGGGATAAGAACTCATGGAAATAGCTGCATGCCTCCCTTTCTGCACGGCTACTAAGGGCCAAACCTGGAGGCAAGTTTTCACGTTGAGATTCCCTTTAGCTCTAGAGCTTGTCAGGCTGACCACCACCGCGGCCATGGAAGCCCCTGGTTTAGACAGAGCAAACTCATTTTCTCCCCGGAAGCATTCTTACACGGTGTACAGGCCTGTCAAGAGCAGGGAATGGCAGGCACCTTCAACGAAGCGTGAACGCTGCCTTCAAAATGGGAAAGCAAGGCTACTTCCAGCAGGACCCCTTTGCGAGAGGCATACACAGCATGCACCCCTGTGGTTTCTAACAAGTCCGAGGAGACACAGCTTACCCTGTGTTTCCTTCCCTGACTCAACTTCTCGAAGTAGGGTGTTCTGCATCATGCGAACTGCCTCAACCAAGGAGCGCCGTAAGCTGCTCCTCTGGGCCTGTGGCTATTCGAAAGCCTGCAGTGCCACAGGAAGATCAGAACTTCAACTGCAGTAAGAACGCAAGCTGGCTTCCTCTAGGAGGCACGGTAACTTCAGGCAGGACGTCTTAGATGGAATGCGAAGACGAGGGTTACCCTGAGTGCAGCTCAGGCTAGGGCAACGCGTAAGATTTCCACGCCGTGTGGGACGTGCCAGAACGGTGTTCGTGAACGTGTGCGAGGGCTCAGGAAATGAAGCTGCTCCAAAAGAGAGGGCAGTGCGTTTCCCTACACCCGGCATGCACAGAGGGGCTGTAACGGGCTCCGGGTCTGGACGTTGCTTAGCTGACCCAGGTGAGCCTGGGGTACTCAAGTGTTCCTGCGGGAATAGGGTGCCCAGGCTAGCCTCCTAGGTGTCCAGAAAACTGTGCTGCCGTTCACGGAACGCAGAGCAGAGGCCAGCGCCTCATGGAAACTGCTGCACGCCTCTGCTTCTGCACGGCAAATCAGGGCCTTACTTCAGGCATGTGTTCATGCTGGGTGTGCCGGTAGCGATATAGCATGGTAAGATGCTGACTTTCTCCTCGAGCAGAGTGACTTCACGTACGAGGGCCTCGAAGTATTCCAAGCACAGTGTTCCCTCACGGCAGCTCACACAGGGGCCGTGTCAAAGTCTTCCTGGGCACTTCGGACGCACCAGCAATGTTGTCCTGAGGCCGTTCGGGGACTCTGGTAATGTAGCTCTCCTCAAACAACGTACAGTGTGTTGCCCATCACTGGGCACGCACAGAGGGCCTCCGAGGGATGCACCAATGGGCCTCGAAGTTGCTCAGCCGGCCCACAGGGGTCTGGAGGTACTCAGTGAACTTGCAGAGTAACCCAGGCCTACCCGAGAGGCCTAGGAGTCCTCAGACGTGTGCTTCCTTTAAAATAAAGCATATAAGGGACTGAGAACTCATGGAAACAGCTGCATGCCTCCCTTTCTGCACGGCTACTAAGGGCCTAACCTGGAGGCAAGTTTTCACGTTGAGATTCCCTTTAGCTCTAGAGCTTGTCAGGCTGACCACCACCGCGGCCACGGAAGCCCCTGGTTTACACACGGCAAACTCATTTTCGCCCCGCAAGCATGCATACAGGGTTTACAGGCCTGTCAAGAGCAGGGAATGGCAGACACTTTCAATGCAGCGTGAACGCTGCCTTCAAAACGGGAAAGCAAGGCTAGTTTCAGCAGGTCCCCTTTTCAAGGGGCACACTCAGCATGCACCCCTGTGGCTTCTAAGAAGTCCGAGGAGACACAGGTTACCCTGCGTTTCCTTCCCTGACTCAACTTCTCGAAGTAGGGTGTTCTGCATCATGCAAACTGCCTCAACCAAGGAACGCCGTAAGCTGCTCCTCTGGGCCTGGGTCTATTCGAAAGCCTGCAGTGCCACAGGAAGAACAGGACTTCAACTGCAGTAAGAACGCAAGCTGACTTCCTCTAGGAGGCACGGTGACTTCAGGCAGGACGTCTTAGATGGAATGCGAAGACGAGGGTTACCCTGAGTGCAGCTCAGGCTAGGGCAACGCGTAAGACTTCCACGCCGTGTGGGACGTGCCAGAACGCTGTTCGTGAACGTGTGCGAGGGCTGAGGAAATGAAGCTGCTCCAAAAGAGAGGGCAGTGCGTTTCCCTACACCCGGCATGCACAGAGGGGCTGTAACGGGCTCAGGGTCTGGACGTTGCTTAGCTGACCCAGGTGAGCCTGGGGTACTCAAGTGTTCCTGCGGGAATAGGGTGCCCAGGCTAGCCTCCTAGGTGTCCAGAAAACTGTGCTGCCGTTCAAGGAACGCAGAGCAGAGGCCAGCGCCTCATGGAAACTGCTGCACGCCTCTGCTTCTGCACGGCAAATCAGGGCCTTACTTCCAGGCATGTGTTCATGCTGGGTGTGCCGGTAGCGACATAGCAGGGTAAGATGCTGACTTTCTCCTCGAGCAGAGTGACTTCACGGACGAGGGCCTCGAAGTATTCCAAGCACACTGTTCTCTCACGGCAGCTCACACAGGGGCCGTGACAAAGTCTTCCTGGGCACTTCGGACGCACCAGCAATATTGTCCTGAGGCCGTTCGAGGACTCTGGAAATGTAGCTCTCCTCAAGGAACGCACAGTGTGTTGCCCATCCCTGGGCACGCACAGAGGGCCTCCGAGGGATGCACCAATGGGCCTCGAAGTTGCTCAGCCGGCCCACAGGGGTCTGGATGTACTCAGTGAACGTGCAGGGAAACCGAGGCCTACCCGAGGGCCCTAGGAGTCCTCAGACGTGTGCTTCCTTTAAAATAAAGCATATAAGGGACTGAGAACTCATGGAAACAGCTGCATGCCTCCCTTTCTGTACGGCTACTTAGGGCCTAACTTGGAGGCAAGTTTTCACGTTGCGATTCCCTTTAGCTCTAGAGCTTGTCAGGCTGACCACCACCGCGGCCACGGTAGCCCCTGGTTTAGACACGGCAAACTCATTTTCGCCCCACAAGCATGCTTACAGGGTTTACAGGCCTTCAAGAGCAGGGAATGGCCGGCACCTTCAACGCAGCGTGAACGCTGCCTTCAAAATGGGAAAGCAAGGCTAGCTCCAGCAGGTCCCCTCTTCCAGGGGCACACTCAGCATGCACCCCTTTGGTTTCTAACAAGTCCGAGGAGACACAGGTTACCCTGTATTTCTATCCCTGACTCAACTTCTCGAGGTGGGGTGTTGTGCATCATGCGAACTGCCTCAACGAATCAACGCCGTAAGCTGCTCCTCTGGGCCTGTGGCTCTTCGAAAGCCTGCAGTGCCACAGGAAGAACAGGACTTCAACTGCAGTAAGAACGCAAGCTGACTTCCTCTAGGAGGCACGGTGACTTCAGGCAGGACGTCGTAGATGGAATGCGGAGACGAGGGTTACCCTGAGTGCAGCTCGGGCTAGGGCAACACGTAAGACTTGCACGCCGTGTGGGACGTGCCAGAACGGTGTTCGTGAACGTGTGCGAGGGCTCAGGAAATGAAGCTGCTCCAAAAGAGAGGGCAGTGCGTTTCCCTACACCCGGCATGCACAGAGGGGCTGTAACGGGCTCCGGGTCTGGACGTTGCTTAGCTGACCCAGGTGAGCCTGGGGTACTCAAGTGTTCCTGCGGGAATAGGGTGCCCAGGCTAGCCTCCTAGGTGTCCAGAAAACTGTGCTGCCGTTCAAGGAACGCAGAGCAGAGGCCAGCGCCTCATGGAAACTGCTGCACGCCTCTGCTTCTGCACGGCAAATCAGGGCCTTACTTCCAGGCATGTGTTCATGCTGGGTGTGCCGGTAGCGACATAGCAGGGTAAGATGCTGACTTTCTCCTCGAGCAGAGTGACTTTACGGACGAGGGCCTCGAAGTACTCCAAGCACAGTGTACTCTCACGGCAGCTCCACAGGGGCCATGACAAAGTCTTCCTGGGCACTTCGGACGCACCAGCAATGTTGTCCTGAGGCCGTTCGAGGACTCTGGAAATGTAGCTCTCCTCAAGGAACGTACAGTGTGTTGCCCATCACTGGGCACGCACAGAGGGCCTCCGAGGGATGCACCAATGGGCCTCGAAGTGGCTCAGCCGGCCCACAGGGGTCTGGAGGTACTCAGTGAACTTGCAGGGAAAACGAGGCCTACCCGAGAGGCCTAGGAGTCCTCAGACGTGTACTTCCTTTAAAGTAAAGCATATAAGGGATAAGAACTCATGGAAATAGCTGCATGCCTCCCTTTCTGCACGGCTACTAAGGGCCAAACCTGGAGGCAAGTTTTCACGTTGAGATTCCCTTTAGCTCTAGAGCTTGTCAGGCTGACCACCACCGCGGCCATGGAAGCCCCTGGTTTAGACAGAGCAAACTCATTTTCTCCCCGGAAGCATTCTTACACGGTGTACAGGCCTGTCAAGAGCAGGGAATGGCAGGCACCTTCAACGAAGCGTGAACGCTGCCTTCAAAATGGGAAAGCAAGGCTACTTCCAGCAGGACCCCTTTGCCAGAGGCATACACAGCATGCACCCCTGTGGTTTCTAACAAGTCCGAGGAGACACAGCTTACCCTGTGTTTCCTTCCCTGACTCAACTTCTCGAAGTAGGGTGTTCTGCATCATGCGAACTGCCTCAACCAAGGAGCGCCGTAAGCTGCTCCTCTGGGCCTGTGGCTATTCGAAAGCCTGCAGTGCCACAGGAAGATCAGAACTTCAACTGCAGTAAGAACGCAAGCTGGCTTCCTCTAGGAGGCACGGTAACTTCAGGCAGGACGTCTTAGATGGAATGCGAAGACGAGGGTTACCCTGAGTGCAGCTCAGGCTAGGGCAACGCGTAAGATTTCCACGCCGTGTGGGACGTGCCAGAACGGTGTTCGTGAACGTGTGCGAGGGCTCAGGAAATGAAGCTGCTCCAAAAGAGAGGGCAGTGCGTTTCCCTACACCCGGCATGCACAGAGGGGCTGTAACGGGCTCCGGGTCTGGACGTTGCTTAGCTGACCCAGGTGAGCCTGGGGTACTCAAGTGTTCCTGCGGGAATAGGGTGCCCAGGCTAGCCTCCTAGGTGTCCAGAAAACTGTGCTGCCGTTCAAGGAACGCAGAGCAGAGGCCAGCGCCTCATGGAAACTGCTGCACGCCTCTGCTTCTGCACGGCAAATCAGGGCCTTACTTCCAGGCATGTGTTCATGCTGGGTGTGCCGGTAGCGACATAGCAGGGTAAGATGCTGACTTTCTCCTCGAGCAGAGTGACTTCACGGACGAGGGCCTCGAAGTATTCCAAGCACACTGTTCTCTCACGGCAGCTCACACAGGGGCCGTGACAAAGTCTTCCTGGGCACTTCGGACGCACCAGCAATATTGTCCTGAGGCCGTTCGAGGACTCTGGAAATGTAGCTCTCCTCAAGGAACGCACAGTGTGTTGCCCATCCCTGGGCACGCACAGAGGGCCTCCGAGGGATGCACCAATGGGCCTCGAAGTTGCTCAGCCGGCCCACAGGGGTCTGGATGTACTCAGTGAACGTGCAGGGAAACCGAGGCCTACCCGAGGGCCCTAGGAGTCCTCAGACGTGTGCTTCCTTTAAAATAAAGCATATAAGGGACTGAGAACTCATGGAAACAGCTGCATGCCTCCCTTTCTGTACGGCTACTTAGGGCCTAACTTGGAGGCAAGTTTTCACGTTGCGATTCCCTTTAGCTCTAGAGCTTATCAGGCTGACCACCACCACGACCACGGTAGCCCCTGGTTTAGACACGGCAAACTCATTTTCGCCCCACAAGCATGCTTACAGGGTTTACAGGCCTTCAAGAGCAGGGAATGGCCGGCACCTTCAACGCAGCGTGAACGCTGCCTTCAAAATGGGAAAGCAAGGCTAGCTCCAGCAGGTCCCCTCTTCCAGGGGCACACTCAGCATGCACCCCTTTGGTTTCTAACAAGTCCGAGGAGACACAGGTTACCCTGTATTTCTATCCCTGACTCAACTTCTCGAGGTGGGGTGTTGTGCATCATGCGAACTGCCTCAACGAATCAACGCCGTAAGCTGCTCCTCTGGGCCTGTGGCTCTTCGAAAGCCTGCAGTGCCACAGGAAGAACAGGACTTCAACTGCAGTAAGAACGCAAGCTGACTTCCTCTAGGAGGCACGGTGACTTCAGGCAGGACGTCGTAGATGGAATGCGGAGACGAGGGTTACCCTGAGTGCAGCTCGGGCTAGGGCAACACGTAAGACTTGCACGCCGTGTGGGACGTGCCAGAACGGTGTTCCAGAACGTGTGCGAGGGCTGAGGAAATGAAGCTGCTCCAAAAGAGAGGGCAGTGCGTTTCCCTACACCCGGCAAGCACAGAGGGGCTGTAACGGGCTCCGGGTCTGGACGTTGCTTAGCTGACCCAGGTGAGCCTGGGGTACTCAAGTGTTCCTGCGGGAATAGGGTGCCCAGGCTAGCCTCCTAGGTGTCCAGAAAACTGTGCTGCCGTTCAAGGAACGCAGAGCAGAGGCCAGCGCCTCATGGAAACTGCTGCACGCCTCTGCTTCTGCACGGCAAATCAGGGCCTTACTTCCAGGCATGTGTTCATGCTGGGTGTGCCGGTAGCGACATAGCAGGGTAAGATGCTGACTTTCTCCTCGAGCAGAGTGACTTTACGGACGAGGGCCTCGAAGTACTCCAAGCACAGTGTACTCTCACGGCAGCTCCACAGGGGCCATGACAAAGTCTTCCTGGGCACTTCGGACGCACCAGCAATGTTGTCCTGAGGCCGTTCGAGGACTCTGGAAATGTAGCTCTCCTCAAGGAACGTACAGTGTGTTGCCCATCACTGGGCACGCACAGAGGGCCTCCGAGGGATGCACCAATGGGCCTCGAAGTGGCTCAGCCGGCCCACAGGGGTCTGGAGGTACTCAGTGAACTTGCAGGGAAAACGAGGCCTACCCGAGAGGCCTAGGAGTCCTCAGACGTGTACTTCCTTTAAAGTAAAGCATATAAGGGATAAGAACTCATGGAAATAGCTGCATGCCTCCCTTTCTGCACGGCTACTAAGGGCCAAACCTGGAGGCAAGTTTTCACGTTGAGATTCCCTTTAGCTCTAGAGCTTGTCAGGCTGACCACCACCGCGGCCATGGAAGCCCCTGGTTTAGACAGAGCAAACTCATTTTCTCCCCGGAAGCATTCTTACACGGTGTACAGGCCTGTCAAGAGCAGGGAATGGCAGGCACCTTCAACGAAGCGTGAACGCTGCCTTCAAAATGGGAAAGCAAGGCTACTTCCAGCAGGACCCCTTTGCCAGAGGCATACACAGCATGCACCCCTGTGGTTTCTAACAAGTCCGAGGAGACACAGCTTACCCTGTGTTTCCTTCCCTGACTCAACTTCTCGAAGTAGGGTGTTCTGCATCATGCGAACTGCCTCAACCAAGGAGCGCCGTAAGCTGCTCCTCTGGGCCTGTGGCTATTCGAAAGCCTGCAGTGCCACAGGAAGATCAGAACTTCAACTGCAGTAAGAACGCAAGCTGGCTTCCTCTAGGAGGCACGGTAACTTCAGGCAGGACGTCTTAGATGGAATGCGAAGACGAGGGTTACCCTGAGTGCAGCTCAGGCTAGGGCAACGCGTAAGATTTCCACGCCGTGTGGGACGTGCCAGAACGGTGTTCGTGAACGTGTGCGAGGGCTCAGGAAATGAAGCTGCTCCAAAAGAGAGGGCAGTGCGTTTCCCTACACCCGGCATGCACAGAGGGGCTGTAACGGGCTCCGGGTCTGGACGTTGCTTAGCTGACCCAGGTGAGCCTGGGGTACTCAAGTGTTCCTGCGGGAATAGGGTGCCCAGGCTAGCCTCCTAGGTGTCCAGAAAACTGTGCTGCCGTTCACGGAACGCAGAGCAGAGGCCAGCGCCTCATGGAAACTGCTGCACGCCTCTGCTTCTGCACGGCAAATCAGGGCCTTACTTCAGGCATGTGTTCATGCTGGGTGTGCCGGTAGCGATATAGCATGGTAAGATGCTGACTTTCTCCTCGAGCAGAGTGACTTCACGTACGAGGGCCTCGAAGTATTCCAAGCACAGTGTTCCCTCACGGCAGCTCACACAGGGGCCGTGTCAAAGTCTTCCTGGGCACTTCGGACGCACCAGCAATGTTGTCCTGAGGCCGTTCGGGGACTCTGGTAATGTAGCTCTCCTCAAACAACGTACAGTGTGTTGCCCATCACTGGGCACGCACAGAGGGCCTCCGAGGGATGCACCAATGGGCCTCGAAGTTGCTCAGCCGGCCCACAGGGGTCTGGAGGTACTCAGTGAACTTGCAGAGTAACCCAGGCCTACCCGAGAGGCCTAGGAGTCCTCAGACGTGTGCTTCCTTTAAAATAAAGCATATAAGGGACTGAGAACTCATGGAAACAGCTGCATGCCTCCCTTTCTGCACGGCTACTAAGGGCCTAACCTGGAGGCAAGTTTTCACGTTGAGATTCCCTTTAGCTCTAGAGCTTGTCAGGCTGACCACCACCGCGGCCACGGAAGCCCCTGGTTTACACACGGCAAACTCATTTTCGCCCCGCAAGCATGCATACAGGGTTTACAGGCCTGTCAAGAGCAGGGAATGGCAGACACTTTCAATGCAGCGTGAACGCTGCCTTCAAAACGGGAAAGCAAGGCTAGTTTCAGCAGGTCCCCTTTTCAAGGGGCACACTCAGCATGCACCCCTGTGGCTTCTAAGAAGTCCGAGGAGACACAGGTTACCCTGCGTTTCCTTCCCTGACTCAACTTCTCGAAGTAGGGTGTTCTGCATCATGCAAACTGCCTCAACCAAGGAACGCCGTAAGCTGCTCCTCTGGGCCTGGGTCTATTCGAAAGCCTGCAGTGCCACAGGAAGAACAGGACTTCAACTGCAGTAAGAACGCAAGCTGACTTCCTCTAGGAGGCACGGTGACTTCAGGCAGGACGTCTTAGATGGAATGCGAAGACGAGGGTTACCCTGAGTGCAGCTCAGGCTAGGGCAACGCGTAAGACTTCCACGCCGTGTGGGACGTGCCAGAACGCTGTTCGTGAACGTGTGCGAGGGCTGAGGAAATGAAGCTGCTCCAAAAGAGAGGGCAGTGCGTTTCCCTACACCCGGCATGCACAGAGGGGCTGTAACGGGCTCAGGGTCTGGACGTTGCTTAGCTGACCCAGGTGAGCCTGGGGTACTCAAGTGTTCCTGCGGGAATAGGGTGCCCAGGCTAGCCTCCTAGGTGTCCAGAAAACTGTGCTGCCGTTCAAGGAACGCAGAGCAGAGGCCAGCGCCTCATGGAAACTGCTGCACGCCTCTGCTTCTGCACGGCAAATCAGGGCCTTACTTCCAGGCATGTGTTCATGCTGGGTGTGCCGGTAGCGACATAGCAGGGTAAGATGCTGACTTTCTCCTCGAGCAGAGTGACTTCACGGACGAGGGCCTCGAAGTATTCCAAGCACACTGTTCTCTCACGGCAGCTCACACAGGGGCCGTGACAAAGTCTTCCTGGGCACTTCGGACGCACCAGCAATATTGTCCTGAGGCCGTTCGAGGACTCTGGAAATGTAGCTCTCCTCAAGGAACGCACAGTGTGTTGCCCATCCCTGGGCACGCACAGAGGGCCTCCGAGGGATGCACCAATGGGCCTCGAAGTTGCTCAGCCGGCCCACAGGGGTCTGGATGTACTCAGTGAACGTGCAGGGAAACCGAGGCCTACCCGAGGGCCCTAGGAGTCCTCAGACGTGTGCTTCCTTTAAAATAAAGCATATAAGGGACTGAGAACTCATGGAAACAGCTGCATGCCTCCCTTTCTGTACGGCTACTTAGGGCCTAACTTGGAGGCAAGTTTTCACGTTGCGATTCCCTTTAGCTCTAGAGCTTGTCAGGCTGACCACCACCGCGGCCACGGTAGCCCCTGGTTTAGACACGGCAAACTCATTTTCGCCCCACAAGCATGCTTACAGGGTTTACAGGCCTTCAAGAGCAGGGAATGGCCGGCACCTTCAACGCAGCGTGAACGCTGCCTTCAAAATGGGAAAGCAAGGCTAGCTCCAGCAGGTCCCCTCTTCCAGGGGCACACTCAGCATGCACCCCTTTGGTTTCTAACAAGTCCGAGGAGACACAGGTTACCCTGTATTTCTATCCCTGACTCAACTTCTCGAGGTGGGGTGTTGTGCATCATGCGAACTGCCTCAACGAATCAACGCCGTAAGCTGCTCCTCTGGGCCTGTGGCTCTTCGAAAGCCTGCAGTGCCACAGGAAGAACAGGACTTCAACTGCAGTAAGAACGCAAGCTGACTTCCTCTAGGAGGCACGGTGACTTCAGGCAGGACGTCGTAGATGGAATGCGGAGACGAGGGTTACCCTGAGTGCAGCTCGGGCTAGGGCAACACGTAAGACTTGCACGCCGTGTGGGACGTGCCAGAACGGTGTTCGTGAACGTGTGCGAGGGCTGAGGAAATGAAGCTGCTCCAAAAGAGAGGGCAGTGCGTTTCCCTACACCCGGCAAGCACAGAGGGGCTCTAACGGGCTCCGGGTCTGAACGTTGCTTAGGTTGCCCAGGTGAGCCTGGGGTACTCAAGTGTCCCTGCCGGGAACAGGGTGCCCAGGCTAGCCTCCTAGGTGTCCAGAAAACTGTGCTGCCGTTCAAGGAACGCAGAGCAGAGGCCAGCGCCTCATGGAAACTGCTGCACGCCTCTGCTTCTGCACGGCAAATCAGGGCCTTACTTCCAGGCATGTGTTCATGCTGGGTGTGCCGGTAGCGACATAGCAGGGTAAGATGCTGACTTTCTCCTCGAGCAGAGTGACTTTACGGACGAGGGCCTCGAAGTACTCCAAGCACAGTGTACTCTCACGGCAGCTCCACAGGGGCCATGACAAAGTCTTCCTGGGCACTTCGGACGCACCAGCAATGTTGTCCTGAGGCCGTTCGAGGACTCTGGAAATGTAGCTCTCCTCAAGGAACGTACAGTGTGTTGCCCATCACTGGGCACGCACAGAGGGCCTCCGAGGGATGCACCAATGGGCCTCGAAGTGGCTCAGCCGGCCCACAGGGGTCTGGAGGTACTCAGTGAACTTGCAGGGAAAACGAGGCCTACCCGAGAGGCCTAGGAGTCCTCAGACGTGTACTTCCTTTAAAGTAAAGCATATAAGGGATAAGAACTCATGGAAATAGCTGCATGCCTCCCTTTCTGCACGGCTACTAAGGGCCAAACCTGGAGGCAAGTTTTCACGTTGAGATTCCCTTTAGCTCTAGAGCTTGTCAGGCTGACCACCACCGCGGCCATGGAAGCCCCTGGTTTAGACAGAGCAAACTCATTTTCTCCCCAGAAGCATTCTTACAGGGTTTACAGGCCTGTCAAGAGCAGGGAATGGCAGACACTTTCAATGCAGCGTGAACGCTGCCTTCAAAACGGGAAAGCAAGGCTAGTTTCAGCAGGTCCCCTTTTCAAGGGGCACACTCAGCATGCACCCCTGTGGCTTCTAAGAAGTCCGAGGAGACACAGGTTACCCTGTGTTTCCTTCCCTGACTCAACTTCTCGAAGTAGGGTGTTCTGCATCATGCAAACTGCCTCAACCAAGGAACGCCGTAAGCTGCTCCTCTGGGCCTGTGGCTATTCGAAAGCCTGCAGTGCCACAGGAAGAACAGGACTTCAACTGCAGTAAGAACGCAAGCTGACTTCCTCTAGGAGGCACGGTGACTTCAGGCAGGACGTCTTAGATGGAATGCGAAGACGAGGGTTACCCTGAGTGCAGCTCAGGCTAGGGCAACGCGTAAGACTTCCACGCCGTGTGGGACGTGCCAGAACGCTGTTCGTGAACGTGTGCGAGGGCTGAGGAAATGAAGCTGCTCCAAAAGAGAGGGCAGTGCGTTTCCCTACACCCGGCATGCACAGAGGGGCTGTAACGGGCTCCGGGTCTGGACGTTGCTTAGCTGACCCAGGTGAGCCTGGGGTACTCAAGTGTTCCTGCGGGAATAGGGTGCCCAGGCTAGCCTCCTAGGTGTCCAGAAAACTGTGCTGCCGTTCAAGGAACGCAGAGCAGAGGCCAGCGCCTCATGGAAACTGCTGCACGCCTCTGCTTCTGCACGGCAAATCAGGGCCTTACTTCCAGGCATGTGTTCATGCTGGGTGTGCCGGTAGCGATATAGCAGGGTAAGATGCTGACTTTCTCCTCGAGCAGAGTGACTTCACGGACGAGGGCCTCGAAGTATTCCAAGCACACTGTTCTCTCACGGCAGCTCACACAGGGACCGTGACAAAGTCTTCCTGGGCACTTCGGACGCACCAGCAATATTGTCCTGAGGCCGTTCGAGGACTCTGGAAATGTAGCTCTCCTCAAGGAACGTACAGTGTGTTGCCCATCACTGGGCACGCACAGAGGGCCTCCGAGGGATGCACCAATGGGCCTCGAAGTTGCTCAGCCGGCCCACAGGGGTCTGGAGGTACTCAGTGAACGTGCAGGGAAACCGAGGCCTACCCGAGAGCCCTAGGAGTCCTCAGACGTGTGCTTCCTTTAAAATAAAGCATATAAGGGACTGAGAACTCATGGAAACAGCTGCATGCCTCCCTTTCTGCACGGCTACTAAGGGCCTAACCTGGAGGCAAGTTTTCACGTTGAGATTCCCTTTAGCTCTAGAGCTTGTCAGGCTGACCACCACCGCGGCCACGGAAGCCCCTGGTTTACACACAGCCAACTCATTTTCTCCCCACAAGCATGCATACAGGGTTTACAGGCCTGTCAAGAGCAGGGAATGGCAGACACTTTCAATGCAGCGTGAACGCTGCCTTCAAAACGGGAAAGCAAGGCTAGTTTCAGCAGGTCCCCTCTTCCAGGGGCACACTCAGCATGCACCCCTTTGGCTTCTAAGAAGTCCGAGGAGACACAGGTTACCCTGCGTTTCCTTCCCTGACTCAACTTCTCGAAGTAGGGTGTTCTGCATCATGCAAACTGCCTCAACCAAGGAACGCCGTAAGCTGCTCCTCTGGGCCTGGGTCTATTCGAAAGCCTGCAGTGCCACAGGAAGAACAGGACTTCAACTGCAGTAAGAACGCAAGCTGACTTCCTCTAGGAGGCACGGTGACTTCAGGCAGGACGTCTTAGATGGAATGCGAAGACGAGGGTTACCCTGAGTGCAGCTCAGGCTAGGGCAACGCGTAAGACTTCCACGCCGTGTGGGACGTGCCAGAACGCTGTTCGTGAACGTGTGCGAGGGCTGAGGAAATGAAGCTGCTCCAAAAGAGAGGGCAGTGCGTTTCCCTACACCCGGCATGCACAGAGGGGCTGTAACGGGCTCAGGGTCTGGACGTTGCTTAGCTGACCCAGGTGAGCCTGGGGTACTCAAGTGTTCCTGCGGGAATAGGGTGCCCAGGCTAGCCTCCTAGGTGTCCAGAAAACTGTGCTGCCGTTCAAGGAACGCAGAGCAGAGGCCAGCGCCTCATGGAAACTGCTGCACGCCTCTGCTTCTGCACGGCAAATCAGGGCCTTACTTCCAGGCATGTGTTCATGCTGGGTGTGCCGGTAGCGACATAGCAGGGTAAGATGCTGACTTTCTCCTCGAGCAGAGTGACTTCACGGACGAGGGCCTCGAAGTATTCCAAGCACACTGTTCTCTCACGGCAGCTCACACAGGGGCCGTGACAAAGTCTTCCTGGGCACTTCGGACGCACCAGCAATATTGTCCTGAGGCCGTTCGAGGACTCTGGAAATGTAGCTCTCCTCAAGGAACGCACAGTGTGTTGCCCATCCCTGGGCACGCACAGAGGGCCTCCGAGGGATGCACCAATGGGCCTCGAAGTTGCTCAGCCGGCCCACAGGGGTCTGGATGTACTCAGTGAACGTGCAGGGAAACCGAGGCCTACCCGAGGGCCCTAGGAGTCCTCAGACGTGTGCTTCCTTTAAAATAAAGCATATAAGGGACTGAGAACTCATGGAAACAGCTGCATGCCTCCCTTTCTGTACGGCTACTTAGGGCCTAACTTGGAGGCAAGTTTTCACGTTGCGATTCCCTTTAGCTCTAGAGCTTGTCAGGCTGACCACCACCGCGGCCACGGTAGCCCCTGGTTTAGACACGGCAAACTCATTTTCGCCCCACAAGCATGCTTACAGGGTTTACAGGCCTTCAAGAGCAGGGAATGGCCGGCACCTTCAACGCAGCGTGAACGCTGCCTTCAAAATGGGAAAGCAAGGCTAGCTCCAGCAGGTCCCCTCTTCCAGGGGCACACTCAGCATGCACCCCTTTGGTTTCTAACAAGTCCGAGGAGACACAGGTTACCCTGTATTTCTTTCCCTGACTCAACTTCTCGAGGTGGGGTGTTGTGCATCATGCGAACTGCCTCAACGAATCAACGCCGTAAGCTGCTCCTCTGGGCCTGTGGCTCTTCGAAAGCCTGCAGTGCCACAGGAAGAACAGGACTTCAACTGCAGTAAGAACGCAAGCTGACTTCCTCTAGGAGGCACGGTGACTTCAGGCAGGACGTCGTAGATGGAATGCGGAGACGAGGGTTACCCTGAGTGCAGCTCGGGCTAGGGCAACACGTAAGACTTGCACGCCGTGTGGGACGTGCCAGAACGGTGTTCGTGAACGTGTGCGAGGGCTGAGGAAATGAAGCTGCTCCAAAAGAGAGGGCAGTGCGTTTCCCTACACCCGGCAAGCACAGAGGGGCTCTAACGGGCTCCGGGTCTGAACGTTGCTTAGGTTGCCCAGGTGAGCCTGGGGTACTCAAGTGTCCCTGCCGGGAACAGGGTGCCCAGGCTAGCCTCCTAGGTGTCCAGAAAACTGTGCTGCCGTTCAAGGAACGCAGAGCAGAGGCCAGCGCCTCATGGAAACTGCTGCACGCCTCTGCTTCTGCACGGCAAATCAGGGCCTTACTTCCAGGCATGTGTTCATGCTGGGTGTGCCGGTAGCGACATAGCAGGGTAAGATGCTGACTTTCTCCTCGAGCAGAGTGACTTTACGGACGAGGGCCTCGAAGTACTCCAAGCACAGTGTACTCTCACGGCAGCTCCACAGGGGCCATGACAAAGTCTTCCTGGGCACTTCGGACGCACCAGCAATGTTGTCCTGAGGCCGTTCGAGGACTCTGGAAATGTAGCTCTCCTCAAGGAACGTACAGTGTGTTGCCCATCACTGGGCACGCACAGAGGGCCTCCGAGGGATGCACCAATGGGCCTCGAAGTGGCTCAGCCGGCCCACAGGGGTCTGGAGGTACTCAGTGAACTTGCAGGGAAAACGAGGCCTACCCGAGAGGCCTAGGAGTCCTCAGACGTGTACTTCCTTTAAAGTAAAGCATATAAGGGATAAGAACTCATGGAAATAGCTGCATGCCTCCCTTTCTGCACGGCTACTAAGGGCCAAACCTGGAGGCAAGTTTTCACGTTGAGATTCCCTTTAGCTCTAGAGCTTGTCAGGCTGACCACCACCGCGGCCATGGAAGCCCCTGGTTTAGACAGAGCAAACTCATTTTCTCCCCGGAAGCATTCTTACACGGTGTACAGGCCTGTCAAGAGCAGGGAATGGCAGACACTTTCAATGCAGCGTGAACGCTGCCTTCAAAACGGGAAAGCAAGGCTAGTTTCAGCAGGTCCCCTTTTCAAGGGGCACACTCAGCATGCACCCCTGTGGCTTCTAAGAAGTCCGAGGAGACACAGGTTACCCTGCGTTTCCTTCCCTGACTCAACTTCTCGAAGTAGGGTGTTCTGCATCATGCAAACTGCCTCAACCAAGGAACGCCGTAAGCTGCTCCTCTGGGCCTGGGTCTATTCGAAAGCCTGCAGTGCCACAGGAAGAACAGGACTTCAACTGCAGTAAGAACGCAAGCTGACTTCCTCTAGGAGGCACGGTGACTTCAGGCAGGACGTCTTAGATGGAATGCGAAGACGAGGGTTACCCTGAGTGCAGCTCAGGCTAGGGCAACGCGTAAGACTTCCACGCCGTGTGGGACGTGCCAGAACGCTGTTCGTGAACGTGTGCGAGGGCTGAGGAAATGAAGCTGCTCCAAAAGAGAGGGCAGTGCGTTTCCCTACACCCGGCATGCACAGAGGGGCTGTAACGGGCTCAGGGTCTGGACGTTGCTTAGCTGACCCAGGTGAGCCTGGGGTACTCAAGTGTTCCTGCGGGAATAGGGTGCCCAGGCTAGCCTCCTAGGTGTCCAGAAAACTGTGCTGCCGTTCAAGGAACGCAGAGCAGAGGCCAGCGCCTCATGGAAACTGCTGCACGCCTCTGCTTCTGCACGGCAAATCAGGGCCTTACTTCCAGGCATGTGTTCATGCTGGGTGTGCCGGTAGCGACATAGCAGGGTAAGATGCTGACTTTCTCCTCGAGCAGAGTGACTTCACGGACGAGGGCCTCGAAGTATTCCAAGCACACTGTTCTCTCACGGCAGCTCACACAGGGGCCGTGACAAAGTCTTCCTGGGCACTTCGGACGCACCAGCAATATTGTCCTGAGGCCGTTCGAGGACTCTGGAAATGTAGCTCTCCTCAAGGAACGCACAGTGTGTTGCCCATCCCTGGGCACGCACAGAGGGCCTCCGAGGGATGCACCAATGGGCCTCGAAGTTGCTCAGCCGGCCCACAGGGGTCTGGATGTACTCAGTGAACGTTCAGGGAAACCGAGGCCTACCCGAGGGCCCTAGGAGTCCTCAGACGTGTGCTTCCTTTAAAATAAAGCATATAAGGGACTGAGAACTCATGGAAACAGCTGCATGCCTCCCTTTCTGCACGGCTACTAAGGGCCTAACCTGGAGGCAAGTTTTCACGTTCAGATTCCCTTTAGCTCTAGAGCTTGTCAGGCTGACCACCACCGCGGCCACGGAAGCCCCTGGTTTACACACGGCCAACTCATTTTCGCCCCGCAAGCATGCATACAGGGTTTACAGGCCTGTCAAGAGCAGGGAATGGCAGACACTTTCAATGCAGCGTGAACGCTGCCTTCAAAACGGGAAAGCAAGGCTAGTTTCAGCAGGTCCCCTTTTCAAGGGGCACACTCAGCATGCACCCCTGTGGCTTCTAAGAAGTCCGAGGAGACACAGGTTACCCTGCGTTTCCTTCCCTGACTCAACTTCTCGAAGTAGGGTGTTCTGCATCATGCAAACTGCCTCAACCAAGGAACGCCGTAAGCTGCTCCTCTGGGCCTGGGTCTATTCGAAAGCCTGCAGTGCCACAGGAAGAACAGGACTTCAACTGCAGTAAGAACGCAAGCTGACTTCCTCTAGGAGGCACGGTGACTTCAGGCAGGACGTCTTAGATGGAATGCGAAGACGAGGGTTACCCTGAGTGCAGCTCAGGCTAGGGCAACGCGTAAGACTTCCACGCCGTGTGGGACGTGCCAGAACGCTGTTCGTGAACGTGTGCGAGGGCTGAGGAAATGAAGCTGCTCCAAAAGAGAGGGCAGTGCGTTTCCCTACACCCGGCATGCACAGAGGGGCTGTAACGGGCTCAGGGTCTGGACGTTGCTTAGCTGACCCAGGTGAGCCTGGGGTACTCAAGTGTTCCTGCGGGAATAGGGTGCCCAGGCTAGCCTCCTAGGTGTCCAGAAAACTGTGCTGCCGTTCAAGGAACGCAGAGCAGAGGCCAGCGCCTCATGGAAACTGCTGCACGCCTCTGCTTCTGCACGGCAAATCAGGGCCTTACTTCCAGGCATGTGTTCATGCTGGGTGTGCCGGTAGCGACATAGCAGGGTAAGATGCTGACTTTCTCCTCGAGCAGAGTGACTTCACGGACGAGGGCCTCGAAGTATTCCAAGCACACTGTTCTCTCACGGCAGCTCACACAGGGGCCGTGACAAAGTCTTCCTGGGCACTTCGGACGCACCAGCAATATTGTCCTGAGGCCGTTCGAGGACTCTGGAAATGTAGCTCTCCTCAAGGAACGCACAGTGTGTTGCCCATCCCTGGGCACGCACAGAGGGCCTCCGAGGGATGCACCAATGGGCCTCGAAGTTGCTCAGCCGGCCCACAGGGGTCTGGATGTACTCAGTGAACGTGCAGGGAAACCGAGGCCTACCCGAGGGCCCTAGGAGTCCTCAGACGTGTGCTTCCTTTAAAATAAAGCATATAAGGGACTGAGAACTCATGGAAACAGCTGCATGCCTCCCTTTCTGTACGGCTACTTAGGGCCTAACTTGGAGGCAAGTTTTCACGTTGCGATTCCCTTTAGCTCTAGAGCTTGTCAGGCTGACCACCACCGCGGCCACGGTAGCCCCTGGTTTAGACACGGCAAACTCATTTTCGCCCCACAAGCATGCTTACAGGGTTTACAGGCCTTCAAGAGCAGGGAATGGCCGGCACCTTCAACGCAGCGTGAACGCTGCCTTCAAAATGGGAAAGCAAGGCTAGCTCCAGCAGGTCCCCTCTTCCAGGGGCACACTCAGCATGCACCCCTTTGGTTTCTAACAAGTCCGAGGAGACACAGGTTACCCTGTATTTCTATCCCTGACTCAACTTCTCGAGGTGGGGTGTTGTGCATCATGCGAACTGCCTCAACGAATCAACGCCGTAAGCTGCTCCTCTGGGCCTGTGGCTCTTCGAAAGCCTGCAGTGCCACAGGAAGAACAGGACTTCAACTGCAGTAAGAACGCAAGCTGACTTCCTCTAGGAGGCACGGTGACTTCAGGCAGGACGTCGTAGATGGAATGCGGAGACGAGGGTTACCCTGAGTGCAGCTCGGGCTAGGGCAACACGTAAGACTTGCACGCCGTGTGGGACGTGCCAGAACGGTGTTCGTGAACGTGTGCGAGGGCTGAGGAAATGAAGCTGCTCCAAAAGAGAGGGCAGTGCGTTTCCCTACACCCGGCAAGCACAGAGGGGCTCTAACGGGCTCCGGGTCTGAACGTTGCTTAGGTTGCCCAGGTGAGCCTGGGGTACTCAAGTGTCCCTGCCGGGAACAGGGTGCCCAGGCTAGCCTCCTAGGTGTCCAGAAAACTGTGCTGCCGTTCAAGGAACGCAGAGCAGAGGCCAGCGCCTCATGGAAACTGCTGCACGCCTCTGCTTCTGCACGGCAAATCAGGGCCTTACTTCCAGGCATGTGTTCATGCTGGGTGTGCCGGTAGCGACATAGCAGGGTAAGATGCTGACTTTCTCCTCGAGCAGAGTGACTTTACGGACGAGGGCCTCGAAGTACTCCAAGCACAGTGTACTCTCACGGCAGCTCCACAGGGGCCATGACAAAGTCTTCCTGGGCACTTCGGACGCACCAGCAATGTTGTCCTGAGGCCGTTCGAGGACTCTGGAAATGTAGCTCTCCTCAAGGAACGTACAGTGTGTTGCCCATCACTGGGCACGCACAGAGGGCCTCCGAGGGATGCACCAATGGGCCTCGAAGTGGCTCAGCCGGCCCACAGGGGTCTGGAGGTACTCAGTGAACTTGCAGGGAAAACGAGGCCTACCCGAGAGGCCTAGGAGTCCTCAGACGTGTACTTCCTTTAAAGTAAAGCATATAAGGGATAAGAACTCATGGAAATAGCTGCATGCCTCCCTTTCTGCACGGCTACTAAGGGCCAAACCTGGAGGCAAGTTTTCACGTTGAGATTCCCTTTAGCTCTAGAGCTTGTCAGGCTGACCACCACCGCGGCCATGGAAGCCCCTGGTTTAGACAGAGCAAACTCATTTTCTCCCCGGAAGCATTCTTACAGGGTGTACAGGCCTGTCAAGAGCAGGGAATGGCAGACACTTTCAATGCAGCGTGAACGCTGCCTTCAAAACGGGAAAGCAAGGCTAGTTTCAGCAGGTCCCCTTTTCAAGGGGCACACTCAGCATGCACCCCTGTGGCTTCTAAGAAGTCCGAGGAGACACAGGTTACCCTGCGTTTCCTTCCCTGACTCAACTTCTCGAAGTAGGGTGTTCTGCATCATGCAAACTGCCTCAACCAAGGAACGCCGTAAGCTGCTCCTCTGGGCCTGGGTCTATTCGAAAGCCTGCAGTGCCACAGGAAGAACAGGACTTCAACTGCAGTAAGAACGCAAGCTGACTTCCTCTAGGAGGCACGGTGACTTCAGGCAGGACGTCTTAGATGGAATGCGAAGACGAGGGTTACCCTGAGTGCAGCTCAGGCTAGGGCAACGCGTAAGACTTCCACGCCGTGTGGGACGTGCCAGAACGCTGTTCGTGAACGTGTGCGAGGGCTGAGGAAATGAAGCTGCTCCAAAAGAGAGGGCAGTGCGTTTCCCTACACCCGGCATGCACAGAGGGGCTGTAACGGGCTCAGGGTCTGGACGTTGCTTAGCTGACCCAGGTGAGCCTGGGGTACTCAAGTGTTCCTGCGGGAATAGGGTGCCCAGGCTAGCCTCCTAGGTGTCCAGAAAACTGTGCTGCCGTTCAAGGAACGCAGAGCAGAGGCCAGCGCCTCATGGAAACTGCTGCACGCCTCTGCTTCTGCACGGCAAATCAGGGCCTTACTTCCAGGCATGTGTTCATGCTGGGTGTGCCGGTAGCGACATAGCAGGGTAAGATGCTGACTTTCTCCTCGAGCAGAGTGACTTCACGGACGAGGGCCTCGAAGTATTCCAAGCACACTGTTCTCTCACGGCAGCTCACACAGGGGCCGTGACAAAGTCTTCCTGGGCACTTCGGACGCACCAGCAATATTGTCCTGAGGCCGTTCGAGGACTCTGGAAATGTAGCTCTCCTCAAGGAACGCACAGTGTGTTGCCCATCCCTGGGCACGCACAGAGGGCCTCCGAGGGATGCACCAATGGGCCTCGAAGTTGCTCAGCCGGCCCACAGGGGTCTGGATGTACTCAGTGAACGTTCAGGGAAACCGAGGCCTACCCGAGGGCCCTAGGAGTCCTCAGACGTGTGCTTCCTTTAAAATAAAGCATATAAGGGACTGAGAACTCATGGAAACAGCTGCATGCCTCCCTTTCTGCACGGCTACTAAGGGCCTAACCTGGAGGCAAGTTTTCACGTTGAGATTCCCTTTAGCTCTAGAGCTTGTCAGGCTGACCACCACCGCGGCCACGGAAGCCCCTGGTTTACACACGGCAAACTCATTTTCGCCCCGCAAGCATGCATACAGGGTTTACAGGCCTGTCAAGAGCAGGGAATGGCAGACACTTTCAATGCAGCGTGAACGCTGCCTTCAAAACGGGAAAGCAAGGCTAGTTTCAGCAGGTCCCCTTTTCAAGGGGCACACTCAGCATGCACCCCTGTGGCTTCTAAGAAGTCCGAGGAGACACAGGTTACCCTGCGTTTCCTTCCCTGACTCAACTTCTCGAAGTAGGGTGTTCTGCATCATGCAAACTGCCTCAACCAAGGAACGCCGTAAGCTGCTCCTCTGGGCCTGGGTCTATTCGAAAGCCTGCAGTGCCACAGGAAGAACAGGACTTCAACTGCAGTAAGAACGCAAGCTGACTTCCTCTAGGAGGCACGGTGACTTCAGGCAGGACGTCTTAGATGGAATGCGAAGACGAGGGTTACCCTGAGTGCAGCTCAGGCTAGGGCAACGCGTAAGACTTCCACGCCGTGTGGGACGTGCCAGAACGCTGTTCGTGAACGTGTGCGAGGGCTGAGGAAATGAAGCTGCTCCAAAAGAGAGGGCAGTGCGTTTCCCTACACCCGGCATGCACAGAGGGGCTGTAACGGGCTCAGGGTCTGGACGTTGCTTAGCTGACCCAGGTGAGCCTGGGGTACTCAAGTGTTCCTGCGGGAATAGGGTGCCCAGGCTAGCCTCCTAGGTGTCCAGAAAACTGTGCTGCCGTTCAAGGAACGCAGAGCAGAGGCCAGCGCCTCATGGAAACTGCTGCACGCCTCTGCTTCTGCACGGCAAATCAGGGCCTTACTTCCAGGCATGTGTTCATGCTGGGTGTGCCGGTAGCGACATAGCAGGGTAAGATGCTGACTTTCTCCTCGAGCAGAGTGACTTCACGGACGAGGGCCTCGAAGTATTCCAAGCACACTGTTCTCTCACGGCAGCTCACACAGGGACCGTGACAAAGTCTTCCTGGGCACTTCGGACGCACCAGCAATATTGTCCTGAGGCCGTTCGAGGACTCTGGAAATGTAGCTCTCCTCAAGGAACGCACAGTGTGTTGCCCATCCCTGGGCACGCACAGAGGGCCTCCGAGGGATGCACCAATGGGCCTCGAAGTTGCTCAGCCGGCCCACAGGGGTCTGGATGTACTCAGTGAACGTGCAGGGAAACCGAGGCCTACCCGAGGGCCCTAGGAGTCCTCAGACGTGTGCTTCCTTTAAAATAAAGCATATAAGGGACTGAGAACTCATGGAAACAGCTGCATGCCTCCCTTTCTGTACGGCTACTTAGGGCCTAACTTGGAGGCAAGTTTTCACGTTGCGATTCCCTTTAGCTCTAGAGCTTGTCAGGCTGACCACCACCGCGGCCACGGTAGCCCCTGGTTTAGACACGGCAAACTCATTTTCGCCCCACAAGCATGCTTACAGGGTTTACAGGCCTTCAAGAGCAGGGAATGGCCGGCACCTTCAACGCAGCGTGAACGCTGCCTTCAAAATGGGAAAGCAAGGCTAGCTCCAGCAGGTCCCCTCTTCCAGGGGCACACTCAGCATGCACCCCTTTGGTTTCTAACAAGTCCGAGGAGACACAGGTTACCCTGTATTTCTATCCCTGACTCAACTTCTCGAGGTGGGGTGTTGTGCATCATGCGAACTGCCTCAACGAATCAACGCCGTAAGCTGCTCCTCTGGGCCTGTGGCTCTTCGAAAGCCTGCAGTGCCACAGGAAGAACAGGACTTCAACTGCAGTAAGAACGCAAGCTGACTTCCTCTAGGAGGCACGGTGACTTCAGGCAGGACGTCGTAGATGGAATGCGGAGACGAGGGTTACCCTGAGTGCAGCTCGGGCTAGGGCAACACGTAAGACTTGCACGCCGTGTGGGACGTGCCAGAACGGTGTTCGTGAACGTGTGCGAGGGCTGAGGAAATGAAGCTGCTCCAAAAGAGAGGGCAGTGCGTTTCCCTACACCCGGCAAGCACAGAGGGGCTCTAACGGGCTCCGGGTCTGAACGTTGCTTAGGTTGCCCAGGTGAGCCTGGGGTACTCAAGTGTCCCTGCCGGGAACAGGGTGCCCAGGCTAGCCTCCTAGGTGTCCAGAAAACTGTGCTGCCGTTCAAGGAACGCAGAGCAGAGGCCAGCGCCTCATGGAAACTGCTGCACGCCTCTGCTTCTGCACGGCAAATCAGGGCCTTACTTCCAGGCATGTGTTCATGCTGGGTGTGCCGGTAGCGACATAGCAGGGTAAGATGCTGACTTTCTCCTCGAGCAGAGTGACTTTACGGACGAGGGCCTCGAAGTACTCCAAGCACAGTGTACTCTCACGGCAGCTCCACAGGGGCCATGACAAAGTCTTCCTGGGCACTTCGGACGCACCAGCAATGTTGTCCTGAGGCCGTTCGAGGACTCTGGAAATGTAGCTCTCCTCAAGGAACGTACAGTGTGTTGCCCATCACTGGGCACGCACAGAGGGCCTCCGAGGGATGCACCAATGGGCCTCGAAGTGGCTCAGCCGGCCCACAGGGGTCTGGAGGTACTCAGTGAACTTGCAGGGAAAACGAGGCCTACCCGAGAGGCCTAGGAGTCCTCAGACGTGTACTTCCTTTAAAGTAAAGCATATAAGGGATAAGAACTCATGGAAATAGCTGCATGCCTCCCTTTCTGCACGGCTACTAAGGGCCAAACCTGGAGGCAAGTTTTCACGTTGAGATTCCCTTTAGCTCTAGAGCTTGTCAGGCTGACCACCACCGCGGCCACGGAAGCCCCTGGTTTAGACAGAGCAAACTCATTTTCTCCCCAGAAGCATTCTTACAGGGTTTACAGGCCTGTCAAGAGCAGGGAATGGCAGACACTTTCAATGCAGCGTGAACGCTGCCTTCAAAACGGGAAAGCAAGGCTAGTTTCAGCAGGTCCCCTTTTCAAGGGGCACACTCAGCATGCACCCCTGTGGCTTCTAAGAAGTCCGAGGAGACACAGGTTACCCTGCGTTTCCTTCCCTGACTCAACTTCTCGAAGTAGGGTGTTCTGCATCATGCAAACTGCCTCAACCAAGGAACGCCGTAAGCTGCTCCTCTGGGCCTGGGTCTATTCGAAAGCCTGCAGTGCCACAGGAAGAACAGGACTTCAACTGCAGTAAGAACGCAAGCTGACTTCCTCTAGGAGGCACGGTGACTTCAGGCAGGACGTCTTAGATGGAATGCGAAGACGAGGGTTACCCTGAGTGCAGCTCAGGCTAGGGCAACGCGTAAGACTTGCACGCCGTGTGGGACGTGCCAGAACGCTGTTCGTGAACGTGTGCGAGGGCTGAGGAAATGAAGCTGCTCCAAAAGAGAGGGCAGTGCGTTTCCCTACACCCGGCATGCACAGAGGGGCTGTAACGGGCTCAGGGTCTGGACGTTGCTTAGCTGACCCAGGTGAGCCTGGGGTACTCAAGTGTTCCTGCGGGAATAGGGTGCCCAGGCTAGCCTCCTAGGTGTCCAGAAAACTGTGCTGCCGTTCAAGGAACGCAGAGCAGAGGCCAGCGCCTCATGGAAACTGCTGCACGCCTCTGCTTCTGCACGGCAAATCAGGGCCTTACTTCCAGGCATGTGTTCATGCTGGGTGTGCCGGTAGCGACATAGCAGGGTAAGATGCTGACTTTCTCCTCGAGCAGAGTGACTTCACGGACGAGGGCCTCGAAGTATTCCAAGCACACTGTTCTCTCACGGCAGCTCACACAGGGACCGTGACAAAGTTTCCTGGGCACTTCGGACGCACCAGCAATATTGTCCTGAGGCCGTTCGAGGACTCTGGAAATGTAGCTCTCCTCAAGGAACGCACAGTGTGTTGCCCATCACTGGGCACGCACAGAGGGCCTCCGAGGGATGCACCAATGGGCCTCGAAGTTGCTCAGCCGGCCCACAGGGGTCTGGAGGTACTCAGTGAACGTTCAGGGAAACCGAGGCCTACCCGAGGGCCCTAGGAGTCCTCAGACGTGTGCTTCCTTTAAAATAAAGCATATAAGGGACAAAGAACTCATGGAAACAGCTGCATGCCTCCCTTTCTGCACGGCTACTAAGGGCCTAACCTGGAGGCAAGTTTTCACGTTGAGATTCCCTTTAGCTCTAGAGCTTGTCAGGCTGACCACCACCGCGGCCACGGAAGCCCCTGGTTTACACACGGCCAACTCATTTTCGCCCCACAAGCATGCATACAGGGTTTACAGGCCTGTCAAGAGCAGGGAATGGCAGACACTTTCAATGCAGCGTGAACGCTGCCTTCAAAACGGGAAAGCAAGGCTAGTTTCAGCAGGTCCCCTTTTCCAGGGGCACACTCAGCATGCACCCCTGTGGCTTCTAAGAAGTCCGAGGAGACACAGGTTACCCTGCGTTTCCTTCCCTGACTCAACTTCTCGAAGTAGGGTGTTCTGCATCATGCAAACTGCCTCAACCAAGGAACGCCGTAAGCTGCTCCTCTGGGCCTGTGGCTATTCGAAAGCCTGCAGTGCCACAGGAAGAACAGGACTTCAACTGCAGTAAGAACGCAAGCTGACTTCCTCTAGGAGGCACGGTGACTTCAGGCAGGACGTCTTAGATGGAATGCGAAGACGAGGGTTACCCTGAGTGCAGCTCAGGCTAGGGCAACGCGTAAGACTTGCACGCCGTGTGGGACGTGCCAGAACGCTGTTCGTGAACGTGTGCGAGGGCTGAGGAAATGAAGCTGCTCCAAAAGAGAGGGCAGTGCGTTTCCCTACACCCGGCATGCACAGAGGGGCTGTAACGGGCTCAGGGTCTGGACGTTGCTTAGCTGACCCAGGTGAGCCTGGGGTACTCAAGTGTTCCTGCGGGAATAGGGTGCCCAGGCTAGCGTCCTAGGTGTCCAGAAAACTGTGCTGCCGTTCAAGGAACGCAGAGCAGAGGCCAGCGCCTCATGGAAACTGCTGCACGCCTCTGCTTCTGCACGGCAAATCAGGGCCTTACTTCCAGGCATGTGTTCATGCTGGGTGTGCCGGTAGCGACATAGCAGGGTAAGATGCTGACTTTCTCCTCGAGCAGAGTGACTTCACGTACGAGGGCCTCGAAGTATTCCAAGCACACTGTTCTCTCATGGCAGCTCACACAAGGACCGTGACAAAGTCTTCCTGGGCACTTCGGACGCACCAGCAATATTGTCCTGAGGCCGTTCGAGGACTCTGGAAATGTAGCTCTCCTCAAGGAACGTACAGTGTGTTGCCCATCACTGGGCACGCACAGAGGACCTCCGAGGGATGCACCAATGGGCCTCGAAGTTGCTCAGCCGGCCCACAGGGGTCTGGAGGTACTCAGTGAACGTGCAGGGAAACCGAGGCCTACCCGAGAGCCCTAGGAGTCCTCAGACGTGTGCTTCCTTTAAAATAAAGCATATAAGGGACTAAGAACTCATGGAAACAGCTGCATGCCTCCCTTTCTGCACGGCTACTAAGGGCCTAACCTGGAGGCAAGTTTTCACGTTGAGATTCCCTTTAGCTCTAGAGCTTGTCAGGCTGACCACCACCGCGGCCACGGAAGCCCCTGGTTTAGACACAGCCAACTCATTTTCGCCCCACAAGCATGCATACAGGGTTTACAGGCCTGTCAAGAGGAGGGAATGGCAGACACTTTCAATGCAGCGTGAACGCTGCCTTCAAAACGGGAAAGCAAGGCTAGTTTCAGCAGGTCCCCTTTTCAAGGGGCACACTCAGCATGCACCCCTGTGGCTTCTAAGAAGTCCGAGGAGACACAGGTTACCCTGCGTTTCCTTCCCTGACTCAACTTCTCGAAGTAGGGTGTTCTGCATCATGCAAACTGCCTCAACCAAGGAACGCCGTAAGCTGCTCCTCTGGGCCTGGGTCTATTCGAAAGCCTGCAGTGCCACAGGAAGAACAGGACTTCAACTGCAGTAAGAACGCAAGCTGACTTCCTCTAGGAGGCACGGTGACTTCAGGCAGGACGTCTTAGATGGAATGCGAAGACGAGGGTTACCCTGAGTGCAGCTCAGGCTAGGGCAACGCGTAAGACTTCCACGCCGTGTGGGACGTGCCAGAACGCTGTTCGTGAACGTGTGCGAGGGCTGAGGAAATGAAGCTGCTCCAAAAGAGAGGGCAGTGCGTTTCCCTACACCCGGCATGCACAGAGGGGCTGTAACGGGCTCAGGGTCTGGACGTTGCTTAGCTGACCCAGGTGAGCCTGGGGTACTCAAGTGTTCCTGCGGGAATAGGGTGCCCAGGCTAGCCTCCTAGGTGTCCAGAAAACTGTGCTGCCGTTCAAGGAACGCAGAGCAGAGGCCAGCGCCTCATGGAAACTGCTGCACGCCTCTGCTTCTGCACGGCAAATCAGGGCCTTACTTCCAGGCATGTGTTCATGCTGGGTGTGCCGGTAGCGACATAGCAGGGTAAGATGCTGACTTTCTCCTCGAGCAGAGTGACTTCACGGACGAGGGCCTCGAAGTATTCCAAGCACACTGTTCTCTCACGGCAGCTCACACAGGGGCCGTGACAAAGTCTTCCTGGGCACTTCGGACGCACCAGCAATATTGTCCTGAGGCCGTTCGAGGACTCTGGAAATGTAGCTCTCCTCAAGGAACGCACAGTGTGTTGCCCATCCCTGGGCACGCACAGAGGGCCTCCGAGGGATGCACCAATGGGCCTCGAAGTTGCTCAGCCGGCCCACAGGGGTCTGGATGTACTCAGTGAACGTGCAGGGAAACCGAGGCCTACCCGAGGGCCCTAGGAGTCCTCAGACGTGTGCTTCCTTTAAAATAAAGCATATAAGGGACTGAGAACTCATGGAAACAGCTGCATGCCTCCCTTTCTGTACGGCTACTTAGGGCCTAACTTGGAGGCAAGTTTTCACGTTGCGATTCCCTTTAGCTCTAGAGCTTGTCAGGCTGACCACCACCGCGGCCACGGTAGCCCCTGGTTTAGACACGGCAAACTCATTTTCGCCCCACAAGCATGCTTACAGGGTTTACAGGCCTTCAAGAGCAGGGAATGGCCGGCACCTTCAACGCAGCGTGAACGCTGCCTTCAAAATGGGAAAGCAAGGCTAGCTCCAGCAGGTCCCCTCTTCCAGGGGCACACTCAGCATGCACCCCTTTGGTTTCTAACAAGTCCGAGGAGACACAGGTTACCCTGTATTTCTATCCCTGACTCAACTTCTCGAGGTGGGGTGTTGTGCATCATGCGAACTGCCTCAACGAATCAACGCCGTAAGCTGCTCCTCTGGGCCTGTGGCTCTTCGAAAGCCTGCAGTGCCACAGGAAGAACAGGACTTCAACTGCAGTAAGAACGCAAGCCGACTTCCTCTAGGAGGCACGGTGACTTCAGGCAGGACGTCTTAGATGGAATGCGAAGACGAGGGTTACCCCGAGTGCAGCTCGGGCTAGGGCAACGCGTAAGACTTGCACGCCGTGTGGGACGTGCCAGAACGGTGTTCGTGAACGTGTGCGAGGGCTGAGGAAATGAAGCTGCTCCAAAAGAGAGGGCAGTGCGTTTCCCTACACCCGGCAAGCACAGAGGGGCTCTAACGGGCTCCGGGCCTGGACGTTGCTGAGCTGGCCCAGGTGAGCCTGGGGTACTCAAGTGTCCCTGCCGGGAACAGGGTGCCCAGGCTAGCCTCCTAGGTGTCCAGAAAACTGTGCTGCCGTTCAATGAACGCAGAGCAGAGGCCAGCGCCTCATGGAAACTGCTGCACGCCTCTGCTTCTGCACGGCAAATCAGGACCTTACTTCCAGGCATGTGTTCATGCTGGGTGTGCCGGTAGCGACGTAGCAGGGTAAGATGCTGACTTTCTCCTCGAACAGAGTGACTTCACGGACGAGGGCCTCGAAGTATTCCAAGCACAGTGTTCTCTCACGGCAGCTCACACAGGGGCCGTGACAAAGTCTTCCTGGGCACTTCGGACGCACCAGCAATGTTGTCCTGAGGCCCTTCGGGGACTCTGGAAATGTAGCTCTCTTCAAGGAACGTACAGTGTGTTGCCCATCACTGGGCACACACAGAGGGCCTCCGAGGGATGCACCAATGGGCCTCGAAGTTGCTCAGCCGGCCCACAGGGGTCTGGAGGTACTCAGTGAACTTGCAGGGAAACCGAGGCCTACCCGAGAGACCTAGGAGTCCTCAGAAGTGTGCTTCCTTTAAAATAAAGCATATAAGGGACTGAGAACTCATGGAAATAGCTGCATGCCTTCCTTTCTGCACGGCTACTAAGGGCTTAACCTGGAGGCAAGTTTCCACGTTGAGATTCCCTTTAGCTCTAGAGCTTGTCAGGCTGACCTCCACCGCGGCCACGGGAGCCCCTGGTTTAGACAGGGCCAACACATTTTCGCCCCACAAGCATGCTTACAGGGTTTACAGGCCTGTCAAGAGCAGGGAACGGCAGGCACCTTCAACGCAGCGTGAACGCTGCCTTCAAAATGGGAAAGCAAGGCTAGCTCCAGCAGGTCCCCTCTTCCAGGGGCACACTCAGCATGCACCCCTGTGGTTTCTAACAAGTCCGAGGAGACACAGGTTACCCTGTGTTTCCTTCCCTGACTCAACTTCTCGAGGTGGGGTGTTCTGCATCATGCAAACTGCCTCAACCAAGGAACGCCGTAAGCTGCTCCTCTGGGCCTGTGGCTCTTCGAAAGCCTGCAGTGCCACAGGAAGAACAGGACTTCAACTGCAGTAAGAACGCAAGCCGACTTCCTCTAGGAGGCACGGCGACTTCAGGCAGGACGTCTTAGATGGAATGCGAAGACGAGGGTTACCCTGAGTGCAGCTCAGGCTAGGGCAACGCGTAAGACTTGCACGCCGTGTGGGACGTGCCAGAACGGTGTTCGTGAACGTGTGCGAGGGCTGAGGAAATGAAGCTGCTCCAAAAGAGAGGGCAGTGCGTTTCCCTACACCCGGCAAGCACAGAGGGGCTGTAACGGGCTCCGGGCCTGGAAGTTGCTTAGCTGGCACAGGTGAGCCTGGGGTACTCAAGTGTTCCTGCCGGGAATAGGGTGCCCAGGCTAGCCTCCTAGGTGTCCAGAAAACTGTGCTGCCTTTCAAGGAATGCAGAGCAGAGGCCAGCGCCTCATGGAAACTGCTGCACGCCTCTGCTTCTGCACGGCAAATCAGGACCTTACTTCCAGGCATGTGTTCATGCTGGGTGTGCCGGTAGCGATATAGCAGGGTAAGATGCTGACTTTCTCCTCGAGCAGAGTGACTTCACGGACGAGGGCCTCGAAGTATTCCAAGCACAGTGTTCTCTCATGGCAGCTCACACAAGGACCGTGAAAAGTTTCCTGGGCACTTCGGACGCACCAGCAATGTTGTCCTGAGGCCGTTCGGGGACTCTGGAAATGTAGCTCTCCTCAAGCAACGTACAGTGTGTTGCCCATCACTGGGCACGCACACAGGGCCTCCGAGGGATGCACCAATGGGCCTCGAAGTTGCTCAGCCGGCCCACAGGGGTCTGGAGGTACTCAGTGAACTTGCAGGGAAACCGAGGCCTACCCGAGAGGCCTAGGAGTCCTCAGACGTGTGCTTCCTTTAAAATAAAGCATATAAGGGACTGAGAACTCATGGAAACAGCTGCATGCCTCCCTTTCTGCACGGCTACTAAAGGCCTAACCTGGAGGCAAGTTTTCACGTTCAGATTCCCTTTAGCTCTAGAGCTTGTCAGGCTGACCACCACCGCGGCCACGGAAGCCCCTGGTTTAGACAGAGCCAACTCATTTTCGCCACACAAGCATGCTTACAGGGTTAACAGGCCTTCAAGAGCAGGGAACGGCAGGCACCTTCAACGCAGCGTGAACGCTGCCTTCAAAATGGGCAAGCAAGGCTAGCTCCAGCAGGTCCCCTCTTCCAGGGGCACACTCAGCATGCACCCCTGTGGTTTCTAACAAGTCCGAGGAGACACAGGTTACCCTGTGTTTCCTTCCCTGACTCAACTTCTCGAGGTGGGGTGTTCTGCATCATGCGAACTGCCTCAACCAAGGAACGCCGTAAGCTGCTCCTCTGGGCCTGTGGCTCTTCGAAAGCCTGCAGTGCCACAGGAAGAACAGGACTTCAACTGCAGTAAGAACGCAAGCCGACTTCCTCTAGGAGGCACGGTGACTTCAGGCAGGACGACTTAGATGGAATGCGAAGACGAGTGTTACCCTGAGTGCAGCTCAGGCTAGGGCAACGCGTAAGACTTGCACGCCGTGTGGGAGGTGCCAGAACGGTGTTCGTGAACGTGTGCGAGGGCTGAGGAAATGAAGCTGCTCCAAAAGAGAGGGCAGTGCGTTTCCCTACACCCGGCAAGCACAGAGGGGCTGTAACGGGCTCCGGGTCTGGACGTTGCTTAGGTGACCCAGGTGAGCCTGGGGTACTCAAGTGTTCCTGCCGGGAATAGGGTGCCCAGGCTAGCCTCCTAGGTGTCCAGAAAACTGTGCTGCCGTTTAAGGAACGCAGAGCAGAGGCCAGCGCCTCATGGAAACTGCTGCACGCCTCTGCTTCTGCACGGCAAATCAGGGCCTTACTTCCAGGCATGTGTTCATGCTGGGTGTGCCGGTAGCGATATAGCAGGGTAAGATGCTGACTTTCTCCTCGAGCAGAGTGACTTCACGTACGAGGGCCTCGAAGTACTCCAAGCACAGTGTTCTCTCATGGCAGCTCACACAAGGACCATGACAAAGTCTTTCTGGGCACTTCGGACGCACCAGCAATGTTGTCCTGAGGCCGTTCGAGGACTCTGGAAATGTAGCTCTCCTCAAGGAACGTACAGTGTGTTGCCCATCACTGGGCACGCACAGAGGGCCTCCGAGGGATGCACCAATGGGCCTCGAAGTTGCTCAGCCGGCCCACAGGGGTCTGGAGGTACTCAGTGAACTTGCAGAGAAAACGAGGCCTACCCGAGAGGCCTAGGAGTCCTCAGACGTGTACTTCCTTTAAAATAAAGCATATAAGGGACTAAGAACTCATGGAAACAGCTGCATGCCTCCCTTTCTGCACGGCTACTAAGGGCCTAACCTGGAGGCAAGTTTTCACGTTGAGATTCCCTTTAGCTCTAGAGCTTGTCAGGCTGACCACCACCGCGGCCACGGAAGCCCCTGGTTTAGACAGAGCCAACTCATTTTCTCCCCACAAGCATTCTTACAGTGTTTACAGGCCTGTCAAGAGGAGGGAATGGCAGGCACTTTCAATGCAGCGTGAACGCTGCCTTCAAAATGGGAAAGCAAGGCTAGTTCCAGCAGGTCCCCTTTTCCAGGGGCACACTCAGCATGCACCCCTGTGGCTTCTAAGAAGTCCGAGGAGACACAGGTTACCCTGTGTTTCCTTCCCTGACTCAACTTCTCGAAGTAGGGTGTTCTGCATCATGCGAACTGCCTCAACCAAGGAACGCCGTAAGCTGCTCCTCTGGGCCTGTGGCTATTCGAAAGCCTGCAGTGCCACAGGAAGAACAGGACTTCAACTGCAGTAAGAACGCAAGCTGACTTCCTCTAGGAGGCACGGTGACTTCAGGCAGGACGTCTTAGATGGAATGCGAAGACGAGGGTTACCCTGAGTGCAGCTCAGGCTAGGGCAACGCGTAAGACTTGCACGCCGTGTGGGACGTGCCAGAACGCTGTTCGTGAACGTGTGCGAGGGCTGAGGAAATGAAGCTGCTCCAAAAGAGAGGGCAGTGCGTTTCCCTACACCCGGCATGCACAGAGGGGCTGTAACGGGCTCCGGGTCTGGACGTTGCTTAGCTGACCCAGGTGAGCCTGGGGTACTCAAGTGTTCCTGCGGGAATAGGGTGCCCAGGCTAGCCTCCTAGGTGTCCAGAAAACTGTGCTGCCGTTCAAGGAACGCAGAGCAGAGGCCAGCGCCTCATGGAAACTGCTGCACGCCTCTGCTTCTGCACGGCAAATCAGGGCCTTACTTCCAGGCATGTGTTCATGCTGGGTGTGCCGGTAGCGACATAGCAGGGTAAGATGCTGACTTTCTCCTCGAGCAGAGTGACTTCACGGACGAGGGCCTCGAAGTATTCCAAGCACACTGTTCTCTCACGGCAGCTCACACAGGGACCGTGACAAAGTCTTCCTGGGCACTTCGGACGCACCAGCAATATTGTCCTGAGGCCGTTCGAGGACTCTGGAAATGTAGCTCTCCTCAAGGAACGCACAGTGTGTTGCCCATCCCTGGGCACGCACAGAGGGCCTCCGAGGGATGCACCAATGGGCCTCGAAGTTGCTCAGCCGGCCCACAGGGGTCTGGATGTACTCAGTGAACGTGCAGGGAAACCGAGGCCTACCCGAGGGCCCTAGGAGTCCTCAGACGTGTGCTTCCTTTAAAATAAAGCATATAAGGGACTGAGAACTCATGGAAACAGCTGCATGCCTCCCTTTCTGTACGGCTACTTAGGGCCTAACTTGGAGGCAAGTTTTCACGTTGCGATTCCCTTTAGCTCTAGAGCTTGTCAGGCTGACCACCACCGCGGCCACGGTAGCCCCTGGTTTAGACACGGCAAACTCATTTTCGCCCCACAAGCATGCTTACAGGGTTTACAGGCCTTCAAGAGCAGGGAATGGCCGGCACCTTCAACGCAGCGTGAACGCTGCCTTCAAAATGGGAAAGCAAGGCTAGCTCCAGCAGGTCCCCTCTTCCAGGGGCACACTCAGCATGCACCCCTTTGGTTTCTAACAAGTCCGAGGAGACACAGGTTACCCTGTATTTCTATCCCTGACTCAACTTCTCGAGGTGGGGTGTTGTGCATCATGCGAACTGCCTCAACGAATCAACGCCGTAAGCTGCTCCTCTGGGCCTGTGGCTCTTCGAAAGCCTGCAGTGCCACAGGAAGAACAGGACTTCAACTGCAGTAAGAACGCAAGCTGACTTCCTCTAGGAGGCACGGTGACTTCAGGCAGGACGTCGTAGATGGAATGCGGAGACGAGGGTTACCCTGAGTGCAGCTCGGGCTAGGGCAACACGTAAGACTTGCACGCCGTGTGGGACGTGCCAGAACGGTGTTCGTGAACGTGTGCGAGGGCTGAGGAAATGAAGCTGCTCCAAAAGAGAGGGCAGTGCGTTTCCCTACACCCGGCAAGCACAGAGGGGCTCTAACGGGCTCCGGGTCTGAACGTTGCTTAGGTTGCCCAGGTGAGCCTGGGGTACTCAAGTGTCCCTGCCGGGAACAGGGTGCCCAGGCTAGCCTCCTAGGTGTCCAGAAAACTGTGCTGCCGTTCAAGGAACGCAGAGCAGAGGCCAGCGCCTCATGGAAACTGCTGCACGCCTCTGCTTCTGCACGGCAAATCAGGGCCTTACTTCCAGGCATGTGTTCATGCTGGGTGTGCCGGTAGCGACATAGCAGGGTAAGATGCTGACTTTCTCCTCGAGCAGAGTGACTTTACGGACGAGGGCCTCGAAGTACTCCAAGCACAGTGTACTCTCACGGCAGCTCCACAGGGGCCATGACAAAGTCTTCCTGGGCACTTCGGACGCACCAGCAATGTTGTCCTGAGGCCGTTCGAGGACTCTGGAAATGTAGCTCTCCTCAAGGAACGTACAGTGTGTTGCCCATCACTGGGCACGCACAGAGGGCCTCCGAGGGATGCACCAATGGGCCTCGAAGTGGCTCAGCCGGCCCACAGGGGTCTGGAGGTACTCAGTGAACTTGCAGGGAAAACGAGGCCTACCCGAGAGGCCTAGGAGTCCTCAGACGTGTACTTCCTTTAAAGTAAAGCATATAAGGGATAAGAACTCATGGAAATAGCTGCATGCCTCCCTTTCTGCACGGCTACTAAGGGCCTAACCTGGAGGCAAGTTTTCACGTTGAGATTCCCTTTAGCTCTAGAGCTTGTCAGGCTGACCACCACCGCGGCCATGGAAGCCCCTGGTTTAGACAGAGCAAACTCATTTTCTCCCCAGAAGCATTCTTACACGGTGTACAGGCCTGTCAAGAGCAGGGAATGGCAGGCACTTTCAATGCAGCGTGAACGCTGCCTTCAAAACGGGAAAGCAAGGCTAGTTCCAGCAGGTCCCCTTTTCAAGGGGCACACTCAGCATGCACCCCTGTGGCTTCTAAGAAGTCCGAGGAGACACAGGTTACCCTGTGTTTCCTTCCCTGACTCAACTTCTCGAAGTAGGGTGTTCTGCATCATGCAAACTGCCTCAACCAAGGAACGCCGTAAGCTGCTCCTCTGGGCCTGTGGCTATTCGAAAGCCTGCAGTGCCACAGGAAGAACAGGACTTCAACTGCAGTAAGAACGCAAGCTGACTTCCTCTAGGAGGCACGGTGACTTCAGGCAGGACGTCTTAGATGGAATGCGAAGACGAGGGTTACCCTGAGTGCAGCTCAGGCTAGGGCAACGCGTAAGACTTGCACGCCGTGTGGGACGTGCCAGAACGCTGTTCGTGAACGTGTGCGAGGGCTGAGGAAATGAAGCTGCTCCAAAAGAGAGGGCAGTGCGTTTCCCTACACCCGGCATGCACAGAGGGGCTGTAACGGGCTCCGGGTCTGGACGTTGCTTAGCTGACCCAGGTGAGCCTGGGGTACTCAAGTGTTCCTGCGGGAATAGGGTGCCCAGGCTAGCGTCCTAGGTGTCCAGAAAACTGTGCTGCCGTTCAAGGAACGCAGAGCAGAGGCCAGCGCCTCATGGAAACTGCTGCACGCCTCTGCTTCTGCACGGCAAATCAGGGCCTTACTTCCAGGCATGTGTTCATGCTGGGTGTGCCGGTAGCGATATAGCAGGGTAAGATGCTGACTTTCTCCTCGAGCAGAGTGACTTCACGGACGAGGGCCTCGAAGTACTCCAAGCACACTGTTCTCTCATGGCAGCTCACACAAGGACCATGACAAAGTTTCCTGGGCACTTCGGACGCACCAGCAAAATTGTCCTGAGGCCGTTCGAGGACTCTGGAAATGTAGCTCTCCTCAAGGAACGTACAGTGTGTTGCCCATCACTGGGCACGCACAGAGGGCCTCCGAGGGATGCACCAATGGGCCTCGAAGTTGCTCAGCCGGCCCACAGGGGTCTGGATGTACTCAGTGAACGTGCAGGGAAAACGAGGCCTACCCGAGAGCCCTAGGAGTCCTCAGACGTGTACTTCCTTTAAAATAAAGCATATAAGGGACTAAGAACTCATGGAAACAGCTGCATGCCTCCCTTTCTGCACGGCTACTAAGGGCCTAACCTGGAGGCAAGTTTTCACGTTGAGATTCCCTTTAGCTCTAGAGCTTGTCAGGCTGACCACCACCGCGGCCATGGAAGCCCCTGGTTTAGACACAGCCAACTCATTTTCTCCCCAGAAGCATGCTTACAGTGTTTACAGGCCTGTCAAGAGGAGGGAATGGCAGGCACTTTCAATGCAGCGTGAACGCTGCCTTCAAAACGGGAAAGCAAGGCTAGTTCCAGCAGGTCCCCTTTTCAAGGGGCACACTCAGCATGCACCCCTGTGGCTTCTAAGAAGTCCGAGGAGACACAGGTTACCCTGCGTTTCCTTCCCTGACTCAACTTCTCGAAGTAGGGTGTTCTGCATCATGCAAACTGCCTCAACCAAGGAACGCCGTAAGCTGCTCCTCTGGGCCTGTGGCTATTCGAAAGCCTGCAGTGCCACAGGAAGAACAGGACTTCAACTGCAGTAAGAACGCAAGCTGACTTCCTCTAGGAGGCACGGTGACTTCAGGCAGGACGTCTTAGATGGAATGCGAAGACGAGGGTTACCCTGAGTGCAGCTCAGGCTAGGGCAACGCGTAAGACTTGCACGCCGTGTGGGACGTGCCAGAACGCTGTTCGTGAACGTGTGCGAGGGCTGAGGAAATGAAGCTGCTCCAAAAGAGAGGGCAGTGCGTTTCCCTACACCCGGCATGCACAGAGGGGCTGTAACGGGCTCCGGGTCTGGACGTTGCTTAGCTGACCCAGGTGAGCCTGGGGTACTCAAGTGTTCCTGCGGGAATAGGGTGCCCAGGCTAGCGTCCTAGGTGTCCAGAAAACTGTGCTGCCGTTCAAGGAACGCAGAGCAGAGGCCAGCGCCTCATGGAAACTGCTGCACGCCTCTGCTTCTGCACGGCAAATCAGGGCCTTACTTCCAGGCATGTGTTCATGCTGGGTGTGCCGGTAGCGACATAGCAGGGTAAGATGCTGACTTTCTCCTCGAGCAGAGTGACTTCACGGACGAGGGCCTCGAAGTATTCCAAGCACACTGTTCTCTCATGGCAGCTCACACAAGGACCATGACAAAGTCTTCCTGGGCACTTCGGACGCACCAGCAATATTGTCCTGAGGCCGTTCGAGGACTCTGGAAATGTAGCTCTCCTCAAGGAACGCACAGTGTGTTGCCCATCCCTGGGCACGCACAGAGGGCCTCCGAGGGATGCACCAATGGGCCTCGAAGTTGCTCAGCCGGCCCACAGGGGTCTGGATGTACTCAGTGAACGTGCAGGGAAACCGAGGCCTACCCGAGGGCCCTAGGAGTCCTCAGACGTGTGCTTCCTTTAAAATAAAGCATATAAGGGACTGAGAACTCATGGAAACAGCTGCATGCCTCCCTTTCTGTACGGCTACTTAGGGCCTAACTTGGAGGCAAGTTTTCACGTTGCGATTCCCTTTAGCTCTAGAGCTTGTCAGGCTGACCACCACCGCGGCCACGGTAGCCCCTGGTTTAGACACGGCAAACTCATTTTCGCCCCACAAGCATGCTTACAGGGTTTACAGGCCTTCAAGAGCAGGGAATGGCCGGCACCTTCAACGCAGCGTGAACGCTGCCTTCAAAATGGGAAAGCAAGGCTAGCTCCAGCAGGTCCCCTCTTCCAGGGGCACACTCAGCATGCACCCCTTTGGTTTCTAACAAGTCCGAGGAGACACAGGTTACCCTGTATTTCTATCCCTGACTCAACTTCTCGAGGTGGGGTGTTGTGCATCATGCGAACTGCCTCAACGAATCAACGCCGTAAGCTGCTCCTCTGGGCCTGTGGCTCTTCGAAAGCCTGCAGTGCCACAGGAAGAACAGGACTTCAACTGCAGTAAGAACGCAAGCTGACTTCCTCTAGGAGGCACGGTGACTTCAGGCAGGACGTCTTAGATGGAATGCGAAGACGAGGGTTACCCTGAGTGCAGCTCAGGCTAGGGCAACGCGTAAGACTTGCACGCCGTGTGGGACGTGCCAGAACGGTGTTCGTGAAAGTGTGCGAGGGCTGAGGAAATGAAGCTGCTCCAAAAGAGAGGGCAGTGCGTTTCCCTACACCCGGCAAGCACAGAGGGGCTCTAACGGGCTCCGGGCCTGGACGTTGCTTAGCTGGCCCAGGTGAGCCTGGGGTACTCAAGTGTCCCTGCCGGGAACAGGGTGCCCAGGCTAGCCTCCTAGGTGTCCAGAAAACTGTGCTGCCGTTCAATGAACGCAGAGCAGAGGCCAGCGCCTCATGGAAACTGCTGCACGCCTCTGCTTCTGCACGGCAAATCAGGACCTTACTTCCAGGCATGTGTTCATGCTGGGTGTGCCGGTAGCGACATAGCAGGGTAAGATGCTGACTTTCTCCTCGAACAGAGTGACTTCACGGACGAGGGCCTCGAAGTATTCCAAGCACAGTGTTCTCTCACGGCAGCTCACACAGGGGCCGTGACAAAGTCTTCCTGGGCACTTCGGACGCACCAGCAATGTTGTCCTGAGGCCCTTCGGGGACTCTGGAAATGTAGCTCTCTTCAAGGAACGTACAGTGTGTTGCCCATCACTGGGCACACACAGAGGGCCTCCGAGGGATGCACCAATGGGCCTCGAAGTTGCTCAGCCGGCCCACAGGGGTCTGGAGGTACTCAGTGAACTTGCAGGGAAACCGAGGCCTACCCGAGAGACCTAGGAGTCCTCAGAAGTGTGCTTCCTTTAAAATAAAGCATATAAGGGACTGAGAACTCATGGAAATAGCTGCATGCCTTCCTTTCTGCACGGCTACTAAGGGCTTAACCTGGAGGCAAGTTTCCACGTTGAGATTCCCTTTAGCTCTAGAGCTTGTCAGGCTGACCACCACCGCGGCCACGGAAGCCCCTGGTTTAGACAGGGCCAACACATTTTCGCCCCACAAGCATGCTTACAGGGTTTACAGGCCTGTCAAGAGCAGGGAATGGCAGGCACTTTCAATGCAGCGTGAACGCTGCCTTCAAAATGGGCAAGCAAGGCTAGCTCCAGCAGGTCCCCTTTTCCAGGGGCACACTCAGCATGCACCCCTGTGGCTTCTAACAAGTCCGAGGAGACACAGGTTACCCTGTGTTTCCTTCCCTGACTCAACTTCTCGAGGTGGGGTGTTCTGCATCATGCGAACTGCCTCAACCAAGGAACGCCGTAAGCTGCTCCTCTGGGCCTGTGGCTCTTCGAAAGCCTGCAGTGCCACAGGAAGAACAGGACTTCAACTGCAGTAAGAACGCAAGCTGACTTCCTCTAGGAGGCACGGTGACTTCAGGCAGGACGTCTTAGATGGAATGCGAAGACGAGGGTTACCCCGAGTGCAGCTCGGGCTAGGGCAACGCGTAAGACTTGCACGCCGTGTGGGACGTGCCAGAACGGTGTTCGTGAACGTGTGCGAGGGCTGAGGAAATGAAGCTGCTCCAAAAGAGAGGGCAGTGCGTTTCCCTACACCCGGCAAGCACAGAGGGGCTCTAACGGGCTCCGGGCCTGGGAGTTGCTTAGCTGGCACAGGTGAGCCTGGGGTACTCAAGTGTTCCTGCCGGGAATAGGGTGCCCAGGCTAGCCTCCTAGGTGTCCAGAAAACTGTGCTGCCTTTCAAGGAATGCAGAGCAGAGGCCAGCGCCTCATGGAAACTGCTGCACGCCTCTGCTTCTGCACGGCAAATCAGGACCTTACTTCCAGGCATGTGTTCATGCTGGGTGTGCCGGTAGCGACGTAGCAGGGTAAGATGCTGACTTTCTCCTCGAGCAGAGTGACTTCACGGACGAGGGCCTCGAAGTATTCCAAGCACACTGTTCTCTCACGGCAGCTCACACAGGGGTCGTGACAAAGTCTTCCTGGGCACTTCGGACGCACCAGCAATGTTGTCCTGAGGCCGTTCGGGGACTCTGGAAATGTAGATCTCCTCAAGCAACGTACAGTGTGTTGCCCATCACTGGGCACGCACACAGGGCCTCCGAGGGATGCACCAATGGGCCTCGAAGTTGCTCAGCCGGCCCACAGGGGTCTGGAGGTACTCAGTGAACTTGCAGGGAAACCGAGGCCTACCCGAGAGGCCTAGGAGTCCTCAGACGTGTGCTTCCTTTAAAATAAAGCATATAAGGGACTGAGAACTCATGGAAACAGCTGCATGCCTCCCTTTCTGCACGGCTACTAAAGGCCTAACCTGGAGGCAAGTTTCCACGTTCAGATTCCCTTTAGCTCTAGAGCTTGTCAGGCTGACCACCACCGCGGCCACGGAAGCCCCTGGTTTAGACAGAGCCAACTCATTTTCGCCACACAAGCATGCTTACAGGGTTAACAGGCCTTCAAGTGCAGGGAACGGCAGGCACCTTCAACGCAGCGTGAACGCTGCCTTCAAAATGGGCAAGCAAGGCTAGCTCCAGCAGGTCCCCTCTTCCAGGGGCACACTCAGCATGCACCCCTGTGGTTTCTAACAAGTCCGAGGAGACACAGGTTACCCTGTGTTTCCTTCCCTGACTCAACTTCTCGAGGTGGGGTGTTCTGCATCATGCGAACTGCCTCAACCATGGAACGCCGTAAGCTGCTCCTCTGGGCCTGTGGCTCTTCGAAAGCCTGCAGTGCCACAGGAAGAACAGGACTTCAACTGCAGTAAGAACGCAAGCCGACTTCCTCTAGGAGGCACGGTGACTTCAGGCAGGACGACTTAGATGGAATGCGAAGACGAGGGTTACCCCGAGTGCAGCTCGGGCTAGGGCAACGCGTAAGACTTGCACGCCGTGTGGGAGGTGCCAGAACGGTGTTCGTGAACGTGTGCGAGGGCTGAGGAAATGAAGCTGCTCGAAAAGAGAGGGCAGTGCGTTTCCCTACACCCGGCAAGCACAGAGGGGCTCTAACGGGCTCCGGGTCTCGACGTTCCTTAGGTGGCCCAGGTGAGTCTGGGGTACTCAAGTGTCCCTGCCGGGAACAGGGTGCCCAGGCTAGCCTCCTAGGTGTCCAGAAAACTGTGCTGCCTTTCAAGGAATGCAGAGCAGAGGCCTGCGCCTCATGGAAACTGCTGCACGCCTCTGCTTCTGCACGGCAAATCAGGACCTTACTTCCAGGCATGTGTTCATGCTGGGTGTGCCGGTAGCGACGTAGCAGGGTAAGATGCTGACTTTCTCCTCGAGCAGAGTGACTTCACGGACGAGGGCCTCGAAGTATTCCAAGCACACTGTTCTCTCACGGCAGCTCACACAGGGGTCGTGACAAAGTCTTCCTGGGCACTTCGGACGCACCAGCAATGTTGTCCTGAGGCCGTTCGGGGACTCTGGAAATGTAGATCTCCTCAAGCAACGTACAGTGTGTTGCCCATCACTGGGCACGCACACAGGGCCTCCGAGGGATGCACCAATGGGCCTCGAAGTTGCTCAGCCGGCCCACAGGGGTCTGGAGGTACTCAGTGAACTTGCAGGGAAACCGAGGCCTACCCGAGAGGCCTAGGAGTCCTCAGACGTGTGCTTCCTTTAAAATAAAGCATATAAGGGACTGAGAACTCATGGAAACAGCTGCATGCCTCCCTTTCTGCACGGCTACTAAAGGCCTAACCTGGAGGCAAGTTTCCACGTTCAGATTCCCTTTAGCTCTAGAGCTTGTCAGGCTGACCACCACCGCGGCCACGGAAGCCCCTGGTTTAGACAGAGCCAACTCATTTTCGCCACACAAGCATGCTTACAGGGTTAACAGGCCTTCAAGTGCAGGGAACGGCAGGCACCTTCAACGCAGCGTGAACGCTGCCTTCAAAATGGGCAAGCAAGGCTAGCTCCAGCAGGTCCCCTCTTCCAGGGGCACACTCAGCATGCACCCCTGTGGTTTCTAACAAGTCCGAGGAGACACAGGTTACCCTGTGTTTCCTTCCCTGACTCAACTTCTCGAGGTGGGGTGTTCTGCATCATGCGAACTGCCTCAACCATGGAACGCCGTAAGCTGCTCCTCTGGGCCTGTGGCTCTTCGAAAGCCTGCAGTGCCACAGGAAGAACAGGACTTCAACTGCAGTAAGAACGCAAGCCGACTTCCTCTAGGAGGCACGGTGACTTCAGGCAGGACGACTTAGATGGAATGCGAAGACGAGGGTTACCCCGAGTGCAGCTCGGGCTAGGGCAACGCGTAAGACTTGCACGCCGTGTGGGAGGTGCCAGAACGGTGTTCGTGAACGTGTGCGAGGGCTGAGGAAATGAAGCTGCTCGAAAAGAGAGGGCAGTGCGTTTCCCTACACCCGGCAAGCACAGAGGGGCTCTAACGGGCTCCGGGTCTCGACGTTCCTTAGGTGGCCCAGGTGAGCCTGGGGTACTCAAGTGTCCCTGCCGGGAACAGGGTGCCCAGGCTAGCCTCCTAGGTGTCCAGAAAACTGTGCTGCCGTTTAAGGAACGCAGAGCAGAGGCCAGCGCCCCATGGAAACTGCTGCACGCCTCTGCTTCTGCACGGCAAATCAGGGCCTTACTTCCAGGCATGTGTTCATGCTGGGTGTGCCGGTAGCGACATAGCAGGGTAAGATGCTGACTTTCTCCTCGAGCAGAGTGACTTCACGGACGAGCGCCTCGAAGTATTCCAAGCACAGTGTTCCCTCACGGCAGCTCACACAGGGGCCGTGACAAAGTCTTCCTGGGCACTTCGGACGCACCAGCAATGTTGTCCTGAGGCCGTTCGGGGACTCTGGAAATGTAGATCTCCTCAAGGAACGTACAGTGTGTTGCCCATCACTGGGCACGCACACAGGGCCTCCGAGGGATACACCAATGGGCCTCGAAGTTGCTCAGCCGGCCCACAGGGGTCTGGAGGTACTCAGTGAACTTGCAGAGTAACCCAGGCCTACCCGAGAGGCCTAGGAGTCCTCAGACGTGTGCTTCCTTTAAAATAAAGCATATAAGGGACTGAGAACTCATGGAAACAGCTGCATGCCTCCCTTTCTGCACGGCTACTAAGGGCCTAACCTGGAGGCAAGTTTTCACGTTGAGATTCCCTTTAGCTCTAGAGCTTGTCAGGCTGACCACCACCGCGGCCACGGAAGCCCCTGGTTTACACACGGCCAACTCATTTTCGCCCCGCAAGCATGCATACAGGGTTTACAGGCCTGTCAAGAGCAGGGAATGGCAGACACTTTCAATGCAGCGTGAACGCTGCCTTCAAAACGGGAAAGCAAGGCTAGTTTCAGCAGGTCCCCTTTTCAAGGGGCACACTCAGCATGCACCCCTGTGGCTTCTAAGAAGTCCGAGGAGACACAGGTTACCCTGCGTTTCCTTCCCTGACTCAACTTCTCGAAGTAGGGTGTTCTGCATCATGCAAACTGCCTCAACCAAGGAACGCCGTAAGCTGCTCCTCTGGGCCTGGGTCTATTCGAAAGCCTGCAGTGCCACAGGAAGAACAGGACTTCAACTGCAGTAAGAACGCAAGCTGACTTCCTCTAGGAGGCACGGTGACTTCAGGCAGGACGTCTTAGATGGAATGCGAAGACGAGGGTTACCCTGAGTGCAGCTCAGGCTAGGGCAACGCGTAAGACTTCCACGCCGTGTGGGACGTGCCAGAACGCTGTTCGTGAACGTGTGCGAGGGCTGAGGAAATGAAGCTGCTCCAAAAGAGAGGGCAGTGCGTTTCCCTACACCCGGCATGCACAGAGGGGCTGTAACGGGCTCAGGGTCTGGACGTTGCTTAGCTGACCCAGGTGAGCCTGGGGTACTCAAGTGTTCCTGCGGGAATAGGGTGCCCAGGCTAGCCTCCTAGGTGTCCAGAAAACTGTGCTGCCGTTCAAGGAACGCAGAGCAGAGGCCAGCGCCTCATGGAAACTGCTGCACGCCTCTGCTTCTGCACGGCAAATCAGGGCCTTACTTCCAGGCATGTGTTCATGCTGGGTGTGCCGGTAGCGACATAGCAGGGTAAGATGCTGACTTTCTCCTCGAGCAGAGTGACTTCACGGACGAGGGCCTCGAAGTATTCCAAGCACACTGTTCTCTCACGGCAGCTCACACAGGGGCCGTGACAAAGTCTTCCTGGGCACTTCGGACGCACCAGCAATATTGTCCTGAGGCCGTTCGAGGACTCTGGAAATGTAGCTCTCCTCAAGGAACGCACAGTGTGTTGCCCATCCCTGGGCACGCACAGAGGGCCTCCGAGGGATGCACCAATGGGCCTCGAAGTTGCTCAGCCGGCCCACAGGGGTCTGGATGTACTCAGTGAACGTGCAGGGAAACCGAGGCCTACCCGAGGGCCCTAGGAGTCCTCAGACGTGTGCTTCCTTTAAAATAAAGCATATAAGGGACTGAGAACTCATGGAAACAGCTGCATGCCTCCCTTTCTGTACGGCTACTTAGGGCCTAACTTGGAGGCAAGTTTTCACGTTGCGATTCCCTTTAGCTCTAGAGCTTGTCAGGCTGACCACCACCGCGGCCACGGTAGCCCCTGGTTTAGACACGGCAAACTCATTTTCGCCCCACAAGCATGCTTACAGGGTTTACAGGCCTTCAAGAGCAGGGAATGGCCGGCACCTTCAACGCAGCGTGAACGCTGCCTTCAAAATGGGAAAGCAAGGCTAGCTCCAGCAGGTCCCCTCTTCCAGGGGCACACTCAGCATGCACCCCTTTGGTTTCTAACAAGTCCGAGGAGACACAGGTTACCCTGTATTTCTATCCCTGACTCAACTTCTCGAGGTGGGGTGTTGTGCATCATGCGAACTGCCTCAACGAATCAACGCCGTAAGCTGCTCCTCTGGGCCTGTGGCTCTTCGAAAGCCTGCAGTGCCACAGGAAGAACAGGACTTCAACTGCAGTAAGAACGCAAGCCGACTTCCTCTAGGAGGCACGGTGACTTCAGGCAGGACGTCTTAGATGGAATGCGAAGACGAGGGTTACCCCGAGTGCAGCTCGGGCTAGGGCAACGCGTAAGACTTGCACGCCGTGTGGGACGTGCCAGAACGGTGTTCGTGAAAGTGTGCGAGGGCTGAGGAAATGAAGCTGCTCCAAAAGAGAGGGCAGTGCGTTTCCCTACACCCGGCAAGCACAGAGGGGCTCTAACGGGCTCCGGGCCTGGACGTTGCTGAGCTGGCCCAGGTGAGCCTGGGGTACTCAAGTGTCCCTGCCGGGAACAGGGTGCCCAGGCTAGCCTCCTAGGTGTCCAGAAAACTGTGCTGCCGTTCAATGAACGCAGAGCAGAGGCCAGCGCCTCATGGAAACTGCTGCACGCCTCTGCTTCTGCACGGCAAATCAGGACCTTACTTCCAGGCATGTGTTCATGCTGGGTGTGCCGGTAGCGACGTAGCAGGGTAAGATGCTGACTTTCTCCTCGAACAGAGTGACTTCACGGACGAGGGCCTCGAAGTATTCCAAGCACAGTGTTCTCTCACGGCAGCTCACACAGGGGCCGTGACAAAGTCTTCCTGGGCACTTCGGACGCACCAGCAATGTTGTCCTGAGGCCCTTCGGGGACTCTGGAAATGTAGCTCTCTTCAAGGAACGTACAGTGTGTTGCCCATCACTGGGCACACACAGAGGGCCTCCGAGGGATGCACCAATGGGCCTCGAAGTTGCTCAGCCGGCCCACAGGGGTCTGGAGGTACTCAGTGAACTTGCAGGGAAACCGAGGCCTACCCGAGAGACCTAGGAGTCCTCAGAAGTGTGCTTCCTTTAAAATAAAGCATATAAGGGATAAGAACTCATGGAAATAGCTGCATGCCTCCCTTTCTGCACGGCTACTAAGGGCCAAACCTGGAGGCAAGTTTTCACGTTGAGATTCCCTTTAGCTCTAGAGCTTGTCAGGCTGACCACCACCGCGGCCATGGAAGCCCCTGGTTTAGACAGAGCAAACTCATTTTCTCCCCGGAAGCATTCTTACACGGTGTACAGGCCTGTCAAGAGCAGGGAATGGCAGGCACCTTCAACGAAGCGTGAACGCTGCCTTCAAAATGGGAAAGCAAGGCTACTTCCAGCAGGACCCCTTTGCGAGAGGCATACACAGCATGCACCCCTGTGGTTTCTAACAAGTCCGAGGAGACACAGCTTACCCTGTGTTTCCTTCCCTGACTCAACTTCTCGAAGTAGGGTGTTCTGCATCATGCGAACTGCCTCAACCAAGGAGCGCCGTAAGCTGCTCCTCTGGGCCTGTGGCTATTCGAAAGCCTGCAGTGCCACAGGAAGATCAGAACTTCAACTGCAGTAAGAACGCAAGCTGGCTTCCTCTAGGAGGCACGGTAACTTCAGGCAGGACGTCTTAGATGGAATGCGAAGACGAGGGTTACCCTGAGTGCAGCTCAGGCTAGGGCAATGCGTAAGATTTCCACGCCGTGTGGGACGTGCCAGAACGGTGTTCGTGAACGTGTGCGAGGGCTCAGGAAATGAAGCTGCTCCAAAAGAGAGGGCAGTGCGTTTCCCTACACCCGGCATGCACAGAGGGGCTGTAACGGGCTCCGGGTCTGGACGTTGCTTAGCTGACCCAGGTGAGCCTGGGGTACTCAAGTGTTCCTGCGGGAATAGGGTGCCCAGGCTAGCCTCCTAGGTGTCCAGAAAACTGTGCTGCCGTTCACGGAACGCAGAGCAGAGGCCAGCGCCTCATGGAAACTGCTGCACGCCTCTGCTTCTGCACGGCAAATCAGGGCCTTACTTCAGGCATGTGTTCATGCTGGGTGTGCCGGTAGCATGGTAAGATGCTGACTTTCTCCTCGAGCAGAGTGACTTCACGTACGAGGGCCTCGAAGTATTCCAAGCACAGTGTTCCCTCACGGCAGCTCACACAGGGGCCGTGTCAAAGTCTTCCTGGGCACTTCGGACGCACCAGCAATGTTGTCCTGAGGCCGTTCGGGGACTCTGGTAATGTAGCTCTCCTCAAACAACGTACAGTGTGTTGCCCATCACTGGGCACGCACAGAGGGCCTCCGAGGGATGCACCAATGGGCCTCGAAGTTGCTCAGCCGGCCCACAGGGGTCTGGAGGTACTCAGTGAACTTGCAGAGTAACCCAGGCCTACCCGAGAGGCCTAGGAGTCCTCAGACGTGTGCTTCCTTTAAAATAAAGCATATAAGGGACTGAGAACTCATGGAAACAGCTGCATGCCTCCCTTTCTGCACGGCTACTAAGGGCCTAACCTGGAGGCAAGTTTTCACGTTGAGATTCCCTTTAGCTCTAGAGCTTGTCAGGCTGACCACCACCGCGGCCACGGAAGCCCCTGGTTTACACACGGCCAACTCATTTTCGCCCCGCAAGCATGCATACAGGGTTTACAGGCCTGTCAAGAGCAGGGAATGGCAGACACTTTCAATGCAGCGTGAACGCTGCCTTCAAAACGGGAAAGCAAGGCTAGTTTCAGCAGGTCCCCTTTTCAAGGGGCACACTCAGCATGCACCCCTGTGGCTTCTAAGAAGTCCGAGGAGACACAGGTTACCCTGCGTTTCCTTCCCTGACTCAACTTCTCGAAGTAGGGTGTTCTGCATCATGCAAACTGCCTCAACCAAGGAACGCCGTAAGCTGCTCCTCTGGGCCTGGGTCTATTCGAAAGCCTGCAGTGCCACAGGAAGAACAGGACTTCAACTGCAGTAAGAACGCAAGCTGACTTCCTCTAGGAGGCACGGTGACTTCAGGCAGGACGTCTTAGATGGAATGCGAAGACGAGGGTTACCCTGAGTGCAGCTCAGGCTAGGGCAACGCGTAAGACTTCCACGCCGTGTGGGACGTGCCAGAACGCTGTTCGTGAACGTGTGCGAGGGCTGAGGAAATGAAGCTGCTCCAAAAGAGAGGGCAGTGCGTTTCCCTACACCCGGCATGCACAGAGGGGCTGTAACGGGCTCAGGGTCTGGACGTTGCTTAGCTGACCCAGGTGAGCCTGGGGTACTCAAGTGTTCCTGCGGGAATAGGGTGCCCAGGCTAGCCTCCTAGGTGTCCAGAAAACTGTGCTGCCGTTCAAGGAACGCAGAGCAGAGGCCAGCGCCTCATGGAAACTGCTGCACGCCTCTGCTTCTGCACGGCAAATCAGGGCCTTACTTCCAGGCATGTGTTCATGCTGGGTGTGCCGGTAGCGACATAGCAGGGTAAGATGCTGACTTTCTCCTCGAGCAGAGTGACTTCACGGACGAGGGCCTCGAAGTATTCCAAGCACACTGTTCTCTCACGGCAGCTCACACAGGGGCCGTGACAAAGTCTTCCTGGGCACTTCGGACGCACCAGCAATATTGTCCTGAGGCCGTTCGAGGACTCTGGAAATGTAGCTCTCCTCAAGGAACGCACAGTGTGTTGCCCATCCCTGGGCACGCACAGAGGGCCTCCGAGGGATGCACCAATGGGCCTCGAAGTTGCTCAGCCGGCCCACAGGGGTCTGGATGTACTCAGTGAACGTGCAGGGAAACCGAGGCCTACCCGAGGGCCCTAGGAGTCCTCAGACGTGTGCTTCCTTTAAAATAAAGCATATAAGGGACTGAGAACTCATGGAAACAGCTGCATGCCTCCCTTTCTGTACGGCTACTTAGGGCCTAACTTGGAGGCAAGTTTTCACGTTGCGATTCCCTTTAGCTCTAGAGCTTGTCAGGCTGACCACCACCGCGGCCACGGTAGCCCCTGGTTTAGACACGGCAAACTCATTTTCGCCCCACAAGCATGCTTACAGGGTTTACAGGCCTTCAAGAGCAGGGAATGGCCGGCACCTTCAACGCAGCGTGAACGCTGCCTTCAAAATGGGAAAGCAAGGCTAGCTCCAGCAGGTCCCCTCTTCCAGGGGCACACTCAGCATGCACCCCTTTGGTTTCTAACAAGTCCGAGGAGACACAGGTTACCCTGTATTTCTATCCCTGACTCAACTTCTCGAGGTGGGGTGTTGTGCATCATGCGAACTGCCTCAACGAATCAACGCCGTAAGCTGCTCCTCTGGGCCTGTGGCTCTTCGAAAGCCTGCAGTGCCACAGGAAGAACAGGACTTCAACTGCAGTAAGAACGCAAGCTGACTTCCTCTAGGAGGCACGGTGACTTCAGGCAGGACGTCGTAGATGGAATGCGGAGACGAGGGTTACCCTGAGTGCAGCTCGGGCTAGGGCAACACGTAAGACTTGCACGCCGTGTGGGACGTGCCAGAACGGTGTTCGTGAACGTGTGCGAGGGCTGAGGAAATGAAGCTGCTCCAAAAGAGAGGGCAGTGCGTTTCCCTACACCCGGCAAGCACAGAGGGGCTCTAACGGGCTCCGGGTCTGAACGTTGCTTAGGTTGCCCAGGTGAGCCTGGGGTACTCAAGTGTCCCTGCCGGGAACAGGGTGCCCAGGCTAGCCTCCTAGGTGTCCAGAAAACTGTGCTGCCGTTCAAGGAACGCAGAGCAGAGGCCAGCGCCTCATGGAAACTGCTGCACGCCTCTGCTTCTGCACGGCAAATCAGGGCCTTACTTCCAGGCATGTGTTCATGCTGGGTGTGCCGGTAGCGACATAGCAGGGTAAGATGCTGACTTTCTCCTCGAGCAGAGTGACTTTACGGACGAGGGCCTCGAAGTACTCCAAGCACAGTGTACTCTCACGGCAGCTCCACAGGGGCCATGACAAAGTCTTCCTGGGCACTTCGGACGCACCAGCAATGTTGTCCTGAGGCCGTTCGAGGACTCTGGAAATGTAGCTCTCCTCAAGGAACGTACAGTGTGTTGCCCATCACTGGGCACGCACAGAGGGCCTCCGAGGGATGCACCAATGGGCCTCGAAGTGGCTCAGCCGGCCCACAGGGGTCTGGAGGTACTCAGTGAACTTGCAGGGAAAACGAGGCCTACCCGAGAGGCCTAGGAGTCCTCAGACGTGTACTTCCTTTAAAGTAAAGCATATAAGGGATAAGAACTCATGGAAATAGCTGCATGCCTCCCTTTCTGCACGGCTACTAAGGGCCAAACCTGGAGGCAAGTTTTCACGTTGAGATTCCCTTTAGCTCTAGAGCTTGTCAGGCTGACCACCACCGCGGCCATGGAAGCCCCTGGTTTAGACAGAGCAAACTCATTTTCTCCCCGGAAGCATTCTTACACGGTGTACAGGCCTGTCAAGAGCAGGGAATGGCAGGCACCTTCAACGAAGCGTGAACGCTGCCTTCAAAATGGGAAAGCAAGGCTACTTCCAGCAGGACCCCTTTGCGAGAGGCATACACAGCATGCACCCCTGTGGTTTCTAACAAGTCCGAGGAGACACAGCTTACCCTGTGTTTCCTTCCCTGACTCAACTTCTCGAAGTAGGGTGTTCTGCATCATGCGAACTGCCTCAACCAAGGAGCGCCGTAAGCTGCTCCTCTGGGCCTGTGGCTATTCGAAAGCCTGCAGTGCCACAGGAAGATCAGAACTTCAACTGCAGTAAGAACGCAAGCTGGCTTCCTCTAGGAGGCACGGTAACTTCAGGCAGGACGTCTTAGATGGAATGCGAAGACGAGGGTTACCCTGAGTGCAGCTCAGGCTAGGGCAACGCGTAAGATTTCCACGCCGTGTGGGACGTGCCAGAACGGTGTTCGTGAACGTGTGCGAGGGCTCAGGAAATGAAGCTGCTCCAAAAGAGAGGGCAGTGCGTTTCCCTACACCCGGCATGCACAGAGGGGCTGTAACGGGCTCCGGGTCTGGACGTTGCTTAGCTGACCCAGGTGAGCCTGGGGTACTCAAGTGTTCCTGCGGGAATAGGGTGCCCAGGCTAGCCTCCTAGGTGTCCAGAAAACTGTGCTGCCGTTCACGGAACGCAGAGCAGAGGGCAGCGCCTCATGGAAACTGCTGCACGCCTCTGCTTCTGCACGGCAAATCAGGGCCTTACTTCAGGCATGTGTTCATGCTGGGTGTGCCGGTAGCGATATAGCAGGGTAAGATGCTGACTTTCTCCTCGAGCAGAGTGACTTCACGTACGAGGGCCTCGAAGTATTCCAAGCACAGTGTTCCCTCACGGCAGCTCACACAGGGGCCGTGTCAAAGTCTTCCTGGGCACTTCGGACGCACCAGCAATGTTGTCCTGAGGACCTTCGGGGACTCTGGAAATGTAGCTCTCTTCAAGGAACGTACAGTGTGTTGCCCATCACTGGGCACACACAGAGGGCCTCCGAGGGATGCACCAATGGGCCTCGAAGTTGCTCAGCCGGCCCACAGGGGTCTGGAGGTACTCAGTGAACTTGCAGGGAAACCGAGGCCTACCCGAGAGACCTAGGAGTCCTCAGAAGTGTGCTTCCTTTAAAATAAAGCATATAAGGGATAAGAACTCATGGAAATAGCTGCATGCCTCCCTTTCTGCACGGCTACTAAGGGCCAAACCTGGAGGCAAGTTTTCACGTTGAGATTCCCTTTAGCTCTAGAGCTTGTCAGGCTGACCACCACCGCGGCCATGGAAGCCCCTGGTTTAGACAGAGCAAACTCATTTTCTCCCCGGAAGCATTCTTACACGGTGTACAGGCCTGTCAAGAGCAGGGAATGGCAGGCACCTTCAACGAAGCGTGAACGCTGCCTTCAAAATGGGAAAGCAAGGCTACTTCCAGCAGGACCCCTTTGCGAGAGGCATACACAGCATGCACCCCTGTGGTTTCTAACAAGTCCGAGGAGACACAGCTTACCCTGTGTTTCCTTCCCTGACTCAACTTCTCGAAGTAGGGTGTTCTGCATCATGCGAACTGCCTCAACCAAGGAGCGCCGTAAGCTGCTCCTCTGGGCCTGTGGCTATTCGAAAGCCTGCAGTGCCACAGGAAGATCAGAACTTCAACTGCAGTAAGAACGCAAGCTGGCTTCCTCTAGGAGGCACGGTAACTTCAGGCAGGACGTCTTAGATGGAATGCGAAGACGAGGGTTACCCTGAGTGCAGCTCAGGCTAGGGCAACGCGTAAGATTTCCACGCCGTGTGGGACGTGCCAGAACGGTGTTCGTGAACGTGTGCGAGGGCTCAGGAAATGAAGCTGCTCCAAAAGAGAGGGCAGTGCGTTTCCCTACACCCGGCATGCACAGAGGGGCTGTAACGGGCTCCGGGTCTGGACGTTGCTTAGCTGACCCAGGTGAGCCTGGGGTACTCAAGTGTTCCTGCGGGAATAGGGTGCCCAGGCTAGCCTCCTAGGTGTCCAGAAAACTGTGCTGCCGTTCACGGAACGCAGAGCAGAGGCCAGCGCCTCATGGAAACTGCTGCACGCCTCTGCTTCTGCACGGCAAATCAGGGCCTTACTTCAGGCATGTGTTCATGCTGGGTGTGCCGGTAGCATGGTAAGATGCTGACTTTCTCCTCGAGCAGAGTGACTTCACGTACGAGGGCCTCGAAGTATTCCAAGCACAGTGTTCCCTCACGGCAGCTCACACAGGGGCCGTGTCAAAGTCTTCCTGGGCACTTCGGACGCACCAGCAATGTTGTCCTGAGGCCGTTCGGGGACTCTGGAAATGTAGCTCTCCTCAAACAACGTACAGTGTGTTGCCCATCACTGGGCACGCACAGAGGGCCTCCGAGGGATGCACCAATGGGCCTCGAAGTTGCTCAGCCGGCCCACAGGGGTCTGGAGGTACTCAGTGAACTTGCAGAGAAACCCAGGCCTACCCGAGAGGCCTAGGAGTCCTCAGACGTGTGCTTCCTTTAAAATAAAGCATATAAGGGACTAAGAACTCATGGAAACAGCTGCATGCCTCCCTTTCTGCACGGCTACTAAGGGCCTAACCTGGAGGCAAGTTTTCACGTTGAGATTCCCTTTAGCTCTAGAGCTTGTCAGGCTGACCACCACCGCGGCCACGGAAGCCCCTGGTTTACACACGGCCAACTCATTTTCGCCCCGCAAGCATGCATACAGGGTTTACAGGCCTGTCAAGAGCAGGGAATGGCAGACACTTTCAATGCAGCGTGAACGCTGCCTTCAAAATGGGAAAGCAAGGCTAGTTTCAGCAGGTCCCCTTTTCAAGGGGCACACTCAGCATGCACCCCTGTGGCTTCTAAGAAGTCCGAGGAGACACAGGTTACCCTGTGTTTCCTTCCCTGACTCAACTTCTCGAAGTAGGGTGTTCTGCATCATGCAAACTGCCTCAACCAAGGAACGCCGTAAGCTGCTCCTCTGGGCCTGGGGCTATTCGAAAGCCTGCAGTGCCACAGGAAGAACAGGACTTCAACTGCAGTAAGAACGCAAGCTGACTTCCTCTAGGAGGCACGGTGACTTCAGGCAGGACGTCTTAGATGGAATGCGAAGACGAGGGTTACCCTGAGTGCAGCTCAGGCTAGGGCAACGCGTAAGACTTCCACGCCGTGTGGGACGTGCCAGAACGCTGTTCGTGAACGTGTGCGAGGGCTGAGGAAATGAAGCTGCTCCAAAAGAGAGGGCAGTGCGTTTCCCTACACCCGGCATGCACAGAGGGGCTGTAACGGGCTCAGGGTCTGGACGTTGCTTAGCTGACCCAGGTGAGCCTGGGGTACTCAAGTGTTCCTGCGGGAATAGGGTGCCCAGGCTAGCCTCCTAGGTGTCCAGAAAACTGTGCTGCCGTTCAAGGAACGCAGAGCAGAGGCCAGCGCCTCATGGAAACTGCTGCACGCCTCTGCTTCTGCACGGCAAATCAGGGCCTTACTTCCAGGCATGTGTTCATGCTGGGTGTGCCGGTAGCGACATAGCAGGGTAAGATGCTGACTTTCTCCTCGAGCAGAGTGACTTCACGGACGAGGGCCTCGAAGTATTCCAAGCACACTGTTCTCTCACGGCAGCTCACACAAGGACCGTGACAAAGTTTCCTGGGCACTTCGGACGCACCAGCAATATTGTCCTGAGGCCGTTCGAGGACTCTGGAAATGTAGCTCTCCTCAAGGAACGTACAGTGTGTTGCCCATCCCTGGGCACGCACAGAGGGCCTCCGAGGGATGCACCAATGGGCCTCGAAGTTGCTCAGCCGGCCCACAGGGGTCTGGATGTACTCAGTGAACGTGCAGGGAAACCGAGGCCTACCCGAGAGGCCTAGGAGCCCTCAGGCGTGTGATTCCTTTAAAATAAAGCATATAAGGGACTAAGAACTCATGGAAACAGCTGCATGCCTCCCTTTCTGCACGGCTACTAAGGGCCTAACTTGGAGGCAAGTTTTCACGTTGAGATTCCCTTTAGCTCTAGAGCTTGTCAGGCTGACCACCACCGCGGCCACGGAAGCCCCTGGTTTAGACACGGCAAACTCATTTTCGCCCCACAAGCATGCTTACAGGGTTTACAGGCCTTCAAGAGCAGGGAATGGCAGGCACCTTCAACGCAGCGTGAACGCTGCCTTCAAAATGGGAAAGCAAGGCTAGCTCCAGCAGGACCCCTCTTCCAGGGGCACACTCAGCATGCACCCCTTTGGTTTCTAACAAGTCCGAGGAGACACAGGTTACCCTGTATTTCTATCCCTGACTCAACTTCTCGAGGTGGGGTGTTGTGCATCATGCGAACTGCCTCAACCAATCACGCCGTAAGCTGCTCCTCTGGGCCTGTGGCTCTTCGAAAGCCTGCAGTGCCAAAGGAAGAACAGGACTTCAACTGCAGTAAGTACGCAAGCCGACTTCCTCTATGAGGCACGGTGACTTCAGGCAGGACGTCTTAGATGGAATGCGAAGACGAGGGTTACCCTGAGTGCAGCTCGGGCTAGGGCAACGCGTAAGACTTGCACGCCGTGTGGGACGTGCCAGAACGGTGTTCGTGAAAGTGTGCGAGGGCTGAGGAAATGAAGCTGCTCCAAAAGAGAGGGCAGTGCGTTTCCCTACACCCGGCAAGCACAGAGGGGCTCTAACGGGCTCCGGGTCTGGACGTTGCTGAGCTGGCCCAGGTGAGCCTGGGGTACTCAAGTGTCCCTGCCGGGAACAGGGTGCCCAGGCTAGCCTCCTAGGTGTCCAGAAAACTGTGCTGCCGTTCAAGGAACGCAGAGCAGAGGCCAGCGCCTCATGGAAACTGCTGCACGCCTCTGCTTCTGCACGGCAAATCAGGACCTTACTTCCAGGCATGTGTTCATGCTGGGTGTGCCGGTAGCGACGTAGCAGGGTAAGATGCTGACTTTCTCCTCGAACAGAGTGACTTCACGGACGAGGGCCTCGAAGTATTCCAAGCACAGTGTTCTCTCACGGCAGCTCACACAGGGGCCGTGACAAAGTCTTCCTGGGCACTTCGGACGCACCAGCAATGTTGTCCTGAGGCCCTTCGGGGACTCTGGAAATGTAGCTCTCTTCAAGGAACGTACAGTGTGTTGCCCATCACTGGGCACACACAGAGGGCCTCCGAGGGATGCACCAATGGGCCTCGAAGTTGCTCAGCCGGCCCACAGGGGTCTGGAGGTACTCAGTGAACTTGCAGGGAAACCGAGGCCTACCCGAGAGACCTAGGAGTCCTCAGAAGTGTACTTCCTTTAAAATAAAGCATATAAGGGATAAGAACTCATGGAAATAGCTGCATGCCTCCCTTTCTGCACGGCTACTAAGGGCCAAACCTGGAGGCAAGTTTTCACGTTGAGATTCCCTTTAGCTCTAGAGCTTGTCAGGCTGACCACCACCGCGGCCATGGAAGCCCCTGGTTTAGACAGAGCAAACTCATTTTCTCCCCGGAAGCATTCTTACACGGTGTACAGGCCTGTCAAGAGCAGGGAATGGCAGGCACCTTCAACGAAGCGTGAACGCTGCCTTCAAAATGGGAAAGCAAGGCTACTTCCAGCAGGACCCCTTTGCGAGAGGCATACACAGCATGCACCCCTGTGGTTTCTAACAAGTCCGAGGAGACACAGCTTACCCTGTGTTTCCTTCCCTGACTCAACTTCTCGAAGTAGGGTGTTCTGCATCATGCGAACTGCCTCAACCAAGGAGCGCCGTAAGCTGCTCCTCTGGGCCTGTGGCTATTCGAAAGCCTGCAGTGCCACAGGAAGATCAGAACTTCAACTGCAGTAAGAACGCAAGCTGGCTTCCTCTAGGAGGCACGGTAACTTCAGGCAGGACGTCTTAGATGGAATGCGAAGACGAGGGTTACCCTGAGTGCAGCTCAGGCAAGGGCAATGCGTAAGATTTCCACGCCGTGTGGGACGTGCCAGAACGGTGTTCGTGAACGTGTGCGAGGGCTCAGGAAATGAAGCTGCTCCAAAAGAGAGGGCAGTGCGTTTCCCTACACCCGGCATGCACAGAGGGGCTGTAACGGGCTCCGGGTCTGGACGTTGCTTAGCTGACCCAGGTGAGCCTGGGGTACTCAAGTGTTCCTGCGGGAATAGGGTGCCCAGGCTAGCCTCCTAGGTGTCCAGAAAACTGTGCTGCCGTTCACGGAACGCAGAGCAGAGGCCAGCGCCTCATGGAAACTGCTGCACGCCTCTGCTTCTGCACGGCAAATCAGGGCCTTACTTCAGGCATGTGTTCATGCTGGGTGTGCCGGTAGCATGGTAAGATGCTGACTTTCTCCTCGAGCAGAGTGACTTCACGTACGAGGGCCTCGAAGTATTCCAAGCACAGTGTTCCCTCACGGCAGCTCACACAGGGGCCGTGTCAAAGTCTTCCTGGGCACTTCGGACGCACCAGCAATGTTGTCCTGAGGCCGTTCGGGGACTCTGGTAATGTAGCTCTCCTCAAACAACGTACAGTGTGTTGCCCATCACTGGGCACGCACAGAGGGCCTCCGAGGGATGCACCAATGGGCCTCGAAGTTGCTCAGCCGGCCCACAGGGGTCTGGAGGTACTCAGTGAACTTGCAGAGTAACCCAGGCCTACCCGAGAGGCCTAGGAGTCCTCAGACGTGTGCTTCCTTTAAAATAAAGCATATAAGGGACTGAGAACTCATGGAAACAGCTGCATGCCTCCCTTTCTGCACGGCTACTAAGGGCCTAACCTGGAGGCAAGTTTTCACGTTGAGATTCCCTTTAGCTCTAGAGCTTGTCAGGCTGACCACCACCGCGGCCACGGAAGCCCCTGGTTTACACACGGCCAACTCATTTTCGCCCCGCAAGCATGCATACAGGGTTTACAGGCCTGTCAAGAGCAGGGAATGGCAGACACTTTCAATGCAGCGTGAACGCTGCCTTCAAAACGGGAAAGCAAGGCTAGTTTCAGCAGGTCCCCTTTTCAAGGGGCACACTCAGCATGCACCCCTGTGGCTTCTAAGAAGTCCGAGGAGACACAGGTTACCCTGCGTTTCCTTCCCTGACTCAACTTCTCGAAGTAGGGTGTTCTGCATCATGCAAACTGCCTCAACCAAGGAACGCCGTAAGCTGCTCCTCTGGGCCTGGGTCTATTCGAAAGCCTGCAGTGCCACAGGAAGAACAGGACTTCAACTGCAGTAAGAACGCAAGCTGACTTCCTCTAGGAGGCACGGTGACTTCAGGCAGGACGTCTTAGATGGAATGCGAAGACGAGGGTTACCCTGAGTGCAGCTCAGGCTAGGGCAACGCGTAAGACTTCCACGCCGTGTGGGACGTGCCAGAACGCTGTTCGTGAACGTGTGCGAGGGCTGAGGAAATGAAGCTGCTCCAAAAGAGAGGGCAGTGCGTTTCCCTACACCCGGCATGCACAGAGGGGCTGTAACGGGCTCAGGGTCTGGACGTTGCTTAGCTGACCCAGGTGAGCCTGGGGTACTCAAGTGTTCCTGCGGGAATAGGGTGCCCAGGCTAGCCTCCTAGGTGTCCAGAAAACTGTGCTGCCGTTCAAGGAACGCAGAGCAGAGGCCAGCGCCTCATGGAAACTGCTGCACGCCTCTGCTTCTGCACGGCAAATCAGGGCCTTACTTCCAGGCATGTGTTCATGCTGGGTGTGCCGGTAGCGACATAGCAGGGTAAGATGCTGACTTTCTCCTCGAGCAGAGTGACTTCACGGACGAGGGCCTCGAAGTATTCCAAGCACACTGTTCTCTCACGGCAGCTCACACAGGGGCCGTGACAAAGTCTTCCTGGGCACTTCGGACGCACCAGCAATATTGTCCTGAGGCCGTTCGAGGACTCTGGAAATGTAGCTCTCCTCAAGGAACGCACAGTGTGTTGCCCATCCCTGGGCACGCACAGAGGGCCTCCGAGGGATGCACCAATGGGCCTCGAAGTTGCTCAGCCGGCCCACAGGGGTCTGGATGTACTCAGTGAACGTGCAGGGAAACCGAGGCCTACCCGAGGGCCCTAGGAGTCCTCAGACGTGTGCTTCCTTTAAAATAAAGCATATAAGGGACTGAGAACTCATGGAAACAGCTGCATGCCTCCCTTTCTGTACGGCTACTTAGGGCCTAACTTGGAGGCAAGTTTTCACGTTGCGATTCCCTTTAGCTCTAGAGCTTGTCAGGCTGACCACCACCGCGGCCACGGTAGCCCCTGGTTTAGACACGGCAAACTCATTTTCGCCCCACAAGCATGCTTACAGGGTTTACAGGCCTTCAAGAGCAGGGAATGGCCGGCACCTTCAACGCAGCGTGAACGCTGCCTTCAAAATGGGAAAGCAAGGCTAGCTCCAGCAGGTCCCCTCTTCCAGGGGCACACTCAGCATGCACCCCTTTGGTTTCTAACAAGTCCGAGGAGACACAGGTTACCCTGTATTTCTATCCCTGACTCAACTTCTCGAGGTGGGGTGTTGTGCATCATGCGAACTGCCTCAACGAATCAACGCCGTAAGCTGCTCCTCTGGGCCTGTGGCTCTTCGAAAGCCTGCAGTGCCACAGGAAGAACAGGACTTCAACTGCAGTAAGAACGCAAGCTGACTTCCTCTAGGAGGCACGGTGACTTCAGGCAGGACGTCGTAGATGGAATGCGGAGACGAGGGTTACCCTGAGTGCAGCTCGGGCTAGGGCAACACGTAAGACTTGCACGCCGTGTGGGACGTGCCAGAACGGTGTTCGTGAACGTGTGCGAGGGCTGAGGAAATGAAGCTGCTCCAAAAGAGAGGGCAGTGCGTTTCCCTACACCCGGCAAGCACAGAGGGGCTCTAACGGGCTCCGGGTCTGAACGTTGCTTAGGTTGCCCAGGTGAGCCTGGGGTACTCAAGTGTCCCTGCCGGGAACAGGGTGCCCAGGCTAGCCTCCTAGGTGTCCAGAAAACTGTGCTGCCGTTCAAGGAACGCAGAGCAGAGGCCAGCGCCTCATGGAAACTGCTGCACGCCTCTGCTTCTGCACGGCAAATCAGGGCCTTACTTCCAGGCATGTGTTCATGCTGGGTGTGCCGGTAGCGACATAGCAGGGTAAGATGCTGACTTTCTCCTCGAGCAGAGTGACTTTACGGACGAGGGCCTCGAAGTACTCCAAGCACAGTGTACTCTCACGGCAGCTCCACAGGGGCCATGACAAAGTCTTCCTGGGCACTTCGGACGCACCAGCAATGTTGTCCTGAGGCCGTTCGAGGACTCTGGAAATGTAGCTCTCCTCAAGGAACGTACAGTGTGTTGCCCATCACTGGGCACGCACAGAGGGCCTCCGAGGGATGCACCAATGGGCCTCGAAGTGGCTCAGCCGGCCCACAGGGGTCTGGAGGTACTCAGTGAACTTGCAGGGAAAACGAGGCCTACCCGAGAGGCCTAGGAGTCCTCAGACGTGTACTTCCTTTAAAGTAAAGCATATAAGGGATAAGAACTCATGGAAATAGCTGCATGCCTCCCTTTCTGCACGGCTACTAAGGGCCAAACCTGGAGGCAAGTTTTCACGTTGAGATTCCCTTTAGCTCTAGAGCTTGTCAGGCTGACCACCACCGCGGCCATGGAAGCCCCTGGTTTAGACAGAGCAAACTCATTTTCTCCCCGGAAGCATTCTTACACGGTGTACAGGCCTGTCAAGAGCAGGGAATGGCAGGCACCTTCAACGAAGCGTGAACGCTGCCTTCAAAATGGGAAAGCAAGGCTACTTCCAGCAGGACCCCTTTGCGAGAGGCATACACAGCATGCACCCCTGTGGTTTCTAACAAGTCCGAGGAGACACAGCTTACCCTGTGTTTCCTTCCCTGACTCAACTTCTCGAAGTAGGGTGTTCTGCATCATGCGAACTGCCTCAACCAAGGAGCGCCGTAAGCTGCTCCTCTGGGCCTGTGGCTATTCGAAAGCCTGCAGTGCCACAGGAAGAACAGAACTTCAACTGCAGTAAGAACGCAAGCTGGCTTCCTCTAGGAGGCACGGTAACTTCAGGCAGGACGTCTTAGATGGAATGCGAAGACGAGGGTTACCCTGAGTGCAGCTCAGGCTAGGGCAACGCGTAAGATTTCCACGCCGTGTGGGACGTGCCAGAACGGTGTTCGTGAACGTGTGCGAGGGCTCAGGAAATGAAGCTGCTCCAAAAGAGAGGGCAGTGCGTTTCCCTACACCCGGCATGCACAGAGGGGCTGTAACGGGCTCCGGGTCTGGACGTTGCTTAGCTGACCCAGGTGAGCCTGGGGTACTCAAGTGTTCCTGCGGGAATAGGGTGCCCAGGCTAGCCTCCTAGGTGTCCAGAAAACTGTGCTGCCGTTCACGGAACGCAGAGCAGAGGCCAGCGCCTCATGGAAACTGCTGCACGCCTCTGCTTCTGCACGGCAAATCAGGGCCTTACTTCAGGCATGTGTTCATGCTGGGTGTGCCGGTAGCGATATAGCAGGGTAAGATGCTGACTTTCTCCTCGAGCAGAGTGACTTCACGTACGAGGGCCTCGAAGTATTCCAAGCACAGTGTTCCCTCACGGCAGCTCACACAGGGGCCGTGAAAAGTCTTCCTGGGCACTTCGGACGCACCAGCAATGTTGTCCTGAGGCCCTTCGGGGACTCTGGAAATGTAGCTCTCTTCAAGGAACGTACAGTGTGTTGCCCATCACTGGGCACACACAGAGGGCCTCCGAGGGATGCACCAATGGGCCTCGAAGTTGCTCAGCCGGCCCACAGGGGTCTGGAGGTACTCAGTGAACTTGCAGGGAAACCGAGGCCTACCCGAGAGACCTAGGAGTCCTCAGAAGTGTGCTTCCTTTAAAATAAAGCATATAAGGGATAAGAACTCATGGAAATAGCTGCATGCCTCCCTTTCTGCACGGCTACTAAGGGCCAAACCTGGAGGCAAGTTTTCACGTTGAGATTCCCTTTAGCTCTAGAGCTTGTCAGGCTGACCACCACCGCGGCCATGGAAGCCCCTGGTTTAGACAGAGCAAACTCATTTTCTCCCCGGAAGCATTCTTACACGGTGTACAGGCCTGTCAAGAGCAGGGAATGGCAGGCACCTTCAACGAAGCGTGAACGCTGCCTTCAAAATGGGAAAGCAAGGCTACTTCCAGCAGGACCCCTTTGCGAGAGGCATACACAGCATGCACCCCTGTGGTTTCTAACAAGTCCGAGGAGACACAGCTTACCCTGTGTTTCCTTCCCTGACTCAACTTCTCGAAGTAGGGTGTTCTGCATCATGCGAACTGCCTCAACCAAGGAGCGCCGTAAGCTGCTCCTCTGGGCCTGTGGCTATTCGAAAGCCTGCAGTGCCACAGGAAGATCAGAACTTCAACTGCAGTAAGAACGCAAGCTGGCTTCCTCTAGGAGGCACGGTAACTTCAGGCAGGACGTCTTAGATGGAATGCGAAGACGAGGGTTACCCTGAGTGCAGCTCAGGCTAGGGCAACGCGTAAGATTTCCACGCCGTGTGGGACGTGCCAGAACGGTGTTCGTGAACGTGTGCGAGGGCTCAGGAAATGAAGCTGCTCCAAAAGAGAGGGCAGTGCGTTTCCCTACACCCGGCATGCACAGAGGGGCTGTAACGGGCTCCGGGTCTGGACGTTGCTTAGCTGACCCAGGTGAGCCTGGGGTACTCAAGTGTTCCTGCGGGAATAGGGTGCCCAGGCTAGCCTCCTAGGTGTCCAGAAAACTGTGCTGCCGTTCACGGAACGCAGAGCAGAGGCCAGCGCCTCATGGAAACTGCTGCACGCCTCTGCTTCTGCACGGCAAATCAGGGCCTTACTTCAGGCATGTGTTCATGCTGGGTGTGCCGGTAGCATGGTAAGATGCTGACTTTCTCCTCGAGCAGAGTGACTTCACGTACGAGGGCCTCGAAGTATTCCAAGCACAGTGTTCCCTCACGGCAGCTCACACAGGGGCCGTGTCAAAGTCTTCCTGGGCACTTCGGACGCACCAGCAATGTTGTCCTGAGGCCGTTCGGGGACTCTGGTAATGTAGCTCTCCTCAAACAACGTACAGTGTGTTGCCCATCACTGGGCACGCACAGAGGGCCTCCGAGGGATGCACCAATGGGCCTCGAAGTTGCTCAGCCGGCCCACAGGGGTCTGGAGGTACTCAGTGAACTTGCAGAGTAACCCAGGCCTACCCGAGAGGCCTAGGAGTCCTCAGACGTGTGCTTCCTTTAAAATAAAGCATATAAGGGACTGAGAACTCATGGAAACAGCTGCATGCCTCCCTTTCTGCACGGCTACTAAGGGCCTAACCTGGAGGCAAGTTTTCACGTTGAGATTCCCTTTAGCTCTAGAGCTTGTCAGGCTGACCACCACCGCGGCCACGGAAGCCCCTGGTTTACACACGGCAAACTCATTTTCGCCCCGCAAGCATGCATACAGGGTTTACAGGCCTGTCAAGAGCAGGGAATGGCAGACACTTTCAATGCAGCGTGAACGCTGCCTTCAAAACGGGAAAGCAAGGCTAGTTTCAGCAGGTCCCCTTTTCAAGGGGCACACTCAGCATGCACCCCTGTGGCTTCTAAGAAGTCCGAGGAGACACAGGTTACCCTGCGTTTCCTTCCCTGACTCAACTTCTCGAAGTAGGGTGTTCTGCATCATGCAAACTGCCTCAACCAAGGAACGCCGTAAGCTGCTCCTCTGGGCCTGGGTCTATTCGAAAGCCTGCAGTGCCACAGGAAGAACAGGACTTCAACTGCAGTAAGAACGCAAGCTGACTTCCTCTAGGAGGCACGGTGACTTCAGGCAGGACGTCTTAGATGGAATGCGAAGACGAGGGTTACCCTGAGTGCAGCTCAGGCTAGGGCAACGCGTAAGACTTCCACGCCGTGTGGGACGTGCCAGAACGCTGTTCGTGAACGTGTGCGAGGGCTGAGGAAATGAAGCTGCTCCAAAAGAGAGGGCAGTGCGTTTCCCTACACCCGGCATGCACAGAGGGGCTGTAACGGGCTCAGGGTCTGGACGTTGCTTAGCTGACCCAGGTGAGCCTGGGGTACTCAAGTGTTCCTGCGGGAATAGGGTGCCCAGGCTAGCGTCCTAGGTGTCCAGAAAACTGTGCTGCCGTTCAAGGAACGCAGAGCAGAGGCCAGCGCCTCATGGAAACTGCTGCACGCCTCTGCTTCTGCACGGCAAATCAGGGCCTTACTTCCAGGCATGTGTTCATGCTGGGTGTGCCGGTAGCGACATAGCAGGGTAAGATGCTGACTTTCTCCTCGAGCAGAGTGACTTCACGGACGAGGGCCTCGAAGTATTCCAAGCACACTGTTCTCTCACGGCAGCTCACACAGGGGCCGTGACAAAGTCTTCCTGGGCACTTCGGACGCACCAGCAATATTGTCCTGAGGCCGTTCGAGGACTCTGGAAATGTAGCTCTCCTCAAGGAACGCACAGTGTGTTGCCCATCCCTGGGCACGCACAGAGGGCCTCCGAGGGATGCACCAATGGGCCTCGAAGTTGCTCAGCCGGCCCACAGGGGTCTGGATGTACTCAGTGAACGTGCAGGGAAACCGAGGCCTACCCGAGGGCCCTAGGAGTCCTCAGACGTGTGCTTCCTTTAAAATAAAGCATATAAGGGACTGAGAACTCATGGAAACAGCTGCATGCCTCCCTTTCTGTACGGCTACTTAGGGCCTAACTTGGAGGCAAGTTTTCACGTTGCGATTCCCTTTAGCTCTAGAGCTTGTCAGGCTGACCACCACCGCGGCCACGGTAGCCCCTGGTTTAGACACGGCAAACTCATTTTCGCCCCACAAGCATGCTTACAGGGTTTACAGGCCTTCAAGAGCAGGGAATGGCCGGCACCTTCAACGCAGCGTGAACGCTGCCTTCAAAATGGGAAAGCAAGGCTAGCTCCAGCAGGTCCCCTCTTCCAGGGGCACACTCAGCATGCACCCCTTTGGTTTCTAACAAGTCCGAGGAGACACAGGTTACCCTGTATTTCTATCCCTGACTCAACTTCTCGAGGTGGGGTGTTGTGCATCATGCGAACTGCCTCAACGAATCAACGCCGTAAGCTGCTCCTCTGGGCCTGTGGCTCTTCGAAAGCCTGCAGTGCCACAGGAAGAACAGGACTTCAACTGCAGTAAGAACGCAAGCTGACTTCCTCTAGGAGGCACGGTGACTTCAGGCAGGACGTCGTAGATGGAATGCGGAGACGAGGGTTACCCTGAGTGCAGCTCGGGCTAGGGCAACACGTAAGACTTGCACGCCGTGTGGGACGTGCCAGAACGGTGTTCGTGAACGTGTGCGAGGGCTGAGGAAATGAAGCTGCTCCAAAAGAGAGGGCAGTGCGTTTCCCTACACCCGGCAAGCACAGAGGGGCTCTAACGGGCTCCGGGTCTGAACGTTGCTTAGGTTGCCCAGGTGAGCCTGGGGTACTCAAGTGTCCCTGCCGGGAACAGGGTGCCCAGGCTAGCCTCCTAGGTGTCCAGAAAACTGTGCTGCCGTTCAAGGAACGCAGAGCAGAGGCCAGCGCCTCATGGAAACTGCTGCACGCCTCTGCTTCTGCACGGCAAATCAGGGCCTTACTTCCAGGCATGTGTTCATGCTGGGTGTGCCGGTAGCGACATAGCAGGGTAAGATGCTGACTTTCTCCTCGAGCAGAGTGACTTTACGGACGAGGGCCTCGAAGTACTCCAAGCACAGTGTACTCTCACGGCAGCTCCACAGGGGCCATGACAAAGTCTTCCTGGGCACTTCGGACGCACCAGCAATGTTGTCCTGAGGCCGTTCGAGGACTCTGGAAATGTAGCTCTCCTCAAGGAACGTACAGTGTGTTGCCCATCACTGGGCACGCACAGAGGGCCTCCGAGGGATGCACCAATGGGCCTCGAAGTGGCTCAGCCGGCCCACAGGGGTCTGGAGGTACTCAGTGAACTTGCAGGGAAAACGAGGCCTACCCGAGAGGCCTAGGAGTCCTCAGACGTGTACTTCCTTTAAAGTAAAGCATATAAGGGATAAGAACTCATGGAAATAGCTGCATGCCTCCCTTTCTGCACGGCTACTAAGGGCCAAACCTGGAGGCAAGTTTTCACGTTGAGATTCCCTTTAGCTCTAGAGCTTGTCAGGCTGACCACCACCGCGGCCATGGAAGCCCCTGGTTTAGACAGAGCAAACTCATTTTCTCCCCGGAAGCATTCTTACACGGTGTACAGGCCTGTCAAGAGCAGGGAATGGCAGGCACCTTCAACGAAGCGTGAACGCTGCCTTCAAAATGGGAAAGCAAGGCTACTTCCAGCAGGACCCCTTTGCGAGAGGCATACACAGCATGCACCCCTGTGGTTTCTAACAAGTCCGAGGAGACACAGCTTACCCTGTGTTTCCTTCCCTGACTCAACTTCTCGAAGTAGGGTGTTCTGCATCATGCGAACTGCCTCAACCAAGGAGCGCCGTAAGCTGCTCCTCTGGGCCTGTGGCTATTCGAAAGCCTGCAGTGCCACAGGAAGATCAGAACTTCAACTGCAGTAAGAACGCAAGCTGGCTTCCTCTAGGAGGCACGGTAACTTCAGGCAGGACGTCTTAGATGGAATGCGAAGACGAGGGTTACCCTGAGTGCAGCTCAGGCTAGGGCAACGCGTAAGATTTCCACGCCGTGTGGGACGTGCCAGAACGGTGTTCGTGAACGTGTGCGAGGGCTCAGGAAATGAAGCTGCTCCAAAAGAGAGGGCAGTGCGTTTCCCTACACCCGGCATGCACAGAGGGGCTGTAACGGGCTCCGGGTCTGGACGTTGCTTAGCTGACCCAGGTGAGCCTGGGGTACTCAAGTGTTCCTGCGGGAATAGGGTGCCCAGGCTAGCCTCCTAGGTGTCCAGAAAACTGTGCTGCCGTTCACGGAACGCAGAGCAGAGGCCAGCGCCTCATGGAAACTGCTGCACGCCTCTGCTTCTGCACGGCAAATCAGGGCCTTACTTCAGGCATGTGTTCATGCTGGGTGTGCCGGTAGCATGGTAAGATGCTGACTTTCTCCTCGAGCAGAGTGACTTCACGTACGAGGGCCTCGAAGTATTCCAAGCACAGTGTTCCCTCACGGCAGCTCACACAGGGGCCGTGTCAAAGTCTTCCTGGGCACTTCGGACGCACCAGCAATGTTGTCCTGAGGCCGTTCGGGGACTCTGGTAATGTAGCTCTCCTCAAACAACGTACAGTGTGTTGCCCATCACTGGGCACGCACAGAGGGCCTCCGAGGGATGCACCAATGGGCCTCGAAGTTGCTCAGCCGGCCCACAGGGGTCTGGAGGTACTCAGTGAACTTGCAGAGTAACCCAGGCCTACCCGAGAGGCCTAGGAGTCCTCAGACGTGTGCTTCCTTTAAAATAAAGCATATAAGGGACTGAGAACTCATGGAAACAGCTGCATGCCTCCCTTTCTGCACGGCTACTAAGGGCCTAACCTGGAGGCAAGTTTTCACGTTGAGATTCCCTTTAGCTCTAGAGCTTGTCAGGCTGACCACCACCGCGGCCACGGAAGCCCCTGGTTTACACACGGCAAACTCATTTTCGCCCCGCAAGCATGCATACAGGGTTTACAGGCCTGTCAAGAGCAGGGAATGGCAGACACTTTCAATGCAGCGTGAACGCTGCCTTCAAAACGGGAAAGCAAGGCTAGTTTCAGCAGGTCCCCTTTTCAAGGGACACACTCAGCATGCACCCCTGTGGCTTCTAAGAAGTCCGAGGAGACACAGGTTACCCTGCGTTTCCTTCCCTGACTCAACTTCTCGAAGTAGGGTGTTCTGCATCATGCAAACTGCCTCAACCAAGGAACGCCGTAAGCTGCTCCTCTGGGCCTGGGTCTATTCGAAAGCCTGCAGTGCCACAGGAAGAACAGGACTTCAACTGCAGTAAGAACGCAAGCTGACTTCCTCTAGGAGGCACGGTGACTTCAGGCAGGACGTCTTAGATGGAATGCGAAGACGAGGGTTACCCTGAGTGCAGCTCAGGCTAGGGCAACGCGTAAGACTTCCACGCCGTGTGGGACGTGCCAGAACGCTGTTCGTGAACGTGTGCGAGGGCTGAGGAAATGAAGCTGCTCCAAAAGAGAGGGCAGTGCGTTTCCCTACACCCGGCATGCACAGAGGGGCTGTAACGGGCTCAGGGTCTGGACGTTGCTTAGCTGACCCAGGTGAGCCTGGGGTACTCAAGTGTTCCTGCGGGAATAGGGTGCCCAGGCTAGCGTCCTAGGTGTCCAGAAAACTGTGCTGCCGTTCAAGGAACGCAGAGCAGAGGCCAGCGCCTCATGGAAACTGCTGCACGCCTCTGCTTCTGCACGGCAAATCAGGGCCTTACTTCCAGGCATGTGTTCATGCTGGGTGTGCCGGTAGCGACATAGCAGGGTAAGATGCTGACTTTCTCCTCGAGCAGAGTGACTTCACGGACGAGGGCCTCGAAGTATTCCAAGCACACTGTTCTCTCACGGCAGCTCACACAGGGGCCGTGACAAAGTCTTCCTGGGCACTTCGGACGCACCAGCAATATTGTCCTGAGGCCGTTCGAGGACTCTGGAAATGTAGCTCTCCTCAAGGAACGCACAGTGTGTTGCCCATCCCTGGGCACGCACAGAGGGCCTCCGAGGGATGCACCAATGGGCCTCGAAGTTGCTCAGCCGGCCCACAGGGGTCTGGATGTACTCAGTGAACGTGCAGGGAAACCGAGGCCTACCCGAGGGCCCTAGGAGTCCTCAGACGTGTGCTTCCTTTAAAATAAAGCATATAAGGGACTGAGAACTCATGGAAACAGCTGCATGCCTCCCTTTCTGTACGGCTACTTAGGGCCTAACTTGGAGGCAAGTTTTCACGTTGCGATTCCCTTTAGCTCTAGAGCTTGTCAGGCTGACCACCACCGCGGCCACGGTAGCCCCTGGTTTAGACACGGCAAACTCATTTTCGCCCCACAAGCATGCTTACAGGGTTTACAGGCCTTCAAGAGCAGGGAATGGCCGGCACCTTCAACGCAGCGTGAACGCTGCCTTCAAAATGGGAAAGCAAGGCTAGCTCCAGCAGGTCCCCTCTTCCAGGGGCACACTCAGCATGCACCCCTTTGGTTTCTAACAAGTCCGAGGAGACACAGGTTACCCTGTATTTCTATCCCTGACTCAACTTCTCGAGGTGGGGTGTTGTGCATCATGCGAACTGCCTCAACGAATCAACGCCGTAAGCTGCTCCTCTGGGCCTGTGGCTCTTCGAAAGCCTGCAGTGCCACAGGAAGAACAGGACTTCAACTGCAGTAAGAACGCAAGCTGACTTCCTCTAGGAGGCACGGTGACTTCAGGCAGGACGTCGTAGATGGAATGCGGAGACGAGGGTTACCCTGAGTGCAGCTCGGGCTAGGGCAACACGTAAGACTTGCACGCCGTGTGGGACGTGCCAGAACGGTGTTCGTGAACGTGTGCGAGGGCTGAGGAAATGAAGCTGCTCCAAAAGAGAGGGCAGTGCGTTTCCCTACACCCGGCAAGCACAGAGGGGCTCTAACGGGCTCCGGGTCTGAACGTTGCTTAGGTTGCCCAGGTGAGCCTGGGGTACTCAAGTGTCCCTGCCGGGAACAGGGTGCCCAGGCTAGCCTCCTAGGTGTCCAGAAAACTGTGCTGCCGTTCAAGGAACGCAGAGCAGAGGCCAGCGCCTCATGGAAACTGCTGCACGCCTCTGCTTCTGCACGGCAAATCAGGGCCTTACTTCCAGGCATGTGTTCATGCTGGGTGTGCCGGTAGCGACATAGCAGGGTAAGATGCTGACTTTCTCCTCGAGCAGAGTGACTTTACGGACGAGGGCCTCGAAGTACTCCAAGCACAGTGTACTCTCACGGCAGCTCCACAGGGGCCATGACAAAGTCTTCCTGGGCACTTCGGACGCACCAGCAATGTTGTCCTGAGGCCGTTCGAGGACTCTGGAAATGTAGCTCTCCTCAAGGAACGTACAGTGTGTTGCCCATCACTGGGCACGCACAGAGGGCCTCCGAGGGATGCACCAATGGGCCTCGAAGTGGCTCAGCCGGCCCACAGGGGTCTGGAGGTACTCAGGGAACTTACAGGGAAAACGAGGCCTACCCGAGAGGCCTAGGAGTCCTCAGACGTGTACTTCCTTTAAAGTAAAGCATATAAGGGATAAGAACTCATGGAAATAGCTGCATGCCTCCCTTTCTGCACGGCTACTAAGGGCCAAACCTGGAGGCAAGTTTTCACGTTGAGATTCCCTTTAGCTCTAGAGCTTGTCAGGCTGACCACCACCGCGGCCATGGAAGCCCCTGGTTTAGACAGAGCAAACTCATTTTCTCCCCGGAAGCATTCTTACACGGTGTACAGGCCTGTCAAGAGCAGGGAATGGCAGGCACCTTCAACGAAGCGTGAACGCTGCCTTCAAAATGGGAAAGCAAGGCTACTTCCAGCAGGACCCCTTTGCCAGAGGCATACACAGCATGCACCCCTGTGGTTTCTAACAAGTCCGAGGAGACACAGCTTACCCTGTGTTTCCTTCCCTGACTCAACTTCTCGAAGTAGGGTGTTCTGCATCATGCGAACTGCCTCAACCAAGGAGCGCCGTAAGCTGCTCCTCTGGGCCTGTGGGTATTCGAAAGCCTGCAGTGCCACAGGAAGATCAGAACTTCAACTGCAGTAAGAACGCAAGCTGGCTTCCTCTAGGAGGCACGGTAACTTCAGGCAGGACGTCTTAGATGGAATGCGAAGACGAGGGTTACCCTGAGTGCAGCTCAGGCTAGGGCAACGCGTAAGATTTCCACGCCGTGTGGGACGTGCCAGAACGGTGTTCGTGAACGTGTGCGAGGGCTCAGGAAATGAAGCTGCTCCAAAAGAGAGGGCAGTGCGTTTCCCTACACCCGGCATGCACAGAGGGGCTGTAACGGGCTCCGGGTCTGGACGTTGCTTAGCTGACCCAGGTGAGCCTGGGGTACTCAAGTGTTCCTGCGGGAATAGGGTGCCCAGGCTAGCCTCCTAGGTGTCCAGAAAACTGTGCTGCCGTTCACGGAACGCAGAGCAGAGGCCAGCGCCTCATGGAAACTGCTGCACGCCTCTGCTTCTGCACGGCAAATCAGGGCCTTACTTCAGGCATGTGTTCATGCTGGGTGTGCCGGTAGCGATATAGCATGGTAAGATGCTGACTTTCTCCTCGAGCAGAGTGACTTCACGTACGAGGGCCTCGAAGTATTCCAAGCACAGTGTTCCCTCACGGCAGCTCACACAGGGGCCGTGTCAAAGTCTTCCTGGGCACTTCGGACGCACCAGCAATGTTGTCCTGAGGCCGTTCGGGGACTCTGGTAATGTAGCTCTCCTCAAACAACGTACAGTGTGTTGCCCATCACTGGGCACGCACAGAGGGCCTCCGAGGGATGCACCAATGGGCCTCGAAGTTGCTCAGCCGGCCCACAGGGGTCTGGAGGTACTCAGTGAACTTGCAGAGTAACCCAGGCCTACCCGAGAGGCCTAGGAGTCCTCAGACGTGTGCTTCCTTTAAAATAAAGCATATAAGGGACTGAGAACTCATGGAAACAGCTGCATGCCTCCCTTTCTGCACGGCTACTAAGGGCCTAACCTGGAGGCAAGTTTTCACGTTGAGATTCCCTTTAGCTCTAGAGCTTGTCAGGCTGACCACCACCGCGGCCACGGAAGCCCCTGGTTTACACACGGCAAACTCATTTTCGCCCCGCAAGCATGCATACAGGGTTTACAGGCCTGTCAAGAGCAGGGAATGGCAGACACTTTCAATGCAGCGTGAACGCTGCCTTCAAAACGGGAAAGCAAGGCTAGTTTCAGCAGGTCCCCTTTTCAAGGGGCACACTCAGCATGCACCCCTGTGGCTTCTAAGAAGTCCGAGGAGACACAGGTTACCCTGCGTTTCCTTCCCTGACTCAACTTCTCGAAGTAGGGTGTTCTGCATCATGCAAACTGCCTCAACCAAGGAACGCCGTAAGCTGCTCCTCTGGGCCTGGGTCTATTCGAAAGCCTGCAGTGCCACAGGAAGAACAGGACTTCAACTGCAGTAAGAACGCAAGCTGACTTCCTCTAGGAGGCACGGTGACTTCAGGCAGGACGTCTTAGATGGAATGCGAAGACGAGGGTTACCCTGAGTGCAGCTCAGGCTAGGGCAACGCGTAAGACTTCCACGCCGTGTGGGACGTGCCAGAACGCTGTTCGTGAACGTGTGCGAGGGCTGAGGAAATGAAGCTGCTCCAAAAGAGAGGGCAGTGCGTTTCCCTACACCCGGCATGCACAGAGGGGCTGTAACGGGCTCAGGGTCTGGACGTTGCTTAGCTGACCCAGGTGAGCCTGGGGTACTCAAGTGTTCCTGCGGGAATAGGGTGCCCAGGCTAGCGTCCTAGGTGTCCAGAAAACTGTGCTGCCGTTCAAGGAACGCAGAGCAGAGGCCAGCGCCTCATGGAAACTGCTGCACGCCTCTGCTTCTGCACGGCAAATCAGGGCCTTACTTCCAGGCATGTGTTCATGCTGGGTGTGCCGGTAGCGACATAGCAGGGTAAGATGCTGACTTTCTCCTCGAGCAGAGTGACTTCACGGACGAGGGCCTCGAAGTATTCCAAGCACACTGTTCTCTCACGGCAGCTCACACAGGGGCCGTGACAAAGTCTTCCTGGGCACTTCGGACGCACCAGCAATATTGTCCTGAGGCCGTTCGAGGACTCTGGAAATGTAGCTCTCCTCAAGGAACGCACAGTGTGTTGCCCATCCCTGGGCACGCACAGAGGGCCTCCGAGGGATGCACCAATGGGCCTCGAAGTTGCTCAGCCGGCCCACAGGGGTCTGGATGTACTCAGTGAACGTTCAGGGAAACCGAGGCCTACCCGAGGGCCCTAGGAGTCCTCAGACGTGTGCTTCCTTTAAAATAAAGCATATAAGGGACTGAGAACTCATGGAAACAGCTGCATGCCTCCCTTTCTGCACGGCTACTAAGGGCCTAACCTGGAGGCAAGTTTTCACGTTGAGATTCCCTTTAGCTCTAGAGCTTGTCAGGCTGACCACCACCGCGGCCACGGAAGCCCCTGGTTTACACACGGCCAACTCATTTTCGCCCCGCAAGCATGCATACAGGGTTTACAGGCCTGTCAAGAGCAGGGAATGGCAGACACTTTCAATGCAGCGTGAACGCTGCCTTCAAAACGGGAAAGCAAGGCTAGTTTCAGCAGGTCCCCTTTTCAAGGGGCACACTCAGCATGCACCCCTGTGGCTTCTAAGAAGTCCGAGGAGACACAGGTTACCCTGCGTTTCCTTCCCTGACTCAACTTCTCGAAGTAGGGTGTTCTGCATCATGCAAACTGCCTCAACCAAGGAACGCCGTAAGCTGCTCCTCTGGGCCTGGGTCTATTCGAAAGCCTGCAGTGCCACAGGAAGAACAGGACTTCAACTGCAGTAAGAACGCAAGCTGACTTCCTCTAGGAGGCACGGTGACTTCAGGCAGGACGTCTTAGATGGAATGCGAAGACGAGGGTTACCCTGAGTGCAGCTCAGGCTAGGGCAACGCGTAAGACTTCCACGCCGTGTGGGACGTGCCAGAACGCTGTTCGTGAACGTGTGCGAGGGCTGAGGAAATGAAGCTGCTCCAAAAGAGAGGGCAGTGCGTTTCCCTACACCCGGCATGCACAGAGGGGCTGTAACGGGCTCAGGGTCTGGACGTTGCTTAGCTGACCCAGGTGAGCCTGGGGTACTCAAGTGTTCCTGCGGGAATAGGGTGCCCAGGCTAGCCTCCTAGGTGTCCAGAAAACTGTGCTGCCGTTCAAGGAACGCAGAGCAGAGGCCAGCGCCTCATGGAAACTGCTGCACGCCTCTGCTTCTGCACGGCAAATCAGGGCCTTACTTCCAGGCATGTGTTCATGCTGGGTGTGCCGGTAGCGACATAGCAGGGTAAGATGCTGACTTTCTCCTCGAGCAGAGTGACTTCACGGACGAGGGCCTCGAAGTATTCCAAGCACACTGTTCTCTCACGGCAGCTCACACAGGGGCCGTGACAAAGTCTTCCTGGGCACTTCGGACGCACCAGCAATGTTGTCCTGAGGCCGTTCGAGGACTCTGGAAATGTAGCTCTCCTCAAGGAACGCACAGTGTGTTGCCCATCCCTGGGCACGCACAGAGGGCCTCCGAGGGATGCACCAATGGGCCTCGAAGTTGCTCAGCCGGCCCACAGGGGTCTGGATGTACTCAGTGAACGTGCAGGGAAACCGAGGCCTACCCGAGGGCCCTAGGAGTCCTCAGACGTGTGCTTCCTTTAAAATAAAGCATATAAGGGACTGAGAACTCATGGAAACAGCTGCATGCCTCCCTTTCTGTACGGCTACTTAGGGCCTAACTTGGAGGCAAGTTTTCACGTTGCGATTCCCTTTAGCTCTAGAGCTTGTCAGGCTGACCACCACCGCGGCCACGGTAGCCCCTGGTTTAGACACGGCAAACTCATTTTCGCCCCACAAGCATGCTTACAGGGTTTACAGGCCTTCAAGAGCAGGGAATGGCCGGCACCTTCAACGCAGCGTGAACGCTGCCTTCAAAATGGGAAAGCAAGGCTAGCTCCAGCAGGTCCCCTCTTCCAGGGGCACACTCAGCATGCACCCCTTTGGTTTCTAACAAGTCCGAGGAGACACAGGTTACCCTGTATTTCTATCCCTGACTCAACTTCTCGAGGTGGGGTGTTGTGCATCATGCGAACTGCCTCAACGAATCAACGCCGTAAGCTGCTCCTCTGGGCCTGTGGCTCTTCGAAAGCCTGCAGTGCCACAGGAAGAACAGGACTTCAACTGCAGTAAGAACGCAAGCTGACTTCCTCTAGGAGGCACGGTGACTTCAGGCAGGACGTCGTAGATGGAATGCGGAGACGAGGGTTACCCTGAGTGCAGCTCGGGCTAGGGCAACACGTAAGACTTGCACGCCGTGTGGGACGTGCCAGAACGGTGTTCGTGAACGTGTGCGAGGGCTGAGGAAATGAAGCTGCTCCAAAAGAGAGGGCAGTGCGTTTCCCTACACCCGGCAAGCACAGAGGGGCTCTAACGGGCTCCGGGTCTGAACGTTGCTTAGGTTGCCCAGGTGAGCCTGGGGTACTCAAGTGTCCCTGCCGGGAACAGGGTGCCCAGGCTAGCCTCCTAGGTGTCCAGAAAACTGTGCTGCCGTTCAAGGAACGCAGAGCAGAGGCCAGCGCCTCATGGAAACTGCTGCACGCCTCTGCTTCTGCACGGCAAATCAGGGCCTTACTTCCAGGCATGTGTTCATGCTGGGTGTGCCGGTAGCGACATAGCAGGGTAAGATGCTGACTTTCTCCTCGAGCAGAGTGACTTTACGGACGAGGGCCTCGAAGTACTCCAAGCACAGTGTACTCTCACGGCAGCTCCACAGGGGCCATGACAAAGTCTTCCTGGGCACTTCGGACGCACCAGCAATGTTGTCCTGAGGCCGTTCGAGGACTCTGGAAATGTAGCTCTCCTCAAGGAACGTACAGTGTGTTGCCCATCACTGGGCACGCACAGAGGGCCTCCGAGGGATGCACCAATGGGCCTCGAAGTGGCTCAGCCGGCCCACAGGGGTCTGGAGGTACTCAGTGAACTTACAGGGAAAACGAGGCCTACCCGAGAGGCCTAGGAGTCCTCAGACGTGTACTTCCTTTAAAGTAAAGCATATAAGGGATAAGAACTCATGGAAATAGCTGCATGCCTCCCTTTCTGCACGGCTACTAAGGGCCAAACCTGGAGGCAAGTTTTCACGTTGAGATTCCCTTTAGCTCTAGAGCTTGTCAGGCTGACCACCACCGCGGCCATGGAAGCCCCTGGTTTAGACAGAGCAAACTCATTTTCTCCCCGGAAGCATTCTTACACGGTGTACAGGCCTGTCAAGAGCAGGGAATGGCAGGCACCTTCAACGAAGCGTGAACGCTGCCTTCAAAATGGGAAAGCAAGGCTACTTCCAGCAGGACCCCTTTGCCAGAGGCATACACAGCATGCACCCCTGTGGTTTCTAACAAGTCCGAGGAGACACAGCTTACCCTGTGTTTCCTTCCCTGACTCAACTTCTCGAAGTAGGGTGTTCTGCATCATGCGAACTGCCTCAACCAAGGAGCGCCGTAAGCTGCTCCTCTGGGCCTGTGGGTATTCGAAAGCCTGCAGTGCCACAGGAAGATCAGAACTTCAACTGCAGTAAGAACGCAAGCTGGCTTCCTCTAGGAGGCACGGTAACTTCAGGCAGGACGTCTTAGATGGAATGCGAAGACGAGGGTTACCCTGAGTGCAGCTCAGGCTAGGGCAACGCGTAAGATTTCCACGCCGTGTGGGACGTGCCAGAACGGTGTTCGTGAACGTGTGCGAGGGCTCAGGAAATGAAGCTGCTCCAAAAGAGAGGGCAGTGCGTTTCCCTACACCCGGCATGCACAGAGGGGCTGTAACGGGCTCCGGGTCTGGACGTTGCTTAGCTGACCCAGGTGAGCCTGGGGTACTCAAGTGTTCCTGCGGGAATAGGGTGCCCAGGCTAGCCTCCTAGGTGTCCAGAAAACTGTGCTGCCGTTCACGGAACGCAGAGCAGAGGCCAGCGCCTCATGGAAACTGCTGCACGCCTCTGCTTCTGCACGGCAAATCAGGGCCTTACTTCAGGCATGTGTTCATGCTGGGTGTGCCGGTAGCGATATAGCAGGGTAAGATGCTGACTTTCTCCTCGAGCAGAGTGACTTCACGTACGAGGGCCTCGAAGTATTCCAAGCACAGTGTTCCCTCACGGCAGCTCACACAGGGGCCGTGTCAAAGTCTTCCTGGGCACTTCGGACGCACCAGCAATGTTGTCCTGAGGCCGTTCGGGGACTCTGGTAATGTAGCTCTCCTCAAACAACGTACAGTGTGTTGCCCATCACTGGGCACGCACAGAGGGCCTCCGAGGGATGCACCAATGGGCCTCGAAGTTGCTCAGCCGGCCCACAGGGGTCTGGAGGTACTCAGTGAACTTGCAGAGTAACCCAGGCCTACCCGAGAGGCCTAGGAGTCCTCAGACGTGTGCTTCCTTTAAAATAAAGCATATAAGGGACTGAGAACTCATGGAAACAGCTGCATGCCTCCCTTTCTGCACGGCTACTAAGGGCCTAACCTGGAGGCAAGTTTTCACGTTGAGATTCCCTTTAGCTCTAGAGCTTGTCAGGCTGACCACCACCGCGGCCACGGAAGCCCCTGGTTTACACACGGCAAACTCATTTTCGCCCCGCAAGCATGCATACAGGGTTTACAGGCCTGTCAAGAGCAGGGAATGGCAGACACTTTCAATGCAGCGTGAACGCTGCCTTCAAAACGGGAAAGCAAGGCTAGTTTCAGCAGGTCCCCTTTTCAAGGGGCACACTCAGCATGCACCCCTGTGGCTTCTAAGAAGTCCGAGGAGACACAGGTTACCCTGCGTTTCCTTCCCTGACTCAACTTCTCGAAGTAGGGTGTTCTGCATCATGCAAACTGCCTCAACCAAGGAACGCCGTAAGCTGCTCCTCTGGGCCTGGGTCTATTCGAAAGCCTGCAGTGCCACAGGAAGAACAGGACTTCAACTGCAGTAAGAACGCAAGCTGACTTCCTCTAGGAGGCACGGTGACTTCAGGCAGGACGTCTTAGATGGAATGCGAAGACGAGGGTTACCCTGAGTGCAGCTCAGGCTAGGGCAACGCGTAAGACTTCCACGCCGTGTGGGACGTGCCAGAACGCTGTTCGTGAACGTGTGCGAGGGCTGAGGAAATGAAGCTGCTCCAAAAGAGAGGGCAGTGCGTTTCCCTACACCCGGCATGCACAGAGGGGCTGTAACGGGCTCAGGGTCTGGACGTTGCTTAGCTGACCCAGGTGAGCCTGGGGTACTCAAGTGTTCCTGCGGGAATAGGGTGCCCAGGCTAGCCTCCTAGGTGTCCAGAAAACTGTGCTGCCGTTCAAGGAACGCAGAGCAGAGGCCAGCGCCTCATGGAAACTGCTGCACGCCTCTGCTTCTGCACGGCAAATCAGGGCCTTACTTCCAGGCATGTGTTCATGCTGGGTGTGCCGGTAGCGACATAGCAGGGTAAGATGCTGACTTTCTCCTCGAGCAGAGTGACTTCACGGACGAGGGCCTCGAAGTATTCCAAGCACACTGTTCTCTCACGGCAGCTCACACAGGGGCCGTGACAAAGTCTTCCTGGGCACTTCGGACGCACCAGCAATATTGTCCTGAGGCCGTTCGAGGACTCTGGAAATGTAGCTCTCCTCAAGGAACGCACAGTGTGTTGCCCATCCCTGGGCACGCACAGAGGGCCTCCGAGGGATGCACCAATGGGCCTCGAAGTTGCTCAGCCGGCCCACAGGGGTCTGGATGTACTCAGTGAACGTTCAGGGAAACCGAGGCCTACCCGAGGGCCCTAGGAGTCCTCAGACGTGTGCTTCCTTTAAAATAAAGCATATAAGGGACTGAGAACTCATGGAAACAGCTGCATGCCTCCCTTTCTGCACGGCTACTAAGGGCCTAACCTGGAGGCAAGTTTTCACGTTGAGATTCCCTTTAGCTCTAGAGCTTGTCAGGCTGACCACCACCGCGGCCACGGAAGCCCCTGGTTTACACACGGCCAACTCATTTTCGCCCCGCAAGCATGCATACAGGGTTTACAGGCCTGTCAAGAGCAGGGAATGGCAGACACTTTCAATGCAGCGTGAACGCTGCCTTCAAAACGGGAAAGCAAGGCTAGTTTCAGCAGGTCCCCTTTTCAAGGGGCACACTCAGCATGCACCCCTGTGGCTTCTAAGAAGTCCGAGGAGACACAGGTTACCCTGCGTTTCCTTCCCTGACTCAACTTCTCGAAGTAGGGTGTTCTGCATCATGCAAACTGCCTCAACCAAGGAACGCCGTAAGCTGCTCCTCTGGGCCTGGGTCTATTCGAAAGCCTGCAGTGCCACAGGAAGAACAGGACTTCAACTGCAGTAAGAACGCAAGCTGACTTCCTCTAGGAGGCACGGTGACTTCAGGCAGGACGTCTTAGATGGAATGCGAAGACGAGGGTTACCCTGAGTGCAGCTCAGGCTAGGGCAACGCGTAAGACTTCCACGCCGTCTGGGACGTGCCAGAACGCTGTTCGTGAACGTGTGCGAGGGCTGAGGAAATGAAGCTGCTCCAAAAGAGAGGGCAGTGCGTTTCCCTACACCCGGCATGCACAGAGGGGCTGTAACGGGCTCAGGGTCTGGACGTTGCTTAGCTGACCCAGGTGAGCCTGGGGTACTCAAGTGTTCCTGCGGGAATAGGGTGCCCAGGCTAGCCTCCTAGGTGTCCAGAAAACTGTGCTGCCGTTCAAGGAACGCAGAGCAGAGGCCAGCGCCTCATGGAAACTGCTGCACGCCTCTGCTTCTGCACGGCAAATCAGGGCCTTACTTCCAGGCATGTGTTCATGCTGGGTGTGCCGGTAGCGACATAGCAGGGTAAGATGCTGACTTTCTCCTCGAGCAGAGTGACTTCACGGACGAGGGCCTCGAAGTATTCCAAGCACACTGTTCTCTCACGGCAGCTCACACAGGGGCCGTGACAAAGTCTTCCTGGGCACTTCGGACGCACCAGCAATGTTGTCCTGAGGCCGTTCGAGGACTCTGGAAATGTAGCTCTCCTCAAGGAACGCACAGTGTGTTGCCCATCCCTGGGCACGCACAGAGGGCCTCCGAGGGATGCACCAATGGGCCTCGAAGTTGCTCAGCCGGCCCACAGGGGTCTGGATGTACTCAGTGAACGTGCAGGGAAACCGAGGCCTACCCGAGGGCCCTAGGAGTCCTCAGACGTGTGCTTCCTTTAAAATAAAGCATATAAGGGACTGAGAACTCATGGAAACAGCTGCATGCCTCCCTTTCTGTACGGCTACTTAGGGCCTAACTTGGAGGCAAGTTTTCACGTTGCGATTCCCTTTAGCTCTAGAGCTTGTCAGGCTGACCACCACCGCGGCCACGGTAGCCCCTGGTTTAGACACGGCAAACTCATTTTCGCCCCACAAGCATGCTTACAGGGTTTACAGGCCTTCAAGAGCAGGGAATGGCCGGCACCTTCAACGCAGCGTGAACGCTGCCTTCAAAATGGGAAAGCAAGGCTAGCTCCAGCAGGTCCCCTCTTCCAGGGGCACACTCAGCATGCACCCCTTTGGTTTCTAACAAGTCCGAGGAGACACAGGTTACCCTGTATTTCTATCCCTGACTCAACTTCTCGAGGTGGGGTGTTGTGCATCATGCGAACTGCCTCAACGAATCAACGCCGTAAGCTGCTCCTCTGGGCCTGTGGCTCTTCGAAAGCCTGCAGTGCCACAGGAAGAACAGGACTTCAACTGCAGTAAGAACGCAAGCTGACTTCCTCTAGGAGGCACGGTGACTTCAGGCAGGACGTCGTAGATGGAATGCGGAGACGAGGGTTACCCTGAGTGCAGCTCGGGCTAGGGCAACACGTAAGACTTGCACGCCGTGTGGGACGTGCCAGAACGGTGTTCGTGAACGTGTGCGAGGGCTGAGGAAATGAAGCTGCTCCAAAAGAGAGGGCAGTGCGTTTCCCTACACCCGGCAAGCACAGAGGGGCTCTAACGGGCTCCGGGTCTGAACGTTGCTTAGGTTGCCCAGGTGAGCCTGGGGTACTCAAGTGTCCCTGCCGGGAACAGGGTGCCCAGGCTAGCCTCCTAGGTGTCCAGAAAACTGTGCTGCCGTTCAAGGAACGCAGAGCAGAGGCCAGCGCCTCATGGAAACTGCTGCACGCCTCTGCTTCTGCACGGCAAATCAGGGCCTTACTTCCAGGCATGTGTTCATGCTGGGTGTGCCGGTAGCGACATAGCAGGGTAAGATGCTGACTTTCTCCTCGAGCAGAGTGACTTCACGGACGAGGGCCTCGAAGTATTCCAAGCACACTGTTCTCTCACGGCAGCTCACACAGGGGCCGTGACAAAGTCTTCCTGGGCACTTCGGACGCACCAGCAATATTGTCCTGAGGCCGTTCGAGGACTCTGGAAATGTAGCTCTCCTCAAGGAACGCACAGTGTGTTGCCCATCCCTGGGCACGCACAGAGGGCCTCCGAGGGATGCACCAATGGGCCTCGAAGTTGCTCAGCCGGCCCACAGGGGTCTGGATGTACTCAGTGAACGTGCAGGGAAACCGAGGCCTACCCGAGGGCCCTAGGAGTCCTCAGACGTGTGCTTCCTTTAAAATAAAGCATATAAGGGACTGAGAACTCATGGAAACAGCTGCATGCCTCCCTTTCTGTACGGCTACTTAGGGCCTAACTTGGAGGCAAGTTTTCACGTTGCGATTCCCTTTAGCTCTAGAGCTTGTCAGGCTGACCACCACCGCGGCCACGGTAGCCCCTGGTTTAGACACGGCAAACTCATTTTCGCCCCACAAGCATGCTTACAGGGTTTACAGGCCTTCAAGAGCAGGGAATGGCCGGCACCTTCAACGCAGCGTGAACGCTGCCTTCAAAATGGGAAAGCAAGGCTAGCTCCAGCAGGTCCCCTCTTCCAGGGGCACACTCAGCATGCACCCCTTTGGTTTCTAACAAGTCCGAGGAGACACAGGTTACCCTGTATTTCTATCCCTGACTCAACTTCTCGAGGTGGGGTGTTGTGCATCATGCGAACTGCCTCAACGAATCAACGCCGTAAGCTGCTCCTCTGGGCCTGTGGCTCTTCGAAAGCCTGCAGTGCCACAGGAAGAACAGGACTTCAACTGCAGTAAGAACGCAAGCTGACTTCCTCTAGGAGGCACGGTGACTTCAGGCAGGACGTCGTAGATGGAATGCGGAGACGAGGGTTACCCTGAGTGCAGCTCGGGCTAGGGCAACACGTAAGACTTGCACGCCGTGTGGGACGTGCCAGAACGGTGTTCGTGAACGTGTGCGAGGGCTGAGGAAATGAAGCTGCTCCAAAAGAGAGGGCAGTGCGTTTCCCTACACCCGGCAAGCACAGAGGGGCTCTAACGGGCTCCGGGTCTGAACGTTGCTTAGGTTGCCCAGGTGAGCCTGGGGTACTCAAGTGTCCCTGCCGGGAACAGGGTGCCCAGGCTAGCCTCCTAGGTGTCCAGAAAACTGTGCTGCCGTTCAAGGAACGCAGAGCAGAGGCCAGCGCCTCATGGAAACTGCTGCACGCCTCTGCTTCTGCACGGCAAATCAGGGCCTTACTTCCAGGCATGTGTTCATGCTGGGTGTGCCGGTAGCGACATAGCAGGGTAAGATGCTGACTTTCTCCTCGAGCAGAGTGACTTTACGGACGAGGGCCTCGAAGTACTCCAAGCACAGTGTACTCTCACGGCAGCTCCACAGGGGCCATGACAAAGTCTTCCTGGGCACTTCGGACGCACCAGCAATGTTGTCCTGAGGCCGTTCGAGGACTCTGGAAATGTAGCTCTCCTCAAGGAACGTACAGTGTGTTGCCCATCACTGGGCACGCACAGAGGGCCTCCGAGGGATGCACCAATGGGCCTCGAAGTGGCTCAGCCGGCCCACAGGGGTCTGGAGGTACTCAGTGAACTTACAGGGAAAACGAGGCCTACCCGAGAGGCCTAGGAGTCCTCAGACGTGTACTTCCTTTAAAGTAAAGCATATAAGGGATAAGAACTCATGGAAATAGCTGCATGCCTCCCTTTCTGCACGGCTACTAAGGGCCAAACCTGGAGGCAAGTTTTCACGTTGAGATTCCCTTTAGCTCTAGAGCTTGTCAGGCTGACCACCACCGCGGCCATGGAAGCCCCTGGTTTAGACAGAGCAAACTCATTTTCTCCCCGGAAGCATTCTTACACGGTGTACAGGCCTGTCAAGAGCAGGGAATGGCAGGCACCTTCAACGAAGCGTGAACGCTGCCTTCAAAATGGGAAAGCAAGGCTACTTCCAGCAGGACCCCTTTGCCAGAGGCATACACAGCATGCACCCCTGTGGTTTCTAACAAGTCCGAGGAGACACAGCTTACCCTGTGTTTCCTTCCCTGACTCAACTTCTCGAAGTAGGGTGTTCTGCATCATGCGAACTGCCTCAACCAAGGAGCGCCGTAAGCTGCTCCTCTGGGCCTGTGGGTATTCGAAAGCCTGCAGTGCCACAGGAAGATCAGAACTTCAACTGCAGTAAGAACGCAAGCTGGCTTCCTCTAGGAGGCACGGTAACTTCAGGCAGGACGTCTTAGATGGAATGCGAAGACGAGGGTTACCCTGAGTGCAGCTCAGGCTAGGGCAACGCGTAAGATTTCCACGCCGTGTGGGACGTGCCAGAACGGTGTTCGTGAACGTGTGCGAGGGCTCAGGAAATGAAGCTGCTCCAAAAGAGAGGGCAGTGCGTTTCCCTACACCCGGCATGCACAGAGGGGCTGTAACGGGCTCCGGGTCTGGACGTTGCTTAGCTGACCCAGGTGAGCCTGGGGTACTCAAGTGTTCCTGCGGGAATAGGGTGCCCAGGCTAGCCTCCTAGGTGTCCAGAAAACTGTGCTGCCGTTCACGGAACGCAGAGCAGAGGCCAGCGCCTCATGGAAACTGCTGCACGCCTCTGCTTCTGCACGGCAAATCAGGGCCTTACTTCAGGCATGTGTTCATGCTGGGTGTGCCGGTAGCGATATAGCAGGGTAAGATGCTGACTTTCTCCTCGAGCAGAGTGACTTCACGTACGAGGGCCTCGAAGTATTCCAAGCACAGTGTTCCCTCACGGCAGCTCACACAGGGGCCGTGTCAAAGTCTTCCTGGGCACTTCGGACGCACCAGCAATGTTGTCCTGAGGCCGTTCGGGGACTCTGGTAATGTAGCTCTCCTCAAACAACGTACAGTGTGTTGCCCATCACTGGGCACGCACAGAGGGCCTCCGAGGGATGCACCAATGGGCCTCGAAGTTGCTCAGCCGGCCCACAGGGGTCTGGAGGTACTCAGTGAACTTGCAGAGTAACCCAGGCCTACCCGAGAGGCCTAGGAGTCCTCAGACGTGTGCTTCCTTTAAAATAAAGCATATAAGGGACTGAGAACTCATGGAAACAGCTGCATGCCTCCCTTTCTGCACGGCTACTAAGGGCCTAACCTGGAGGCAAGTTTTCACGTTGAGATTCCCTTTAGCTCTAGAGCTTGTCAGGCTGACCACCACCGCGGCCACGGAAGCCCCTGGTTTACACACGGCAAACTCATTTTCGCCCCGCAAGCATGCATACGGGGTTTACAGGCCTGTCAAGAGCAGGGAATGGCAGACACTTTCAATGCAGCGTGAACGCTGCCTTCAAAACGGGAAAGCAAGGCTAGTTTCAGCAGGTCCCCTTTTCAAGGGGCACACTCAGCATGCACCCCTGTGGCTTCTAAGAAGTCCGAGGAGACACAGGTTACCCTGCGTTTCCTTCCCTGACTCAACTTCTCGAAGTAGGGTGTTCTGCATCATGCAAACTGCCTCAACCAAGGAACGCCGTAAGCTGCTCCTCTGGGCCTGGGTCTATTCGAAAGCCTGCAGTGCCACAGGAAGAACAGGACTTCAACTGCAGTAAGAACGCAAGCTGACTTCCTCTAGGAGGCACGGTGACTTCAGGCAGGACGTCTTAGATGGAATGCGAAGACGAGGGTTACCCTGAGTGCAGCTCAGGCTAGGGCAACGCGTAAGACTTCCACGCCGTGTGGGACGTGCCAGAACGCTGTTCGTGAACGTGTGCGAGGGCTGAGGAAATGAAGCTGCTCCAAAAGAGAGGGCAGTGCGTTTCCCTACACCCGGCATGCACAGAGGGGCTGTAACGGGCTCAGGGTCTGGACGTTGCTTAGCTGACCCAGGTGAGCCTGGGGTACTCAAGTGTTCCTGCGGGAATAGGGTGCCCAGGCTAGCGTCCTAGGTGTCCAGAAAACTGTGCTGCCGTTCAAGGAACGCAGAGCAGAGGCCAGCGCCTCATGGAAACTGCTGCACGCCTCTGCTTCTGCACGGCAAATCAGGGCCTTACTTCCAGGCATGTGTTCATGCTGGGTGTGCCGGTAGCGACATAGCAGGGTAAGATGCTGACTTTCTCCTCGAGCAGAGTGACTTCACGGACGAGGGCCTCGAAGTATTCCAAGCACACTGTTCTCTCACGGCAGCTCACACAGGGGCCGTGACAAAGTCTTCCTGGGCACTTCGGACGCACCAGCAATATTGTCCTGAGGCCGTTCGAGGACTCTGGAAATGTAGCTCTCCTCAAGGAACGCACAGTGTGTTGCCCATCCCTGGGCACGCACAGAGGGCCTCCGAGGGATGCACCAATGGGCCTCGAAGTTGCTCAGCCGGCCCACAGGGGTCTGGATGTACTCAGTGAACGTTCAGGGAAACCGAGGCCTACCCGAGGGCCCTAGGAGTCCTCAGACGTGTGCTTCCTTTAAAATAAAGCATATAAGGGACTGAGAACTCATGGAAACAGCTGCATGCCTCCCTTTCTGCACGGCTACTAAGGGCCTAACCTGGAGGCAAGTTTTCACGTTGAGATTCCCTTTAGCTCTAGAGCTTGTCAGGCTGACCACCACCGCGGCCACGGAAGCCCCTGGTTTACACACGGCCAACTCATTTTCGCCCCGCAAGCATGCATACAGGGTTTACAGGCCTGTCAAGAGCAGGGAATGGCAGACACTTTCAATGCAGCGTGAACGCTGCCTTCAAAACGGGAAAGCAAGGCTAGTTTCAGCAGGTCCCCTTTTCAAGGGGCACACTCAGCATGCACCCCTGTGGCTTCTAAGAAGTCCGAGGAGACACAGGTTACCCTGCGTTTCCTTCCCTGACTCAACTTCTCGAAGTAGGGTGTTCTGCATCATGCAAACTGCCTCAACCAAGGAACGCCGTAAGCTGCTCCTCTGGGCCTGGGTCTATTCGAAAGCCTGCAGTGCCACAGGAAGAACAGGACTTCAACTGCAGTAAGAACGCAAGCTGACTTCCTCTAGGAGGCACGGTGACTTCAGGCAGGACGTCTTAGATGGAATGCGAAGACGAGGGTTACCCTGAGTGCAGCTCAGGCTAGGGCAACGCGTAAGACTTCCACGCCGTGTGGGACGTGCCAGAACGCTGTTCGTGAACGTGTGCGAGGGCTGAGGAAATGAAGCTGCTCCAAAAGAGAGGGCAGTGCGTTTCCCTACACCCGGCATGCACAGAGGGGCTGTAACGGGCTCAGGGTCTGGACGTTGCTTAGCTGACCCAGGTGAGCCTGGGGTACTCAAGTGTTCCTGCGGGAATAGGGTGCCCAGGCTAGCCTCCTAGGTGTCCAGAAAACTGTGCTGCCGTTCAAGGAACGCAGAGCAGAGGCCAGCGCCTCATGGAAACTGCTGCACGCCTCTGCTTCTGCACGGCAAATCAGGGCCTTACTTCCAGGCATGTGTTCATGCTGGGTGTGCCGGTAGCGACATAGCAGGGTAAGATGCTGACTTTCTCCTCGAGCAGAGTGACTTCACGGACGAGGGCCTCGAAGTATTCCAAGCACACTGTTCTCTCACGGCAGCTCACACAGGGGCCGTGACAAAGTCTTCCTGGGCACTTCGGACGCACCAGCAATATTGTCCTGAGGCCGTTCGAGGACTCTGGAAATGTAGCTCTCCTCAAGGAACGCACAGTGTGTTGCCCATCCCTGGGCACGCACAGAGGGCCTCCGAGGGATGCACCAATGGGCCTCGAAGTTGCTCAGCCGGCCCACAGGGGTCTGGATGTACTCAGTGAACGTGCAGGGAAACCGAGGCCTACCCGAGGGCCCTAGGAGTCCTCAGACGTGTGCTTCCTTTAAAATAAAGCATATAAGGGACTGAGAACTCATGGAAACAGCTGCATGCCTCCCTTTCTGTACGGCTACTTAGGGCCTAACTTGGAGGCAAGTTTTCACGTTGCGATTCCCTTTAGCTCTAGAGCTTGTCAGGCTGACCACCACCGCGGCCACGGTAGCCCCTGGTTTAGACACGGCAAACTCATTTTCGCCCCACAAGCATGCTTACAGGGTTTACAGGCCTTCAAGAGCAGGGAATGGCCGGCACCTTCAACGCAGCGTGAACGCTGCCTTCAAAATGGGAAAGCAAGGCTAGCTCCAGCAGGTCCCCTCTTCCAGGGGCACACTCAGCATGCACCCCTTTGGTTTCTAACAAGTCCGAGGAGACACAGGTTACCCTGTATTTCTATCCCTGACTCAACTTCTCGAGGTGGGGTGTTGTGCATCATGCGAACTGCCTCAACGAATCAACGCCGTAAGCTGCTCCTCTGGGCCTGTGGCTCTTCGAAAGCCTGCAGTGCCACAGGAAGAACAGGACTTCAACTGCAGTAAGAACGCAAGCTGACTTCCTCTAGGAGGCACGGTGACTTCAGGCAGGACGTCGTAGATGGAATGCGGAGACGAGGGTTACCCTGAGTGCAGCTCGGGCTAGGGCAACACGTAAGACTTGCACACCGTGTGGGACGTGCCAGAACGGTGTTCGTGAACGTGTGCGAGGGCTGAGGAAATGAAGCTGCTCCAAAAGAGAGGGCAGTGCGTTTCCCTACACCCGGCAAGCACAGAGGGGCTCTAACGGGCTCCGGGTCTGAACGTTGCTTAGGTTGCCCAGGTGAGCCTGGGGTACTCAAGTGTCCCTGTCGGGAACAGGGTGCCCAGGCTAGCCTCCTAGGTGTCCAGAAAACTGTGCTGCCGTTCAAGGAACGCAGAGCAGAGGCCAGCGCCTCATGGAAACTGCTGCACGCCTCTGCTTCTGCACGGCAAATCAGGGCCTTACTTCCAGGCATGTGTTCATGCTGGGTGTGCCGGTAGCGACATAGCAGGGTAAGATGCTGACTTTCTCCTCGAGCAGAGTGACTTCACGGACGAGGGCCTCGAAGTATTCCAAGCACACTGTTCTCTCACGGCAGCTCACACAGGGGCCGTGACAAAGTCTTCCTGGGCACTTCGGACGCACCAGCAATATTGTCCTGAGGCCGTTCGAGGACTCTGGAAATGTAGCTCTCCTCAAGGAACGCACAGTGTGTTGCCCATCCCTGGGCACGCACAGAGGGCCTCCGAGGGATGCACCAATGGGCCTCGAAGTTGCTCAGCCGGCCCACAGGGGTCTGGATGTACTCAGTGAACGTGCAGGGAAACCGAGGCCTACCCGAGGGCCCTAGGAGTCCTCAGACGTGTGCTTCCTTTAAAATAAAGCATATAAGGGACTGAGAACTCATGGAAACAGCTGCATGCCTCCCTTTCTGTACGGCTACTTAGGGCCTAACTTGGAGGCAAGTTTTCACGTTGCGATTCCCTTTAGCTCTAGAGCTTGTCAGGCTGACCACCACCGCGGCCACGGTAGCCCCTGGTTTAGACACGGCAAACTCATTTTCGCCCCACAAGCATGCTTACAGGGTTTACAGGCCTTCAAGAGCAGGGAATGGCCGGCACCTTCAACGCAGCGTGAACGCTGCCTTCAAAATGGGAAAGCAAGGCTAGCTCCAGCAGGTCCCCTCTTCCAGGGGCACACTCAGCATGCACCCCTTTGGTTTCTAACAAGTCCGAGGAGACACAGGTTACCCTGTATTTCTATCCCTGACTCAACTTCTCGAGGTGGGGTGTTGTGCATCATGCGAACTGCCTCAACGAATCAACGCCGTAAGCTGCTCCTCTGGGCCTGTGGCTCTTCGAAAGCCTGCAGTGCCACAGGAAGAACAGGACTTCAACTGCAGTAAGAACGCAAGCTGACTTCCTCTAGGAGGCACGGTGACTTCAGGCAGGACGTCGTAGATGGAATGCGGAGACGAGGGTTACCCTGAGTGCAGCTCGGGCTAGGGCAACACGTAAGACTTGCACGCCGTGTGGGACGTGCCAGAACGGTGTTCGTGAACGTGTGCGAGGGCTGAGGAAATGAAGCTGCTCCAAAAGAGAGGGCAGTGCGTTTCCCTACACCCGGCAAGCACAGAGGGGCTCTAACGGGCTCCGGGTCTGAACGTTGCTTAGGTTGCCCAGGTGAGCCTGGGGTACTCAAGTGTCCCTGCCGGGAACAGGGTGCCCAGGCTAGCCTCCTAGGTGTCCAGAAAACTGTGCTGCCGTTCAAGGAACGCAGAGCAGAGGCCAGCGCCTCATGGAAACTGCTGCACGCCTCTGCTTCTGCACGGCAAATCAGGGCCTTACTTCCAGGCATGTGTTCATGCTGGGTGTGCCGGTAGCGACATAGCAGGGTAAGATGCTGACTTTCTCCTCGAGCAGAGTGACTTTACGGACGAGGGCCTCGAAGTACTCCAAGCACAGTGTACTCTCACGGCAGCTCCACAGGGGCCATGACAAAGTCTTCCTGGGCACTTCGGACGCACCAGCAATGTTGTCCTGAGGCCGTTCGAGGACTCTGGAAATGTAGCTCTCCTCAAGGAACGTACAGTGTGTTGCCCATCACTGGGCACGCACAGAGGGCCTCCGAGGGATGCACCAATGGGCCTCGAAGTGGCTCAGCCGGCCCACAGGGGTCTGGAGGTACTCAGTGAACTTACAGGGAAAACGAGGCCTACCCGAGAGGCCTAGGAGTCCTCAGACGTGTACTTCCTTTAAAGTAAAGCATATAAGGGATAAGAACTCATGGAAATAGCTGCATGCCTCCCTTTCTGCACGGCTACTAAGGGCCAAACCTGGAGGCAAGTTTTCACGTTGAGATTCCCTTTAGCTCTAGAGCTTGTCAGGCTGACCACCACCGCGGCCATGGAAGCCCCTGGTTTAGACAGAGCAAACTCATTTTCTCCCCGGAAGCATTCTTACACGGTGTACAGGCCTGTCAAGAGCAGGGAATGGCAGGCACCTTCAACGAAGCGTGAACGCTGCCTTCAAAATGGGAAAGCAAGGCTACTTCCAGCAGGACCCCTTTGCCAGAGGCATACACAGCATGCACCCCTGTGGTTTCTAACAAGTCCGAGGAGACACAGCTTACCCTGTGTTTCCTTCCCTGACTCAACTTCTCGAAGTAGGGTGTTCTGCATCATGCGAACTGCCTCAACCAAGGAGCGCCGTAAGCTGCTCCTCTGGGCCTGTGGCTATTCGAAAGCCTGCAGTGCCACAGGAAGATCAGAACTTCAACTGCAGTAAGAACGCAAGCTGGCTTCCTCTAGGAGGCACGGTAACTTCAGGCAGGACGTCTTAGATGGAATGCGAAGACGAGGGTTACCCTGAGTGCAGCTCAGGCTAGGGCAACGCGTAAGATTTCCACGCCGTGTGGGACGTGCCAGAACGGTGTTCGTGAACGTGTGCGAGGGCTCAGGAAATGAAGCTGCTCCAAAAGAGAGGGCAGTGCGTTTCCCTACACCCGGCATGCACAGAGGGGCTGTAACGGGCTCCGGGTCTGGACGTTGCTTAGCTGACCCAGGTGAGCCTGGGGTACTCAAGTGTTCCTGCGGGAATAGGGTGCCCAGGCTAGCCTCCTAGGTGTCCAGAAAACTGTGCTGCCGTTCACGGAACGCAGAGCAGAGGCCAGCGCCTCATGGAAACTGCTGCACGCCTCTGCTTCTGCACGGCAAATCAGGGCCTTACTTCAGGCATGTGTTCATGCTGGGTGTGCCGGTAGCGATATAGCATGGTAAGATGCTGACTTTCTCCTCGAGCAGAGTGACTTCACGTACGAGGGCCTCGAAGTATTCCAAGCACAGTGTTCCCTCACGGCAGCTCACACAGGGGCCGTGTCAAAGTCTTCCTGGGCACTTCGGACGCACCAGCAATGTTGTCCTGAGGCCGTTCGGGGACTCTGGTAATGTAGCTCTCCTCAAACAACGTACAGTGTGTTGCCCATCACTGGGCACGCACAGAGGGCCTCCGAGGGATGCACCAATGGGCCTCGAAGTTGCTCAGCCGGCCCACAGGGGTCTGGAGGTACTCAGTGAACTTGCAGAGTAACCCAGGCCTACCCGAGAGGCCTAGGAGTCCTCAGACGTGTGCTTCCTTTAAAATAAAGCATATAAGGGACTGAGAACTCATGGAAACAGCTGCATGCCTCCCTTTCTGCACGGCTACTAAGGGCCTAACCTGGAGGCAAGTTTTCACGTTGAGATTCCCTTTAGCTCTAGAGCTTGTCAGGCTGACCACCACCGCGGCCACGGAAGCCCCTGGTTTACACACGGCAAACTCATTTTCGCCCCGCAAGCATGCATACAGGGTTTACAGGCCTGTCAAGAGCAGGGAATGGCAGACACTTTCAATGCAGCGTGAACGCTGCCTTCAAAACGGGAAAGCAAGGCTAGTTTCAGCAGGTCCCCTTTTCAAGGGGCACACTCAGCATGCACCCCTGTGGCTTCTAAGAAGTCCGAGGAGACACAGGTTACCCTGCGTTTCCTTCCCTGACTCAACTTCTCGAAGTAGGGTGTTCTGCATCATGCAAACTGCCTCAACCAAGGAACGCCGTAAGCTGCTCCTCTGGGCCTGGGTCTATTCGAAAGCCTGCAGTGCCACAGGAAGAACAGGACTTCAACTGCAGTAAGAACGCAAGCTGACTTCCTCTAGGAGGCACGGTGACTTCAGGCAGGACGTCTTAGATGGAATGCGAAGACGAGGGTTACCCTGAGTGCAGCTCAGGCTAGGGCAACGCGTAAGACTTCCACGCCGTGTGGGACGTGCCAGAACGCTGTTCGTGAACGTGTGCGAGGGCTGAGGAAATGAAGCTGCTCCAAAAGAGAGGGCAGTGCGTTTCCCTACACCCGGCATGCACAGAGGGGCTGTAACGGGCTCAGGGTCTGGACGTTGCTTAGCTGACCCAGGTGAGCCTGGGGTACTCAAGTGTTCCTGCGGGAATAGGGTGCCCAGGCTAGCCTCCTAGGTGTCCAGAAAACTGTGCTGCCGTTCAAGGAACGCAGAGCAGAGGCCAGCGCCTCATGGAAACTGCTGCACGCCTCTGCTTCTGCACGGCAAATCAGGGCCTTACTTCCAGGCATGTGTTCATGCTGGGTGTGCCGGTAGCGACATAGCAGGGTAAGATGCTGACTTTCTCCTCGAGCAGAGTGACTTCACGGACGAGGGCCTCGAAGTATTCCAAGCACACTGTTCTCTCACGGCAGCTCACACAGGGGCCGTGACAAAGTCTTCCTGGGCACTTCGGACGCACCAGCAATATTGTCCTGAGGCCGTTCGAGGACTCTGGAAATGTAGCTCTCCTCAAGGAACGCACAGTGTGTTGCCCATCCCTGGGCACGCACAGAGGGCCTCCGAGGGATGCACCAATGGGCCTCGAAGTTGCTCAGCCGGCCCACAGGGGTCTGGATGTACTCAGTGAACGTGCAGGGAAACCGAGGCCTACCCGAGGGCCCTAGGAGTCCTCAGACGTGTGCTTCCTTTAAAATAAAGCATATAAGGGACTGAGAACTCATGGAAACAGCTGCATGCCTCCCTTTCTGCACGGCTACTAAGGGCCTAACCTGGAGGCAAGTTTTCACGTTGAGATTCCCTTTAGCTCTAGAGCTTGTCAGGCTGACCACCACCGCGGCCACGGAAGCCCCTGGTTTACACACGGCAAACTCATTTTCGCCCCGCAAGCATGCATACAGGGTTTACAGGCCTGTCAAGAGCAGGGAATGGCAGACACTTTCAATGCAGCGTGAACGCTGCCTTCAAAACGGGAAAGCAAGGCTAGTTTCAGCAGGTCCCCTTTTCAAGGGGCACACTCAGCATGCACCCCTGTGGCTTCTAAGAAGTCCGAGGAGACACAGGTTACCCTGCGTTTCCTTCCCTGACTCAACTTCTCGAAGTAGGGTGTTCTGCATCATGCAAACTGCCTCAACCAAGGAACGCCGTAAGCTGCTCCTCTGGGCCTGGGTCTATTCGAAAGCCTGCAGTGCCACAGGAAGAACAGGACTTCAACTGCAGTAAGAACGCAAGCTGACTTCCTCTAGGAGGCACGGTGACTTCAGGCAGGACGTCTTAGATGGAATGCGAAGACGAGGGTTACCCTGAGTGCAGCTCAGGCTAGGGCAACGCGTAAGACTTCCACGCCGTGTGGGACGTGCCAGAACGCTGTTCGTGAACGTGTGCGAGGGCTGAGGAAATGAAGCTGCTCCAAAAGAGAGGGCAGTGCGTTTCCCTACACCCGGCATGCACAGAGGGGCTGTAACGGGCTCAGGGTCTGGACGTTGCTTAGCTGACCCAGGTGAGCCTGGGGTACTCAAGTGTTCCTGCGGGAATAGGGTGCCCAGGCTAGCCTCCTAGGTGTCCAGAAAACTGTGCTGCCGTTCAAGGAACGCAGAGCAGAGGCCAGCGCCTCATGGAAACTGCTGCACGCCTCTGCTTCTGCACGGCAAATCAGGGCCTTACTTCCAGGCATGTGTTCATGCTGGGTGTGCCGGTAGCGACATAGCAGGGTAAGATGCTGACTTTCTCCTCGAGCAGAGTGACTTCACGGACGAGGGCCTCGAAGTATTCCAAGCACACTGTTCTCTCACGGCAGCTCACACAGGGGCCGTGACAAAGTCTTCCTGGGCACTTCGGACGCACCAGCAATATTGTCCTGAGGCCGTTCGAGGACTCTGGAAATGTAGCTCTCCTCAAGGAACGCACAGTGTGTTGCCCATCCCTGGGCACGCACAGAGGGCCTCCGAGGGATGCACCAATGGGCCTCGAAGTTGCTCAGCCGGCCCACAGGGGTCTGGATGTACTCAGTGAACGTGCAGGGAAACCGAGGCCTACCCGAGGGCCCTAGGAGTCCTCAGACGTGTGCTTCCTTTAAAATAAAGCATATAAGGGACTGAGAACTCATGGAAACAGCTGCATGCCTCCCTTTCTGTACGGCTACTTAGGGCCTAACTTGGAGGCAAGTTTTCACGTTGCGATTCCCTTTAGCTCTAGAGCTTGTCAGGCTGACCACCACCGCGGCCACGGTAGCCCCTGGTTTAGACACGGCAAACTCATTTTCGCCCCACAAGCATGCTTACAGGGTTTACAGGCCTTCAAGAGCAGGGAATGGCCGGCACCTTCAACGCAGCGTGAACGCTGCCTTCAAAATGGGAAAGCAAGGCTAGCTCCAGCAGGTCCCCTCTTCCAGGGGCACACTCAGCATGCACCCCTTTGGTTTCTAACAAGTCCGAGGAGACACAGGTTACCCTGTATTTCTATCCCTGACTCAACTTCTCGAGGTGGGGTGTTGTGCATCATGCGAACTGCCTCAACGAATCAACGCCGTAAGCTGCTCCTCTGGGCCTGTGGCTCTTCGAAAGCCTGCAGTGCCACAGGAAGAACAGGACTTCAACTGCAGTAAGAACGCAAGCTGACTTCCTCTAGGAGGCACGGTGACTTCAGGCAGGACGTCGTAGATGGAATGCGGAGACGAGGGTTACCCTGAGTGCAGCTCGGGCTAGGGCAACACGTAAGACTTGCACGCCGTGTGGGACGTGCCAGAACGGTGTTCGTGAACGTGTGCGAGGGCTGAGGAAATGAAGCTGCTCCAAAAGAGAGGGCAGTGCGTTTCCCTACACCCGGCAAGCACAGAGGGGCTCTAACGGGCTCCGGGTCTGAACGTTGCTTAGGTTGCCCAGGTGAGCCTGGGGTACTCAAGTGTCCCTGCCGGGAACAGGGTGCCCAGGCTAGCCTCCTAGGTGTCCAGAAAACTGTGCTGCCGTTCAAGGAACGCAGAGCAGAGGCCAGCGCCTCATGGAAACTGCTGCACGCCTCTGCTTCTGCACGGCAAATCAGGGCCTTACTTCCAGGCATGTGTTCATGCTGGGTGTGCCGGTAGCGACATAGCAGGGTAAGATGCTGACTTTCTCCTCGAGCAGAGTGACTTTACGGACGAGGGCCTCGAAGTACTCCAAGCACAGTGTACTCTCACGGCAGCTCCACAGGGGCCATGACAAAGTCTTCCTGGGCACTTCGGACGCACCAGCAATGTTGTCCTGAGGCCGTTCGAGGACTCTGGAAATGTAGCTCTCCTCAAGGAACGTACAGTGTGTTGCCCATCACTGGGCACGCACAGAGGGCCTCCGAGGGATGCACCAATGGGCCTCGAAGTGGCTCAGCCGGCCCACAGGGGTCTGGAGGTACTCAGTGAACTTGCAGGGAAAACGAGGCCTACCCGAGAGGCCTAGGAGTCCTCAGACGTGTACTTCCTTTAAAGTAAAGCATATAAGGGATAAGAACTCATGGAAATAGCTGCATGCCTCCCTTTCTGCACGGCTACTAAGGGCCAAACCTGGAGGCAAGTTTTCACGTTGAGATTCCCTTTAGCTCTAGAGCTTGTCAGGCTGACCACCACCGCGGCCATGGAAGCCCCTGGTTTAGACAGAGCAAACTCATTTTCTCCCCGGAAGCATTCTTACACGGTGTACAGGCCTGTCAAGAGCAGGGAATGGCAGGCACCTTCAACGAAGCGTGAACGCTGCCTTCAAAATGGGAAAGCAAGGCTACTTCCAGCAGGACCCCTTTGCGAGAGGCATACACAGCATGCACCCCTGTGGTTTCTAACAAGTCCGAGGAGACACAGCTTACCCTGTGTTTCCTTCCCTGACTCAACTTCTCGAAGTAGGGTGTTCTGCATCATGCGAACTGCCTCAACCAAGGAGCGCCGTAAGCTGCTCCTCTGGGCCTGTGGCTATTCGAAAGCCTGCAGTGCCACAGGAAGATCAGAACTTCAACTGCAGTAAGAACGCAAGCTGGCTTCCTCTAGGAGGCACGGTAACTTCAGGCAGGACGTCTTAGATGGAATGCGAAGACGAGGGTTACCCTGAGTGCAGCTCAGGCTAGGGCAACGCGTAAGATTTCCACGCCGTGTGGGACGTGCCAGAACGGTGTTCGTGAACGTGTGCGAGGGCTCAGGAAATGAAGCTGCTCCAAAAGAGAGGGCAGTGCGTTTCCCTACACCCGGCATGCACAGAGGGGCTGTAACGGGCTCCGGGTCTGGACGTTGCTTAGCTGACCCAGGTGAGCCTGGGGTACTCAAGTGTTCCTGCGGGAATAGGGTGCCCAGGCTAGCCTCCTAGGTGTCCAGAAAACTGTGCTGCCGTTCACGGAACGCAGAGCAGAGGCCAGCGCCTCATGGAAACTGCTGCACGCCTCTGCTTCTGCACGGCAAATCAGGGCCTTACTTCAGGCATGTGTTCATGCTGGGTGTGCCGGTAGCATGGTAAGATGCTGACTTTCTCCTCGAGCAGAGTGACTTCACGTACGAGGGCCTCGAAGTATTCCAAGCACAGTGTTCCCTCACGGCAGCTCACACAGGGGCCGTGTCAAAGTCTTCCTGGGCACTTCGGACGCACCAGCAATGTTGTCCTGAGGCCGTTCGGGGACTCTGGTAATGTAGCTCTCCTCAAACAACGTACAGTGTGTTGCCCATCACTGGGCACGCACAGAGGGCCTCCGAGGGATGCACCAATGGGCCTCGAAGTTGCTCAGCCGGCCCACAGGGGTCTGGAGGTACTCAGTGAACTTGCAGAGTAACCCAGGCCTACCCGAGAGGCCTAGGAGTCCTCAGACGTGTGCTTCCTTTAAAATAAAGCATATAAGGGACTGAGAACTCATGGAAACAGCTGCATGCCTCCCTTTCTGCACGGCTACTAAGGGCCTAACCTGGAGGCAAGTTTTCACGTTGAGATTCCCTTTAGCTCTAGAGCTTGTCAGGCTGACCACCACCGCGGCCACGGAAGCCCCTGGTTTACACACGGCAAACTCATTTTCGCCCCGCAAGCATGCATACAGGGTTTACAGGCCTGTCAAGAGCAGGGAATGGCAGACACTTTCAATGCAGCGTGAACGCTGCCTTCAAAACGGGAAAGCAAGGCTAGTTTCAGCAGGTCCCCTTTTCAAGGGGCACACTCAGCATGCACCCCTGTGGCTTCTAAGAAGTCCGAGGAGACACAGGTTACCCTGCGTTTCCTTCCCTGACTCAACTTCTCGAAGTAGGGTGTTCTGCATCATGCAAACTGCCTCAACCAAGGAACGCCGTAAGCTGCTCCTCTGGGCCTGGGTCTATTCGAAAGCCTGCAGTGCCACAGGAAGAACAGGACTTCAACTGCAGTAAGAACGCAAGCTGACTTCCTCTAGGAGGCACGGTGACTTCAGGCAGGACGTCTTAGATGGAATGCGAAGACGAGGGTTACCCTGAGTGCAGCTCAGGCTAGGGCAACGCGTAAGACTTCCACGCCGTGTGGGACGTGCCAGAACGCTGTTCGTGAACGTGTGCGAGGGCTGAGGAAATGAAGCTGCTCCAAAAGAGAGGGCAGTGCGTTTCCCTACACCCGGCATGCACAGAGGGGCTGTAACGGGCTCAGGGTCTGGACGTTGCTTAGCTGACCCAGGTGAGCCTGGGGTACTCAAGTGTTCCTGCGGGAATAGGGTGCCCAGGCTAGCCTCCTAGGTGTCCAGAAAACTGTGCTGCCGTTCAAGGAACGCAGAGCAGAGGCCAGCGTCTCATGGAAACTGCTGCACGCCTCTGCTTCTGCACGGCAAATCAGGGCCTTACTTCCAGGCATGTGTTCATGCTGGGTGTGCCGGTAGCGACATAGCAGGGTAAGATGCTGACTTTCTCCTCGAGCAGAGTGACTTCACGGACGAGGGCCTCGAAGTATTCCAAGCACACTGTTCTCTCACGGCAGCTCACACAGGGGCCGTGACAAAGTCTTCCTGGGCACTTCGGACGCACCAGCAATATTGTCCTGAGGCCGTTCGAGGACTCTGGAAATGTAGCTCTCCTCAAGGAACGCACAGTGTGTTGCCCATCCCTGGGCACGCACAGAGGGCCTCCGAGGGATGCACCAATGGGCCTCGAAGTTGCTCAGCCGGCCCACAGGGGTCTGGATGTACTCAGTGAACGTGCAGGGAAACCGAGGCCTACCCGAGGGCCCTAGGAGTCCTCAGACGTGTGCTTCCTTTAAAATAAAGCATATAAGGGACTGAGAACTCATGGAAACAGCTGCATGCCTCCCTTTCTGTACGGCTACTTAGGGCCTAACTTGGAGGCAAGTTTTCACGTTGCGATTCCCTTTAGCTCTAGAGCTTGTCAGGCTGACCACCACCGCGGCCACGGTAGCCCCTGGTTTAGACACGGCAAACTCATTTTCGCCCCACAAGCATGCTTACAGGGTTTACAGGCCTTCAAGAGCAGGGAATGGCCGGCACCTTCAACGCAGCGTGAACGCTGCCTTCAAAATGGGAAAGCAAGGCTAGCTCCAGCAGGTCCCCTCTTCCAGGGGCACACTCAGCATGCACCCCTTTGGTTTCTAACAAGTCCGAGGAGACACAGGTTACCCTGTATTTCTATCCCTGACTCAACTTCTCGAGGTGGGGTGTTGTGCATCATGCGAACTGCCTCAACGAATCAACGCCGTAAGCTGCTCCTCTGGGCCTGTGGCTCTTCGAAAGCCTGCAGTGCCACAGGAAGAACAGGACTTCAACTGCAGTAAGAACGCAAGCTGACTTCCTCTAGGAGGCACGGTGACTTCAGGCAGGACGTCGTAGATGGAATGCGGAGACGAGGGTTACCCTGAGTGCAGCTCGGGCTAGGGCAACACGTAAGACTTGCACGCCGTGTGGGACGTGCCAGAACGGTGTTCGTGAACGTGTGCGAGGGCTGAGGAAATGAAGCTGCTCCAAAAGAGAGGGCAGTGCGTTTCCCTACACCCGGCAAGCACAGAGGGGCTCTAACGGGCTCCGGGTCTGAACGTTGCTTAGGTTGCCCAGGTGAGCCTGGGGTACTCAAGTGTCCCTGCCGGGAACAGGGTGCCCAGGCTAGCCTCCTAGGTGTCCAGAAAACTGTGCTGCCGTTCAAGGAACGCAGAGCAGAGGCCAGCGCCTCATGGAAACTGCTGCACGCCTCTGCTTCTGCACGGCAAATCAGGGCCTTACTTCCAGGCATGTGTTCATGCTGGGTGTGCCGGTAGCGACATAGCAGGGTAAGATGCTGACTTTCTCCTCGAGCAGAGTGACTTTACGGACGAGGGCCTCGAAGTACTCCAAGCACAGTGTACTCTCACGGCAGCTCCACAGGGGCCGTGACAAAGTCTTCCTGGGCACTTCGGACGCACCAGCAATGTTGTCCTGAGGCCGTTCGAGGACTCTGGAAATGTAGCTCTCCTCAAGGAACGTACAGTGTGTTGCCCATCACTGGGCACGCACAGAGGGCCTCCGAGGGATGCACCAATGGGCCTCGAAGTGGCTCAGCCGGCCCACAGGGGTCTGGAGGTACTCAGTGAACTTGCAGGGAAAACGAGGCCTACCCGAGAGGCCTAGGAGTCCTCAGACGTGTACTTCCTTTAAAGTAAAGCATATAAGGGATAAGAACTCATGGAAATAGCTGCATGCCTCCCTTTCTGCACGGCTACTAAGGGCCAAACCTGGAGGCAAGTTTTCACGTTGAGATTCCCTTTAGCTCTAGAGCTTGTCAGGCTGACCACCACCGCGGCCATGGAAGCCCCTGGTTTAGACAGAGCAAACTCATTTTCTCCCCGGAAGCATTCTTACACGGTGTACAGGCCTGTCAAGAGCAGGGAATGGCAGGCACCTTCAACGAAGCGTGAACGCTGCCTTCAAAATGGGAAAGCAAGGCTACTTCCAGCAGGACCCCTTTGCGAGAGGCATACACAGCATGCACCCCTGTGGTTTCTAACAAGTCCGAGGAGACACAGCTTACCCTGTGTTTCCTTCCCTGACTCAACTTCTCGAAGTAGGGTGTTCTGCATCATGCGAACTGCCTCAACCAAGGAGCGCCGTAAGCTGCTCCTCTGGGCCTGTGGCTATTCGAAAGCCTGCAGTGCCACAGGAAGATCAGAACTTCAACTGCAGTAAGAACGCAAGCTGGCTTCCTCTAGGAGGCACGGTAACTTCAGGCAGGACGTCTTAGATGGAATGCGAAGACGAGGGTTACCCTGAGTGCAGCTCAGGCTAGGGCAACGCGTAAGATTTCCACGCCGTATGGGACGTGCCAGAACGGTGTTCGTGAACGTGTGCGAGGGCTCAGGAAATGAAGCTACTCCAAAAGAGAGGGCAGTGCGTTTCCCTACACCCGGCATGCACAGAGGGGCTGTAACGGGCTCAGGGTCTGGACGTTGCTTAGCTGACCCAGGTGAGCCTGGGGTACTCAAGTGTTCCTGCGGGAATAGGGTGCCCAGGCTAGCCTCCTAGGTGTCCAGAAAACTGTGCTGCCGTTCACGGAACGCAGAGCAGAGGCCAGCGCCTCATGGAAACTGCTGCACGCCTCTGCTTCTGCACGGCAAATCAGGGCCTTACTTCAGGCATGTGTTCATGCTGGGTGTGCCGGTAGCGATATAGCATGGTAAGATGCTGACTTTCTCCTCGAGCAGAGTGACTTCACGTACGAGGGCCTCGAAGTATTCCAAGCACAGTGTTCCCTCACGGCAGCTCACACAGGGGCCGTGTCAAAGTCTTCCTGGGCACTTCGGACGCACCAGCAATGTTGTCCTGAGGCCGTTCGGGGACTCTGGTAATGTAGCTCTCCTCAAACAACGTACAGTGTGTTGCCCATCACTGGGCACGCACAGAGGGCCTCCGAGGGATGCACCAATGGGCCTCGAAGTTGCGCAGCCGGCCCACAGGGGTCTGGAGGTACTCAGTGAACTTGCAGAGTAACCCAGGCCTACCCGAGAGGCCTAGGAGTCCTCAGACGTGTGCTTCCTTTAAAATAAAGCATATAAGGGACTGAGAACTCATGGAAACAGCTGCATGCCTCCCTTTCTGCACGGCTACTAAGGGCCTAACCTGGAGGCAAGTTTTCACGTTGAGATTCCCTTTAGCTCTAGAGCTTGTCAGGCTGACCACCACCGCGGCCACGGAAGCCCCTGGTTTACACACGGCAAACTCATTTTCGCCCCGCAAGCATGCATACGGGGTTTACAGGCCTGTCAAGAGCAGGGAATGGCAGACACTTTCAATGCAGCGTGAACGCTGCCTTCAAAACGGGAAAGCAAGGCTAGTTTCAGCAGGTCCCCTTTTCAAGGGGCACACTCAGCATGCACCCCTGTGGCTTCTAAGAAGTCCGAGGAGACACAGGTTACCCTGCGTTTCCTTCCCTGACTCAACTTCTCGAAGTAGGGTGTTCTGCATCATGCAAACTGCCTCAACCAAGGAACGCCGTAAGCTGCTCCTCTGGGCCTGGGTCTATTCGAAAGCCTGCAGTGCCACAGGAAGAACAGGACTTCAACTGCAGTAAGAACGCAAGCTGACTTCCTCTAGGAGGCACGGTGACTTCAGGCAGGACGTCTTAGATGGAATGCGAAGACGAGGGTTACCCTGAGTGCAGCTCAGGCTAGGGCAACGCGTAAGACTTCCACGCCGTGTGGGACGTGCCAGAACGCTGTTCGTGAACGTGTGCGAGGGCTGAGGAAATGAAGCTGCTCCAAAAGAGAGGGCAGTGCGTTTCCCTACACCCGGCATGCACAGAGGGGCTGTAACGGGCTCAGGGTCTGGACGTTGCTTAGCTGACCCAGGTGAGCCTGGGGTACTCAAGTGTTCCTGCGGGAATAGGGTGCCCAGGCTAGCCTCCTAGGTGTCCAGAAAACTGTGCTGCCGTTCAAGGAACGCAGAGCAGAGGCCAGCGCCTCATGGAAACTGCTGCACGCCTCTGCTTCTGCACGGCAAATCAGGGCCTTACTTCCAGGCATGTGTTCATGCTGGGTGTGCCGGTAGCGACATAGCAGGGTAAGATGCTGACTTTCTCCTCGAGCAGAGTGACTTCACGGACGAGGGCCTCGAAGTATTCCAAGCACACTGTTCTCTCACGGCAGCTCACACAGGGGCCGTGACAAAGTCTTCCTGGGCACTTCGGACGCACCAGCAATATTGTCCTGAGGCCGTTCGAGGACTCTGGAAATGTAGCTCTCCTCAAGGAACGCACAGTGTGTTGCCCATCCCTGGGCACGCACAGAGGGCCTCCGAGGGATGCACCAATGGGCCTCGAAGTTGCTCAGCCGGCCCACAGGGGTCTGGATGTACTCAGTGAACGTTCAGGGAAACCGAGGCCTACCCGAGGGCCCTAGGAGTCCTCAGACGTGTGCTTCCTTTAAAATAAAGCATATAAGGGACTGAGAACTCATGGAAACAGCTGCATGCCTCCCTTTCTGCACGGCTACTAAGGGCCTAACCTGGAGGCAAGTTTTCACGTTGAGATTCCCTTTAGCTCTAGAGCTTGTCAGGCTGACCACCACCGCGGCCACGGAAGCCCCTGGTTTACACACGGCCAACTCATTTTCGCCCCGCAAGCATGCATACAGGGTTTACAGGCCTGTCAAGAGCAGGGAATGGCAGACACTTTCAATGCAGCGTGAACGCTGCCTTCAAAACGGGAAAGCAAGGCTAGTTTCAGCAGGTCCCCTTTTCAAGGGGCACACTCAGCATGCACCCCTGTGGCTTCTAAGAAGTCCGAGGAGACACAGGTTACCCTGCGTTTCCTTCCCTGACTCAACTTCTCGAAGTAGGGTGTTCTGCATCATGCAAACTGCCTCAACCAAGGAACGCCGTAAGCTGCTCCTCTGGGCCTGGGTCTATTCGAAAGCCTGCAGTGCCACAGGAAGAACAGGACTTCAACTGCAGTAAGAACGCAAGCTGACTTCCTCTAGGAGGCACGGTGGCTTCAGGCAGGACGTCTTAGATGGAATGCGAAGACGAGGGTTACCCTGAGTGCAGCTCAGGCTAGGGCAACGCGTAAGACTTCCACGCCGTGTGGGACGTGCCAGAACGCTGTTCGTGAACGTGTGCGAGGGCTGAGGAAATGAAGCTGCTCCAAAAGAGAGGGCAGTGCGTTTCCCTACACCCGGCATGCACAGAGGGGCTGTAACGGGCTCAGGGTCTGGACGTTGCTTAGCTGACCCAGGTGAGCCTGGGGTACTCAAGTGTTCCTGCGGGAATAGGGTGCCCAGGCTAGCCTCCTAGGTGTCCAGAAAACTGTGCTGCCGTTCAAGGAACGCAGAGCAGAGGCCAGCGCCTCATGGAAACTGCTGCACGCCTCTGCTTCTGCACGGCAAATCAGGGCCTTACTTCCAGGCATGTGTTCATGCTGGGTGTGCCGGTAGCGACATAGCAGGGTAAGATGCTGACTTTCTCCTCGAGCAGAGTGACTTCACGGACGAGGGCCTCGAAGTATTCCAAGCACACTGTTCTCTCACGGCAGCTCACACAGGGGCCGTGACAAAGTCTTCCTGGGCACTTCGGACGCACCAGCAATATTGTCCTGAGGCCGTTCGAGGACTCTGGAAATGTAGCTCTCCTCAAGGAACGCACAGTGTGTTGCCCATCCCTGGGCACGCACAGAGGGCCTCCGAGGGATGCACCAATGGGCCTCGAAGTTGCTCAGCCGGCCCACAGGGGTCTGGATGTACTCAGTGAACGTTCAGGGAAACCGAGGCCTACCCGAGGGCCCTAGGAGTCCTCAGACGTGTGCTTCCTTTAAAATAAAGCATATAAGGGACTGAGAACTCATGGAAACAGCTGCATGCCTCCATTTCTGTACGGCTACTTAGGGCCTAACTTGGAGGCAAGTTTTCACGTTGCGATTCCCTTTAGCTCTAGAGCTTGTCAGGCTGACCACCACCGCGGCCACGGTAGCCCCTGGTTTAGACACGGCAAACTCATTTTCGCCCCACAAGCATGCTTACAGGGTTTACAGGCCTTCAAGAGCAGGGAATGGCCGGCACCTTCAACGCAGCGTGAACGCTGCCTTCAAAATGGGAAAGCAAGGCTAGCTCCAGCAGGTCCCCTCTTCCAGGGGCACACTCAGCATGCACCCCTTTGGTTTCTAACAAGTCCGAGGAGACACAGGTTACCCTGTATTTCTATCCCTGACTCAACTTCTCGAGGTGGGGTGTTGTGCATCATGCGAACTGCCTCAACGAATCAACGCCGTAAGCTGCTCCTCTGGGCCTGTGGCTCTTCGAAAGCCTGCAGTGCCACAGGAAGAACAGGACTTCAACTGCAGTAAGAACGCAAGCCGACTTCCTCTAGGAGGCACGGTGACTTCAGGCAGGACGTCTTAGATGGAATGCGAAGACGAGGGTTACCCCGAGTGCAGCTCGGGCTGGGGCAACGCGTAAGACTTGCACGCCGTGTGGGACGTGCCAGAACGGTGTTCGTGAAAGTGTGCGAGGGCTGAGGAAATGAAGCTGCTCCAAAAGAGAGGGCAGTGCGTTTCCCTACACCCGGCAAGTACAGAGGGGCTCTAACGGGCTCCGGGCCTGGACGTTGCTGAGCTGGCCCAGGTGAGCCTGGGGTACTCAAGTGTCCCTGCCGGGAACAGGGTGCCCAGGCTAGCCTCCTAGGTGTCCAGAAAACTGTGCTGCCGTTCAATGAACGCAGAGCAGAGGCCAGCGCCTCATGGAAACTGCTGCACGCCTCTGCTTCTGCACGGCAAATCAGGACCTTACTTCCAGGCATGTGTTCATGCTGGGTGTGCCGGTAGTGACGTAGCAGGGTAAGATGCTGACTTTCTCCTCGAACAGAGTGACTTCACGGACGAGGGCCTCGAAGTATTCCAAGCACAGTGTTCTCTCACGGCAGCTCACACAGGGGTCGTGACAAAGTCTTCCTGGGCACTTCGGACGCACCAGCAATGTTGTCCTGAGGCCCTTCGGGGACTCTGGAAATGTAGCTCTCTTCAAGGAACGTACAGTGTGTTGCCCATCACTGGGCACACACAGAGGGCCTCCGAGGGATGCACCAATGGGCCTCGAAGTTGCTCAGCCGGCCCACAGGGGTCTGGAGGTACTCAGTGAACTTGCAGGGAAACCGAGGCCTACCCGAGAGACCTAGGAGTCCTCAGAAGTGTGCTTCCTTTAAAATAAAGCATATAAGGGACTGAGAACTCATGGAAATAGCTGCATGCCTTCCTTTCTGCACGGCTACTAAGGGCTTAACCTGGAGGCAAGTTTCCACGTTGAGATTCCCTTTAGCTCTAGAGCTTGTCAGGCTGACCTCCACCGCGGCCACGGGAGCCCCTGGTTTAGACAGGGCCAACACATTTTCGCCCCACAAGCATGCTTACAGGGTTTACAGGCCTGTCAAGAGCAGGGAACGGCAGGCACCTTCAACGCAGCGTGAACGCTGCCTTCAAAATGGGCAAGCAAGGCTAGCTCCAGCAGGTCCCCTCTTCCAGGGGCACACTCAGCATGCACCCCTGTGGTTTCTAACAAGTCCGAGGAGACACAGGTTACCCTGTGTTTCCTTCCCTGACTCAACTTCTCGAGGTGGGGTGTTCTGCATCATGCGAACTGCCTCAACCAAGGAACGCCGTAAGCTGCTCCTCTGGGCCTGTGGCTCTTCGAAAGCCTGCAGTGCCACAGGAAGAACAGGACTTCAACTGCAGTAAGAACGCAAGCCGACTTCCTCTAGGAGGCACGGCGACTTCAGGCAGGACGTCTTAGATGGAATGCGAAGACGAGGGTTACCCCGAGTGCAGCTCGGGCTAGGGCAACGCGTAAGACTTGCACGCCGTGTGGGACGTGCCAGAACGGTGTTCGTGAACGTGTGCGAGGGCTGAGGAAATGAAGCTGCTCCAAAAGAGAGGGCAGTGCGTTTCCCTACACCCGGCAAGCACAGAGGGGCTCTAACGGGCTCCGGGCCTGGGCGTTGCTTAGCTGGCACAGGTGAGCCTGGGGTACTCAAGTGTCCCTGCCGGGAACAGGGTGCCCAGGCTAGCCTCCTAGGTGTCCAGAAAACTGTGCTGCCTTTCAAGGAATGCAGAGCAGAGGCCTGCGCCTCATGGAAACTGCTGCACGCCTCTGCTTCTGCACGGCAAATCAGGACCTTACTTCCAGGCATGTGTTCATGCTGGGTGTGCCGGTAGCGACGTAGCAGGGTAAGATGCTGACTTTCTCCTCGAGCAGAGTGACTTCACGGACGAGGGCCTCGAAGTATTCCAAGCACAGTGTTCTCTCACGGCAGCTCACACAGGGGTCGTGACAAAGTCTTCCTGGGCACTTCGGACGCACCAGCAATGTTGTCCTGAGGCCGTTCGGGGACTCTGGAAATGTAGATCTCCTCAAGCAACGTACAGTGTGTTGCCCATCACTGGGCACGCACACAGGGCCTCCGAGGGATGCACCAATGGGCCTCGAAGTTGCTCAGCCGGCCCACAGGGGTCTGGAGGTACTCAGTGAACTTGCAGGGAAACCGAGGCCTACCCGAGAGGCCTAGGAGTCCTCAGACGTGTGCTTCCTTTAAAATAAAGCATATAAGGGACTGAGAACTCATGGAAACAGCTGCATGCCTCCCTTTCTGCACGGCTACTAAAGGCCTAACCTGGAGGCAAGTTTCCACGTTCAGATTCCCTTTAGCTCTAGAGCTTGTCAGGCTGACCACCACCGCGGCCACGGAAGCCCCTGGTTTAGACAGAGCCAACTCATTTTCGCCACACAAGCATGCTTACAGGGTTAACAGGCCTTCAAGTGCAGGGAACGGCAGGCACCTTCAACGCAGCGTGAACGCTGCCTTCAAAATGGGCAAGCAAGGCTAGCTCCAGCAGGTCCCCTCTTCCAGGGGCACACTCAGCATGCACCCCTGTGGTTTCTAACAAGTCCGAGGAGACACAGGTTACCCTGTGTTTCCTTCCCTGACTCAACTTCTCGAGGTGGGGTGTTCTGCATCATGCGAACTGCCTCAACCATGGAACGCCGTAAGCTGCTCCTCTGGGCCTGTGGCTCTTCGAAAGCCTGCAGTGCCACAGGAAGAACAGGACTTCAACTGCAGTAAGAACGCAAGCTGACTTCCTCTAGGAGGCACGGTGACTTCAGGCAGGACGTCTTAGATGGAATGCGAAGACGAGGGTTACCCTGAGTGCAGCTCAGGCTAGGGCAACGCGTAAGACTTCCACGCCGTGTGGGACGTGCCAGAACGCTGTTCGTGAACGTGTGCGAGGGCTGAGGAAATGAAGCTGCTCCAAAAGAGAGGGCAGTGCGTTTCCCTACACCCGGCATGCACAGAGGGGCTGTAACGGGCTCAGGGTCTGGACGTTGCTTAGCTGACCCAGGTGAGCCTGGGGTACTCAAGTGTTCCTGCGGGAATAGGGTGCCCAGGCTAGCCTCCTAGGTGTCCAGAAAACTGTGCTGCCGTTCAAGGAACGCAGAGCAGAGGCCAGCGCCTCATGGAAACTGCTGCACGCCTCTGCTTCTGCACGGCAAATCAGGGCCTTACTTCCAGGCATGTGTTCATGCTGGGTGTGCCGGTAGCGACATAGCAGGGTAAGATGCTGACTTTCTCCTCGAGCAGAGTGACTTCACGGACGAGGGCCTCGAAGTATTCCAAGCACACTGTTCTCTCACGGCAGCTCACACAGGGGCCGTGACAAAGTCTTCCTGGGCACTTCGGACGCACCAGCAATATTGTCCTGAGGCCGTTCGAGGACTCTGGAAATGTAGCTCTCCTCAAGGAACGCACAGTGTGTTGCCCATCCCTGGGCACGCACAGAGGGCCTCCGAGGGATGCACCAATGGGCCTCGAAGTTGCTCAGCCGGCCCACAGGGGTCTGGATGTACTCAGTGAACGTGCAGGGAAACCGAGGCCTACCCGAGGGCCCTAGGAGTCCTCAGACGTGTGCTTCCTTTAAAATAAAGCATATAAGGGACTGAGAACTCATGGAAACAGCTGCATGCCTCCCTTTCTGTACGGCTACTTAGGGCCTAACTTGGAGGCAAGTTTTCACGTTGCGATTCCCTTTAGCTCTAGAGCTTGTCAGGCTGACCACCACCGCGGCCACGGTAGCCCCTGGTTTAGACACGGCAAACTCATTTTCGCCCCACAAGCATGCTTACAGGGTTTACAGGCCTTCAAGAGCAGGGAATGGCCGGCACCTTCAACGCAGCGTGAACGCTGCCTTCAAAATGGGAAAGCAAGGCTAGCTCCAGCAGGTCCCCTCTTCCAGGGGCACACTCAGCATGCACCCCTTTGGTTTCTAACAAGTCCGAGGAGACACAGGTTACCCTGTATTTCTATCCCTGACTCAACTTCTCGAGGTGGGGTGTTGTGCATCATGCGAACTGCCTCAACGAATCAACGCCGTAAGCTGCTCCTCTGGGCCTGTGGCTCTTCGAAAGCCTGCAGTGCCACAGGAAGAACAGGACTTCAACTGCAGTAAGAACGCAAGCTGACTTCCTCTAGGAGGCACGGTGACTTCAGGCAGGACGTCGTAGATGGAATGCGGAGACGAGGGTTACCCTGAGTGCAGCTCGGGCTAGGGCAACACGTAAGACTTGCACACCGTGTGGGACGTGCCAGAACGGTGTTCGTGAACGTGTGCGAGGGCTGAGGAAATGAAGCTGCTCCAAAAGAGAGGGCAGTGCGTTTCCCTACACCCGGCAAGCACAGAGGGGCTCTAACGGGCTCCGGGTCTGAACGTTGCTTAGGTTGCCCAGGTGAGCCTGGGGTACTCAAGTGTCCCTGCCGGGAACAGGGTGCCCAGGCTAGCCTCCTAGGTGTCCAGAAAACTGTGCTGCCGTTCAAGGAACGCAGAGCAGAGGCCAGCGCCTCATGGAAACTGCTGCACGCCTCTGCTTCTGCACGGCAAATCAGGGCCTTACTTCCAGGCATGTGTTCATGCTGGGTGTGCCGGTAGCGACATAGCAGGGTAAGATGCTGACTTTCTCCTCGAGCAGAGTGACTTTACGGACGAGGGCCTCGAAGTACTCCAAGCACAGTGTACTCTCACGGCAGCTCCACAGGGGCCATGACAAAGTCTTCCTGGGCACTTCGGACGCACCAGCAATGTTGTCCTGAGGCCGTTCGAGGACTCTGGAAATGTAGCTCTCCTCAAGGAACGTACAGTGTGTTGCCCATCACTGGGCACGCACAGAGGGCCTCCGAGGGATGCACCAATGGGCCTCGAAGTGGCTCAGCCGGCCCACAGGGGTCTGGAGGTACTCAGTGAACTTGCAGGGAAAACGAGGCCTACCCGAGAGGCCTAGGAGTCCTCAGACGTGTACTTCCTTTAAAGTAAAGCATATAAGGGATAAGAACTCATGGAAATAGCTGCATGCCTCCCTTTCTGCACGGCTACTAAGGGCCAAACCTGGAGGCAAGTTTTCACGTTGAGATTCCCTTTAGCTCTAGAGCTTGTCAGGCTGACCACCACCGCGGCCATGGAAGCCCCTGGTTTAGACAGAGCAAACTCATTTTCTCCCCGGAAGCATTCTTACACGGTGTACAGGCCTGTCAAGAGCAGGGAATGGCAGGCACCTTCAACGAAGCGTGAACGCTGCCTTCAAAATGGGAAAGCAAGGCTACTTCCAGCAGGACCCCTTTGCGAGAGGCATACACAGCATGCACCCCTGTGGTTTCTAACAAGTCCGAGGAGACACAGCTTACCCTGTGTTTCCTTCCCTGACTCAACTTCTCGAAGTAGGGTGTTCTGCATCATGCGAACTGCCTCAACCAAGGAGCGCCGTAAGCTGCTCCTCTGGGCCTGTGGCTATTCGAAAGCCTGCAGTGCCACAGGAAGATCAGAACTTCAACTGCAGTAAGAACGCAAGCTGGCTTCCTCTAGGAGGCACGGTAACTTCAGGCAGGACGTCTTAGATGGAATGCGAAGACGAGGGTTACCCTGAGTGCAGCTCAGGCTAGGGCAACGCGTAAGATTTCCACGCCGTGTGGGACGTGCCAGAACGGTGTTCGTGAACGTGTGCGAGGGCTCAGGAAATGAAGCTGCTCCAAAAGAGAGGGCAGTGCGTTTCCCTACACCCGGCATGCACAGAGGGGCTGTAACGGGCTCCGGGTCTGGACGTTGCTTAGCTGACCCAGGTGAGCCTGGGGTACTCAAGTGTTCCTGCGGGAATAGGGTGCCCAGGCTAGCCTCCTAGGTGTCCAGAAAACTGTGCTGCCGTTCACGGAACGCAGAGCAGAGGCCAGCGCCTCATGGAAACTGCTGCACGCCTCTGCTTCTGCACGGCAAATCAGGGCCTTACTTCAGGCATGTGTTCATGCTGGGTGTGCCGGTAGCGATATAGCAGGGTAAGATGCTGACTTTCTCCTCGAGCAGAGTGACTTCACGTACGAGGGCCTCGAAGTATTCCAAGCACAGTGTTCCCTCACGGCAGCTCACACAGGGGCCGTGTCAAAGTCTTCCTGGGCACTTCGGACGCACCAGCAATGTTGTCCTGAGGCCGTTCGGGGACTCTGGTAATGTAGCTCTCCTCAAACAACGTACAGTGTGTTGCCCATCACTGGGCACGCACAGAGGGCCTCCGAGGGATGCACCAATGGGCCTCGAAGTTGCTCAGCCGGCCCACAGGGGTCTGGAGGTACTCAGTGAACTTGCAGAGTAACCCAGGCCTACCCGAGAGGCCTAGGAGTCCTCAGACGTGTGCTTCCTTTAAAATAAAGCATATAAGGGACTGAGAACTCATGGAAACAGCTGCATGCCTCCCTTTCTGCACGGCTACTAAGGGCCTAACCTGGAGGCAAGTTTTCACGTTGAGATTCCCTTTAGCTCTAGAGCTTGTCAGGCTGACCACCACCGCGGCCACGGAAGCCCCTGGTTTACACACGGCAAACTCATTTTCGCCCCGCAAGCATGCATACGGGGTTTACAGGCCTGTCAAGAGCAGGGAATGGCAGACACTTTCAATGCAGCGTGAACGCTGCCTTCAAAACGGGAAAGCAAGGCTAGTTTCAGCAGGTCCCCTTTTCAAGGGGCACACTCAGCATGCACCCCTGTGGCTTCTAAGAAGTCCGAGGAGACACAGGTTACCCTGCGTTTCCTTCCCTGACTCAACTTCTCGAAGTAGGGTGTTCTGCATCATGCAAACTGCCTCAACCAAGGAACGCCGTAAGCTGCTCCTCTGGGCCTGGGTCTATTCGAAAGCCTGCAGTGCCACAGGAAGTACAGGACTTCAACTGCAGTAAGAACGCAAGCTGACTTCCTCTAGGAGGCACGGTGGCTTCAGGCAGGACGTCTTAGATGGAATGCGAAGACGAGGGTTACCCTGAGTGCAGCTCAGGCTAGGGCAACGCGTAAGACTTCCACGCCGTGTGGGACGTGCCAGAACGCTGTTCGTGAACGTGTGCGAGGGCTGAGGAAATGAAGCTGCTCCAAAAGAGAGGGCAGTGCGTTTCCCTACACCCGGCATGCACAGAGGGGCTGTAACGGGCTCAGGGTCTGGACGTTGCTTAGCTGACCCAGGTGAGCCTGGGGTACTCAAGTGTTCCTGCGGGAATAGGGTGCCCAGGCTAGCCTCCTAGGTGTCCAGAAAACTGTGCTGCCGTTCAAGGAACGCAGAGCAGAGGCCAGCGCCTCATGGAAACTGCTGCACGCCTCTGCTTCTGCACGGCAAATCAGGGCCTTACTTCCAGGCATGTGTTCATGCTGGGTGTGCCGGTAGCGACATAGCAGGGTAAGATGCTGACTTTCTCCTCGAGCAGAGTGACTTCACGGACGAGGGCCTCGAAGTATTCCAAGCACACTGTTCTCTCACGGCAGCTCACACAGGGGCCGTGACAAAGTCTTCCTGGGCACTTCGGACGCACCAGCAATATTGTCCTGAGGCCGTTCGAGGACTCTGGAAATGTAGCTCTCCTCAAGGAACGCACAGTGTGTTGCCCATCCCTGGGCACGCACAGAGGGCCTCCGAGGGATGCACCAATGGGCCTCGAAGTTGCTCAGCCGGCCCACAGGGGTCTGGATGTACTCAGTGAACGTGCAGGGAAACCGAGGCCTACCCGAGGGCCCTAGGAGTCCTCAGACGTGTGCTTCCTTTAAAATAAAGCATATAAGGGACTGAGAACTCATGGAAACAGCTGCATGCCTCCATTTCTGTACGGCTACTTAGGGCCTAACTTGGAGGCAAGTTTTCACGTTGCGATTCCCTTTAGCTCTAGAGCTTGTCAGGCTGACCACCACCGCGGCCACGGTAGCCCCTGGTTTAGACACGGCAAACTCATTTTCGCCCCACAAGCATGCTTACAGGGTTTACAGGCCTTCAAGAGCAGGGAATGGCCGGCACCTTCAACGCAGCGTGAACGCTGCCTTCAAAATGGGAAAGCAAGGCTAGCTCCAGCAGGTCCCCTCTTCCAGCGGCACACTCAGCATGCACCCCTTTGGTTTCTAACAAGTCCGAGGAGACACAGGTTACCCTGTATTTCTATCCCTGACTCAACTTCTCGAGGTGGGGTGTTGTGCATCATGCGAACTGCCTCAACGAATCAACGCCGTAAGCTGCTCCTCTGGGCCTGTGGCTCTTCGAAAGCCTGCAGTGCCACAGGAAGAACAGGACTTCAACTGCAGTAAGAACGCAAGCCGACTTCCTCTAGGAGGCACGGTGACTTCAGGCAGGACGTCTTAGATGGAATGCGAAGACGAGGGTTACCCCGAGTGCAGCTCGGGCTAGGGCAACGCGTAAGACTTGCACGCCGTGTGGGACGTGCCAGAACGGTGTTCGTGAAAGTGTGCGAGGGCTGAGGAAATGAAGCTGCTCCAAAAGAGAGGGCAGTGCGTTTCCCTACACCCGGCAAGTACAGAGGGGCTCTAACGGGCTCCGGGCCTGGACGTTGCTGAGCTGGCCCAGGTGAGCCTGGGGTACTCAAGTGTCCCTGCCGGGAACAGGGTGCCCAGGCTAGCCTCCTAGGTGTCCAGAAAACTGTGCTGCCGTTCAATGAACGCAGAGCAGAGGCCAGCGCCTCATGGAAACTGCTGCACGCCTCTGCTTCTGCACGGCAAATCAGGGCCTTACTTCCAGGCATGTGTTCATGCTGGGTGTGCCGGTAGCGACATAGCAGGGTAAGATGCTGACTTTCTCCTCGAGCAGAGTGACTTTACGGACGAGGGCCTCGAAGTACTCCAAGCACAGTGTACTCTCACGGCAGCTCCACAGGGGCCATGACAAAGTCTTCCTGGGCACTTCGGACGCACCAGCAATATTGTCCTGAGGCCGTTCGAGGACTCTGGAAATGTAGCTCTCTTCAAGGAACGTACAGTGTGTTGCCCATCACTGGGCACACACAGAGGGCCTCCGAGGGATGCACCAATGGGCCTCGAAGTTGCTCAGCCGGCCCACAGGGGTCTGGAGGTACTCAGTGAACTTGCAGGGAAACCGAGGCCTACCCGAGAGACCTAGGAGTCCTCAGAAGTGTGCTTCCTTTAAAATAAAGCATATAAGGGACTGAGAACTCATGGAAATAGCTGCATGCCTTCCTTTCTGCACGGCTACTAAGGGCTTAACCTGGAGGCAAGTTTCCACGTTGAGATTCCCTTTAGCTCTAGAGCTTGTCAGGCTGACCTCCACCGCGGCCACGGGAGCCCCTGGTTTAGACAGGGCCAACACATTTTCGCCCCACAAGCATGCTTACAGGGTTTACAGGCCTGTCAAGAGCAGGGAACGGCAGGCACCTTCAACGCAGCGTGAACGCTGCCTTCAAAATGGGCAAGCAAGGCTAGCTCCAGCAGGTCCCCTCTTCCAGGGGCACACTCAGCATGCACCCCTGTGGTTTCTAACAAGTCCGAGGAGACACAGGTTACCCTGTGTTTCCTTCCCTGACTCAACTTCTCGAGGTGGGGTGTTCTGCATCATGCGAACTGCCTCAACCAAGGAACGCCGTAAGCTGCTCCTCTGGGCCTGTGGCTCTTCGAAAGCCTGCAGTGCCACAGGAAGAACAGGACTTCAACTGCAGTAAGAACGCAAGCCGACTTCCTCTAGGAGGCACGGCGACTTCAGGCAGGACGTCTTAGATGGAATGCGAAGACGAGGGTTACCCCGAGTGCAGCTCGGGCTAGGGCAACGCGTAAGACTTGCACGCCGTGTGGGACGTGCCAGAACGGTGTTCGTGAACGTGTGCGAGGGCTGAGGAAATGAAGCTGCTCCAAAAGAGAGGGCAGTGCGTTTCCCTACACCCGGCAAGCACAGAGGGGCTCTAACGGGCTCCGGGCCTGGGCGTTGCTTAGCTGGCACAGGTGAGCCTGGGGTACTCAAGTGTCCCTGCCGGGAACAGGGTGCCCAGGCTAGCCTCCTAGGTGTCCAGAAAACTGTGCTGCCTTTCAAGGAATGCAGAGCAGAGGCCTGCGCCTCATGGAAACTGCTGCACGCCTCTGCTTCTGCACGGCAAATCAGGACCTTACTTCCAGGCATGTGTTCATGCTGGGTGTGCCGGTAGCGACGTAGCAGGGTAAGATGCTGACTTTCTCCTCGAGCAGAGTGACTTCACGGACGAGGGCCTCGAAGTATTCCAAGCACAGTGTTCTCTCACGGCAGCTCACACAGGGGTCGTGACAAAGTCTTCCTGGGCACTTCGGACGCACCAGCAATGTTGTCCTGAGGCCGTTCGGGGACTCTGGAAATGTAGATCTCCTCAAGCAACGTACAGTGTGTTGCCCATCACTGGGCACGCACACAGGGCCTCCGAGGGATGCACCAATGGGCCTCGAAGTTGCTCAGCCGGCCCACAGGGGTCTGGAGGTACTCAGTGAACTTGCAGGGAAACCGAGGCCTACCCGAGAGGCCTAGGAGTCCTCAGACGTGTGCTTCCTTTAAAATAAAGCATATAAGGGACTGAGAACTCATGGAAACAGCTGCATGCCTCCCTTTCTGCACGGCTACTAAAGGCCTAACCTGGAGGCAAGTTTCCACGTTCAGATTCCCTTTAGCTCTAGAGCTTGTCAGGCTGACCACCACCGCGGCCACGGAAGCCCCTGGTTTAGACAGAGCCAACTCATTTTCGCCACACAAGCATGCTTACAGGGTTAACAGGCCTTCAAGTGCAGGGAACGGCAGGCACCTTCAACGCAGCGTGAACGCTGCCTTCAAAATGGGCAAGCAAGGCTAGCTCCAGCAGGTCCCCTCTTCCAGGGGCACACTCAGCATGCACCCCTGTGGTTTCTAACAAGTCCGAGGAGACACAGGTTACCCTGTGTTTCCTTCCCTGACTCAACTTCTCGAGGTGGGGTGTTCTGCATCATGCGAACTGCCTCAACCATGGAACGCCGTAAGCTGCTCCTCTGGGCCTGTGGCTCTTCGAAAGCCTGCAGTGCCACAGGAAGAACAGGACTTCAACTGCAGTAAGAACGCAAGCTGACTTCCTCTAGGAGGCACGGTGACTTCAGGCAGGACGTCTTAGATGGAATGCGAAGACGAGGGTTACCCTGAGTGCAGCTCAGGCTAGGGCAACGCGTAAGACTTCCACGCCGTGTGGGACGTGCCAGAACGCTGTTCGTGAACGTGTGCGAGGGCTGAGGAAATGAAGCTGCTCCAAAAGAGAGGGCAGTGCGTTTCCCTACACCCGGCATGCACAGAGGGGCTGTAACGGGCTCAGGGTCTGGACGTTGCTTAGCTGACCCAGGTGAGCCTGGGGTACTCAAGTGTTCCTGCGGGAATAGGGTGCCCAGGCTAGCCTCCTAGGTGTCCAGAAAACTGTGCTGCCGTTCAAGGAACGCAGAGCAGAGGCCAGCGCCTCATGGAAACTGCTGCACGCCTCTGCTTCTGCACGGCAAATCAGGGCCTTACTTCCAGGCATGTGTTCATGCTGGGTGTGCCGGTAGCGACATAGCAGGGTAAGATGCTGACTTTCTCCTCGAGCAGAGTGACTTCACGGACGAGGGCCTCGAAGTATTCCAAGCACACTGTTCTCTCACGGCAGCTCACACAGGGGCCGTGACAAAGTCTTCCTGGGCACTTCGGACGCACCAGCAATATTGTCCTGAGGCCGTTCGAGGACTCTGGAAATGTAGCTCTCCTCAAGGAACGCACAGTGTGTTGCCCATCCCTGGGCACGCACAGAGGGCCTCCGAGGGATGCACCAATGGGCCTCGAAGTTGCTCAGCCGGCCCACAGGGGTCTGGATGTACTCAGTGAACGTGCAGGGAAACCGAGGCCTACCCGAGGGCCCTAGGAGTCCTCAGACGTGTGCTTCCTTTAAAATAAAGCATATAAGGGACTGAGAACTCATGGAAACAGCTGCATGCCTCCCTTTCTGTACGGCTACTTAGGGCCTAACTTGGAGGCAAGTTTTCACGTTGCGATTCCCTTTAGCTCTAGAGCTTGTCAGGCTGACCACCACCGCGGCCACGGTAGCCCCTGGTTTAGACACGGCAAACTCATTTTCGCCCCACAAGCATGCTTACAGGGTTTACAGGCCTTCAAGAGCAGGGAATGGCCGGCACCTTCAACGCAGCGTGAACGCTGCCTTCAAAATGGGAAAGCAAGGCTAGCTCCAGCAGGTCCCCTCTTCCAGGGGCACACTCAGCATGCACCCCTTTGGTTTCTAACAAGTCCGAGGAGACACAGGTTACCCTGTATTTCTATCCCTGACTCAACTTCTCGAGGTGGGGTGTTGTGCATCATGCGAACTGCCTCAACGAATCAACGCCGTAAGCTGCTCCTCTGGGCCTGTGGCTCTTCGAAAGCCTGCAGTGCCACAGGAAGAACAGGACTTCAACTGCAGTAAGAACGCAAGCTGACTTCCTCTAGGAGGCACGGTGACTTCAGGCAGGACGTCGTAGATGGAATGCGGAGACGAGGGTTACCCTGAGTGCAGCTCGGGCTAGGGCAACACGTAAGACTTGCACACCGTGTGGGACGTGCCAGAACGGTGTTCGTGAACGTGTGCGAGGGCTGAGGAAATGAAGCTGCTCCAAAAGAGAGGGCAGTGCGTTTCCCTACACCCGGCAAGCACAGAGGGGCTCTAACGGGCTCCGGGTCTGAACGTTGCTTAGGTTGCCCAGGTGAGCCTGGGGTACTCAAGTGTCCCTGCCGTGAACAGGGTGCCCAGGCTAGCCTCCTAGGTGTCCAGAAAACTGTGCTGCCGTTCAAGGAACGCAGAGCAGAGGCCAGCGCCTCATGGAAACTGCTGCACGCCTCTGCTTCTGCACGGCAAATCAGGGCCTTACTTCCAGGCATGTGTTCATGCTGGGTGTGCCGGTAGCGACATAGCAGGGTAAGATGCTGACTTTCTCCTCGAGCAGAGTGACTTTACGGACGAGGGCCTCGAAGTACTCCAAGCACAGTGTACTCTCACGGCAGCTCCACAGGGGCCATGACAAAGTCTTCCTGGGCACTTCGGACGCACCAGCAATGTTGTCCTGAGGCCGTTCGAGGACTCTGGAAATGTAGCTCTCCTCAAGGAACGTACAGTGTGTTGCCCATCACTGGGCACGCACAGAGGGCCTCCGAGGGATGCACCAATGGGCCTCGAAGTGGCTCAGCCGGCCCACAGGGGTCTGGAGGTACTCAGTGAACTTGCAGGGAAAACGAGGCCTACCCGAGAGGCCTAGGAGTCCTCAGACGTGTACTTCCTTTAAAGTAAAGCATATAAGGGATAAGAACTCATGGAAATAGCTGCATGCCTCCCTTTCTGCACGGCTACTAAGGGCCAAACCTGGAGGCAAGTTTTCACGTTGAGATTCCCTTTAGCTCTAGAGCTTGTCAGGCTGACCACCACCGCGGCCATGGAAGCCCCTGGTTTAGACAGAGCAAACTCATTTTCTCCCCGGAAGCATTCTTACACGGTGTACAGGCCTGTCAAGAGCAGGGAATGGCAGGCACCTTCAACGAAGCGTGAACGCTGCCTTCAAAATGGGAAAGCAAGGCTACTTCCAGCAGGACCCCTTTGCGAGAGGCATACACAGCATGCACCCCTGTGGTTTCTAACAAGTCCGAGGAGACACAGCTTACCCTGTGTTTCCTTCCCTGACTCAACTTCTCGAAGTAGGGTGTTCTGCATCATGCGAACTGCCTCAACCAAGGAGCGCCGTAAGCTGCTCCTCTGGGCCTGTGGCTATTCGAAAGCCTGCAGTGCCACAGGAAGATCAGAACTTCAACTGCAGTAAGAACGCAAGCTGGCTTCCTCTAGGAGGCACGGTAACTTCAGGCAGGACGTCTTAGATGGAATGCGAAGACGAGGGTTACCCTGAGTGCAGCTCAGGCTAGGGCAACGCGTAAGATTTCCACGCCGTGTGGGACGTGCCAGAACGGTGTTCGTGAACGTGTGCGAGGGCTCAGGAAATGAAGCTGCTCCAAAAGAGAGGGCAGTGCGTTTCCCTACACCCGGCATGCACAGAGGGGCTGTAACGGGCTCCGGGTCTGGACGTTGCTTAGCTGACCCAGGTGAGCCTGGGGTACTCAAGTGTTCCTGCGGGAATAGGGTGCCCAGGCTAGCCTCCTAGGTGTCCAGAAAACTGTGCTGCCGTTCACGGAACGCAGAGCAGAGGCCAGCGCCTCATGGAAACTGCTGCACGCCTCTGCTTCTGCACGGCAAATCAGGGCCTTACTTCAGGCATGTGTTCATGCTGGGTGTGCCGGTAGCGATATAGCAGGGTAAGATGCTGACTTTCTCCTCGAGCAGAGTGACTTCACGTACGAGGGCCTCGAAGTATTCCAAGCACAGTGTTCCCTCACGGCAGCTCACACAGGGGCCGTGTCAAAGTCTTCCTGGGCACTTCGGACGCACCAGCAATGTTGTCCTGAGGCCGTTCGGGGACTCTGGTAATGTAGCTCTCCTCAAACAACGTACAGTGTGTTGCCCATCACTGGGCACGCACAGAGGGCCTCCGAGGGATGCACCAATGGGCCTCGAAGTTGCTCAGCCGGCCCACAGGGGTCTGGAGGTACTCAGTGAACTTGCAGAGTAACCCAGGCCTACCCGAGAGGCCTAGGAGTCCTCAGACGTGTGCTTCCTTTAAAATAAAGCATATAAGGGACTGAGAACTCATGGAAACAGCTGCATGCCTCCCTTTCTGCACGGCTACTAAGGGCCTAACCTGGAGGCAAGTTTTCACGTTGAGATTCCCTTTAGCTCTAGAGCTTGTCAGGCTGACCACCACCGCGGCCACGGAAGCCCCTGGTTTACACACGGCAAACTCATTTTCGCCCCGCAAGCATGCATACAGGGTTTACAGGCCTGTCAAGAGCAGGGAATGGCAGACACTTTCAATGCAGCGTGAACGCTGCCTTCAAAACGGGAAAGCAAGGCTAGTTTCAGCAGGTCCCCTTTTCAAGGGGCACACTCAGCATGCACCCCTGTGGCTTCTAAGAAGTCCGAGGAGACACAGGTTACCCTGCGTTTCCTTCCCTGACTCAACTTCTCGAAGTAGGGTGTTCTGCATCATGCAAACTGCCTCAACCAAGGAACGCCGTAAGCTGCTCCTCTGGGCCTGGGTCTATTCGAAAGCCTGCAGTGCCACAGGAAGAACAGGACTTCAACTGCAGTAAGAATGCAAGCTGACTTCCTCTAGGAGGCACGGTGACTTCAGGCAGGACGTCTTAGATGGAATGCGAAGACGAGGGTTACCCTGAGTGCAGCTCAGGCTAGGGCAACGCGTAAGACTTCCACGCCGTGTGGGACGTGCCAGAACGCTGTTCGTGAACGTGTGCGAGGGCTGAGGAAATGAAGCTGCTCCAAAAGAGAGGGCAGTGCGTTTCCCTACACCCGGCATGCACAGAGGGGCTGTAACGGGCTCAGGGTCTGGACGTTGCTTAGCTGACCCAGGTGAGCCTGGGGTACTCAAGTGTTCCTGCGGGAATAGGGTGCCCAGGCTAGCCTCCTAGGTGTCCAGAAAACTGTGCTGCCGTTCAAGGAACGCAGAGCAGAGGCCAGCGTCTCATGGAAACTGCTGCACGCCTCTGCTTCTGCACGGCAAATCAGGGCCTTACTTCCAGGCATGTGTTCATGCTGGGTGTGCCGGTAGCGACATAGCAGGGTAAGATGCTGACTTTCTCCTCGAGCAGAGTGACTTCACGGACGAGGGCCTCGAAGTATTCCAAGCACACTGTTCTCTCACGGCAGCTCACACAGGGGCCGTGACAAAGTCTTCCTGGGCACTTCGGACGCACCAGCAATATTGTCCTGAGGCCGTTCGAGGACTCTGGAAATGTAGCTCTCCTCAAGGAACGCACAGTGTGTTGCCCATCCCTGGGCACGCACAGAGGGCCTCCGAGGGATGCACCAATGGGCCTCGAAGTTGCTCAGCCGGCCCACAGGGGTCTGGATGTACTCAGTGAACGTGCAGGGAAACCGAGGCCTACCCGAGGGCCCTAGGAGTCCTCAGACGTGTGCTTCCTTTAAAATAAAGCATATAAGGGACTGAGAACTCATGGAAACAGCTGCATGCCTCCCTTTCTGTACGGCTACTTAGGGCCTAACTTGGAGGCAAGTTTTCACGTTGCGATTCCCTTTAGCTCTAGAGCTTGTCAGGCTGACCACCACCGCGGCCACGGTAGCCCCTGGTTTAGACACGGCAAACTCATTTTCGCCCCACAAGCATGCTTACAGGGTTTACAGGCCTTCAAGAGCAGGGAATGGCCGGCACCTTCAACGCAGCGTGAACGCTGCCTTCAAAATGGGAAAGCAAGGCTAGCTCCAGCAGGTCCCCTCTTCCAGGGGCACACTCAGCATGCACCCCTTTGGTTTCTAACAAGTCCGAGGAGACACAGGTTACCCTGTATTTCTATCCCTGACTCAACTTCTCGAGGTGGGGTGTTGTGCATCATGCGAACTGCCTCAACGAATCAACGCCGTAAGCTGCTCCTCTGGGCCTGTGGCTCTTCGAAAGCCTGCAGTGCCACAGGAAGAACAGGACTTCAACTGCAGTAAGAACGCAAGCTGACTTCCTCTAGGAGGCACGGTGACTTCAGGCAGGACGTCGTAGATGGAATGCGGAGACGAGGGTTACCCTGAGTGCAGCTCGGGCTAGGGCAACACGTAAGACTTGCACGCCGTGTGGGACGTGCCAGAACGGTGTTCGTGAACGTGTGCGAGGGCTGAGGAAATGAAGCTGCTCCAAAAGAGAGGGCAGTGCGTTTCCCTACACCCGGCAAGCACAGAGGGGCTCTAACGGGCTCCGGGTCTGAACGTTGCTTAGGTTGCCCAGGTGAGCCTGGGGTACTCAAGTGTCCCTGCCGGGAACAGGGTGCCCAGGCTAGCCTCCTAGGTGTCCAGAAAACTGTGCTGCCGTTCAAGGAACGCAGAGCAGAGGCCAGCGCCTCATGGAAACTGCTGCACGCCTCTGCTTCTGCACGGCAAATCAGGGCCTTACTTCCAGGCATGTGTTCATGCTGGGTGTGCCGGTAGCGACATAGCAGGGTAAGATGCTGACTTTCTCCTCGAGCAGAGTGACTTTACGGACGAGGGCCTCGAAGTACTCCAAGCACAGTGTACTCTCACGGCAGCTCCACAGGGGCCGTGACAAAGTCTTCCTGGGCACTTCGGACGCACCAGCAATGTTGTCCTGAGGCCGTTCGAGGACTCTGGAAATGTAGCTCTCCTCAAGGAACGTACAGTGTGTTGCCCATCACTGGGCACGCACAGAGGGCCTCCGAGGGATGCACCAATGGGCCTCGAAGTGGCTCAGCCGGCCCACAGGGGTCTGGAGGTACTCAGTGAACTTGCAGGGAAAACGAGGCCTACCCGAGAGGCCTAGGAGTCCTCAGACGTGTACTTCCTTTAAAGTAAAGCATATAAGGGATAAGAACTCATGGAAATAGCTGCATGCCTCCCTTTCTGCACGGCTACTAAGGGCCAAACCTGGAGGCAAGTTTTCACGTTGAGATTCCCTTTAGCTCTAGAGCTTGTCAGGCTGACCACCACCGCGGCCATGGAAGCCCCTGGTTTAGACAGAGCAAACTCATTTTCTCCCCGGAAGCATTCTTACACGGTGTACAGGCCTGTCAAGAGCAGGGAATGGCAGGCACCTTCAACGAAGCGTGAACGCTGCCTTCAAAATGGGAAAGCAAGGCTACTTCCAGCAGGACCCCTTTGCGAGAGGCATACACAGCATGCACCCCTGTGGTTTCTAACAAGTCCGAGGAGACACAGCTTACCCTGTGTTTCCTTCCCTGACTCAACTTCTCGAAGTAGGGTGTTCTGCATCATGCGAACTGCCTCAACCAAGGAGCGCCGTAAGCTGCTCCTCTGGGCCTGTGGCTATTCGAAAGCCTGCAGTGCCACAGGAAGAACAGAACTTCAACTGCAGTAAGAACGCAAGCTGGCTTCCTCTAGGAGGCACGGTAACTTCAGGCAGGACGTCTTAGATGGAATGCGAAGACGAGGGTTACCCTGAGTGCAGCTCAGGCTAGGGCAACGCGTAAGATTTCCACGCCGTATGGGACGTGCCAGAACGGTGTTCGTGAACGTGTGCGAGGGCTCAGGAAATGAAGCTGCTCCAAAAGAGAGGGCAGTGCGTTTCCCTACACCCGGCATGCACAGAGGGGCTGTAACGGGCTCCGGGTCTGGACGTTGCTTAGCTGACCCAGGTGAGCCTGGGGTACTCAAGTGTTCCTGCGGGAATAGGGTGCCCAGGCTAGCCTCCTAGGTGTCCAGAAAACTGTGCTGCCGTTCACGGAACGCAGAGCAGAGGCCAGCGCCTCATGGAAACTGCTGCACGCCTCTGCTTCTGCACGGCAAATCAGGGCCTTACTTCAGGCATGTGTTCATGCTGGGTGTGCCGGTAGCGATATAGCATGGTAAGATGCTGACTTTCTCCTCGAGCAGAGTGACTTCACGTACGAGGGCCTCGAAGTATTCCAAGCACAGTGTTCTCTCATGGCAGCTCACACAAGGACCGTGTCAAAGTTTTCTGGGCACTTCGGACGCACCAGCAATGTTGTCCTGAGGCCGTTCGGGGACTCTGGAAATGTAGCTCTCCTCAAACAACGTACAGTGTGTTGCCCATCACTGGGCACGCACAGAGGGCCTCCGAGGGATGCACCAATGGGCCTCGAAGTTGCTCAGCCGGCCCACAGGGGTCTGGAGGTACTCAGTGAACTTGCAGAGAAAACGAGGCCTACCCGAGAGGCCTAGGAGTCCTCAGACGTGTGCTTCCTTTAAAATAAAGCATATAAGGGACTAAGAACTCATGGAAACAGCTGCATGCCTCCCTTTCTGCACGGCTACTAAGGGCCTAACCTGGAGGCAAGTTTTCACGTTGAGATTCCCTTTAGCTCTAGAGCTTGTCAGGCTGACCACCACCGCGGCCACGGAAGCCCCTGGTTTACACACGGCAAACTCATTTTCGCCCCACAAGCATGCATACGGGGTTTACAGGCCTGTCAAGAGCAGGGAATGGCAGACACTTTCAATGCAGCGTGAACGCTGCCTTCAAAACGGGAAAGCAAGGCTAGTTTCAGCAGGTCCCCTTTTCAAGGGGCACACTCAGCATGCACCCCTGTGGCTTCTAAGAAGTCCGAGGAGACACAGGTTACCCTGCGTTTCCTTCCCTGACTCAACTTCTCGAAGTAGGGTGTTCTGCATCATGCAAACTGCCTCAACCAAGGAACGCCGTAAGCTGCTCCTCTGGGCCTGTGGCTATTCGAAAGCCTGCAGTGCCACAGGAAGAACAGGACTTCAACTGCAGTAAGAACGCAAGCTGACTTCCTCTAGGAGGCACGGTGACTTCAGGCAGGACGTCTTAGATGGAATGCGAAGACGAGGGTTACCCTGAGTGCAGCTCAGGCTAGGGCAACGCGTAAGACTTGCACGCCGTGTGGGACGTGCCAGAACGCTGTTCGTGAACGTGTGCGAGGGCTGAGGAAATGAAGCTGCTCCAAAAGAGAGGGCAGTGCGTTTCCCTACACCCGGCATGCACAGAGGGGCTGTAACGGGCTCAGGGTCTGGACGTTGCTTAGCTGACCCAGGTGAGCCTGGGGTACTCAAGTGTTCCTGCGGGAATAGGGTGCCCAGGCTAGCCTCCTAGGTGTCCAGAAAACTGTGCTGCCGTTCAAGGAACGCAGAGCAGAGGCCAGCGCCTCATGGAAACTGCTGCACGCCTCTGCTTCTGCACGGCAAATCAGGGCCTTACTTCCAGGCATGTGTTCATGCTGGGTGTGCCGGTAGCGACATAGCAGGGTAAGATGCTGACTTTCTCCTCGAGCAGAGTGACTTCACGGACGAGGGCCTCGAAGTATTCCAAGCACAGTGTTCTCTCACGGCAGCTCACACAGGGGCCGTGACAAAGTCTTCCTGGGCACTTCGGACGCACCAGCAATATTGTCCTGAGGCCGTTCGAGGACTCTGGAAATGTAGCTCTCCTCAAGGAACGTACAGTGTGTTGCCCATCACTGGGCACGCACAGAGGGCCTCCGAGGGATGCACCAATGGGCCTCGAAGTTGCTCAGCCGGCCCACAGGGGTCTGGAGGTACTCAGTGAACTTGCAGGGAAACCGAGGCCTACCCGAGAGCCCTAGGAGTCCTCAGACGTGTGCTTCCTTTAAAATAAAGCATATAAGGGACTGAGAACTCATGGAAACAGCTGCATGCCTCCCTTTCTGCACGGCTACTAAGGGCCTAACCTGGAGGCAAGTTTTCACGTTGAGATTCCCTTTAGCTCTAGAGCTTGTCAGGCTGACCACCACCGCGGCCACGGAAGCCCCTGGTTTAGACACGGCAAACTCATTTTCGCCCCACAAGCATGCTTACAGGGTTTACAGGCCTGTCAAGAGCAGGGAATGGCAGACACTTTCAATGCAGCGTGAACGCTGCCTTCAAAATGGGAAAGCAAGGCTAGTTTCAGCAGGTCCCCTTTTCAAGGGGCACACTCAGCATGCACCCCTGTGGCTTCTAAGAAGTCCGAGGAGACACAGGTTACCCTGTGTTTCCTTCCCTGACTCAACTTCTCGAAGTAGGGTGTTCTGCATCATGCAAACTGCCTCAACCAAGGAACGCCGTAAGCTGCTCCTCTGGGCCTGTGGCTATTCGAAAGCCTGCAGTGCCACAGGAAGAACAGGACTTCAACTGCAGTAAGAACGCAAGCTGACTTCCTCTAGGAGGCACGGTGACTTCAGGCAGGACGTCTTAGATGGAATGCGAAGACGAGGGTTACCCTGAGTGCAGCTCAGGCTAGGGCAACGCGTAAGACTTCCACGCCGTGTGGGACGTGCCAGAACGCTGTTCGTGAACGTGTGCGAGGGCTGAGGAAATGAAGCTGCTCCAAAAGAGAGGGCAGTGCGTTTCCCTACACCCGGCATGCACAGAGGGGCTGTAACGGGCTCCGGGTCTGGACGTTGCTTAGCTGACCCAGGTGAGCCTGGGGTACTCAAGTGTTCCTGCGGGAATAGGGTGCCCAGGCTAGCCTCCTAGGTGTCCAGAAAACTGTGCTGCCGTTCAAGGAACGCAGAGCAGAGGCCAGCGCCTCATGGAAACTGCTGCACGCCTCTGCTTCTGCACGGCAAATCAGGGCCTTACTTCCAGGCATGTGTTCATGCTGGGTGTGCCGGTAGCGACATAGCAGGGTAAGATGCTGACTTTCTCCTCGAGCAGAGTGACTTCACGGACGAGGGCCTCGAAGTATTCCAAGCACACTGTTCTCTCACGGCAGCTCACACAGGGGCCGTGACAAAGTCTTCCTGGGCACTTCGGACGCACCAGCAATGTTGTCCTGAGGCCGTTCGAGGACTCTGGAAATGTAGCTCTCCTCAAGGAACGTACAGTGTGTTGCCCATCACTGGGCACGCACAGAGGGCCTCCGAGGGATGCACCAATGGGCCTCGAAGTTGCTCAGCCGGCCCACAGGGGTCTGGAGGTACTCAGTGAACTTGCAGGGAAACCGAGGCCTACCCGAGAGCCCTAGGAGTCCTCAGACGTGTGCTTCCTTTAAAATAAAGCATATAAGGGACTGAGAACTCATGGAAACAGCTGCATGCCTCCCTTTCTGCACGGCTACTAAGGGCCTAACTTGGAGGCAAGTTTTCACGTTGAGATTCCCTTTAGCTCTAGAGCTTGTCAGGCTGACCACCACCGCGGCCACGGAAGCCCCTGGTTTAGACACGGCAAACTCATTTTCGCCCCACAAGCATGCTTACAGGGTTTACAGGCCTTCAAGAGCAGGGAATGGCAGGCACCTTCAACGCAGCGTGAACGCTGCCTTCAAAATGGGAAAGCAAGGCTAGCTCCAGCAGGTCCCCTCTTCCAGGGGCACACTCAGCATGCACCCCTTTGGTTTCTAACAAGTCCGAGGAGACACAGGTTACCCTGTGTTTCTTTCCCTGACTCAACTTCTCGAGGTGGGGTGTTCTGCATCATGCGAACTGCCTCAACCAAGGAACGCCGTAAGCTGCTCCTCTGGGCCTGTGGCTCTTCGAAAGCCTGCAGTGCCACAGGAAGAACAGGACTTCAACTGCAGTAAGAACGCAAGCCGACTTCCTCTAGGAGGCACGGTGACTTCAGGCAGGACGTCTTAGATGGAATGCGAAGACGAGGGTTACCCCGAGTGCAGCTCGGGCTAGGGCAACGCGTAAGACTTGCACGCCGTGTGGGACGTGCCAGAACGGTGTTCGTGAAAGTGTGCGAGGGCTGAGGAAATGAAGCTGCTCCAAAAGAGAGGGCAGTGCGTTTCCCTACACCCGGCAAGCACAGAGGGGCTCTAACGGGCTCCGGGCCTGGACGTTGCTTAGCTGGCCCAGGTGAGCCTGGGGTACTCAAGTGTCCCTGCCGGGAACAGGGTGCCCAGGCTAGCCTCCTAGGTGTCCAGAAAACTGTGCTGCCGTTCAATGAACGCAGAGCAGAGGCCAGCGCCTCATGGAAACTGCTGCACGCCTCTGCTTCTGCACGGCAAATCAGGACCTTACTTCCAGGCATGTGTTCATGCTGGGTGTGCCGGTAGCGACGTAGCAGGGTAAGATGCTGACTTTCTCCTCGAACAGAGTGACTTCACGGACGAGGGCCTCGAAGTATTCCAAGCACAGTGTTCTCTCACGGCAGCTCACACAGGGGCCGTGACAAAGTCTTCCTGGGCACTTCGGACGCACCAGCAATGTTGTCCTGAGGCCGTTCGGGGACTCTGGAAATGTAGCTCTCCTCAAGGAACGTACAGTGTGTTGCCCATCACTGGGCACACACAGAGGGCCTCCGAGGGATGCACCAATGGGCCTCGAAGTTGCTCAGCCGGCCCACAGGGGTCTGGAGGTACTCAGTGAACTTGCAGGGAAACCGAGGCCTACCCGAGAGACCTAGGAGTCCTCAGACGTGTGCTTCCTTTAAAATAAAGCATATAAGGGACTGAGAACTCATGGAAATAGCTGCATGCCTCCCTTTCTGCACGGCTACTAAGGGCCTAACCTGGAGGCAAGTTTCCACGTTGAGATTCCCTTTAGCTCTAGAGCTTGTCAGGCTGACCACCACCGCGGCCACGGGAGCCCCTGGTTTAGACAGGGCCAACACATTTTCGCCCCACAAGCATGCTTACAGGGTTTACAGGCCTGTCAAGAGCAGGGAACGGCAGGCACCTTCAACGCAGCGTGAACGCTGCCTTCAAAATGGGAAAGCAAGGCTAGCTCCAGCAGGTCCCCTCTTCCAGGGGCACACTCAGCATGCACCCCTGTGGTTTCTAACAAGTCCGAGGAGACACAGGTTACCCTGTGTTTCCTTCCCTGACTCAACTTCTCGAGGTGGGGTGTTCTGCATCATGCGAACTGCCTCAACCAAGGAACGCCGTAAGCTGCTCCTCTGGGCCTGTGGCTCTTCGAAAGCCTGCAGTGCCACAGGAAGAACAGGACTTCAACTGCAGTAAGAACGCAAGCCGACTTCCTCTAGGAGGCACGGCGACTTCAGGCAGGACGTCTTAGATGGAATGCGAAGACGAGGGTTACCCCGAGTGCAGCTCGGGCTAGGGCAACGCGTAAGACTTGCACGCCGTGTGGGACGTGCCAGAACGGTGTTCGTGAACGTGTGCGAGGGCTGAGGAAATGAAGCTGCTCCAAAAGAGAGGGCAGTGCGTTTCCCTACACCCGGCAAGCACAGAGGGGCTCTAACGGGCTCCGGGCCTGGACGTTGCTTAGCTGGCACAGGTGAGCCTGGGGTACTCAAGTGTCCCTGCCGGGAACAGGGTGCCCAGGCTAGCCTCCTAGGTGTCCAGAAAACTGTGCTGCCTTTCAAGGAATGCAGAGCAGAGGCCAGCGCCTCATGGAAACTGCTGCACGCCTCTGCTTCTGCACGGCAAATCAGGACCTTACTTCCAGGCATGTGTTCATGCTGGGTGTGCCGGTAGCGACGTAGCAGGGTAAGATGCTGACTTTCTCCTCGAGCAGAGTGACTTCACGGACGAGGGCCTCGAAGTATTCCAAGCACAGTGTTCTCTCACGGCAGCTCACACAGGGGTCGTGACAAAGTCTTCCTGGGCACTTCGGACGCACCAGCAATGTTGTCCTGAGGCCGTTCGGGGACTCTGGAAATGTAGATCTCCTCAAGCAACGTACAGTGTGTTGCCCATCACTGGGCACGCACACAGGGCCTCCGAGGGATGCACCAATGGGCCTCGAAGTTGCTCAGCCGGCCCACAGGGGTCTGGAGGTACTCAGTGAACTTGCAGGGAAACCGAGGCCTACCCGAGAGGCCTAGGAGTCCTCAGACGTGTGCTTCCTTTAAAATAAAGCATATAAGGGACTGAGAACTCATGGAAACAGCTGCATGCCTCCCTTTCTGCACGGCTACTAAAGGCCTAACCTGGAGGCAAGTTTCCACGTTCAGATTCCCTTTAGCTCTAGAGCTTGTCAGGCTGACCACCACCGCGGCCACGGAAGCCCCTGGTTTAGACAGAGCCAACTCATTTTCGCCACACAAGCATGCTTACAGGGTTAACAGGCCTTCAAGTGCAGGGAACGGCAGGCACCTTCAACGCAGCGTGAACGCTGCCTTCAAAATGGGCAAGCAAGGCTAGCTCCAGCAGGTCCCCTCTTCCAGGGGCACACTCAGCATGCACCCCTGTGGTTTCTAACAAGTCCGAGGAGACACAGGTTACCCTGTGTTTCCTTCCCTGACTCAACTTCTCGAGGTGGGGTGTTCTGCATCATGCGAACTGCCTCAACCAAGGAACGCCGTAAGCTGCTCCTCTGGGCCTGTGGCTCTTCGAAAGCCTGCAGTGCCACAGGAAGAACAGGACTTCAACTGCAGTAAGAACGCAAGCCGACTTCCTCTAGGAGGCACGGTGACTTCAGGCAGGACGACTTAGATGGAATGCGAAGACGAGGGTTACCCCGAGTGCAGCTCGGGCTAGGGCAACGCGTAAGACTTGCACGCCGTGTGGGAGGTGCCAGAACGGTGTTCGTGAACGTGTGCGAGGGCTGAGGAAATGAAGCTGCTCGAAAAGAGAGGGCAGTGCGTTTCCCTACACCCGGCAAGCACAGAGGGGCTCTAACGGGCTCCGGGTCTCGACGTTGCTTAGGTGGCCCAGGTGAGCCTGGGGTACTCAAGTGTCCCTGCCGGGAACAGGGTGCCCAGGCTAGCCTCCTAGGTGTCCAGAAAACTGTGCTGCCGTTTAAGGAACGCAGAGCAGAGGCCAGCGCCCCATGGAAACTGCTGCACGCCTCTGCTTCTGCACGGCAAATCAGGGCCTTACTTCCAGGCATGTGTTCATGCTGGGTGTGCCGGTAGCGACATAGCAGGGTAAGATGCTGACTTTCTCCTCGAGCAGAGTGACTTCACGGACGAGCGCCTCGAAGTATTCCAAGCACAGTGTTCTCTCACGGCAGCTCACACAGGGGCCGTGACAAAGTCTTCCTGGGCACTTCGGACGCACCAGCAATGTTGTCCTGAGGCCGTTCGGGGACTCTGGAAATGTAGATCTCCTCAAGGAACGTACAGTGTGTTGCCCATCACTGGGCACGCACACAGGGCCTCCGAGGGATACACCAATTGGCCTCGAAGTTGCTCAGCCGGCCCAAAGGGGTCTGGAGGTACTCAGTGAACTTGCAGGGAAACCGAGGCCTACCCGAGAGGCCTAGGAGTCCTCAGACGTGTGCTTCCTTTAAAATAAAGCTTATAAGGGACTGAGAACTCATGGAAACAGCTGCATGCCTCCCTTTCTGCACGGCTACTAAGGGCCTAACCTGGAGGCAAGTTTTCACGTTCAGATTCCCTTTAGCTCTAGAGCTTGTCAGGCTGACCACCACCGTGGCAACGGGAGCCCCTGGTTTAGACAGGGCCAACTCATTTTCGCCCCGCAAGCATGCTTACAGGGTTTAAGGCCTGTCAAGAGCAGGGAAGGGCAGGCACCTTCAACGCAGCGTGAACGCTGCCTTCAAAATGGGCAAGCAAGGCTAGCTCCAGCAGGTCCCCTCTTCCAGGGGCACACTCAGCATGCACCCCTGTGGTTTCTAACAAGTCCGAGGAGACACAGGTTACCCTGTGTTTCCTTCCCTGACTCAACTTCTCGAAGTAGGGTGTTCTGCATCATGCGAACTGCCTCAACCAAGGAACGCCGTAAGCTGCTCCTCTGGGCCTGTGGCTCTTCGAAAGCCTGCAGTGCCACAGGAAGAACAGGACTTCAACTGCAGTAATGACGCAAGCCGATTTCCTCTAGGAGGCACGGTGACTTCAGGCAGGACGTCTTAGATGGAATGCGAAGACGAGGGTTACCGCGAGTGCAGCTCGGGCTAGGGCAACGCGTAAGACTTGCACGCCGTGTGGGAGGTGCCAGAACGGTGTTCGTGAACGTGTGCGAGGGCTGAGGAAATGAAGCTGCTCCAAAAGAGAGGGCAGTGCGTTTCCCTACACCCGGCAAGCACAGAGGGGCTCTAACGGGCTCCGGGCCTGGACGTTGCTGAGCTGGCCCAGGTGAGCCTGGGTTACTCAAGTGTCCCTGCCGGGAACAGGGTGCCCAGGCTAGCCTCCTAGGTGTCCAGAAAACTGTGCTGCCGTTTAAGGAACGCAGAGCAGAGGCCAGCGCCTCATGGAAACTGCTGCACGCCTCTGCTTCTGCACGGCAAATCAGGGCCTTACTTCCAGGCATGTGTTCATGCTGGGTGTGCCGGTAGCGACGTAGCAGGGTAAGATGCTGACTTTCTCCTCGAGCAGAGTGACTTCACGGACGAGGGCCTCGAAGTATTCCAAGCACAGTGTTCTCTCACGGCAGCTCACACAGGGGTCGTGACAAAGTCTTCCTGGGCACTTCGGACGTACCAGCAATGTTGTCCTGAGGCCGTTCGGGGACTCTGGAAATGTAGATCTCCTCAAGGAACGTACAGTGTGTTGCCCATCACTGGGCACGCACACAGGGCCTCCGAGGGATGCACCAATGGGCCTCGAAGTTGCTCAGCCGGCCCACAGGGGTCTGGAGGTACTCAGTGAACTTGCAGGGAAACCGAGGCCTACCCGAGAGGCCTAGGAGTCCTCAGACGTGTGCTTCCTTTAAAATAAAGCATATAAGTGACTGAGAACTCATGGAAACAGCTGCATGCCTCCCTTTCTCCACGGCTACTAAGGGCCTAACCTGGAGACAGGTTTTCACGTTGAGATTCCATTTAGCTCTAGAGCTTGTGAGGCTGACCACAACCGCGGCCACGGAAGCCCCTGGTTTAGACAGAGCCAACTCATTTTCGCCACACAAGCATGCTTACAGGGTTAACAGGCCTTCAAGTGCAGGGAATGGCAGGCACCTTCAACGCAGCGTGAACGCTGCCTTCAAAATGGGCAAGCAAGGCTAGCTCCAGCAGGTCCCCTCTTCCAGGGGCACACACAGCATGCACCCCTGTGGTTTCTAACAAGTCCGAGGAGACACAGGTTACCCTGTATTTCCTTCCCTAACTCAACTTCTCGAGGTGGGGTGTTCTGCATCATGCGAACTGCCTCAACCAAGGAACGCCGTAAGCTTCTCCTCTGGGCCTGTGGTCTTCGAAAGCCTGCAGTGCCACAGGAAGAACAGGACTTCAACTGCAGTAAGAACGCAAGCCGACTTCCTCTAGGAGGCACGGTGACTTCAGGCAGGACGTCTTAGATGGAATGCGAAGACGAGGGTTACCGCGAGTGCAGCTCGGGCTAGGGCAACGCGTAAGACTTGCACGCCGTGTGGGACGTGCCTGAACGGTGTTCGTGAACGTGTACGAGGGCTGAGGAAATGAAGCTGCTTGAAAAGAGAGGGCAGTGCGTTTCCCTACACCCGGCAAGCACAGAGGGGCTCTAACGGGCTCCGGGCCTGGACGTTGCTGAGCTGGCCCAGGTGAGCCTGGGGTACTCAAGTGTCCCTGCCGGGAACAGGGTGCCCAGGCTAGCCTCCTAGGTGTCCAGAAAACTGTGCTGCCGTTCAATGAACGCAGAGCAGAGGCCAGCGCCTCATGGAAACTGCTGCACGCCTCTGCTTCTGCACGGCAAATCAGGACCTTACTTCCAGGCATGTGTTCATGCTGGGTGTGCCGGTAGCGACGTAGCAGGGTAAGATGCTGACTTTCTCCTCGAGCAGAGTGACTTCACGGACGAGGGCCTCGAAGTATTCCAAGCACAGTGTTCTCTCACGGCAGCTCACACAGGGGCCGTGACAAAGTCTTCCTGGGCACTTCGGACGCACCAGCAATGTTGTCCTGAGGCCCTTCGGGGACTCTGGAAATGTAGATCTCCTCAAGCAACGTACAGTGTGTTGCCCATCACTGGGCACGCACACAGGGCCTCCGAGGGATGCACCAATGGGCCTCGAAGTTGCTCAGCCGGCCCACAGGGGTCTGGATGTACTCAGTGAACGTGCAGGGAAACCGAGGCCTACCCGAGGGCCCTAGGAGTCCTCAGACGTGTGCTTCCTTTAAAATAAAGCATATAAGGGACTGAGAACTCATGGAAACAGCTGCATGCCTCCCTTTCTGTACGGCTACTTAGGGCCTAACTTGGAGGCAAGTTTTCACGTTGCGATTCCCTTTAGCTCTAGAGCTTGTCAGGCTGACCACCACCGCGGCCACGGTAGCCCCTGGTTTAGACACGGCAAACTCATTTTCGCCCCACAAGCATGCTTACAGGGTTTACAGGCCTTCAAGAGCAGGGAATGGCCGGCACCTTCAACGCAGCGTGAACGCTGCCTTCAAAATGGGAAAGCAAGGCTAGCTCCAGCAGGTCCCCTCTTCCAGGGGCACACTCAGCATGCACCCCTTTGGTTTCTAACAAGTCCGAGGAGACACAGGTTACCCTGTATTTCTATCCCTGACTCAACTTCTCGAGGTGGGGTGTTGTGCATCATGCGAACTGCCTCAACGAATCAACGCCGTAAGCTGCTCCTCTGGGCCTGTGGCTCTTCGAAAGCCTGCAGTGCCACAGGAAGAACAGGACTTCAACTGCAGTAAGAACGCAAGCGGACTTCCTCTAGGAGGCACGGTGACTTCAGGCAGGACGTCGTAGATGGAATGCGGAGACGAGGGTTACCCTGAGTGCAGCTCGGGCTAGGGCAACACGTAAGACTTGCACACCGTGTGGGACGTGCCAGAACGGTGTTCGTGAACGTGTGCGAGGGGTCAGGAAATGAAGTTGCTCCAAAAGAGAGGGCAGTGCGTTTCCCTACACCCGGCATGCACAGAGAGGCTGTAACGGGCTACGGGTCTGGACGTTGCTTAGCTGAGCCAGGTGAGCCCGGGGTACTCAAGTGTTCCTGCGGGAATAGGGTGCCCAGGCTAGCCTCCTAGGTGTCCAGAAAACTGTGCTGCCGTTCAAGGAACGCAGAGCAGAGGCCAGCGCCTCATGAAAACTGCTGCACGCCTCTGCTTCTGCACGGCAAATCAGGGCCTTACTTCCAGGCATGTGTTCATGCTGGGTGTGCCGGTAGCGACATAGCAGGGTAAGATGCTGACTTTCTCCTCGAGCAGAGTGACTTCACGGACGAGGGCCTCAAAGTATTCCAAGCACACTGTTCTCTCACGGCAGCTCACACAGGGGCCGTGACAAAGTCTTCCTGGGCACTTCGGAGGCACCACCAATGCTGTCCTGAGGCCGTTCGAGGACTCTGGAAATGTAGCTCTCCTCAAGGAACGTACAGTGTGTTGCCCATCACTGGGCACGCACAGAGGGCCTCCGAGGGATGCACCAATGGGCCTCGAAGTGGCTCAGCCGGCCCACAGGGGTCTGGAGGTACTCAGTGAACTTGCAGGGAAACCGAGGCCTACCCGAGAGGCCTAGGAGTCCTCAGACGTGTGCTTCCTTTAAAATAAAGCATATAAGGGACTGAGAACTCATGGAAACAGCTGCATGCCTCCCTTTCTGCACGGCTACTAAGGGCCTAACCTGGAGGCCAGTTTTCACTTTGAGATTCCCTTTAGCTCTAGAGCTTGTCAGGCTGACCACCACCGCGGCCACGGAAGCCCCTGGTTTACACACGGCAAACTCATTTTCGCCCCGCAAGCATGCTTACAGGGTTTACAGGCCTGTCAAGAGCAGGGAACGGCAGGCACCTTCAACGCAGCGTGAACTCTGCCTTCAAAATGGGAAAGCAAGGCTAGATCCAGCAGCTCCCCTCTTCCAGGGGCACACTCAGCATGCACCCCTGTGGTTTCTAACAAGTCCGAGGAGACACAGGTTACCCTGTGTTTCCTTCCCTGACTCAAATTCTCGAGGTGGGGTGTTCTGCATCATGCGAACTGCCTCAACCAAGGAACGCCGTAAGCTGCTCCTCTGGGCCTGTGGCTCTTCGAAAGCCTGCAGTGCCACAGGAAGAACAGGACTTCAACTGCAGTAAGTACGCAAGCCGACTTCCTCTAGGAGGCACGGTGACTTCAGGCAGGACGACTTAGATGGAATGCGAAGACGAGGGTTACCCTGAGTGGAGCTCGGGCTAGGGCAAAGCGTAAGACTTGCACGCCGTGTGGGACGTGCCAGAACGGTGTTCGTGAACGTGTGCGAGGGCTGAGGAAATGAAGCTGCTCCAAAAGAGAGGGCAGTGCGTTTCCCTACACCCGGCAAGCACAGAGGGGCTCTAACGGGCTCCCGGTCTGGACGTTGCTGAGCTGGCCCAGGTGAGCCTGGGGTACTCAAGTGTCCCTGCCGGGAACAGGCTGCCCAGACTAGCCTCCTAGGTGTCCAGAAAACTGTGCTGCCGTTCAAGGAACGCAGAGCAGAGGCCAGCGCCTCATGGAAACTGCTGCACGCCTCTGCTTCTGCACGGCAAATCAGGGCCTTACTTCAGGCATGTGTTCATGCTGGGTGTGCCGGTAGCGACATAGCAGGGTAAGATGCTGACTTTCTCCTCGAGCAGAGTGACTTTACGGACGAGGGCCTCGAAGTACTCCAAGCACAGTGTACTCTCACGGCAGCTCCACAGGGGCCATGACAAAGTCTTCCTGGGCACTTCGGACGCACCAGCAATGTTGTCCTGAGGCCGTTCGAGGACTCTGGAAATGTAGCTCTCCTCAAGGAACGTACAGTGTGTTGCCCATCACTGGGCACGCACAGAGAGCCTCCGAGGGTTGCACCAATGGGCCTCGAAGTGGCTCAGCCGGCCCACAGGGGTCTGGAGGTACTCAGTGAACTTGCAGGGAAAACGAGGCCTACCCGAGAGGCCTAGGAGTCCTCAGACGTGTACTTCCTTTAAAGTAAAGCATATAAGGGATAATAACTCATGGAAACAGCTGCATGCCTCCCTTTCTGCACGGCTACTAAGGGCCTAACCTGGAGGCAAGTTTTCACGTTGAGATTCCCTTTAGCTCTAGAGCTTGTCAGGCTGACCACCACCGCGGCCATGGAAGCCCCTGGTTTAGACAGAGCAAACTCATTTTCTCCCCGGAAGCATTCTTACAGGGTGTACAGGCCTGTCAAGAGCAGGGAATGGCAGGCACCTTCAACGAAGCGTGAACGCTGCCTTCAAAATGGGAAAGCAAGGCTACTTCCAGCAGGACCCTTTGCCAGAGGCATACACAGCATGCACCCCTGTGGTTTCTAACAAGTCGGAGGAGACACAGGTTACCCTGTGTTTCCTTCCCTGACTCAACTTCTCGAAGTAGGGTGTTCTGCATCATGCGAACTGCCTCAACCAAGGAGCGCCGTAAGCTGCTCCTCTGGGCCTGTGGCTCTTCGAAAACCTGCAGTGCCACAGGAAGATCAGGACTTCAACTGCAGTAAGAACGCAAGCTGGCTTCCTCTAGGAGGCACGGTGACTTCAGGCAGGACGTCTTAGATGGAATGCGAAGACGAGGGTTACCCTGAGTGCAGCTCAGGCTAGGGTAACGCGTAAGACTTGCACACCGTGTGGGACGTGCCGGAACGGTGTTCGTGAACGTGTGCGAGGGCTCAGGAAATGAAGCTTCTCCAAAAGAGAGGGCAGTGCGTTTCCCTACACCCGGCATGCACAGAGAGGCTGTAACGGGCTACGGGTCTGGACGTTGCTTAGCTGACCCAGGTGAGCCTGGGGTACTCAAGTGTTCCTGCGGGAATAGGGTGCCCAGGCTAGCCTCCTAGGTGTCCAGAAAACTGTGCTGCCGTTCAAGGAACGCAGAGCAGAGGCCAGCGCCTCATGGAAACTGCTGCACGCCTCTGCTTCTGCACGGCAAATCAGGGCCTTACTTCCAGGCATGTGTTCATGCTGGGTGTGCCGGTAGCGACATAGCAGGGTAAGATGCTGACTTTCTCCTCGAGCAGAGTGACTTTACGGACGAGGGCCTCGAAGTACTCCAAGCACAGTGTACTCTCACGGCATCTCCACAGGGGCCATGACAAAGTCTTCCTGGACACTTCGGACGCACCAGCAATGTTGTCCTGAGGCCGTTCGAGGACTCTGGAAATGTAGCTCTCCTCAAGGAACGTACAGTGTGTTGCCCATCACTGGGTACGCACAGTGTGTCTCCGAAGGATGCACCAATGGGCCTCGAAGTGGCTCAGCCGGCCCACAGGGGTCTGGAGGTACTCAGTGAACTTGCAGGGAAAACGAGGCCTACCCGAGAGGCTTAGGAGTCCTCAGACGTGTACTTCCTTTAAAGTAAAGCATATAAGGGATAAGAACTCATGGAAATAGCTGCATGCCTCCCTTTCTGCACGGCTACTAAGGGCCTAACCTGGAGGCAAGTTTTCACGTTGAGATTCCCTTTAGCTCTAGAGCTTGTCAGGTTGACCACCACCGCGGCCATGGAAGCCACTGGTTTAGACAGAACAAACTCATTTTCTCCCCAGAAGCATTCTTACAGGGTTTACAGGCCTGTCAAGATCTGGAAATGGCAGGCACCTTCAACGCAGCGTGAACGCTGCCTTCAAAATGGGAAAGCAAGGCTACTTCCAGCAGGACCACTTTGCCAGGGGTATACACAGCATGCACCTCTGTGGTTTCTAACAAGTCCGAGGAGACACAGCTTACCCTGTGTTTCCTTCCCTGAGTCAACTTCTCGAAGTAGGGTGTTCTGCATCATGCGAACTGCCTCAACCAAGGAGCGCCGTAAGCTGCTCCTCTGGGCCTGTGGGTATTCGAAAGCCTGCAGTGCCACAGGAAGAACAGGACTTCAACTGCAGTAAGAACGCAAGCGGACTTCCTCTAGGAGGCACGGTGACTTCAGGCAGGACGTCTTAGATGGAAAGCGAAGACGAGGGTTACCCTGAGTGCAACTCAGGCTAGGGTAACGCGTAAGACTTGCACACCGTGTGGGACGTGCCAGAACGGTGTTCGTGAACGTGTGCGAGGGGTCAGGAAATGAAGTTGCTCCAAAAGAGAGGGCAGTGCGTTTCCCTACACCCGGCATGCACAGAGAGGCTGTAACGGGCTACGGGTCTGGACGTTGCTTAGCTGAGCCAGGTGAGCCCGGGGTACTCAAGTGTTCCTGCGGGAATAGGGTGCCCAGGCTAGCCTCCTAGGTGTCCAGAAAACTGTGCTGCCGTTCAAGGAACGCAGAGCAGAGGCCAGCGCCTCATGAAAACTGCTGCACGCCTCTGCTTCTGCACGGCAAATCAGGGCCTTACTTCCAGGCATGTGTTCATGCTGGGTGTGCCGGTAGCGACATAGCAGGGTAAGATGCTGACTTTCTCCTCGAGCAGAGTGACTTCACGGACGAGGGCCTCAAAGTATTCCAAGCACACTGTTCTCTCACGGCAGCTCACACAGGGGCCGTGACAAAGTCTTCCTGGGCACTTCGGAGGCACCACCAATGCTGTCCTGAGGCCGTTCGAGGACTCTGGAAATGTAGCTCTCCTCAAGGAACGTACAGTGTGTTGCCCATCACTGGGCACGCACAGAGGGCCTCCGAGGGATGCACCAATGGGCCTCGAAGTGGCTCAGCCGGCCCACAGGGGTCTGGAGGTACTCAGTGAACTTGCAGGGAAACCGAGGCCTACCCGAGAGGCCTAGGAGTCCTCAGACGTGTGCTTCCTTTAAAATAAAGCATATAAGGGACTGAGAACTCATGGAAACAGCTGCATGCCTCCCTTTCTGCACGGCTACTAAGGGCCTAACCTGGAGGCCAGTTTTCACTTTGAGATTCCCTTTAGCTCTAGAGCTTGTCAGGCTGACCACCACCGCGGCCACGGAAGCCCCTGGTTTACACACGGCAAACTCATTTTCGCCCCGCAAGCATGCTTACAGGGTTTACAGGCCTGTCAAGAGCAGGGAACGGCAGGCACCTTCAACGCAGCGTGAACTCTGCCTTCAAAATGGGAAAGCAAGGCTAGATCCAGCAGCTCCCCTCTTCCAGGGGCACACTCAGCATGCACCCCTGTGGTTTCTAACAAGTCCGAGGAGACACAGGTTACCCTGTGTTTCCTTCCCTGACTCAAATTCTCGAGGTGGGGTGTTCTGCATCATGCGAACTGCCTCAACCAAGGAACGCCGTAAGCTGCTCCTCTGGGCCTGTGGCTCTTCGAAAGCCTGCAGTGCCACAGGAAGAACAGGACTTCAACTGCAGTAAGTACGCAAGCCGACTTCCTCTAGGAGGCACGGTGACTTCAGGCAGGACGACTTAGATGGAATGCGAAGACGAGGGTTACCCTGAGTGGAGCTCGGGCTAGGGCAAAGCGTAAGACTTGCACGCCGTGTGGGACGTGCCAGAACGGTGTTCGTGAACGTGTGCGAGGGCTGAGGAAATGAAGCTGCTCCAAAAGAGAGGGCAGTGCGTTTCCCTACACCCGGCAAGCACAGAGGGGCTCTAACGGGCTCCCGGTCTGGACGTTGCTGAGCTGGCCCAGGTGAGCCTGGGGTACTCAAGTGTCCCTGCCGGGAACAGGCTGCCCAGACTAGCCTCCTAGGTGTCCAGAAAACTGTGCTGCCGTTCAAGGAACGCAGAGCAGAGGCCAGCGCCTCATGGAAACTGCTGCACGCCTCTGCTTCTGCACGGCAAATCAGGGCCTTACTTCAGGCATGTGTTCATGCTGGGTGTGCCGGTAGCGACATAGCAGGGTAAGATGCTGACTTTCTCCTCGAGCAGAGTGACTTTACGGACGAGGGCCTCGAAGTACTCCAAGCACAGTGTACTCTCACGGCAGCTCCACAGGGGCCATGACAAAGTCTTCCTGGGCACTTCGGACGCACCAGCAATGTTGTCCTGAGGCCGTTCGAGGACTCTGGAAATGTAGCTCTCCTCAAGGAACGTACAGTGTGTTGCCCATCACTGGGCACGCACAGAGAGCCTCCGAGGGTTGCACCAATGGGCCTCGAAGTGGCTCAGCCGGCCCACAGGGGTCTGGAGGTACTCAGTGAACTTGCAGGGAAAACGAGGCCTACCCGAGAGGCCTAGGAGTCCTCAGACGTGTACTTCCTTTAAAGTAAAGCATATAAGGGATAATAACTCATGGAAACAGCTGCATGCCTCCCTTTCTGCACGGCTACTAAGGGCCTAACCTGGAGGCAAGTTTTCACGTTGAGATTCCCTTTAGCTCTAGAGCTTGTCAGGCTGACCACCACCGCGGCCATGGAAGCCCCTGGTTTAGACAGAGCAAACTCATTTTCTCCCCGGAAGCATTCTTACAGGGTGTACAGGCCTGTCAAGAGCAGGGAATGGCAGGCACCTTCAACGAAGCGTGAACGCTGCCTTCAAAATGGGAAAGCAAGGCTACTTCCAGCAGGACCCTTTGCCAGAGGCATACACAGCATGCACCCCTGTGGTTTCTAACAAGTCGGAGGAGACACAGGTTACCCTGTGTTTCCTTCCCTGACTCAACTTCTCGAAGTAGGGTGTTCTGCATCATGCGAACTGCCTCAACCAAGGAGCGCCGTAAGCTGCTCCTCTGGGCCTGTGGCTCTTCGAAAACCTGCAGTGCCACAGGAAGATCAGGACTTCAACTGCAGTAAGAACGCAAGCTGGCTTCCTCTAGGAGGCACGGTGACTTCAGGCAGGACGTCTTAGATGGAATGCGAAGACGAGGGTTACCCTGAGTGCAGCTCAGGCTAGGGTAACGCGTAAGACTTGCACACCGTGTGGGACGTGCCGGAACGGTGTTCGTGAACGTGTGCGAGGGCTCAGGAAATGAAGCTTCTCCAAAAGAGAGGGCAGTGCGTTTCCCTACACCCGGCATGCACAGAGAGGCTGTAACGGGCTACGGGTCTGGACGTTGCTTAGCTGACCCAGGTGAGCCTGGGGTACTCAAGTGTTCCTGCGGGAATAGGGTGCCCAGGCTAGCCTCCTAGGTGTCCAGAAAACTGTGCTGCCGTTCAAGGAACGCAGAGCAGAGGCCAGCGCCTCATGGAAACTGCTGCACGCCTCTGCTTCTGCACGGCAAATCAGGGCCTTACTTCCAGGCATGTGTTCATGCTGGGTGTGCCGGTAGCGACATAGCAGGGTAAGATGCTGACTTTCTCCTCGAGCAGAGTGACTTTACGGACGAGGGCCTCGAAGTACTCCAAGCACAGTGTACTCTCACGGCATCTCCACAGGGGCCATGACAAAGTCTTCCTGGACACTTCGGACGCACCAGCAATGTTGTCCTGAGGCCGTTCGAGGACTCTGGAAATGTAGCTCTCCTCAAGGAACGTACAGTGTGTTGCCCATCACTGGGTACGCACAGTGTGTCTCCGAAGGATGCACCAATGGGCCTCGAAGTGGCTCAGCCGGCCCACAGGGGTCTGGAGGTACTCATTGAACTTGCAGGGAAAACGAGGCCTACCCGAGAGGCTTAGGAGTCCTCAGACGTGTACTTCCTTTAAAGTAAAGCATATAAGGGATAAGAACTCATGGAAATAGCTGCATGCCTCCCTTTCTGCACGGCTACTAAGGGCCTAACCTGGAGGCAAGTTTTCACGTTGAGATTCCCTTTAGCTCTAGAGCTTGTCAGGTTGACCACCACCGCGGCCATGGAAGCCACTGGTTTAGACAGAACAAACTCATTTTCTCCCCAGAAGCATTCTTACAGGGTTTACAGGCCTGTCAAGATCTGGAAATGGCAGGCACCTTCAACGCAGCGTGAACGCTGCCTTCAAAATGGGAAAGCAAGGCTACTTCCAGCAGGACCACTTTGCCAGGGGTATACACAGCATGCACCTCTGTGGTTTCTAACAAGTCCGAGGAGACACAGCTTACCCTGTGTTTCCTTCCCTGACTCAACTTCTCGAAGTAGGGTGTTCTGCATCATGCGAACTGCCTCAACCAAGGAGCGCCGTAAGCTGCTCCTCTGGGCCTGTGGGTATTCGAAAGCCTGCAGTGCCACAGGAAGAACAGGACTTCAACTGCAGTAAGAACGCAAGCGGACTTCCTCTAGGAGGCACGGTGACTTCAGGCAGGACGTCTTAGATGGAAAGCGAAGACGAGGGTTACCCTGAGTGCAACTCAGGCTAGGGTAACGCGTAAGACTTGCACACCGTGTGGGACGTGCCAGAACGGTGTTCGTGAACGTGTGCGAGGGGTCAGGAAATGAAGTTGCTCCAAAAGAGAGGGCAGTGCGTTTCCCTACACCCGGCATGCACAGAGAGGCTGTAACGGGCTACGGGTCTGGACGTTGCTTAGCTGAGCCAGGTGAGCCCGGGGTACTCAAGTGTTCCTGCGGGAATAGGGTGCCCAGGCTAGCCTCCTAGGTGTCCAGAAAACTGTGCTGCCGTTCAAGGAACGCAGAGCAGAGGCCAGCGCCTCATGAAAACTGCTGCACGCCTCTGCTTCTGCACGGCAAATCAGGGCCTTACTTCCAGGCATGTGTTCATGCTGGGTGTGCCGGTAGCGACATAGCAGGGTAAGATGCTGACTTTCTCCTCGAGCAGAGTGACTTCACGGACGAGGGCCTCAAAGTATTCCAAGCACACTGTTCTCTCACGGCAGCTCACACAGGGGCCGTGACAAAGTCTTCCTGGGCACTTCGGAGGCACCACCAATGCTGTCCTGAGGCCGTTCGAGGACTCTGGAAATGTAGCTCTCCTCAAGGAACGTACAGTGTGTTGCCCATCACTGGGCACGCACAGAGGGCCTCCGAGGGATGCACCAATGGGCCTCGAAGTGGCTCAGCCGGCCCACAGGGGTCTGGAGGTACTCAGTGAACTTGCAGGGAAACCGAGGCCTACCCGAGAGGCCTAGGAGTCCTCAGACGTGTGCTTCCTTTAAAATAAAGCATATAAGGGACTGAGAACTCATGGAAACAGCTGCATGCCTCCCTTTCTGCACGGCTACTAAGGGCCTAACCTGGAGGCCAGTTTTCACTTTGAGATTCCCTTTAGCTCTAGAGCTTGTCAGGCTGACCACCACCGCGGCCACGGAAGCCCCTGGTTTACACACGGCAAACTCATTTTCGCCCCGCAAGCATGCTTACAGGGTTTACAGGCCTGTCAAGAGCAGGGAACGGCAGGCACCTTCAACGCAGCGTGAACTCTGCCTTCAAAATGGGAAAGCAAGGCTAGATCCAGCAGCTCCCCTCTTCCAGGGGCACACTCAGCATGCACCCCTGTGGTTTCTAACAAGTCCGAGGAGACACAGGTTACCCTGTGTTTCCTTCCCTGACTCAAATTCTCGAGGTGGGGTGTTCTGCATCATGCGAACTGCCTCAACCAAGGAACGCCGTAAGCTGCTCCTCTGGGCCTGTGGCTCTTCGAAAGCCTGCAGTGCCACAGGAAGAACAGGACTTCAACTGCAGTAAGTACGCAAGCCGACTTCCTCTAGGAGGCACGGTGACTTCAGGCAGGACGACTTAGATGGAATGCGAAGACGAGGGTTACCCTGAGTGGAGCTCGGGCTAGGGCAAAGCGTAAGACTTGCACGCCGTGTGGGACGTGCCAGAACGGTGTTCGTGAACGTGTGCGAGGGCTGAGGAAATGAAGCTGCTCCAAAAGAGAGGGCAGTGCGTTTCCCTACACCCGGCAAGCACAGAGGGGCTCTAACGGGCTCCCGGTCTGGACGTTGCTGAGCTGGCCCAGGTGAGCCTGGGGTACTCAAGTGTCCCTGCCGGGAACAGGCTGCCCAGACTAGCCTCCTAGGTGTCCAGAAAACTGTGCTGCCGTTCAAGGAACGCAGAGCAGAGGCCAGCGCCTCATGGAAACTGCTGCACGCCTCTGCTTCTGCACGGCAAATCAGGGCCTTACTTCAGGCATGTGTTCATGCTGGGTGTGCCGGTAGCGACATAGCAGGGTAAGATGCTGACTTTCTCCTCGAGCAGAGTGACTTTACGGACGAGGGCCTCGAAGTACTCCAAGCACAGTGTACTCTCACGGCAGCTCCACAGGGGCCATGACAAAGTCTTCCTGGACACTTCGGACGCACCAGCAATGTTGTCCTGAGGCCGTTCGAGGACTCTGGAAATGTAGCTCTCCTCAAGGAACGTACAGTGTGTTGCCCATCACTGGGCACGCACAGAGAGCCTCCGAGGGTTGCACCAATGGGCCTCGAAGTGGCTCAGCCGGCCCACAGGGGTCTGGAGGTACTCAGTGAACTTGCAGGGAAAACGAGGCCTACCCGAGAGGCCTAGGAGTCCTCAGACGTGTACTTCCTTTAAAGTAAAGCATATAAGGGATAATAACTCATGGAAACAGCTGCATGCCTCCCTTTCTGCACGGCTACTAAGGGCCTAACCTGGAGGCAAGTTTTCACGTTGAGATTCCCTTTAGCTCTAGAGCTTGTCAGGCTGACCACCACCGCGGCCATGGAAGCCCCTGGTTTAGACAGAGCAAACTCATTTTCTCCCCGGAAGCATTCTTACAGGGTGTACAGGCCTGTCAAGAGCAGGGAATGGCAGGCACCTTCAACGAAGCGTGAACGCTGCCTTCAAAATGGGAAAGCAAGGCTACTTCCAGCAGGACCCTTTGCCAGAGGCATACACAGCATGCACCCCTGTGGTTTCTAACAAGTCGGAGGAGACACAGGTTACCCTGTGTTTCCTTCCCTGACTCAACTTCTCGAAGTAGGGTGTTCTGCATCATGCGAACTGCCTCAACCAAGGAGCGCCGTAAGCTGCTCCTCTGGGCCTGTGGCTCTTCGAAAACCTGCAGTGCCACAGGAAGATCAGGACTTCAACTGCAGTAAGAACGCAAGCTGGCTTCCTCTAGGAGGCACGGTGACTTCAGGCAGGACGTCTTAGATGGAATGCGAAGACGAGGGTTACCCTGAGTGCAGCTCAGGCTAGGGTAACGCGTAAGACTTGCACACCGTGTGGGACGTGCCGGAACGGTGTTCGTGAACGTGTGCGAGGGCTCAGGAAATGAAGCTTCTCCAAAAGAGAGGGCAGTGCGTTTCCCTACACCCGGCATGCACAGAGAGGCTGTAACGGGCTACGGGTCTGGACGTTGCTTAGCTGACCCAGGTGAGCCTGGGGTACTCAAGTGTTCCTGCGGGAATAGGGTGCCCAGGCTAGCCTCCTAGGTGTCCAGAAAACTGTGCTGCCGTTCAAGGAACGCAGAGCAGAGGCCAGCGCCTCATGGAAACTGCTGCACGCCTCTGCTTCTGCACGGCAAATCAGGGCCTTACTTCCAGGCATGTGTTCATGCTGGGTGTGCCGGTAGCGACATAGCAGGGTAAGATGCTGACTTTCTCCTCGAGCAGAGTGACTTTACGGACGAGGGCCTCGAAGTACTCCAAGCACAGTGTACTCTCACGGCATCTCCACAGGGGCCATGACAAAGTCTTCCTGGACACTTCGGACGCACCAGCAATGTTGTCCTGAGGCCGTTCGAGGACTCTGGAAATGTAGCTCTCCTCAAGGAACGTACAGTGTGTTGCCCATCACTGGGTACGCACAGTGTGTCTCCGAAGGATGCACCAATGGGCCTCGAAGTGGCTCAGCCGGCCCACAGGGGTCTGGAGGTACTCAGTGAACTTGCAGGGAAAACGAGGCCTACCCGAGAGGCTTAGGAGTCCTCAGACGTGTACTTCCTTTAAAGTAAAGCATATAAGGGATAAGAACTCATGGAAATAGCTGCATGCCTCCCTTTCTGCACGGCTACTAAGGGCCTAACCTGGAGGCAAGTTTTCACGTTGAGATTCCCTTTAGCTCTAGAGCTTGTCAGGCTGACCACCACCGCGGCCATGGAAGCCACTGGTTTAGACAGAACAAACTCATTTTCTCCCCAGAAGCATTCTTACAGGGTTTACAGGCCTGTCAAGATCTGGAAATGGCAGGCACCTTCAACGCAGCGTGAACGCTGCCTTCAAAATGGGAAAGCAAGGCTACTTCCAGCAGGACCACTTTGCCAGGGGTATACACAGCATGCACCTCTGTGGTTTCTAACAAGTCCGAGGAGACACAGCTTACCCTGTGTTTCCTTCCCTGAGTCAACTTCTCGAAGTAGGGTGTTCTGCATCATGCGAACTGCCTCAACCAAGGAGCGCCGTAAGCTGCTCCTCTGGGCCTGTGGGTATTCGAAAGCCTGCAGTGCCACAGGAAAAACAGGACTTCAACTGCAGTAAGAACGCAAGCGGACTTCCTCTAGGAGGCACGGTGACTTCAGGCAGGACGTCTTAGATGGAATGCGAAGACGAGGGTTACCCTGAGTGCAGCTCAGGCTCGGGTAACGCGTAAGACTTGCACACCGTGTGGGACGTTCCAGAACGGTGTTCGTGAACGTGTGCGAGGGCTGAGGAAATGAAGCTGCTCCAAAAGAGAGGGCAGTGCCTTTCCCTACACCCGGCAAGCATAGAGGGTCTCTAACGGGCTCCGGTTCTGGACGTTGCTTAGGTGGCCCAGGTGAGCCTGGGGTACTCAAGTGTTCCGGCCGGGAACAGGGTGCCCAGGCTAGCCTCCTAGGTGTCCAGAAAACTGTGCTGCCGTTCAAGGAACGCAGAGCAGAGGCCAGCGCCTCATGGAAACTGCTGCACGCCTCTGCTTCTGCACGGCAAATCAGGGCCTTACTTCCAGGCATGTGTTCATGCTGGGTGTGCCGGTAGCGACATAGCAGGGTAAGATGCTGACTTTCTCCTCGAGCCGAGTGACTTCACGGACTAGGGCGTCGACGTATTCCAAGCACAGTGTACTCTCACGGCAGCTCCACAGGGGCCATGACAAAGTCTTCCTGGGCACTTCGGACTCACCAGCAATGTTGTCCTGAGGCCGTTCGAGGACTCTGGAAATGTAGCTCTCCTCAAGGAACGTACAGTGTGTTGCCCATCACTGGGCACGCACAGAGGGCCTCCGAGGGATGCACCAATGGGCCTCGAAGTGGCTCAGCCGGCCCACAGAGGTCTGGATGTACTCAGTGAACGTGCAGGGAAACCGAGGCCTACCCGAGAGGCCTAGGAGTCCTCAGACGTGTGCTTCCTTTAAAATAAAGCATATAAGGGACTGAGAACTCATGGAAACAGCTGCATGCCTCCCTTTCTGCACGGCTACTAAGGGCCTAACCTGGAGGCAAGTTTCCACGTTGAGATTCCCTTTAGCTCTAGAGCTTGTCAGGGTGACCACCACCGCGGCCACGGGAGCCCCTGGTTTAGACAGAGCAAACTCATTTTCTCCCCAGAAGCATTCTTACAGGGTTTACAGGCCTGTCAAGAGCAGGGAACGGCAGGCACCTTCAACGCAGCGTGAACTCTGCCTTCAAAATGGGAAAGCAAGGCCTGCTCCAGCAGGTCCCCTCTTCCAGGGGCACACTCAGCATGCACCCCTGTGGTTTCTAACAAGTCCGAGGAGACACAGGTTACCCTGTGTTTCCTTCCCTGACTCAACTTCTCGAGGTGGGGTGTTCTGCATCATGCGAACTGCCTCAACCAAGGAACGCCGTAAGCTGCTCCTCTGGGCCTGGGGCTCTTCGAAAGCCTGCAGTGCCACAGGAAGAACAGGACTTCAACTGCAGTAAGAACGCAAGCCGACTTCCTCTAGGAGGCACGGTGACTTCAGGCAGGACGTCTTAGATGGAATGCGAAGACGAGGGTTACCCCGAGTGCAGCTCGGGCTAGGGCAACGCGTAAGACTTGCACGCCGTGTGGGACGTGCCAGAACGGTGTTCGTGAACGTGTGCGAGGGCTGAGGAAATGAAGCTGCTCCAAAAGAGAGGGCAGTGCGTTTCCCTACACCCGGCAAGCACAGAGGGGCTCTAACGGGCTCCGGGCCTGGACGTTGCTGAGCTGGCCCAGGTGAGCCTGGGGTACTCAAGTGTCCCTGCCGGGAACAGGGTGCCCAGGCTAGCCTCCTAGGTGTCCAGAAAACTGTGCTGCCGTTCAAGGAACGCAGAGCAGAGGCCAGCGCCTCATGGAAACTGCTGCACGCCTCTGCTTCTGCACGGCAAATCAGGGCCTTACTTCCAGGCATGTGTTCATGCTGGGTGTGCCGGTAGCGACGTAGCAGGGTAAGATGCTGACTTTCTCCTCGAGCAGAGTGACTTCACGGACGAGGGCCTCGAAGTATTCCAAGCACAGTGTTCTCTCACGGCAGCTCACACAGGGGCCGTGACAAAGTCTTCCTGGGCACTTCGGACGCACCAGCAATGTTGTCCTGAGGCCGTTCGAGGACTCTGGAAATGTAGCTCTCCTCAAGGAACGTACAGTGTGTTGCCCATCACTGGGCACGCACACAGGGCCTCCGAGGGATGCACCAATGGGCCTCGAAGTTGCTCAGCCGGCCCACAGGGGTCTGGAGGTACTCAGTGAACTTGCAGGAAAACCGAGGCCTACCCGAGAGGCCTAGGAGTCCTCAGACGTGTGCTTCCTTTAAAATAAAGCATATAAGGGACTGAGAACTCATGGAAACAGCTGCATGCCTCCCTTTCTGCACGGCTACTAAGGGCCTAACCTGGAGGCAAGTTTTCACGTTGAGATTCCCTTTAGCTCTAGAGCTTGTCAGGCTGACCACCACCGCGGCCACGGAAGCCCCTGCTTTAGACACTGCAAACTCATTATCGCCCCACAAGCATGCTTGCAGGGTTTACAGGCCTTCAAGAGCAGGGAACGGCAGGCACCTTCAACGCAGCGTGAACGCTGCCTTCAAAATGGGAAAGCAAGGCTAGCTCCAGCAGGTCCCCTCTTCCAGGGCACACTCAGCATGCACCCCTGTGGTTTCTAACAAGTCCGAGGAGACACAGGTTACCCTGTGTTTCCTTCCCTGACTCAACTTCTCGAGGTGGGGTGTTCTGCGTCATGCGAACTGCCTCAACCAAGGAACGCCGTAAGCTGCTCCTCTGGGCCTGTGGCTCTTCGAAAGCCTGCAGTGCCACAGGAAGAACAGGACTTCAACTGCAGCAAGAACGCAAGCCGACTTCCTCTAGGAGGCACGGTGACTTCAGGCAGGACGTCTTAGATGGAATGCGAAGACGAGGGTTACCCCGAGTGCAGCTCGGGCTAGGGCAACGCGTAAGACTTGCACGCCGTGTGGGACGTGCCAGAACGGTGTTCGTGAACGTGTGCGAGGGCTGAGGAAATGAAGCTGCTCCAAAAGAGAGGGCAGTGCGTTTCCCTACACCCGGCAAGCACAGAGGGGCTCTAACGGGCTCCGGGCCTGGACGTTGCTGAGCTGGCCCAGGTGAGCCTGGGGTACTCAAGTGTCCCTGCCGGGAACAGGGTGCCCAGGCTAGCCTCCTAGGTGTCCAGAAAACTGTGCTGCCGTTCAAGGAACGCAGAGCAGAGGCCAGCGCCTCATGGAAACTGCTGCACGCCTCTGCTTCTGCACGGCAAATCAGGGCCTTACTTCCAGGCATGTGTTCATGCTGGGTGTGCCGGTAGCGACGTAGCAGGGTAAGATGCTGACTTTCTCCTCGAGCAGAGTGACTTCACGGACGAGGGCCTCGAAGTATTCCAAGCACAGTGTTCTCTCACGGCAGCTCACACAGGGGCCGTGACAAAGTCTTCCTGGGCACTTCGGACGCACCAGCAATGTTGTCCTGAGGCCGTTCGAGGGCTCTGGAAATGTAGCTCTCCTCAAGGAACGTAGAGTGTGTTGCCCATCACTGGGCACGCACACAGGGCCTCCGAGGGATGCACCAATGGGCGTCGAAGTGGCTCAGCCGGCCCACAGGGGTCTGGAGGTACTCAGTGAACTTGCAGGAAAACGAGGCCTACCCGAGAGGCCTAGGAGTCCTCAGACGTGTACTTCCTTTAAAGTAAAGCATATAAGGGATAAGAACTCATGGAAATAGCTGCATGCCTCCCTTTCTGCACGGCTACTAAGGGCCTAACCTGGAGGCAAGTTTTCACGTTGAGATTCCCTTTAGCTCTAGAGCTTGTCAGGCTGACCACCTCCGCGGCCATGGAAGCCCCTGGTTTAGACAGAGCAAACTCATTTTCTCCCCAGAAGCATTCTTACAGGGTTTACAGGCCTGTCAAGAGCAGGGAATGGCAGGCACCTTCAACGCATCGTGAACGCTGCCTTCAAAATGGGAAAGCAAGGCTACTTCCAGCAGGACCCCTTTGCCAGGGGCATACAGAGCATGCACCCCTGTGGTTTCTAACAAGTCCGAGGAGACACAGCTTACCCTGTGTTTCCTTCCCTGGCTCAACTTCTCGAAGTAGGGTGTTCTGCATCATGCGAACTGCCTCAACCAAGGAGCGCCGTAAGCTGCTCCTCAGGGCCTGTGGCTATTCGAAAGCCTGCAGTGCCACAGGAAGAACAGGACTTCAACTGCAGTAAGAACACAAGCTGTCTTCCTCTATGAGGCACAGTGACTTCAGGCAGGACGTCTTAGATGGAATGCGAAGACGAGGGTTACCCTGAGTGCAGCTCGGGCTAGGGCAACGCGTAAGACTTGCACGCCGTGTGGGACGTGCCAGAACGGTGTTCGTGAACGTGTGCGAGGGCTGAGGAAATGAAGCTGCTCCAAAAGAGAGGGCAGTGCGTTTCCCTACACCCGGCAAGCACAGAGGGGCTCTAACGGGCTCCGGGTCTGGACGTTGCTGAGCTGGCCCAGGTGAGCCTGGGGTACTCAAGTGTCCCTGCCGGGAACAGGGTGCCCAGACTAGCCTCCTAGGTGTCCAGAAAACTGTGCTGCCGTTCAAGGAACGCAGAGCAGAGGCCAGCGCCTCATGGAAACTGCTGCACGCCTCTGCTCCTGCACGGCAAATCAGGGCCTTACTTCAGGCATGTGTTCATGCTGGGTGTGCCAGTAGCGATATAGCATGGTAAGATGCTGACTTTCTCCTCGAGCAGAGTGACTTCACGTACGAGGGCCTCGAAGTACTCCAAGCACAGTGTTCTCTCATGGCAGCTCTCACAAGGACCATGAGAAGTTTTCTGTGCACTTCGGACTCACCAGCAAAGTTGTCCTGAGGCCGTTCGAGGACTCCGGAAATGTAGCTCTCCTCAAGGATCGTACAGTGTGTTGCCCATCACTGGGCACGCACAGAGGGTCTCCGAGGGATGCACCAATGGGCCTCGAAGTTGCTCAGCCGGCCCACAGGGGTCTGGATGTACTCAGTGAACGTGCAGGGAAACCGAGGCCTACCCGAGAGGCCTAGGAGCCCTCAGGCGTGTGATTCCTTTAAAATAAAGCATATAAGGGACTAAGAACTCATGGAAACAGCTGCATGCCTCCCTTTCTGCACGGCTACTAAGGGCCTAACCTGGAGGCAAGTTTCCACGTTGAGATTCCCTTTAGCTCTAGAGCTTGGCAGGGTGACCACCACCGCGGCCACGGAAGCCCCTGGTTTAGACAGAGCAAACTCATTTTCTCCCCAGAAGCATTCTTACAGGGTTTACAGGCCTGTCAAGAGCAGGGAACGGCAGGCACCTTCAACGCAGCGTGAACGCTGCCTTCAAAATGGGAAAGCAAGTCTAGCTCCAGCAGGTCCCCTCTTCCAGGGGCACACTCAGCATTCACCCCTGTGGTTTCTAACAAGTCCGAGGAGACACAGGTTACCCTGTGTTTCCTTCCCTGACTCAACTTCTCGAGGTGGGGTGTTCTGCATCATGCGAACTGCCTCAACCAAGGAACGTCGTAAGCTGCTCCTCTGGGCCTGTGGCTCTTCGAAAGCCTGCAGTGCCACAGGAAGAACAGGACTTCAACTGCAGTAAGAACGCAAGCGGACTTCCTCTAGGAGGCACGGTGACTTCAGGCAGCACGTCTTAGATGGAATGCGAAGACGAGGGTTACCCCGAGTGCAGCTCTGGCTAGGGCAAAGCGTAAGACTTGCACGCCGTGTGGGACGTGCCAGAACGGTGTTCGTGAACGTGTGCGAGGGCTGAGGAAATGAAGCTGCTCCAAAAGAGAGGGCAGTGCGTTTCCCTACACCCGGCAAGCACAGAGGGGCTCTAACGGGCTCCGGGCCTGGACGTTGCTGAGCTGGCCCAGGTGAGCCTGGGGTACTCAAGTGTCCCTGCCGGGAACAGGGTGCCCAGGCTAGCCTCCTAGGTGTCCAGAAAACTGTGCTGCCGTTCAAGGAACGCAGAGCAGAGGCCAGCGCCTCATGGAAACTGCTGCACGCCTCTGCTTCTGCACGGCAAATCAGGGCCTTACTTCCAGGCATGTGTTCATGCTGGGTGTGCCGGTAGCGACGTAGCAGGGTAAGATGCTGACTTTCTCCTCGAGCAGAGTGACTTTACGGACGAGGGCCTCGAAGTATTCCAAGCACAGTGTTCTCTCACGGCAGCTCACACAGGGGCCGTGACAAAGTCTTCCTGGGCACTTCGGACGCACCAGCAATGTTGTCCTGAGGCCGTTCGAGGACTCTGGAAATGTAGCTCTCCTCAAGGAACGTACAGTGTGTTGCCCATCACTGGGCACGCACACAGGGCCTCCGAGGGATGCACCAATGGGCCTCGAAGTTGCTCAGCCGGCCCACAGGGGTCTGGAGGTACTCAGTGAACTTGCAAGAAAACCGAGGCCTACCCGAGAGGCCTAGGAGTCCTCAGACGTGTGCTTCCTTTAAAATAAAGCATATAAGGGACTGAGAACTCATGGAAACAGCTGCATGCCTCCCTTTCTGCACGGCTACTAAGGGCCTAACCTGGAGGCAAGTTTTCACGTTGAGATTCCCTTTAGCTCTAGAGCTTGTCAGGCTGACCACCACCGCGGCCACGGAAGCCCCTGCTTTAGACACTGCAAACTCATTATCGCCCCACAAGCATGCTTGCAGGGTTTACAGGCCTTCAAGAGCAGGGAACGGCAGGCACCTTCAACGCAGCGTGAACGCTGCCTTCAAAATGGGAAAGCAAGGCTAGCTCCAGCAGGTCCCCTCTTCCAGGGGCACACTCAGCATGCACCCCTGTGGTTTCTAACAAGTCCGAGGAGACACAGGTTACCCTGTGTTTCCTTCCCTGACTCAACTTCTCGAGGTGGGGTGTTCTGCGTCATGCGAACTGCCTCAACCAAGGAACGCCGTAAGCTGCTCCTCTGGGCCTGTGGCTCTTCGAAAGCCTGCAGTGCCACAGGAAGAACAGGACTTCAACTGCAGCAAGAACGCAAGCCGACTTCCTCTAGGAGGCACGGTGACTTCAGGCAGGACGTCTTAGATGGAATGCGAAGACGAGGGTTACCCCGAGTGCAGCTCGGGCTAGGGCAACGCGTAAGAATTGCACGCCGTGTGGGACGTGCCAGAACGGTGTTCGTGAACGTGTGCGAGGGCTGAGGAAATGAAGCTGCTCCAAAAGAGAGGGCAGTGCGTTTCCCTACACCCGGCAAGCACAGAGGGGCTCTAACGGGCTCCGGGCCTGGACGTTGCTGAGCTGGCCCAGGTGAGCCTGGGGTACTCAAGTGTCCCTGCCGGGAACAGGGTGCCCAGGCTAGCCTCCTAGGTGTCCAGAAAACTGTGCTGCCGTTCAAGGAACGCAGAGCAGAGGCCAGCGCCTCATGGAAACTGCTGCACGCCTCTGCTTCTGCACGGCAAATCAGGGCCTTACTTCCAGGCATGTGTTCATGCTGGGTGTGCCGGTAGCGACGTAGCAGGGTAAGATGCTGACTTTCTCCTCGAGCAGAGTGACTTCACGGACGAGGGCCTCGAAGTATTCCAAGCACAGTGTTCTCTCACGGCAGCTCACACAGGGGCCGTGACAAAGTCTTCCTGGGCACTTCGGACGCACCAGCAATGTTGTCCTGAGGCCGTTCGAGGGCTCTGGAAATGTAGCTCTCCTCAAGGAACGTAGAGTGTGTTGCCCATCACTGGGCACGCACACAGGGCCTCCGAGGGATGCACCAATGGGCGTCGAAGTGGCTCAGCCGGCCCACAGGGGTCTGGAGGTACTCAGTGAACTTGCAGGAAAACGAGGCCTACCCGAGAGGCCTAGGAGTCCTCAGACGTGTACTTCCTTTAAAGTAAAGCATATAAGGGATAAGAACTCATGGAAATAGCTGCATGCCTCCCTTTCTGCACGGCTACTAAGGGCCTAACCTGGAGGCAAGTTTTCACGTTGAGATTCCCTTTAGCTCTAGAGCTTGTCAGGCTGACCACCTCCGCGGCCATGGAAGCCCCTGGTTTAGACAGAGCAAACTCATTTTCTCCCCAGAAGCATTCTTACAGGGTTTACAGGACTGTCAAGAGCAGGGAATGGCAGGCACCTTCAACGCATCGTGAACGCTGCCTTCAAAATGGGAAAGCAAGGCTACTTCCAGCAGGACCCCTTTGCCAGGGGCATACAGACCATGCACCCCTGTGGTTTCTAACAAGTCCGAGGAGACACAGCTTACCCTGTGTTTCCTTCCCTGGCTCAACTTCTCGAAGTAGGGTGTTCTGCATCATGCGAACTGCCTCAACCAAGGAGCGCCGTAAGCTGCTCCTCTGGGCCTGTGGCTCTTCGAAAACCTGCAGTGCCACAGGAAGATCAGGACTTCAACTGCAGTAAGAACGCAAGCGGACTTCCTCTAGGAGGCACGGTGACTTCAGGCAGGACGTCTTAGATGGAATGCGAAGACGAGGGTTACCCTGAGTGCAGCTCAGGCTAGGGTAACGCGTAAGACTTGCACACCGTGTGGGACGTGCCGGAACGGTGTTCGTGAACGTGTGCGAGGGCTCAGGAAATGAAGCTTCTCCAAAAGAGAGGGCAGTGCGTTTCCCTACACCCGGCATGCACAGAGAGGCTGTAACGGGCTACGGGTCTGGACGTTGCTTAGCTGACCCAGGTGAGCCTGGGGTACTCAAGTGTTCCTGCGGGAATAGGGTGCCCAGGCTAGCCTCCTAGGTGTCCAGAAAACTGTGCTGCCGTTCAAGGAACGCAGAGCAGAGGCCAGCGCCTCATGGAAACTGCTGCACGCCTCTGCTTCTGCACGGCAAATCAGGGCCTTACTTCCAGGCATGTGTTCATGCTGGGTGTGCCGGTAGCGACATAGCAGGGTAAGATGCTGACTTTCTCCTCGAGCAGAGTGACTTTACGGACGAGGGCCTCGAAGTACTCCAAGCACAGTGTACTCTCACGGCATCTCCACAGGGGCCATGACAAAGTCTTCCTGGACACTTCGGACGCACCAGCAATGTTGTCCTGAGGCCGTTCGAGGACTCTGGAAATGTAGCTCTCCTCAAGGAACGTACAGTGTGTTGCCCATCACTGGGTACGCACAGTGTGTCTCCGAAGGATGCACCAATGGGCCTCGAAGTGGCTCAGCCGGCCCACAGGGGTCTGGAGGTACTCAGTGAACTTGCAGGGAAAACGAGGCCTACCCGAGAGGCTTAGGAGTCCTCAGACGTGTACTTCCTTTAAAGTAAAGCATATAAGGGATAAGAACTCATGGAAATAGCTGCATGCCTCCCTTTCTGCACGGCTACTAAGGGCCTAACCTGGAGGCAAGTTTTCACGTTGAGATTCCCTTTAGCTCTAGAGCTTGTCAGGCTGACCACCACCGCGGCCATGGAAGCCCCTGGTTTAGACAGAACAAACTCATTTTCTCCCCAGAAGCATTCTTACAGGGTTTACAGGCCTGTCAAGATCTGGAAATGGCAGGCACCTTCAACGTAGCGTGAACGCTGCCTTCAAAATGGGAAAGCAAGGCTACTTCCAGCAGGACCACTTTGCCAGGGGTATACACAGCATGCACCTCTGTGGTTTCTAACAAGTCCGAGGAGACACAGCTTACCCTGTGTTTCCTTCCCTGACTCAACTTCTCGAAGTAGGGTGTTCTGCATCATGCGAACTGCCTCAACCAAGGAGCGCCGTAAGCTGCTCCTCTGGGCCTGTGGGTATTCGAAAGCCTGCAGTGCCACAGGAAGAACAGGACTTCAACTGCAGTAAGAACGCAAGCGGACTTCCTCTAGGAGGCACGGTGACTTCAGGCAGGACGTCTTAGATGGAAAGCGAAGACGAGGGTTACCCTGAGTGCAACTCAGGCTAGGGTAACGCGTAAGACTTGCACACCGTGTGGGACGTGCCAGAACGGTGTTCGTGAACGTGTGCGAGGGGTCAGGAAATGAAGTTGCTCCAAAAGAGAGGGCAGTGCGTTTCCCTACACCCGGCATGCACAGAGAGGTTGTAACGGGCTACGGGTCTGGACGTTGCTTAGCTGAGCCAGGTGAGCCCGGGGTACTCAAGTGTTCCTGCGGGAATAGGGTGCCCAGGCTAGCCTCCTAGGTGTCCAGAAAACTGTGCTGCCGTTCAAGGAACGCAGAGCAGAGGCCAGCGCCTCATGAAAACTGCTGCACGCCTCTGCTTCTGCACGGCAAATCAGGGCCTTACTTCCAGGCATGTGTTCATGCTGGGTTTGCCGGTAGCGACATAGCAGGGTAAGATGCTGACTTTCTCCTCGAGCAGAGTGACTTCACGGACGAGGGCCTCAAAGTATTCCAAGCACACTGTTCTCTCACGGCAGCTCACACAGGGGCCGTGACAAAGTCTTCCTGGGCACTTCGGAGGCACCACCAATGCTGTCCTGAGGCCGTTCGAGGACTCTGGAAATGTAGCTCTCCTCAAGGAACGTACAGTGTGTTGCCCATCACTGGGCACGCACAGAGGGCCTCCGAGGGATGCACCAATGGGCCTCGAAGTGGCTCAGCCGGCCCACAGGGGTCTGGAGGTACTCAGTGAACTTGCAGGGAAACCGAGGCCTACCCGAGAGGCCTAGGAGTCCTCAGACGTGTGCTTCCTTTAAAATAAAGCATATAAGGGACTGAGAACTCATGGAAACAGCTGCATGCCTCCCTTTCTGCACGGCTACTAAGGGCCTAACCTGGAGGCCAGTTTTCACTTTGAGATTCCCTTTAGCTCTAGAGCTTGTCAGGCTGACCACCACCGCGGCCACGGAAGCCCCTGGTTTACACACGGCAAACTCATTTTCGCCCCGCAAGCATGCTTACAGGGTTTACAGGCCTGTCAAGAGCAGGGAACGGCAGGCACCTTCAACGCAGCGTGAACTCTGCCTTCAAAATGGGAAAGCAAGGCTAGATCCAGCAGCTCCCCTCTTCCAGGGGCACACTCAGCATGCACCCCTGTGGTTTCTAACAAGTCCGAGGAGACACAGGTTACCCTGTGTTTCCTTCCCTGACTCAAATTCTCGAGGTGGGGTGTTCTGCATCATGCGAACTGCCTCAACCAAGGAACGCCGTAAGCTGCTCCTCTGGGCCTGTGGCTCTTCGAAAGCCTGCAGTGCCACAGGAAGAACAGGACTTCAACTGCAGTAAGTACGCAAGCCGACTTCCTCTAGGAGGCACGGTGACTTCAGGCAGGACGACTTAGATGGAATGCGAAGACGAGGGTTACCCTGAGTGGAGCTCGGGCTAGGGCAAAGCGTAAGACTTGCACGCCGTGTGGGACGTGCCAGAACGGTGTTCGTGAACGTGTGCGAGGGCTGAGGAAATGAAGCTGCTCCAAAAGAGAGGGCAGTGCGTTTCCCTACACCCGGCAAGCACAGAGGGGCTCTAACGGGCTCCCGGTCTGGACGTTGCTGAGCTGGCCCAGGTGAGCCCGGGGTACTCAAGTGTCCCTGCCGGGAACAGGCTGCCCAGACTAGCCTCCTAGGTGTCCAGAAAACTGTGCTGCCGTTCAAGGAACGCAGAGCAGAGGCCAGCGCCTCATGGAAACTGCTGCACGCCTCTGCTTCTGCACGGCAAATCAGGGCCTTACTTCAGGCATGTGTTCATGCTGGGTGTGCCGGTAGCGACATAGCAGGGTAAGATGCTGACTTTCTCCTCGAGCAGAGTGACTTTACGGACGAGGGCCTCGAAGTACTCCAAGCACAGTGTACTCTCACGGCAGCTCCACAGGGGCCATGACAAAGTCTTCCTGGGCACTTCGGACGCACCAGCAATGTTGTCCTGAGGCCGTTCGAGGACTCTGGAAATGTAGCTCTCCTCAAGGAACGTACAGTGTGTTGCCCATCACTGGGCACGCACAGAGAGCCTCCGAGGGTTGCACCAATGGGCCTCGAAGTGGCTCAGCCGGCCCACAGGGGTCTGGAGGTACTCAGTGAACTTGCAGGGAAAACGAGGCCTACCCGAGAGGCCTAGGAGTCCTCAGACGTGTACTTCCTTTAAAGTAAAGCATATAAGGGATAATAACTCATGGAAACAGCTGCATGCCTCCCTTTCTGCACGGCTACTAAGGGCCTAACCTGGAGGCAAGTTTTCACGTTGAGATTCCCTTTAGCTCTAGAGCTTGTCAGGCTGACCACCACCGCGGCCATGGAAGCCCCTGGTTTAGACAGAGCAAACTCATTTTCTCCCCGGAAGCATTCTTACAGGGTGTACAGGCCTGTCAAGAGCAGGGAATGGCAGGCACCTTCAACGAAGCGTGAACGCTGCCTTCAAAATGGGAAAGCAAGGCTACTTCCAGCAGGACCCTTTGCCAGAGGCATACACAGCATGCACCCCTGTGGTTTCTAACAAGTCGGAGGAGACACAGGTTACCCTGTGTTTCCTTCCCTGACTCAACTTCTCGAAGTAGGGTGTTCTGCATCATGCGAACTGCCTCAACCAAGGAGCGCCGTAAGCTGCTCCTCTGGGCCTGTGGCTCTTCGAAAACCTGCAGTGCCACAGGAAGATCAGGACTTCAACTGCAGTAAGAACGCAAGCTGGCTTCCTCTAGGAGGCACGGTGACTTCAGGCAGGACGTCTTAGGTGGAATGCGAAGACGAGGGTTACCCTGAGTGCAGCTCAGGCTAGGGTAACGCGTAAGACTTGCACACCGTGTGGGACGTGCCGGAACGGTGTTCGTGAACGTGTGCGAGGGCTCAGGAAATGAAGCTTCTCCAAAAGAGAGGGCAGTGCGTTTCCCTACACCCGGCATGCACAGAGAGGCTGTAACGGGCTACGGGTCTGGACGTTGCTTAGCTGACCCAGGTGAGCCTGGGGTACTCAAGTGTTCCTGCGGGAATAGGGTGCCCAGGCTAGCCTCCTAGGTGTCCAGAAAACTGTGCTGCCGTTCAAGGAACGCAGAGCAGAGGCCAGCGCCTCATGGAAACTGCTGCACGCCTCTGCTTCTGCACGGCAAATCAGGGCCTTACTTCCAGGCATGTGTTCATGCTGGGTGTGCCGGTAGCGACATAGCAGGGTAAGATGCTGACTTTCTCCTCGAGCAGAGTGACTTTACGGACGAGGGCCTCGAAGTACTCCAAGCACAGTGTACTCTCACGGCATCTCCACAGGGGCCATGACAAAGTCTTCCTGGACACTTCGGACGCACCAGCAATGTTGTCCTGAGGCCGTTCGAGGACTCTGGAAATGTAGCTCTCCTCAAGGAACGTACAGTGTGTTGCCCATCACTGGGTACGCACAGTGTGTCTCCGAAGGATGCACCAATGGGCCTCGAAGTGGCTCAGCCGGCCCACAGGGGTCTGGAGGTACTCAGTGAACTTGCAGGGAAAACGAGGCCTACCCGAGAGGCTTAGGAGTCCTCAGACGTGTACTTCCTTTAAAGTAAAGCATATAAGGGATAAGAACTCATGGAAATAGCTGCATGCCTCCCTTTCTGCACGGCTACTAAGGGCCTAACCTGGAGGCAAGTTTTCACGTTGAGATTCCCTTTAGCTCTAGAGCTTGTCAGGCTGACCACCACCGCGGCCATGGAAGCCACTGGTTTAGACAGAACAAACTCATTTTCTCCCCAGAAGCATTCTTACAGGGTTTACAGGCCTGTCAAGATCTGGAAATGGCAGGCACCTTCAACGCAGCGTGAACGCTGCCTTCAAAATGGGAAAGCAAGGCTACTTCCAGCAGGACCACTTTGCCAGGGGTATACACAGCATGCACCTCTGTGGTTTCTAACAAGTCCGAGGAGACACAGCTTACCCTGTGTTTCCTTCCCTGACTCAACTTCTCGAAGTAGGGTGTTCTGCATCATGCGAACTGCCTCAACCAAGGAGCGCCGTAAGCTGCTCCTCTGGGCCTGTGGGTATTCGAAAGCCTGGAGTGCCACAGGAAGAACAAGACTTCAACTGCAGTAAGAACGCAAGCTGACTTCCTCTAGGAGGCACAGTGACTTCAGGCAGGTTGTCTTAGATGGAATGCAAAGACGAGGGTTACCCTGAGTGCAGCTCAGGCTAGGGCAACGAGTAAGATTTCCACGCCGTGTGGGACGTGCCAGAACGCTGTTCGTGAACGTGTGCGAGGGCTGAGGAAATGAAGCTGCTCCAAAAGAGAGGGCAGTGCGTTTCCCTACACCCGGCTTGCACAGAGGGGCTGTAAAGGGCTCCGGGTCTGGACGTTGCTTAGCTGACCCAGGTGAGCCTGGGGTACTCAAGTGTTCCTGCGGGAATAGGGTGCCCAGGCTAGCCTCCTAGGTGTCCAGAAAACTGTGCTGCCGTTCAAGGAACGCAGAGCAGAGGCCAGCGCCTCATGGAAACTGCTGCACGCCTCTGCTTCTGCACGGCAAATCAGGGCCTTACTTCAGGCATGTGTTCATGCTGGGTGTGCCGGTAGCGATATAGCATGGTAAGATGCTGACTTTCTCCTCGAGCAGAGTGACTTCACGTACAAGGGCCTCGAAGTACTCCAAGCACAGTGTTCTCTCATGGCAGCTCTCACAAGGACCAGGAGAAGTTTTCTGTGCACTTCGGACTCACCAGCAAAGTTGTCCTGAGGCCGTTCGAGGACTCTGGAAATGTAGCTCTCCTCAAGGATCGTACAGTGTGTTGCCCATCACTGGGCACGCACAGAGGGCCTCCGAGGGATGCACCAATGGGCCTCGAAGTTGCTCAGCCGGCCCACAGGGGTCTGGAGGTACTCAGTGAACTTGCAGGGAAACCGAGGCCACCCGAGAGGCCTAGGAGTCCTCAGACTTGTGCTTCCTTTAAAATAAAGCATATAAGGGACTGAGAACTCATGGAAACAGCTGCATGCCTCCCTTTCTGCACGGCTACTAAGGGCCTAACCTGGAGGCAAGTTTTCACGTTGAGGTTCCCTTTAGCTCTAGAGCTTGTCAGGCTGACCACCACCGCGGCCACGGAAGCCCCTTGTTTAGACAGAGCAAACTCATTTTCTCCCCAGAAGCATTCTTACACTGTTTACAGGCCTGTCAAGAGGAGGGAATGGCAGGCACTTTCAACGCAGCGTGAACGCTGCCTTCAAAATGGGAAAGCAAGGCTAGCTCCAGCAGGTCCCCTTTTCCAAGGGCACACTCAGCATGCACCCCTGTGGCTTCTAACAAGTCCGAGGAGACACAGGTTACCCTGTGTTTCCTTCCCTGACTCAACTTCTCGAAGTAGGGTGTTCTGCATCATGCGAACTGCCTCAACCAAGGAACGCCGTAAGCTGCTCCTCTGGGCCTGTGGCTCTTCGAAAGCCTGCAGTGCCACAGGAAAAACAGGACTTCAACTGCAGTAAGAACGCAAGCGGACTTCCTCTAGGAGGCACGGTGACTTCAGGCAGGACGTCTTAGATGGAATGCGAAGACGAGGGTTACCCTGAGTGCAGCTCAGGCTCGGGTAACGCGTAAGACTTGCACACCGTGTGGGACGTTCCAGAACGGTGTTCGTGAACGTGTGCGAGGGCTGAGGAAATGAAGCTGCTCCAAAAGAGAGGGCAGTGCCTTTCCCTACACCCGGCAAGCATAGAGGGTCTCTAACGGGCTCCGGTTCTGGACGTTGCTTAGGTGGCCCAGGTGAGCCTGGGGTACTCAAGTGTTCCGGCCGGGAACAGGGTGCCCAGGCTAGCCTCCTAGGTGTCCAGAAAACTGTGCTGCCGTTCAAGGAACGCAGAGCAGAGGCCAGCGCCTCATGGAAACTGCTGCACGCCTCTGCTTCTGCACGGCAAATCAGGGCCTTACTTCCAGGCATGTGTTCATGCTGGGTGTGCCGGTAGCGACATAGCAGGGTAAGATGCTGACTTTCTCCTCGAGCCGAGTGACTTCACGGACTAGGGCGTCGACGTATTCCAAGCACAGTGTACTCTCACGGCAGCTCCACAGGGGCCATGACAAAGTCTTCCTGGGCACTTCGGACTCACCAGCAATGTTGTCCTGAGGCCGTTCGAGGACTCTGGAAATGTAGCTCTCCTCAAGGAACGTACAGTGTGTTGCCCATCACTGGGCACGCACAGAGGGCCTCCGAGGGATGCACCAATGGGCCTCGAAGTGGCTCAGCCGGCCCACAGAGGTCTGGATGTACTCAGTGAACGTGCAGGGAAACCGAGGCCTACCCGAGAGGCCTAGGAGTCCTCAGACGTGTGCTTCCTTTAAAATAAAGCATATAAGGGACTGAGAACTCATGGAAACAGCTGCATGCCTCCCTTTCTGCACGGCTACTAAGGGCCTAACCTGGAGGCAAGTTTCCACGTTGAGATTCCCTTTAGCTCTAGAGCTTGTCAGGGTGACCACCACCGCGGCCACGGGAGCCCCTGGTTTAGACAGAGCAAACTCATTTTCTCCCCAGAAGCATTCTTACAGGGTTTACAGGCCTGTCAAGAGCAGGGAACGGCAGGCACCTTCAACGCAGCGTGAACTCTGCCTTCAAAATGGGAAAGCAAGGCCTGCTCCAGCAGGTCCCCTCTTCCAGGGGCACACTCAGCATGCACCCCTGTGGTTTCTAACAAGTCCGAGGAGACACAGGTTACCCTGTGTTTCCTTCCCTGACTCAACTTCTCGAGGTGGGGTGTTCTGCATCATGCGAACTGCCTCAACCAAGGAACGCCGTAAGCTGCTCCTCTGGGCCTGGGGCTCTTCGAAAGCCTGCAGTGCCACAGGAAGAACAGGACTTCAACTGCAGTAAGAACGCAAGCCGACTTCCTCTAGGAGGCACGGTGACTTCAGGCAGGACGTCTTAGATGGAATGCGAAGACGAGGGTTACCCCGAGTGCAGCTCGGGCTAGGGCAACGCGTAAGACTTGCACGCCGTGTGGGACGTGCCAGAACGGTGTTCGTGAACGTGTGCGAGGGCTGAGGAAATGAAGCTGCTCCAAAAGAGAGGGCAGTGCGTTTCCCTACACCCGGCAAGCACAGAGGGGCTCTAACGGGCTCCGGGCCTGGACGTTGCTGAGCTGGCCCAGGTGAGCCTGGGGTACTCAAGTGTCCCTGCCGGGAACAGGGTGCCCAGGCTAGCCTCCTAGGTGTCCAGAAAACTGTGCTGCCGTTCAAGGAACGCAGAGCAGAGGCCAGCGCCTCATGGAAACTGCTGCACGCCTCTGCTTCTGCACGGCAAATCAGGGCCTTACTTCCAGGCATGTGTTCATGCTGGGTGTGCCGGTAGCGACGTAGCAGGGTAAGTTGCTGACTTTCTCCTCGAGCAGAGTGACTTCACGGACGAGGGCCTCGAAGTATTCCAAGCACAGTGTTCTCTCACGGCAGCTCACACAGGGGCCGTGACAAAGTCTTCCTGGGCACTTCGGACGCACCAGCAATGTTGTCCTGAGGCCGTTCGAGGACTCTGGAAATGTAGCTCTCCTCAAGGAACGTACAGTGTGTTGCCCATCACTGGGCACGCACACAGGGCCTCCGAGGGATGCACCAATGGGCCTCGAAGTTGCTCAGCCGGCCCACAGGGGTCTGGAGGTACTCAGTGAACTTGCAGGAAAACCGAGGCCTACCCGAGAGGCCTAGGAGTCCTCAGACGTGTGCTTCCTTTAAAATAAAGCATATAAGGGACTGAGAACTCATGGAAACAGCTGCATGCCTCCCTTTCTGCACGGCTACTAAGGGCCTAACCTGGAGGCAAGTTTTCACGTTGAGATTCCCTTTAGCTCTAGAGCTTGTCAGGCTGACCACCACCGCGGCCACGGAAGCCCCTGCTTTAGACACTGCAAACTCATTATCGCCCCACAAGCATGCTTGCAGGGTTTACAGGCCTTCAAGAGCAGGGAACGGCAGGCACCTTCAACGCAGCGTGAACGCTGCCTTCAAAATGGGAAAGCAAGGCTAGCTCCAGCAGGTCCCCTCTTCCAGGGGCACACTCAGCATGCACCCCTGTGGTTTCTAACAAGTCCGAGGAGACACAGGTTACCCTGTGTTTCCTTCCCTGACTCAACTTCTCGAGGTGGGGTGTTCTGCGTCATGCGAACTGCCTCAACCAAGGAACGCCGTAAGCTGCTCCTCTGGGCCTGTGGCTCTTCGAAAGCCTGCAGTGCCACAGGAAGAACAGGACTTCAACTGCAGCAAGAACGCAAGCCGACTTCCTCTAGGAGGCACGGTGACTTCAGGCAGGACGTCTTAGATGGAATGCGAAGACGAGGGTTACCCCGAGTGCAGCTCGGGCTAGGGCAACGCGTAAGAATTGCACGCCGTGTGGGACGTGCCAGAACGGTGTTCGTGAACGTGTGCGAGGGCTGAGGAAATGAAGCTGCTCCAAAAGAGAGGGCAGTGCGTTTCCCTACACCCGGCAAGCACAGAGGGGCTCTAACGGGCTCCGGGCCTGGACGTTGCTGAGCTGGCCCAGGTGAGCCTGGGGTACTCAAGTGTCCCTGCCGGGAACAGGGTGCCCAGGCTAGCCTCCTAGGTGTCCAGAAAACTGTGCTGCCGTTCAAGGAACGCAGAGCAGAGGCCAGCGCCTCATGGAAACTGCTGCACGCCTCTGCTTCTGCACGGCAAATCAGGGCCTTACTTCCAGGCATGTGTTCATGCTGGGTGTGCCGGTAGCGACGTAGCAGGGTAAGATGCTGACTTTCTCCTCGAGCAGAGTGACTTCACGGACGAGGGCCTCGAAGTATTCCAAGCACAGTGTTCTCTCACGGCAGCTCACACAGGGGCCGTGACAAAGTCTTCCTGGGCACTTCGGACGCACCAGCAATGTTGTCCTGAGGCCGTTCGAGGGCTCTGGAAATGTAGCTCTCCTCAAGGAACGTAGAGTGTGTTGCCCATCACTGGGCACGCACACAGGGCCTCCGAGGGATGCACCAATGGGCGTCGAAGTGGCTCAGCCGGCCCACAGGGGTCTGGAGGTACTCAGTGAACTTGCAGGAAAACGAGGCCTACCCGAGAGGCCTAGGAGTCCTCAGACGTGTACTTCCTTTAAAGTAAAGCATATAAGGGATAAGAACTCATGGAAATAGCTGCATGCCTCCCTTTCTGCACGGCTACTAAGGGCCTAACCTGGAGGCAAGTTTTCACGTTGAGATTCCCTTTAGCTCTAGAGCTTGTCAGGCTGACCACCTCCGCGGCCATGGAAGCCCCTGGTTTAGACAGAGCAAACTCATTTTCTCCCCAGAAGCATTCTTACAGGGTTTACAGGCCTGTCAAGAGCAGGGAATGGCAGGCACCTTCAACGCATCGTGAACGCTGCCTTCAAAATGGGAAAGCAAGGCTAGCTCCAGCAGGACCCCTTTGCCAGGGGCATACAGAGCATGCACCCCTGTGGTTTCTAACAAGTCCGAGGAGACACAGCTTACCCTGTGTTTCCTTCCCTGGCTCAACTTCTCGAAGTAGGGTGTTCTGCATCATGCGAACTGCCTCAACCAAGGAGCGCCGTAAGCTGCTCCTCAGGGCCTGTGGCTATTCGAAAGCCTGCAGTGCCACAGGAAGAACAGGACTTCAACTGCAGTAAGAACGCAAGCTGTCTTCCTCTATGAGGCACAGTGACTTCAGGCAGGACGTCTTAGATGGAATGCGAAGACGAGGGTTACCCTGAGTGCAGCTCGGGCTAGGGCAACGCGTAAGACTTGCACGCCGTGTGGGACGTGCCAGAACGGTGTTCGTGAACGTGTGCGAGGGCTGAGGAAATGAAGCTGCTCCAAAAGAGAGGGCAGTGCGTTTCCCTACACCCGGCAAGCACAGAGGGGCTCTAACGGGCTCCGGGTCTGGACGTTGCTGAGCTGGCCCAGGTGAGCCTGGGGTACTCAAGTGTCCCTGCCGGGAACAGGGTGCCCAGACTAGCCTCCTAGGTGTCCAGAAAACTGTGCTGCCGTTCAAGGAACGCAGAGCAGAGGCCAGCGCCTCATGGAAACTGCTGCACGCCTCTGCTCCTGCACGGCAAATCAGGGCCTTACTTCAGGCATGTGTTCATGCTGGGTGTGCCAGTAGCGATATAGCATGGTAAGATGCTGACTTTCTCCTCGAGCAGAGTGACTTCACGTACGAGGGCCTCGAAGTACTCCAAGCACAGTGTTCTCTCATGGCAGCTCACACAAGGACCATGAGAATTTTCTGTGCACTTCGGACTCACCAGCAAAGTTGTCCTGAGGCCGTTCGAGGACTCTGGAAATGTAGCTCTCCTCAAGGATCGTACAGTGTGTTGCCCATCACTGGGCACGCACACAGGGCCTCCGAGGGATGCACCAATGGGCCTCGAAGTTGCTCAACCGGCCCACAGGTGTCTGGAGGTGCTCAGTGAACTTGCAGGAAAACGAGGCCTACCCGAGAGGCCTAGGAGTCCTCAGACGTGTACTTCCTTTAAAATAAAGCATATAAGGGACTAAGAACTCATGGAAACAGCTGCATGTCTCCCTTTCTGCACGGCTACTAAGGGCCTAACCTGGAGGCAAGTTTTCACGTTGAGGTTCCCTTTAGCTCTAGAGCTTGTCAGGCTGACCAGCACCGCGGCCACGGAAGCCCCTGTTTTAGACAGAGCAAACTCATTTTCTCCCCAGAAGCATTCTTACAGTGTTTACAGGCCTGTCAAGAGGAGGGAATGGCAGGCACTTTCAATGCAGCGTGAACGCTGCCTTCAAAATGGGAAAGCGAGGCTAGTTCCAGCAGGTCCCCTTTTCCAGGGGCACACTCAGCATGCACCCCTGTGGCTTCTAACAAGTCCGAGGAGACACAGGTTACCCTGTGTTTCCTTCCCTGACTCAACTTCTCGAAGTAGGGTGTTCTGCATCATGCGAACTGCCTCAACCAAGGAACGCCGTAAGCTGCTCCTCTGGGCCTGTGGCTCTTTGAAAGCCTGCAGTGCCACAGGAAGAAAAGGACTTCAACTGCAGTAAGAACGCAAGCGGACTTCCTCTAGGAGGCACGGGGACTTCAGGCAGGACGTCTTAGATGGAATGCGAAGACGAGGGTTACCCTGAGTGCAGCTCAGGCTCGGGTAACGCGTAAGACTTGCACACCGTGTGGGACGCTCCAGAACGGTGTTCGTGAACGTGTGCGAGGGCTGAGGAAATGAAGCTGCTCCAAAAGAATGGGCAGTGCCTTTCCCTACACCCGGCAAGCATAGAGGGTCTCTAACGGGCTCCGGTTCTGGACGTTGCTTAGGTGGCCCAGGTGAGCCTGGGGTACTCAAGTGTCCCGGCCGGGAACAGGGTGCCCAGGCTAGCCTCCTAGGTGTCCAGAAAACTGTGCTGCCGTTCAAGGAACGCAGAGCAGAGGCCAGCGCCTCATGGAAACTGCTGCACGCCTCTGCTTCTGCACGGCAAATCAGGGCCTTACTTCCAGGCATGTGTTCATGCTGGGTGTGCCGGTAGCGACATAGCAGGGTAAGATGCTGACTTTCTCCTCGAGCAGAGTGACTTCACGGACGAGGGCCTCGAAGTACTCCAAGCACAGTGTACTCTCACGGCAGCTCCACAGGGGCCATGACAAAGTCTTCCTGGGCACTTCGGACGCACCAGCAATGTTGTCCTGAGGCCGTTCGAGGACTCTGGAAATGTAGCTCCCCTCAAGGAACGTACAGTGTGTTGCCCATCACTGGGCACGCACAGAGGGCCTCCGAGGGATGCACCAATGGGCCTCGAAGTTGCTCAGCCGGCCCACAGGGGTCTGGATGTACTCAGTGAACGTGCAGGGAAACCGAGGCCTACCCGAGAGGCCTAGGAGTCCTCAGACGTGTGCTTCCTTTAAAATAAAGCATATAAGGGACTGAGAACTCATGGAAACAGCTGCATGCCTCCCTTTCTGCACGGCTACTAAGGGCCTAACCTGGAGGCAAGTTTCCACGTTGAGATTCCCTTTAGCTCTAGAGCTTGTCAGGGTGACCACCACCGCGGCCACGGGAGCCCCTGGTTTAGACAGAGCAAACTCATTTTCTCCCCAGAAGCATTCTTACAGGGTTTACAGGCCTGTCAAGAGCAGGGAACGGCAGGCACCTTCAACGCAGCGTGAACGCTGCCTTCAAAATGGGAAAGCAAGTCTAGCTCCAGCAGGTCCCCTCTTCCAGGGGCACACTCAGCATTCACCCCTGTGCTTTCTAACAAGTCCGAGGAGACACAGGTTACCCTGTGTTTCCTTCCCTGACTCAACTTCTCGAGGTGGGGTGTTCTGCATCATGCGAACTGCCTCAACCAAGGAACGTCGTAAGCTGCTCCTCTGGGCCTGTGGCTCTTCGAAAGCCTGCAGTGCCACAGGAAGAACAGGACTTCAACTGCAGTAAGAACGCAAGCGGACTTCCTCTAGGAGGCACGGTGACTTCAGGCAGCACGTCTTAGATGGAATGCGAAGACGAGGGTTACCCCGAGTGCAGCTCTGGCTAGGGCAAAGCGTAAGACTTGCACGCCGTGTGGGACGTGCCAGAACGGTGTTCGTGAACGTGTGCGAGGGCTGAGGAAATGAAGCTGCTCCAAAAGAGAGGGCAGTGCGTTTCCCTACACCCGGCAAGCACACAGCGGCTCTAACGGGCTCCGGGTTTGGACGTTGCTTAGGTGGCCCAGGTGAGCCTGGGGTACTCAAGTGTCCCTGCCGGGAACAGGGTGCCCAGGCTAGCCTCCTAGGTGTCCAGAAAACTGTGCTGCCGTTCAAGGAACGCAGAGCAGAGGCCAGCGCCTCATGGAAACTGCTGCACGCCTCTGCTTCTGCACGGCAAATCAGGGCCTTACTTCCAGGCATGTGTTCATGCTGGGTGTGCCGGTAGCGACGTAGCAGGGTAAGATGCTGACTTTCTCCCCGAGCAGAGTGACTTCACGGGCGAGGGCCTCGAACTATTCCAAGCACAGTGTTCTCTCACGGCAGCTCACACAGGGGCCGTGACAAAGTCTTCCTGGGCACTTCGGACGCACCAGCAATGTTGTCCTGAGGCCGTTCGAGGACTCTGGAAATGTAGCTCTCCTCAAGGAACGTACAGTGTGTTGCCCATCACTGGGCACGCACACAGGGCCTCCGAGGGATGCACCAATGGGCCTCGAAGTTGCTCAGCCGGCCCACAGGGGTCTGGAGGTACTCAGTGAACTTGCAGGAAAACCGAGGCCTACCCGAGAGGCCTAGGAGTCCTCAGACGTGTGCTTCCTTTAAAATAAAGCATATAAGGGACTGAGAACTCATGGAAACAGCTGCATGCCTCCCTTTCTGCACGGCTACTAAGGGCCTAACCTGGAGGCAAGTTTTCACGTTGAGATTCCCTTTAGCTCTAGAGCTTGTCAGGCTGACCACCACCGCGGCCACGGAAGCCCCTGCTTTAGACACTGCAAACTCATTATCGCCCCACAAGCATGCTTGCAGGGTTTACAGGCCTTCAAGAGCAGGGAACGGCAGGCACCTTCAACGCAGCGTGAACGCTGCCTTCAAAATGGGAAAGCAAGGCTAGCTCCAGCAGGTCCCCTCTTCCAGGGGCACACTCAGCATGCACCCCTGTGGTTTCTAACAAGTCCGAGGAGACACAGGTTACCCTGTGTTTCCTTCCCTGACTCAACTTCTCGAGGTGGGGTGTTCTGCGTCATGCGAACTGCCTCAACCAAGGAACGCCGTAAGCTGCTCCTCTGGGCCTGTGGCTCTTCGAAAGCCTGCAGTGCCACAGGAAGAACAGGACTTCAACTGCAGCAAGAACGCAAGCCGACTTCCTCTAGGAGGCACGGTGACTTCAGGCAGGACGTCTTAGATGGAATGCGAAGACGAGGGTTACCCCGAGTGCAGCTCGGGCTAGGGCAACGCGTAAGAATTGCACGCCGTGTGGGACGTGCCAGAACGGTGTTCGTGAACGTGTGCGAGGGCTGAGGAAATGAAGCTGCTCCAAAAGAGAGGGCAGTGCGTTTCCCTACACCCGGCAAGCACAGAGGGGCTCTAACGGGCTCCGGGCCTGGACGTTGCTGAGCTGGCCCAGGTGAGCCTGGGGTACTCAAGTGTCCCTGCCGGGAACAGGGTGCCCAGGCTAGCCTCCTAGGTGTCCAGAAAACTGTGCTGCCGTTCAAGGAACGCAGAGCAGAGGCCAGCGCCTCATGGAAACTGCTGCACGCCTCTGCTTCTGCACGGCAAATCAGGGCCTTACTTCCAGGCATGTGTTCATGCTGGGTGTGCCGGTAGCGACGTAGCAGGGTAAGATGCTGACTTTCTCCTCGAGCAGAGTGACTTCACGGACGAGGGCCTCGAAGTATTCCAAGCACAGTGTTCTCTCACGGCAGCTCACACAGGGGCCGTGACAAAGTCTTCCTGGGCACTTCGGACGCACCAGCAATGTTGTCCTGAGGCCGTTCGAGGGCTCTGGAAATGTAGCTCTCCTCAAGGAACGTAGAGTGTGTTGCCCATCACTGGGCACGCACACAGGGCCTCCGAGGGATGCACCAATGGGCGTCGAAGTGGCTCAGCCGGCCCACAGGGGTCTGGAGGTACTCAGTGAACTTGCAGGAAAACGAGGCCTACCCGAGAGGCCTAGGAGTCCTCAGACGTGTACTTCCTTTAAAGTAAAGCATATAAGGGATAAGAACTCATGGAAATAGCTGCATGCCTCCCTTTCTGCACGGCTACTAAGGGCCTAACCTGGAGGCAAGTTTTCACGTTGAGATTCCCTTTAGCTCTAGAGCTTGTCAGGCTGACCACCTCCGCGGCCATGGAAGCCCCTGGTTTAGACAGAGCAAACTCATTTTCTCCCCAGAAGCATTCTTACAGGGTTTACAGGCCTGTCAAGAGCAGGGAATGGCAGGCACCTTCAACGCATCGTGAACGCTGCCTTCAAAATGGGAAAGCAAGGCTAGCTCCAGCAGGACCCCTTTGCCAGGGGCATACAGAGCATGCACCCCTGTGGTTTCTAACAAGTCCGAGGAGACACAGCTTACCCTGTGTTTCCTTCCCTGGCTCAACTTCTCGAAGTAGGGTGTTCTGCATCATGCGAACTGCCTCAACCAAGGAGCGCCGTAAGCTGCTCCTCAGGGCCTGTGGCTATTCGAAAGCCTGCAGTGCCACAGGAAGAACAGGACTTCAACTGCAGTAAGAACGCAAGCTGTCTTCCTCTATGAGGCACAGTGACTTCAGGCAGGACGTCTTAGATGGAATGCGAAGACGAGGGTTACCCTGAGTGCAGCTCGGGCTAGGGCAACGCGTAAGACTTGCACGCCGTGTGGGACGTGCCAGAACGGTGTTCGTGAACGTGTGCGAGGGCTGAGGAAATGAAGCTGCTCCAAAAGAATGGGCAGTGCCTTTCCCTACACCCGGCAAGCATAGAGGGTCTCTAACGGGCTCCGGTTCTGGACGTTGCTTAGGTGGCCCAGGTGAGCCTGGGGTACTCAAGTGTCCCGGCCGGGAACAGGGTGCCCAGGCTAGCCTCCTAGGTGTCCAGAAAACTGTGCTGCCGTTCAAGGAACGCAGAGCAGAGGCCAGCGCCTCATGGAAACTGCTGCACGCCTCTGCTTCTGCACGGCAAATCAGGGCCTTACTTCCAGGCATGTGTTCATGCTGGGTGTGCCGGTAGCGACATAGCAGGGTAAGATGCTGACTTTCTCCTCGAGCAGAGTGACTTCACGGACGAGGGCCTCGAAGTATTCCAAGCACAGTGTACTCTCACGGCAGCTCCACAGGGGCCATGACAAAGTCTTCCTGGGCACTTCGGACGCACCAGCAATGTTGTCCTGAGGCCGTTCGAGGACTCTGGAAATGTAGCTCTCCTCAAGGAACGTACAGTGTGTTGCCCATCACTGGGCACGCACAGAGGGTCTCCGAGGGATGCACCAATGGGCCTCGAAGTTGCTCAGCCGGCCCACAGGGGTCTGGATGTACTCAGTGAACGTGCAGGGAAACCGAGGCCTACCCGAGAGGCCTAGGAGTCCTCAGACGTGTGATTCCTTTAAAATAGAGCATATAAGGGACTGAGAACTCATGGAAACAGCTGCATGCCTCCCTTTCTGCACGGCTACTAAGGGCCTAACCTGGAGGCAAGCTTTCACGCTGAGATTCCCTTTAGCTCTAGAGCTTGTCAGGGTGACCACCACCGCGGCCACGGGAGCCCCTGGTTTAGACAGAGCAAACTCATTTTCTCCCCAGAAGCATTCTTACAGGGTTTACAGGCCTGTCAAGAGCAGGGAACGGCAGGCACCTTCAACGCAGCGTGAACGCTGCCTTCAAAATGGGAAAGCAAGGCTAGCTCCAGCAGGTCCCCTCTTCCAGGGGCACACTCAGCATGCACCCCTGTGCTTTCTAACAAGTCCGAGGAGACACAGGTTACCCTGTGTTTCCTTCCCTGACTCAACTTCTCGAGGTGGGGTGTTCTGCATCATGCGAACTGCCTCAACCAAGGAACGCCGTAAGCTGCTCCTCTGGGCCTGTGGCTCTTCGAAAGCCTGCAGTGCCACAGGAAGAACAGGACTTCAACTGCAGTAAGAACGCAAGCGGACTTCCTCTAGGAGGCACGGTGACTTCAGGCAGCACGTCTTAGATGGAATGCGAAGACGAGGGTTACCCCGAGTGCAGCTCAGGCTAGGGCAAAGCGTAAGACTTGCACGCCGTGTGGGACGTGCCAGAACGGTGTTCGTGAACGTGTGCGAGGGCTGAGGAAATGAAGCTGCTCCAAAAGAGAGGGCAGTGCGTTTCCCTACACCCGGCAAGCACACAGCGGCTCTAACGGGCTCCGGGTTTGGACGTTGCTTAGGTGGCCCAGGTGAGCCTGGGGTACTCAAGTGTCCCTGCCGGGAACAGGGTGCCCAGGCTAGCCTCCTAGGTGTCCAGAAAACTGTGCTGCCGTTCAAGGAACGCAGAGCAGAGGCCAGCGCCTCATGGAAACTGCTGCACGCCTCTGCTTCTGCACGGCAAATCAGGGCCTTACTTCCAGGCATGTGTTCATGCTGGGTGTGCCGGTAGCGACGTAGCAGGGTAAGATGCTGACTTTCTCCCCGAGCAGAGTGACTTCACGGACGAGGGCCTCGAAGTATTCCAAGCACAGTGTTCTCTCACGGCAGCTCACACAGGGGCCGTGACAAAGTCTTCCTGGGCACTTCGGACGCACCAGCAATGTTGTCCTGAGGCCGTTCGAGGACTCTGGAAATGTAGCTCTCCTCAAGGAACGTACAGTGTGTTGCCCATCACTGGGCACGCACAGAGGGCCTCCGAGGGATGCACCAATGGGCCTCGAAGTTGCTCAGCCGGCCCACAGGGGTCTGGAGGTACTCAGTGAACTTGCAGGGAAACCGAGGGCTACCCGAGAGGGCTAGGAGTCCTCAGACGTGTGCTTCCTTTAAAATAAAGCATATAAGGGACTGAGAACTCATGGAAACAGCTGCATGCCTCCCTTTCTGCACGGCTACTAAGGGCCTAACCTGGAGGCAAGTTTTCACGTTGAGATTCCCTTTAGCTCTAGAGCTTGTCAGGCTGACCACCACCGCGGCCACGGAAGCCCCTGGTTTAGACCTGCAAACTCATTATCGCCCCACAAGCATGCTTACAGGGTTTACAGGCCTTCAAGAGCAGGGAACGGCAGGCACCTTCAACGCAGCGTGAACGCTGCCTTCAAAATGGGAAAGCAAGTCTAGCTCCAGCGGGTCCCCTCTTCCAGGGGCACACTCAGCATGCACCCCTGTGGTTTCTAACAAGTCCGAGGAGACACAGGTTACCCTGTGTTTCCTTCCCTGACTCAACTTCTCGAGGTGGGGTGTTCCGCATCATGAGAACTGCCTCAACCAAGGAACACCGTAAGCTGCTCCTCTGGGCCTGTGGCTCTTCGAAAGCCTGCAGTGCCACAGGAAGAACAGGATTTCAACTGCAGTAAGAACGCAAGCCGACTTCCTCTAGGAGGCACGGTGACTTCAGGCAGGACGTCTTAGATGGAATGCGAAGACGAGGGTTACCCTGAGTGCAGCTCAGGCTAGGGCAACGCGTAAGACTTGCACGCCGTGTGGGACGTGCCAGAACGGTGTTCGTGAACGTGTGCGAGGGCTGAGGAAATGAAGCTGCTCCAAAAGAGAGGGCAGTGCGTTTCCCTACACCCGGCAAGCACAGAGGGGCTGTAACGGGCTCCGGGCCTGGACGTTGCTTAGCTGGCCCAGGTGAGCCTGGGGTACTCAAGTGTCCCTGCCGGGAACAGGGTGCCCAGGCTAGCCTCCTAGGTGTCCAGAAAACTGTGCTGCCGTTCAAGGAACGCAGAGCAGAGGCCAGCGCCTCATGGAAACTGCTGCACGCCTCTGCTTCTGCACGGCAAATCAGGGCCTTACTTCCAGGCATGTGTTCATGCTGGGTGTGCCGGTAGCGATATAGCAGGGTAAGATGCTGACTTTCTCCTCGAGCAGAGTGACTTCACGGACGAGGGCCTCGAAGTATTCCAAGCACAGTGTTCTCTCACGGCAGCTCACACAAGGACCGTGACAAAGTCTTCCTGGGCACTTCGGACGCACCAGCAATGTTGTCCTGAGGCCGTTCGAGGACTCTGGAAATGTAGCTCTCCTCAAGGAACGTACAGTGTGTTGCCCATCACTGGGCACGCACAGAGGGCCTCCGAGGGATGCACCAATGGGCCTCGAAGTTGCTCAGCCGGCCCACAGGGGTCTGGAGGTACTCAGTGAACTTGCAGGGAAACCGAGGCCAACCCGAGAGGCCTAGGAGTCCTCAGACGTGTGCTTCCTTTAAAATAAAGCATATAAGGGACTGAGAACTCATGGAAACAGCTGCATGCCTCCCTTTCTGCACGGCTACTAAGGGCCTAACCTGGAGGCAAGTTTTCACGTTGAGATTCCCTTTAGCTCTAGAGCTTGTCAGGCTGACCACCACCGCGGCCACGGAAGCCCCTGGTTTAGACAGAGCAAACTCATTATCGCCCCACAAGCATGCTTACAGGGTGTACAGGCCTGTCAAGAGCAGGGAATGGCAGGCACTTTCAATGCAGCGTGAACGCTGCCTTCAAAATGGGAAAGCAAGGCTAGCTCCAGCAGGTCCCCTTTTCCAGGGGCACACTCAGCATGCACCCCTGTGGCTTCTAACAAGTCCGAGGAGACACAGGTTACCCTGTATTTCCTTCCCTGACTCAACTTCTCGAGGTGGGGTGTTCTGCATCATGCGAACTGCCTCAACCAAGGAACGCCGTAAGCTGCTCCTCTGGGCCTGTGGCTCTTCGAAAGCCTGCAGTGCCACAGGAAGAACAGGACTTCAACTGCAGTAAGAACGCAAGCCGACTTCCTCTAGGAGGCACGGTGACTTCAGGCAGGACGTCTTAGATGGAATGCGAAGTCGAGGGTTACCCTGAGTGCAGCTCAGGCTAGGGCAACGCGTAAGACTTGCACGCCGTGTGGGACGTGCCAGAACGCTGTTCGTGAACGTGTGCGAGGGCTGAGGAAATGAAGCTGCTCCAAAAGAGAGGGCAGTGCGTTTCCCTACACCCGGCAAGCACAGAGGGGCTCTAACGGGCTCCGGGCCTGGACGTTGCTGAGCTGGCCCAGGTGAGCCTGGGGTACTCAAGTGTCCCTGCCGGGAACAGGGTGCCCAGGCTAGCCTCCTAGGTGTCCAGAAAACTGTGCTGCCGTTCAAGGAACGCAGAGCAGAGGCCAGCGCCTCATGGAAACTGCTGCACGCCTCTGCTTCTGCACGGCAAATCAGGGCCTTACTTCCAGGCATGTGTTCATGCTGGGTGTGCCGGTAGCGACATAGCAGGGTAAGATGCTGACTTTCTCCTCGAGCAGAGTGACTTCACGGACGAGGGCCTCGAAGTATTCCAAGCACACTGTTCTCTCACGGCAGCTCACACAGGGGCCGTGACAAAGTCTTCCTGGGCACTTCGGACGCACCAGCAATGTTGTCCTGAGGCCGTTCGAGGACTCTGGAAATGTAGCTCTCCTCAAGGAACGTACAGTGTGTTGCCCATCACTGGGCACGCACAGAGGGCCTCCGAGGGATGCACCAATGGGCCTCGAAGTTGCTCAGCCGGCCCACAGGGGTCTGGAGGTACTCAGTGAACTTGCAGGGAAACCGAGGCCTACCCGAGAGGCCTAGGAGTCCTCAGACGTGTGCTTCCTTTAAAATAAAGCATATAAGGGACTGAGAACTCATGGAAACAGCTGCATGCCTCCCTTTCTGCACGGCTACTAAGGGCCTAACCTGGAGGCAAGTTTTCACGTTGAGATTCCCTTTAGCTCTAGAGCTTGTCAGGCTGACCACCACCGCGGCCACGGAAGCCCCTGGTTTAGACAGTGCAAACTCATTTTCGCCCCACAAGCATGCTTACAGGGTTTACAGGCCTTCAAGAGCAGGGAATGGCAGGCACCTTCAACGCAGCGTGAACGCTGCCTTCAAAATGGGAAAGCAAGGCTAGCTCCAGCAGGTCCCCTCTTCCAGGGGCACACTCAGCATGCACCCCTGTGGTTTCTAACAAGTCCGAGGAGACACAGGTTACCCTGTATTTCTTTCCCTGACTCAACTTCTCGAGGTGGGGTGTTGTGCATCATGCGAACTGCCTCAACCAAGGAACGCCGTAAGCTGCTCCTCTGGGCCTGTGGCTCTTCGAAAGCCTGCAGTGCCACAGGAAGAACAGGACTTCAACTGCAGTAAGAACGCAAGCCGACTTCCTCTAGGAGGCACGGTGACTTCAGGCAGGACGTCTTAGATGGAATGCGAAGACGAGGGTTACCCTGAGTGCAGCTCAGGCTAGGGCAACGCGTAAGACTTGCACGCCGTGTGGGACGTGCCAGAACGGTGTTCGTGAACGTGTGCGAGGGCTGAGGAAATGAAGCTGCTCCAAAAGAGAGGGCAGTGCGTTTCCCTACACCCGGCATGCACAGAGGGGCTGTAACGGGCTCCGGGTCTGGACGTTGCTTAGCTGACCCAGGTGAGCCTGGGGTACTCAAGTGTCCCTGCCGGGAACAGGGTGCCCAGGCTAGCCTCCTAGGTGTCCAGAAAACTGTGCTGCCGTTCAAGGAACGCAGAGCAGAGGCCAGCGCCTCATGGAAACTGCTGCACGCCTCTGCTTCTGCACGGCAAATCAGGGCCTTACTTCCAGGCATGTGTTCATGCTGGGTGTGCCGGTAGCGACATAGCAGGGTAAGATGCTGACTTTCTCCTCGAGCAGAGTGACTTCACGGACGAGGGCCTCGAAGTATTCCAAGCACAGTGTTCTCTCACGGCAGCTCACACAGGGGCCGTGACAAAGTCTTCCTGGGCACTTCGTACGCACCAGCAATGCTGTCCTGAGGCCGTTCGAGGACTCTGGAAATGTAGCTCTCCTCAAGGATCGTACAGTGTGTTGCCCATCACTGGGCACGCACAGAGGGCCTCCGAGGGATGCACCAATGGGCCTCGAAGTTGCTCAGCCGGCCCACAGGGGTCTGGAGGTACTCAGTGAACTTGCAGGGAAACCGAGGCCTACCCGAGAGGCCTAGGAGTCCTCAGACGTGTGCTTCCTTTAAAATAAAGCATATAAGGGACTGAGAACTCATGGAAACAGCTGCATGCCTCCCTTTCTGCACGGCTACTAAGGGCCTAACCTGGAGGCAAGTTTCCACGTTGAGATTCCCTTTAGCTCTAGAGCTTGTCAGGCTGACCACCACCGCGGCCACGGAAGCCCCTGGTTTATACACGGCAAACTCATTTTCGCCCCGCAAGCATGCTTACAGGGTTTACAGGCCTGTCAAGAGCAGGGAACGGCAGGCACCTTCAACGCAGCGTGAACGCTGCCTTCAAAATGAGAAAGCAAGGCCAGCTCCAGCAGGTGCCCTCTTCCAGGGGCACACTCAGCATGCACCCCTGTGGTTTCTAACAAGTCCGAGGAGACACAGGTTACCCTGTGTTTCCTTCCCTGACTCAACTTCTCGAGGTGGGGTGTTCTGCATCATGCGAACTGCCTCAACCAAGGAACGCCGTAAGCTGCTCCTCTGGGCCTGTGGCTCTTCGAAAGCCTGCAGTGCCACAGGAAGAACAGGACTTCAACTGCAGTAAGAACGCAAGCGGACTTCCTCTAGGAGGCACGGTGACTTCAGGCAGGACGTCTTAGATGGAATGCGAAGACGAGGGTTACCATGAGTGCAGCTCAGGCTAGGGTAACGCGTAAGACTTGCACACCGTGTGGGACGTGCCAGAACGGTGTTCGTGAACGTGTGCGAGAGCTGAGGAAATGAATCTGCTCCAAAAGAGAGGGCAGTGCGTTTCCCTACACCCGGCATGCACAGAGAGGCTGTAACGGGCTCCGGGTCTGGACGTTGCTTAGCTGACCCAGGTGAGCCTGGGGTACTCAAGTGTTCCTGCGGGAATAGGGTGCCCAGGCTAGCCTCCTAGGTGTCCAGAAAACTGTGCTGCCGTTCAAGGAACGCAGAGCAGAGGCCAGCGCCTCATGGAAACTGCTGCACGCCTCTGCTTCTGCACGGCAAATCAGGGCCTTACTTCCAGGCATGTGTTCATGCTGGGTGTGCCGGTAGCGACATAGCAGGGTAAGATGCTGACTTTCTCCTCGAGCAGAGTGACTTCACGGATGAGGGCCTCGAAGTATTCCAAGCACAGTGTACTCTCACGGCAGCTCCACAGGGGCCATGACAAAGTTTTCCTGGACACTTCGGACGCACCAGCAATGTTGTCCTGAGGCCGTTCGAGGACTCTGGAAATTTAGCTCTCCTCAAGGAACGTACAGTGTGTTGCCCATCACTGGGCACGCACAGAGGGCCTCCGAGGGATGCACCAATGGGCCTCGAAGTTGCTCAGCCGGCCCACAGGTGTCTGGAGGTACTCGGTGAGCTTGCAGGGAAACCGAGGCCTACCCGAGAGGCCTAGGAGTCCTCAGACGTGTGCTTCCTTTAAAATAAAGCATATAAGGGACTGAGATCTCATGGAAACAGCTGCATGCCTCCCTTTCTGCACGGCTACTAAGGGCCTAACCTGGAGGCAAGTTTTCACGTTGAGATTCCCTTTAGCTCTAGAGCTTGTCAGGCTGATCACCACCGCGGCTACGGGAGCCCCTGGTTTAGATACGGCAAACTCATTTTCGCCCCACAAGCATGCTTACAGGGTTTACAGGCCTTCAAGAGCAGGGAATGGCAGGCACCTTCAACGCAGCGTGAACGCTGCCTTCAAAATGGGAAAGCAAGGCTAGCTCCAGCCGGTCCCCTCTTCCAGGGGCACACTCAGCATACACCCCTGTGGTTTCTAACAAGTCCGAGGAGACACAGGTTACCCTGTATTTCTAACCCTGACTCAACTTCTCGAGGTGGGGTGTTGTGCATTATGCGAACTGCCTCAACCAAGGAACGCCGTAAGCTGCTCCTCAGGGCCTGTGGCTATTCGAAAGCCTGCAGTGCCACAGGAAGAACAGGACTTCAACTGCAGTAAGAACGCAAGCCGACTTCCTCTATGAGGCACGGTGACTTCAGGCAGGACGTCTTAGATGGAATGCGAAGACGAGGGTTACCCTGAGTGCAGCTCGGGCTAGGGCAACGCGTAAGACTTGCACGCCGTGTGGGACGTGCCAGAACGGTGTTCGTGAACGTGTGCGAGGGCTGAGGAAATGAAGCTTCTCCAAAAGAGAGGGCAGTGCGTTTCCCTACACCCGGCAAGCATAGAGGGTCTCTAACGGGCTCCGGGTCTGGACGTTGCTTAGGTGGCCCGGGTGAGCATGGGGTCCTCAAGTATTCCTGCCGGGAACAGGGTGCCCAGGCTAGCCTCCTAGGTGTCCAGAAAACTGTGGTGCCGTTCAAGGAACGCAGAGCAGAGGCCAGCGCCTCATGGAAACTGATGCACGCCTCTGCTTCTGCACGGCAAATCAGGGCCTTACTTCCAGGCATGTGTTCATGCTGGGTGTGCCGGTAGCGACATAGCAGGGTAAGATGCTGACTTTCTCCTCGAGCAGAGTGACTTCACGGACGAGGGCCTCGAAGTATTCCAAGCACAGTGTTCTCTCATGGCAGCTCACACAAGGACCATGACAAAGTTTCCTGGGCACTTCGGACTCACCAGCAATGTTGTCCTGAGGCCGTTCGAGGTCTCTGGAAATGTAGCTCTCCTCAAGGAACGTACAGTGTGTTGCCCATCACTGGGCACGCACAGAGGGCCTCCGAGGGATGCACCAATGGGCCTCGAAGTTGCTCAGCCGGCCCACAGGGGTCTGGAGGTACTCAGTGAACTTGCAGGGAAACCAAGGCCTACCCGAGAGGCCTAGGAGTCCTCAGACGTGTGCTTCCTTTAAAATAAAGCATATAAGGGACTGAGAACTCATGGAAAGAGCTGCATGCCTCCCTTTCTGCACGGCTACTAAGGGCCTAACCTGGAGGCAAGTTTCCACGTTGAGATTCCCTTTAGCTCTAGAGCTTGTCAGGCTGCCCACCACCGCGGCCACGGGAGCCCCTGGTTTTGACAGGGCCAACTCATTTTCGCCCCGCAAGCATGCATACAGGGTTTACAGGCCTGTCAAGAGCAGGGAACGGCAGGCACCTTCAACGCAGCGTGAACGCTGCCTTCAAAATGGGAAAGCAAGGCTAGCTCCAGCAGGTCCCCTCTTCCAGGGGCACACTCAGCATGCACCCCTGTGGTTTCTAACAAGTCCGAGGAGACACAGGTTACCCTGTGTTTCCTTCCCTGAATCAACTTCTCGAAGTAGGGTGTTCTGCATCATGCGAACTGCCTCAACCAAGGAGCGCCGTAAGCTGCTCATCTGGGCCTGTGGCTATTCGAAAGCCTGCAGTGCCACAGGAAGAACAGGACTTCAACTGCAGTAAGAACGCAAGATGGCTTCCTCTAGGAGGCACAGTGACTTCAGGCAGGACGTCTTAGATGGAATGCAAAGACGAGGGTTACCCTGAGTGCAGCTCAGGCTAGGGCAACGCGTAAGACTTGCACGCCGTGTGGGACGTGCCAGAACGGTGTTCGTGAACGTGTGCGAGGGCTGAGGAAATGAAGCTGCTCCAAAAGAGAGGGCAGTGCGTTTCCCTACACCCGGCATGCACAGAGAGTCTGTAACGGGCTCCGGGTCTGGACGTTGCTTAGCTGGCCCAGGTGAGCCTAGGGTACTCAAGTGTCCCTGCCGGGAACAGGGTGCCCAGGCTAGCCTCCTAGGTGTCCAGAAAACTGTGCTGCCGTTCAAGGAACGCAGAGCAGAGGCCAGCGCCTCATGGAAACTGCTGCACGTCTCTGCATCTGCACGGCAAATCAGGGCCTTACTTCCAGGCATGTGTTCATGCTGGGTGTACCGGTAGCGACATAGCAGGGTAAGATGCTGACTTTCTCATCGAGCAGAGTGACTTTACGGACGAGGGCCTCGAAGTATTCCAAGCACAGTGTAATCTCACGGCAGCTCCACAGGGGCCATGACAAAGCCTTCCTGGGCACTTCGGACGCACCAGCAATGTTGTCCTGAGGCCGTTCGAGGTCTCTGGAAATGTAGCTCTCCTCAAGGAACGTACAGTGTGTTGCCCATCACTGGGCACGCACAGAGGGCCTCCGAGGGATGCACCAATGGGCCTCGAAGTTGCTCAGCCGGCCCACAGGGGTCTGGAGGTACTCGGTGAGCTTGCAGGGAAACCGAGGCCTACCCTAGAGGCCTAGGAGTCCTCAGACGTGTGCTTCCTTTAAAATAAAGCATATAAGCGACTGAGAACTCATGGAAACAGCTGCATGCCTCCCTTTCTGTACGGCTACTAAGGGCCTAACCTGGAGGCAAGTTTTCACGTTGAGATTCCCTTTAGCCCTAGAGCTGGTCAGGCTGACCACCACCGCGGCCATGGAAGCCCCTGGTTTAGACAGAGCAAACTCATTTTCTCCCCAGAAGCATTCTTACAGTGTTTACAGGCCTGTCAAGAGGAGGGAATGGCAGGCACTTTCAATGCAGCGTGAACGCTGCCTTCAAATTGGGAAAGCAAGGCTAGATCCAGCAGGTCCCCTTTTCCAGGGGCATACACAGCATGCACCCTGTGGTTTCTAACAAGTCCGAGGAGACACAGGTTACCCTGTGTTTCCTTCCCTGAATCAACTTCTCGAAGTAGGGTGTTCTGCATCATGCGAACTGCCTCAACCAAGGAGCGCCGTAAGCTGCTCCTCTGGGCCTGTGGCTATTCGAAAGCCTGCAGTGCCACAGGAAGAACAGGACTTCAACTGCAGTAAGAACGCAAGATGGCTTCCTCTAGGAGGCACAGTGACTTCAGGCAGGACGTCTTAGATGGAATGCAAAGACGGGGGTTACCCTGAGTGCAGCTCAGGCTAGGGCAACGCGTAAGACTTTCACGCCGTGTGGGACGTGCCAGAACGGTGTTCGTGAACGTGTGCGAGGGCTGAGGAAATGAAGCTGCTCCAAAAGAGAGGGCAGTGCGTTTCCCTACACCCGGCATGCACAGAGAGGCTGTAACGGGCTCCGGGTCTGGACGTTGCTTAGCTGGCCCAGGTGAGCCTAGGGTACTCAAGTGTCCCTGCCGGGAACAGGGTGCCCAGGCTAGCCTCCTAGGTGTCCAGAAAACTGTGCTGCCGTTCAAGGAACGCAGAGCAGAGGCCAGCGCCTCATGGAAACTGCTGCACGCCTCTGCTTCTGCACGGCAAATCAGGGCCTTACTTCCAGGCATGTGTTCATGCTGGGTGTGCCGGTAGCGACATAGCAGGGTAAGATGCTGACTTTCTCCTCGAGCAGAGTGACTTCACGGACGAGGGCCTCGAAGTATTCCAAGCACACTGTTCTCTCACGGCAGCTCACACAGGGGCCGTGACAAAGTCTTCCTGGGCACTTCGGACGCACCAGCAATGTTGTCCTGAGGCCGTTCGAGGACTCTGGAAATGTAGCTCTCCTCAAGGAACGTACAGTGTGTTGCCCATCACTGGGCACGCACAGAGGGTCTCCGAGGGATGCACCAATGGGCCTCGAAGTTGCTCAGCCGGCCCACAGGGGTCTGGATGTACTCAGTGAACGTGCAGGGAAACCGAGGCCTACCCGAGAGGCCTAGGAGCCCTCAGGCGTGTGATTCCTTTAAAATAAAGCATATAAGGGACTAAGAACTCATGGAAACAGCTGCATGCCTCCCTTTCTGCACGGCTACTAAGGGCCTAACCTGGAGGCAAGTTTCCACGTTGAGATTCCCTTTAGCTCTAGAGCTTGGCAGGGTGACCACCACCGCGGCCACGGAAGCCCCTGGTTTAGACAGTTCCAACTCATTTTCGCCCCACAAGCATGCTTACAGGGTTTACAGGCCTGTCAAGAGCAGGGAATGGCAGGCACCTTCAACGCAGCGTGAACGCTGCCTTCAAAATGGGAAAGCAAGGCTAGCTCCAGCAGGACCCCTCTTCCAGGGGCACACTCAGCATGCACCCCTTTGGTTTCTAACAAGTCCGAGGAGACACAGGTTACCCTGTATTTCTATCCCTGACTCAACTTCTCGAGGTGGGGTGTTGTGCATCATGCGAACTGCCTCAACCAATCACGCCGTAAGCTGCTCCTCTGGGCCTGTGGCGCTTCGAAAGCCTGCAGTGCCACAGGAAGAACAGGACTTCAACTGCAGTAAGAACGCAAGCTGACTTCCTCTAGGAGGCACGGTGACTTCAGGCAGGACGTCTTAGATGGAATGCGAAGACGAGGGTTACCCTGAGTGCAGCTCAGGCTAGGGCAACGCGTAAGACTTCCACGCCGTGTGGGACGTGCCAGAACGGTGTTCGTGAACGTGTGCGAGGGCTGAGGAAATGAAGCTGCTCCAAAAGAGAGGGCAGTGCGTTTCCCTACACCCGGCATGCACAGAGGGGCTGTAACGGGCTCCGGGTCTGGACGTTGCTTAGCTGGCCCAGGTGAGCCTAGGGTACTCAAGTGTCCCTGCCGGGAATAGGGTGCCCAGGCTAGCCTCCTAGGTGTCCAGAAAACTGTGCTGCCGTTCAAGGAACGCAGAGCAGAGGCCAGCGCCTCATGGAAACTGCTGCACGCCTCTGCTTCTGCACGGCAAATCAGGGCCTTACTTCCAGGCATGTGTTCATGCTGGGTGTGCCGGTAGCGACATAGCAGGGTAAGATGCTGACTTTCTCCTCGAGCAGAGTGACTTCACGGACGAGGGCCTCGAAGTATTCCAAGCACAGTGTTCTCTCACGGCAGCTCACACAGGGGCCGTGACAAAGTCTTCCTGGGCACTTCGGACGCACCAGCAATGTTGTCCTGAGGCCGTTCGGGGACTCTGGAAATGTAGCTCTCCTCAAGGAACGTACAGTGTGTTGCCCATCACTGGGCACGCACAGAGGGCCTCCGAGGGATGCACCAATGGGCCTCGAAGTTGCTCAGCCGGCCCACAGGGGTCTGGAGGTACTCAGTGAACTTGCAGGGAAACCGAGGCCTACCCGAGAGGCCTAGGAGTCCTCAGACGTGTGCTTCCTTTAAAATAAAGCATATAAGGGACTGAGAACTCATGGAAACAGCTGCATGCCTCCCTTTCTGCACGGCTACTAAGGGCCTAACCTGGAGGCAAGTTTCCACGTTGAGATTCCCTTTAGCTCTAGAGCTTGTCAGGGTGACCACCACCGCGGCCACGGAAGCCCCTGGTTTAGACAGGGCCAACTCATTTTCGCCCCACAAGCATGCTTACAGGGTTTACAGGCCTGTCAAGAGCAGGGAATGGCAGGCACCTTCAACGCAGCGTGAACGCTGCCTTCAAAATGGGAAAGCAAGGCTAGCTCCAGCAGGACCCCTCTTCCAAGGGCACACTCAGCATGCACCCCTGTGGTTTCTAACAAGTCCGAGGAGACCCAGGTAACCCTGTGTTTCCTTCCCTGACTCAACTTCCCGAGGTGGGGTGTTCTGCATCATGCGAACTGCCTCAACCAAGGAACGCCGTAAGCTGCTCCTCTGGGCCTGTGGCTCTTCGAAAGTCTGCAGTGCCACAGGAAGAACAGGACTTCAACTGCAGTAAGTACGCAAGCCGACTTCCTCTAGGAGGCACGGTGACTTCAGGCAGGACGTCTTAGATGGAATGCGAAGACGAGGGTTACCCTGAGTGCAGCTCGGGCTAGGGCAACGCGTAAGACTTGCACGCCGTGTGGGACGTGCCAGAACGGTGTTCGTGAACGTGTGCGAAGGCTGAGGAAATGAAGCTGCTCCAAAAGAGAGGGCAGTGCGTTTCCCTACACCCGGCAAGCACAGAGGGGCTCTAACGGGCTCCGGGTCTGGACGTTGCTGAGCTGGCCCAGGTGAGCCTGGGGTACTGAAGTGTCCCTGCCGGGAACAGGATGCCCAGGCTAGCCTCCTAGGTGTCCAGAAAACTGTGCTGCCGTTCAAGGAACGCAGAGCAGAGGCCAGCGCCTCATGGAAACTGCTGCACGTCTCTGCATCTGCACGGCAAATCAGGGCCTTACTTCCAGGCATGTGTTCATGCTGGGTGTGCCGGTAGCGACATAGCAGGGTAAGATGCTGACTTTCTCATCGAGCAGAGTGACTTTACGGACGAGGGCCTCGAAGTATTCCAAGCACAGTGTAATCTCACGGCAGCTCCACAGGGGCCATGACAAAGCCTTCCTGGGCACTTCGGACGCACCAGCAATGTTGTCCTGAGGCCGTTCGAGGACTCTGGAAATGTAGCTCTCCTCAAGGAACGTACAGTGTGTTGCCCATCACTGGGCACGCACAGAGGGCCTCCGAGGGATGCACCAATGGGCCTCGAAGTTGCTCAGCCGGCCCACAGGGGTCTGGAGGTACTCGGTGAGCTTGCAGGGAAACCGAGGCCTACCCTAGAGGCCTAGGAGTCCTCAGACGTGTGCTTCCTTTCAAATAAAGCATATAAGCGACTGAGAACTCATGGAAACAGCTGCATGCCTCCCTTTCTGTACGGCTACTAAGGGCCTAACCTGGAGGCAAGTTTTCACGTTGAGATTCCCTTTAGCCCTAGAGCTGGTCAGGCTGACCACCACCGCGGCCATGGAAGCCCCTGGTTTAGACAGAGCAAACTCATTTTCTCCCCAGAAGCATTCTTACAGTGTTTACAGGCCTGTCAAGAGGAGGGAATGGCAGGCACTTTCAATGCAGCGTGAACGCTGCCTTCAAATTGGGAAAGCAAGGCTAGATCCAGCAGGTCCCCTTTTCCAGGGGCATACACAGCATGCACCCTGTGGTTTCTAACAAGTCCGAGGAGACACAGGTTACCCTGTGTTTCCTTCCCTGAATCAACTTCTCGAAGTAGGGTGTTCTGCATCATGCGAACTGCCTCAACCAAGGAGCGCCGTAAGCTGCTCATCTGGGCCTGTGGCTATTCGAAAGCCTGCAGTGCCACAGGAAGAACAGGACTTCAACTGCAGTAAGAACGCAAGATGGCTTCCTCTAGGAGGCACAGTGACTTCAGGCAGGACGTCTTAGATGGAATGCAAAGACGAGGGTTACCCTGAGTGCAGCTCAGGCTAGGGCAACGCGTAAGACTTGCACGCCGTGTGGGACGTGCCAGAACGGTGTTCGTGAACGTGTGCGAGGGCTGAGGAAATGAAGCTGCTCCAAAAGAGAGGGCAGTGCGTTTCCCTACACCCGGCATGCACAGAGAGTCTGTAACGGGCTCCGGGTCTGGACGTTGCTTAGCTGGCCCAGGTGAGCCTAGGGTACTCAAGTGTCCCTGCCGGGAACAGGGTGCCCAGGCTAGCCTCCTAGGTGTCCAGAAAACTGTGCTGCCGTTCAAGGAACGCAGAGCAGAGGCCAGCGCCTCATGAAAACTGCTGCACGCCTCTGCTTCTGCACGGCAAATCAGGGCCTTACTTCCAGGCATGTGTTCATGCTGGGTGTGCCGGTAGCGACATAGCAGGGTAAGATGCTGACTTTCTCCTCGAGCAGAGTGACTTCACGGACGAGGGCCTCGAAGTATTCCAAGCACACTGTTCTCTCACGGCAGCTCACACAGGGGCCGTGACAAAGTCTTCCTGGGCACTTCGGACGCACCAGCAATGTTGTCCTGAGGCCGTTCGAGGACTCTGGAAATGTAGCTCTCCTCAAGGAACGTACATTGTGTTGCCCATCACTGGGCACGCACAGAGGGCCTCCGAGGGATGCACCAATGGGCCTCGAAGTTGCTCAGCCGGCCCACAGGGGTCTGGATGTACTCAGTGAACGTGCAGGGAAACCGAGGTCTACCCGAGAGGCCTAGGAGTCCTCAGACGTGTGATTCCTTTAAAATAGAGCATATAAGGAACTGAGAACTCATGGAAACAGCTGCATGCCTCCCTTTCTGCACGGCTACTAAGGGCCTAAGCTGGAGGCAAGTTTCCTCGTTGAGATTCCATTTAGCTCTAGAGCTTGGCAGGGTGACCACCACCGCGGCCACGGAAGCCCCTGGTTTAGACAGTTCCAACTCATTTTCGCCCCACAAGCATGCTTACAGGGTTTACAGGCCTTCAAGAGCAGGGAAAGGCAGGCACCTTCAACGCAGCGTGAACGCTGCCTTCAAAATCGGAAAGCAAGGCTAGCTCCAGCAGGTCCCATCTTCCAGGGGCACACTCAGCATGCACCCCTGTGGTTTCTAAGAAGTCCGAGGAGACACATGTTACCCTGTATTTCTATCCCTGACTCAACTTCTCGAGGAGGAGTGTTGTGCATCATGCGAACTGCCTCAACCAAGGAATGCCGTAAGCTGCTCCTCTGGGCCTGTGGCTCTTCGAAAGCCTGCAGTGCCACAGGAAGAACAGGACTTCAACTGCAGTAAGAACGCAAGCCGACTTCCTCTAGGAGGCACGGTGACTTCAGGCAGGACGTCTTAGATGGAATGCGAAGTCGAGGGTTACCCTGAGTGCAGCTCAGGCTAGGGCAACGCGTAAGACTTGCACGCCGTGTGGGACGTGCCAGAACGGTGTTCGTGAACGTGTGCGAGGGCTGAGGAAATGAAGCTGCTCCAAAAGAGAGGGCAGTGCGTTTCCCTACACCCGGCATGCACAGAGAGGCTGTAACGGGCTCCGGGTCTGGACGTTGCTTAGCTGGCCCAGGTGAGCCTAGGGTACTCAAGTGTCCCTGCCGGGAACAGGGTGCCCAGGCTAGCCTCCTAGGTGTCCAGAAAACTGTGCTGCCGTTCAAGGAACGCAGAGCAGAGGCCAGCGCCTCATGGAAACTGCTGCACGCCTCTGCTTCTGCACGGCAAATCAGGGCCTTACTTCCAGGCATGTGTTCATGCTGGGTGTGCCGGTAGCGACATAGCAGGGTAAGATGCTGACTTTCTCCTCGAGCAGAGTGACTTTACGGACGAGGGCCTCGAAGTATTCCAAGCACAGTGTTCTCTCACGGCAGCTCACACAGGGGCCATGACAAAGTCTTCCTGGGCACTTCGGACGCACCAGCAATGTTGTCCTGAGGCCGTTCGAGGACTCTGGAAATGTAGCTCTCCTCAAGGAACGTACAGTGTGTTGCCCATCACTGGGCACGCACAGAGGGCCTCCGAGGGATGCACCAATGGGCCTCGAAGTTGCTCAGCCGGCCCACAGGGGTCTGGAGGTACTCAGTGAACTTGCAGGGAAACCGAGGCCTACCCGAGAGGCCTAGGAGTCCTCAGACGTGTGCTTCCTTTAAAATAAAGCATATAAGGGACTGAGAACTCATGGAAACAGCTGCATGCCTCCCTTTCTGCACGGCTACTAAGGGCCTAACCTGGAGGCAAGTTTTCACGTTGAGATTCCCTTTAGCTCTAGAGCTTGTCAGGCTGACCACCACCGCGGCCACGGAAGCCCCTGGTTTAGACAGAGCAAACTCATTTTCTCCCCACAAGCATGCTTACAGGGTTTACAGGCCTGTCAAGAGGAGGGAATGGCAGGCACTTTCAATGCAGCGTGAACGCTGCCTTCAAAATGGGAAAGCAAGGCTAGCTCCAGCAGGTCCCCTTTTCCAGGGGCACACTCAGCATGCACCCCTGTGGTTTCTAACAAGTCCGAGGAGACACAGGTTACCCTGTGTTTCCTTCCCTGACTCAACTTCTCGAAGTAGGGTGTTCTGCATCATGCGAACTGCCTCAACCAAGGAACGCCGTAAGCTGCTCCTCTGGGCCTGTGGCTATTCGAAAGCCTGCAGTGCCACAGGAAGAACAGGACTTCAACTGCAGTAAGAACGCAAGCTGACTTCCTCTAGGAGGCACGGTGACTTCAGGCAGGACGTCTTAGATGGAATGCGAAGACGAGGGTTACCCTGAGTGCAGCTCAGGCTAGGGCAACGCGTAAGACTTGCACGCCGTGTGGGACGTGCCAGAACGGTGTTCGTGAACGTGTGCGAGGGCTGAGGAAATGAAGCTGCTCCAAAAGAGAGGGCAGTGCGTTTCCCTACACCCGGCATGCACAGAGAGGCTGTAACGGGCTCCGGGTCTGGACGTTGCTTAGCTGACCCAGGTGAGCCTAGGGTACTCAAGTGTCCCTGCCGGGAACAGGGTGCCCAGGCTAGCCTCCTAGGTGTCCAGAAAACTGTGCTGCCGTTCAAGGAACGCAGAGCAGAGGCCAGCGCCTCATGAAAACTGCTGCACGCCTCTGCTTCTGCACGGCAAATCAGGGCCTTACTTCCAGGCATGTGTTCATGCTGGGTGTGCCGGTAGCGACATAGCAGGGTAAGATGCTGACTTTCTCCTCGAGCAGAGTGACTTCACGGACGAGGGCCTCGAAGTATTCCAAGCACAGTGTTCTCTCACGGCAGCTCACACAGGGGCCGTGACAAAGTCTTCCTGGGCACTTCGGACGCACCAGCAATGTTGTCCTGAGGCCGTTCGAGGACTCTGGAAATGTAGCTCTCCTCAAGGAACGTACAGTGTGTTGCCCATCACTGGGCACGCACAGAGGGCCTCCGAGGGATGCACCAATGGGCCTCGAAGTTGCTCAGCCGGCCCACAGGGGTCTGGAGGTACTCAGTGAACTTGCAGGGAAACCGAGGCCTACCCGAGAGGCCTAGGAGTCCTCAGACGTGTGCTTCCTTTAAAATAAAGCATATAAGGGACTGAGAACTCATGGAAACAGCTGCATGCCTCCCTTTCTGCACGGCTACTAAGGGCCTAACCTGGAGGCAAGTTTTCACGTTGAGATTCCCTTTAGCTCTAGAGCTTGTCAGGCTGACCACCACCGCGGCCACGGAAGCCCCTGGTTTAGACAGGGCAAACTCATTTTCGCCCCACAAGCATGCTTACAGGGTTTACAGGCCTGTCAAGAGCAGGGAACGGCAGGCACCTTCAACGCAGCGTGAACGCTGCCTTCAAAATGGGAAAGCAAGGCTAGCTCCAGCAGGTCCCCTCTTCCAGGGGCACACTCAGCATGCACCCCTGTGGTTTCTAACAAGTCCGAGGAGACACAGGTTACCCTGTGTTTCCTTCCCTGACTCAACTTCTCGAGGTGGGGTGTTCTGCATCATGCGAACTGCCTCAACCAAGGAACGCCGTAAGCTGCTCCTCTGGGCCTGTGGCTCTTCGAAAGCCTGCAGTGCCACAGGAAGAACAGGACTTCAACTGCAGTAAGAACGCAAGCCGACTTCCTCTAGGAGGCACGGTGACTTCAGGCAGGACGTCTTAGATGGAATGCGAAGACGAGGGTTACCCTGAGTGCAGCTCAGGCTAGGGCAACGCGTAAGACTTGCACGCCGTGTGGGACGTGCCAGAACGGTGTTCGTGAACGTGTGCGAGGGCTGAGGAAATGAAGCTGCTCCAAAAGAGAGGGCAGTGCGTTTCCCTACACCCGGCAAGCACAGAGGGGCTGTAACGGGCTCCGGGTCTGGACGTTGCTTAGCTGGCCCAGGTGAGCCTGGGGTACTCAAGTGTCCCTGCCGGGAACAGGGTGCCCAGGCTAGCCTCCTAGGTGTCCAGAAAACTGTGCTGCCGTTCAAGGAACGCAGAGCAGAGGCCAGCGCCTCATGGAAACTGCTGCACGCCTCTGCTTCTGCACGGCAAATCAGGGCCTTACTTCCAGGCATGTGTTCATGCTGGGTGTGCCGGTAGCGACATAGCAGGGTAAGATGCTGACTTTCTCCTCGAGCAGAGTGACTTTACGGACGAGGGCCTCGAAGTACTCCAAGCACAGTGTACTCTCACGGCAGCTCCACAGGGGCCATGACAAAGTCTTCCTGGGCACTTCGGACGCACCAGCAATGTTGTCCTGAGGCCGTTCGAGGGCTCTGGAAATGTAGCTCTCCTCAAGGAACGTACAGTGTGTTGCCCATCACTGGGCACGCACAGAGGGCCTCCGAGGGATGCACCAATGGGCCTCGAAGTGGCTCAGCCGGCCCACAGGGGTCTGGAGGTACTCAGTGAACTTGCAGGGAAAACGAGGCCTACCCGAGAGGCCTAGGAATCCTCAGACGTGTACTTCCTTTAAAGTAAAGCATATAAGGGATAATAACTCATGGAAACAGCTGCATGCCTCCCTTTCTGCACGGCTACTAAGGGCCTAACCTGGAGGCAAGTTTTCACGTTGAGATTCCCTTTAGCTCTAGAGCTTGTCAGGCTGACCACCACCGCGGCCATGGAAGCCCCTGGTTTAGACAGAGCAAACTCATTTTCTCCCCGGAAGCATTCTTACAGGGTGTACAGGCCTGTAAAGAGCAGGGAATGGCAGGCACCTTCAACGAAGCGTGAACGCTGCCTTCAAAATGGGAAAGCAAGGCTACTTCCAGCAGGACCCTTTGCCAGAGGCATACACAGCATGCACCCCTGTGGTTTCTAACAAGTCGGAGGAGACACAGGTTACCCTGTGTTTCCTTCCCTGACTCAACTTCTCGAAGTAGGGTGTTCTGCATCATGCGAACTGCCTCAACCAAGGAGCGCCGTAAGCTGCTCCTCTGGGCCTGTGGCTATTCGAAAGCCTGCAGTGCCACAGGAAGATCAGGACTTCAACTGCAGTAAGAACGCAAGCTGGCTTCCTCTAGGAGGCACGGTGACTTCAGGCAGGTTGTCTTAGATGGAATGCAAAGACGAGGGTTACCCTGAGTGCAGCTCGGGCTAGGGCAACGCGTAAGACTTCCACGCCGTGTGGGACGTGCCAGAACGCTGTTCGTGAACGTGTGCGAGGGCTGAGGAAATGAAGCTGCTCCAAAAGAGAGGGCAGTGCGTTTCCCTACACCCGGCTTGCACAGAGGGGCTGTAAAGGGCTCCGGGTCTGGACGTTGCTTAGCTGACCCAGGTGAGCCTGGGGTACTCAAGTGTTCCTGCGGGAATAGGGTGCCCAGGCTAGCCTCCTAGGTGTCCAGAAAACTGTGCTGCCGTTCAAGGAACGCAGAGCAGAGGCCAGCGCCTCATGGAAACTGCTGCACGCCTCTGCTTCTGCACGGCAAATCAGGGCCTTACTTCCAGGCATGTGTTCATGCTGGGTGTGCCGGTAGCGACATAGCAGGGTAAGATGCTGACTTTCTCCTCGAGCAGAGTGACTTTACGGACGAGGGCCTCGAAGTACTCCAAGCACAGTGTACTCTCACGGCAGCTCCACAGGGGCCATGACAAAGTCTTCCTGGGCACTTCGGACGCACCAGCAATGTTGTCCTGAGGCCGTTCGAGGACTCTGGAAATGTAGCTCTCCTCAAGGAACGTACAGTGTGTTGCCCATCACTGGGCACGCACAGAGGGCCTCCGAGGGATGCACCAATGGGCCTCGAAGTTGCTCAGCCGGCCCACAGGGGTCTGGAGGTACTCAGTGAACTTGCAGGGAAACCGAGGCCACCCGAGAGGCCTAGGAGTCCTCAGACGTGTGCTTCCTTTAAAATAAAGCATATAAGGGACTGAGAACTCATGGAAACAGCTGCATGCCTCCCTTTCTGCACGGCTACTAAGGGTCTAACCTGGAGGCAAGTTTTCACGTTGAGGTTCCCTTTAGCTCTAGAGCTTGTCAGGCTGACCACCACCGCGGCCACGGAAGCCCCTTGTTTAGACAGAGCAAACTCATTTTCTCCCCAGAAGCATTCTTACACTGTTTACAGGCCTGTCAAGAGGAGGGAATGGCATGCACTTTCAAAGCAGCGTGAACGCTGCCTTCAAAATGGGAAAGCAAGGTTAGCTCCAGCAGGTCCCCTTTTCCAAGGGCACACTCAGCATGCACCCCTGTGGCTTCTAACAAGTCCGAGGAGACACAGGTTACCCTGTGTTTCCTTCCCTGACTCAACTTCTCGAAGTAGGGTGTTCTGCATCATGCGAACTGCCTCAACCAAGGAACGCCGTAAGCTGCTCCTCTGGGCCTGTGGCTATTCGAAAGCCTGCAGTGCCACAGGAAGAACAGGACTTCAACTGCAGTAAGAACGCAAGCGGACTTCCTCTAGGAGGCACGGTGACTTCAGGCAGGACGTCTTAGATGGAAAGCGAAGACGAGGGTTACCCTGAGTGCAGCTCAGGCTAGGGTAACACGTAAGACTTGCACACCGTGTGGGACGTGCCAGAACGGTGTTCGTGAACGTGTGCGAGGGGTCAGGAAATGAAGCTGCTCCAAAAGAGAGGGCAGTGCGTTTCCCTACACCCGGCATGCACAGAGAGGCTGTAACGGGCTACGGGTCTGGACGTTGCTTAGCTGACCCAGGTGAGCCCGGGGTACTCAAGTGTTCCTGCGGGAATAGGGTGCCCAGGCTAGCCTCCTAGGTGTCCAGAAAACTGTGCTGCCGTTCAAGGAACGCAGAGCAGAGGCCAGCGCCTCATGGAAACTGCTGCACGCCTCTGCTTCTGCACGGCAAATCAGGGCCTTACTTCCAGGCATGTGTTCATGCTGGGTGTGCCGGTAGCGACATAGCAGGGTAAGATGCTGACTTTCTCCTCGAGCAGAGTGACTTCACGGACGAGGGCCTCAAAGTATTCCAAGCACACTGTTCTCTCACGGCAGCTCACACAGGGGCCGTGACAAAGTCTTCCTGGGCACTTCGGACGCACCAGCAATGTTGTCCTGAGGCCGTTCGAGGACTCTGGAAATGTAGCTCTCCTCAAGGAACGTACAGTGTGTTGCCGATCACTGGGCACGCACAGAGGGCCTCCGAGGGATGCACCAATGGGCCTCGAAGTGGCTCAGCCGGCCCACAGGGGTCTGGAGGTACTCAGTGAACTTGCAGGGAAACCGAGGCCTACCCGAGAGGCCTAGGAGTCCTCAGACGTGTGCTTCCTTTAAAATAAAGCATATAAGGGACTGAGAACTCATGGAAACAGCTGCATGCCTCCCTTTCTGCACGGCTACTAAGGGCCTAACCTGGAGGCCAGTTTTCACTTTGAGATTCCCTTTAGCTCTAGAGCTTGTCAGGCTGACCACCACCGCGGCCACGGAAGCCCCTGGTTTACACACGGCAAACTCATTTTCGCCCCGCAAGCATGCTTACAGGGTTTACAGGCCTGTCAAGAGCAGGGAACGGCAGGCACCTTCAACGCAGCGTGAACTCTGCCTTCAAAATGGGAAAGCAAGGCTAGATCCAGCAGCTCCCCTCTTCCAGGGGCACACTCAGCATGCACCCCTGTGGTTTCTAACAAGTCCGAGGAGACACAGGTTACCCTGTGTTTCCTTCCCTGACTCAAATTCTCGAGGTGGGGTGTTCTGCATCATGCGAACTGCCTCAACCAAGGAACGCCGTAAGCTGCTCCTCTGGGCCTGTGGCTCTTCGAAAGCCTGCAGTGCCACAGGAAGAACAGGACTTCAACTGCAGTAAGTACGCAAGCCGACTTCCTCTAGGAGGCACGGTGACTTCAGGCAGGACGTCTTAGATGGAATGCGAAGACGAGGGTTACCCTGAGTGCAGCTCGGGCTAGGGCAAAGCGTAAGACTTGCACGCCGTGTGGGACGTGCCAGAACGGTGTTCGTGAACGTGTGCGAGGGCTGAGGAAATGAAGCTGCTCCAAAAGAGAGGGCAGTGCGTTTCCCTACACCCGGCAAGCACAGAGGGGCTCTAACGGGCTCCCGGTCTGGACGTTGCTGAGCTGGCCCAGGTGAGCCTGGGGTACTCAAGTGTCCCTGCCGGGAACAGGCTGCCCAGACTAGCCTCCTAGGTGTCCAGAAAACTGTGCTGCCGTTCAAGGAACGCAGAGCAGAGGCCAGCGCCTCATGGAAACTGCTGCACGCCTCTGCTTCTGCACGGCAAATCAGGGCCTTACTTCAGGCATGTGTTCATGCTGGGTGTGCCGGTAGCGACATAGCAGGGTAAGATGCTGACTTTCTCCTCGAGCAGAGTGACTTTACGGACTAGGGCCTCGAAGTACTCCAAGCACAGTGTTCTCTCACGGCAGCTCCACAGGGGCCATGACAAAGTCTTCCTGGGCACTTCGGACTCACCAGCAAAGTTGTCCTGAGGCCGTTCGAGGACTCTGGAAATGTAGCTCTCCTCAAGGATCGTACAGTGTGTTGCCCATCACTGGGCACGCACAGAGGGCCTCCGAGGGATGCACCAATGGGCCTCGAAGTTGCTCAGCCGGTCCACAGGGGTCTGGAGGTGCTCAGTGAACTTGCAGGAAAACGAGGCCTACCCGAGAGGCCTAGCAGTCCTCAGACGTGTACTTCCTTTAAAATAAAGCATATAAGGGACTAAGAACTCATGGAAACAGCTGCATACCTTCCTTTCTGCACGGCTACTAAGGGCCTAACCTGGAGGCAAGTTTTCACGTTGAGGTTCCCTTTAGCTCTAGAGCTTGTCAGGCTGACCACCACCGCGGCCACGGAAGCCCCTGGTTTAGACAGAACAAACTCATTTTCTCCCCAGAAGCATTCTTACACTGTTTACAGGCCTGTCAAGAGGAGGGAATGGCAGGCACTTTCAATGCAGCGTGAACGCTGCCTTCAAAATGGGAAAGTAAGGCTAGCTCCAGCAGGTCCCCTTTTCCAGGGGCACACTCAGCATGCACCCCTGTGGCTTCTAACAAGTCCGAGGAGACACAGGTTACCCTGTGTTTCCTTCCCTGACTCAACTTCCCGAGGTGGGGTGTTCTGCATCATGCGAACTGCCTCAACCAAGGAACGCCGTAAGCTGCTCCTCTGGGCCTGTGGCTCTTCGAAAGTCTGCAGTGCCACAGGAAGAACAGGACTTCAACTGCAGTAAGTACGCAAGCCGACTTCCTCTAGGAGGCACGGTGACTTCAGGCAGGACGTCTTAGATGGAATGCGATGACGAGGGTTACCCTGAGTGCAGCTCGGGCTAGGGCAACGCGTAAGACTTGCACGCCGTGTGGGACGTGCCAGAACGGTGTTCGTGAACGTGTGCGAGGGCTGAGGAAATGAAGCTGCTCCAAAAGAGAGGGCAGTGCGTTTCCCTACACCCGCCAAGCACAGAGGGGCTCTAACGGGCTCCGGGTCTGGACTTTGCTGAGCTGGCCCAGGTGAGCCTGGGGCACTCAAGTGTCCCTGCCGGGAACAGGCTGCCCAGACTAGCCTCCTAGGTGTCCAGAAAACTGTGCTGCCGTTCAAGGAACGCAGAACAGAGGCCAGCGCCTCATGGAAACTGCTGCACGCCACTGCTTCTGCACGGCAAATCAGAGCCTTACTTCCAGGCATGTGTTCATGCTGGGTGTGCCGGTAGCGACATAGCAGGGTAAGATGCTGACTTTCTCCTCGAGCAGAGTGACTTTACGGACGAGGGCCTCGAAGTATTCCAAGCACTGTGTACTCTCACGGCAGCCCCACAGGGGCCATGACAAGTCTTCCTGGGCACTTCGGACGCACCAGCAATGTTGTCCTGAGGCCGTTCGAGGACTCTGGAAATGTAGCTCTCCTCAAGGAACGTACAGTGTGTTGCCCATCACTGGGCACGCACAGAGGGCCTCCGAGGGATGCACCAATGGGCCTCGAAGTTGCTCAGCCGGCCCACAGGGGTCTGGAGGTACTCAGTGAACTTGCAGGGAAACCGAGGCCTACCCGAGAGGCCTAGGAGTCCTCAGACTTGTGCTTCCTTTAAAATAAAGCATATAAGGGACTGAGAACTCATGGAAACAGCTGCATGCCTCCCTTTCTGCACGGCTACTAAGGGCCTAACCTGGAGGCAAGTTTTCACGTTGAGGTTCCCTTTAGCTCTAGAGCTTGTCAGGCTGACCACCACCGCGGCCACGGAAGCCCCTGTTTTAGACAGAGCAAACTCATTTTCTCCCCAGAAGCATTCTTACAGTGTTTACAGGCCTGTCAAGAGGAGGGAATGGCAGGCACTTTCAATGCAGCGTGAACGCTGCCTCCAAAATGGGAAAGCAAGGCTAGATCCAGCAGGTCCCCTTTTCCAGGGGCATACACAGCATGCACCCTGTGGTTTCTAACAAGTCCGAGGAGACACAGGTTACCCTGTGTTTCCTTCCCTGAATCAACTTCTCGAAGTAGGGTGTTCTGCATCATGCGAACTGCCTCAACCAAGGAGCGCCGTAAGCGGCTCCTCTGGGCCTGTGGCTATTCGAAAGCCTGCAGTGCCACAGGAAGAACAGGACTTCAACTGCAGTAAGAACACAAGCTGGCTTCCTCTAGGAGGCACGGTGACTTCAGGCAGGACGTCTTAGATGGAATGCAAAGACGAGGGTTACCCTGAGTGCAGCTCAGGCTAGGGCAACGCGTAAGACTTGCACGCCGTGTGGGACGTTTCAGAACGGTGTTCGTGAACGTGTGCGAGGGCTGAGGAAATGAAGCTGCTCCAAAAGAGAAGGCAGTGCGTTTCCCTACACCGGGCATGCACAGAGAGGCTGTAACGGGCTCCGGGTCTGGACGTTGCTTAGCTGACCCAGGTGAGCCTAGGGTACTCAAGTGTCCCTGCCGGGAACAGGGTGCCCAGGCTAGCCTCCTAGGTGTCCAGAAAACTGTGCTGCCGTTCAACGAACGCAGAGCAGAGGCCAGCGCCTCATGAAAACTGCTGCACGCCTCTGCTTCTGCACGGCAAATCAGGGCCTTACTTCCAGGCATGTGTTCATGCTGGGTGTGCCGGTAGCGACATAGCAGGGTAAGATGCTGACTTTCTCCTCGAGCAGAGTGACTTCACGGACGAGGGCCTCAAAGTATTCCAAGCACACTGTTCTCTCACGGCAGCTCACACAGGGGCCGTGACAAAGTCTTCCTGGGCACTTCGGAGGCACCACCAATGCTGTCCTGAGGCCGTTCGAGGACTCTGGAAATGTAGCTCTCCTCAAGGAACGTACAGTGTGTTGCCCATCACTGGGCACGCACAGAGGGCCTCCGAGGGATGCACCAATGGGCCTCGAAGTGGCTCAGCCGGCCCACAGGGGTCTGGAGGTACTCAGTGAACTTGCAGGGAATCCGAGGCCTACCCGAGAGGCCTAGGAGTCCTCAGACGTGTGCTTCCTTTAAAATAAAGCATATAAGGGACTGAGAACTCATGGAAACAGCTGCATGCCTCCCTTTCTGCACGGCTACTAAGGGCCTAACCTGGAGGCCAGTTTTCACTTTGAGATTCCCTTTAGCTCTAGAGCTTGTCAGGCTGACCACCACCGCGGCCACGGAAGCCCCTGGTTTACACACGGCAAACTCATTTTCGCCCCGCAAGCATGCTTACAGGGTTTACAGGCCTGTCAAGAGCAGGGAACGGCAGGCACCTTCAACGCAGCGTGAACTCTGCCTTCAAAATGGGAAAGCAAGGCTAGATCCAGCAGCTCCCCTCTTCCAGGGGCACACTCAGCATGCACCCCTGTGGTTTCTAACAAGTCCGAGGAGACACAGGTTACCCTGTGTTTCCTTCCCTGACTCAAATTCTCGAGGTGGGGTGTTCTGCATCATGCGAACTGCCTCAACCAAGGAACGCCGTAAGCTGCTCCTCTGGGCCTGTGGCTCTTCGAAAGCCTACAGTGCCACAGGAAGAACAGGACTTCAACTGCAGTAAGTACGCAAGCCGACTTACTCTAGGAGGCACGGTGACTTCAGGCAGGACGTCTTAGATGGAATGCGAAGACGAGGGTTACCCTGAGTGCAGCTCGGGCTAGGGCAAAGCGTAAGACTTGCACGCCGTGTGGGACGTGCCAGAACGGTGTTCGTGAACGTGTGCGAGGGCTGAGGAAATGAAGCTGCTCCAAAAGAGAGGGCAGTGCGTTTCCCTACACCCGGCAAGCACAGAGGGGCTCTAACGGGCTCCCGGTCTGGACGTTGCTGAGCTGGCCCAGGTGAGCCTGGGGTACTCAAGTGTCCCTGCCGGGAACAGGCTGCCCAGACTAGCCTCCTAGGTGTCCAGAAAACTGTGCTGCCGTTCAAGGAACGCAGAGCAGAGGCCAGCGCCTCATGGAAACTGCTGCACGCCTCTGCTTCTGCACGGCAAATCAGGGCCTTACTTCCAGGCATGTGTTCATGCTGGGTGTGCCGGTAGCGACATAGCAGGGTAAGATGCTGACTTTCTCCTCGAGCAGAGTGACTTTACGGACGAGGGCCTCGAAGTACTCCAAGCACAGTGTACTCTCACGGCAGCTCCACAGGGGCCATGACAAAGTCTTCCTGGGCACTTCGGACGCACCAGCAATGTTGTCCTGAGGCCGTTCGAGGACTCTGGAAATGTAGCTCTCCTCAAGGAACGTACAGTGTGTTGCCCATCCCTGGGCACGCACAGAGAGCCTCCGAGGGTTGCACCAATGGGCCTCGAAGTGGCTCAGCCGGCCCACAGGGGTCTGGAGGTACTCAGTGAACTTGCAGGGAAAACGAGGCCTACCCGAGAGGCCTAGGAGTCCTCAGACGTGTACTTCCTTTAAAGTAAAGCATATAAGGGATAATAACTCATGGAAACAGCTGCATGCCTCCCTTTCTGCACGGCTACTAAGGGCCTAACCTGGAGGCAAGTTTTCACGTTGAGATTCCCTTTAGCTCTAGAGCTTGTCAGGCTGACCACCACCGCGGCCATGGAAGCCCCTGGTTTAGACACAGCAAACTCATTTTCTCCCCGGAAGCATTCTTACAGGGTGTACAGGCCTGTCAAGAGCAGGGAATGGCAGGCACCTTCAACGAAGCGTGAACGCTGCCTTCAAAATGGGAAAGCAAGGCTACTTCCAGCAGGACCCTTTGCCAGAGGCATACACAGCATGCACCCCTGTGGTTTCTAACAAGTCGGAGGAGACACAGGTTACCCTGTGTTTCCTTCCCTGACTCAACTTCTCGAAGTAGGGTGTTCTGCATCATGCGAACTGCCTCAACCAAGGAGCGCCGTAAGCTGCTCCTCTGGGCCTGGGTCTATTCGAAAGCCTGCAGTGCCACAGGAAGAACAGGACTTCAACTGCAGTAAGAACGCAAGCGGACTTCCTCTAGGAGGCACGGTGACTTGAGGCAGGACGTCTTAGATGGAATGCGAAGACGAGGGTTACCCTGAGTGCAGCTCGGGCTAGGGCAAAGCGTAAGACTTGCACGCCGTGTGGGACGTGCCAGAACGGTGTTCGTGAACGTGTGCGAGGGCTGAGGAAATGAAGCTGCTCCAAAAGAGAGGGCAGTGCGTTTCCCTACACCCGGCAAGCACAGAGGGGCTCTAACGGGCTCCGGGTCTGGACGTTGCTGAGCTGGCCCAGGTGAGCCTGGGGTACTCAAGTGTCCCTGCCGGGAACAGGCTGCCCAGATTAGCCTCCTAGGTGTCCAGAAAACTGTGCTGCCGTTCAAGGAACGCAGAGCAGAGGCCAGCGCCTCATGGAAACTGCTGCACGCCTCTGCTTCTGCACGGCAAATCAGGGCCTTACTTCCAGGCATGTGTTCATGCTGGGTGTGCCGGTAGCGATATAGCAGGGTAAGATGCTGACTTTCTCCTCGAGCAGAGTGACTTTACGGACGAGGGCCTCGAAGTACTCCAAGCACAGTGTACTCTCACGGCAGCTCCACAGGGGCCATGACAAAGTCTTCCTGGGCACTTCGGACGCACCAGCAATGTTGTCCTGAGGCCGTTCGAGGACTCTGGAAATGTAGCTCTCCTCAAGGAACGTACAGTGTGTTGCCCATCACTGGGCACGCACAGAGGGCCTCCGAGGGATGCACCAATGGGCCTCGAAGTTGCTCAGCCGGCCCACAGGGGTCTGGAGGTACTCAGTGAACTTGCAGGGAAACCGAGGCCTACCCGAGAGGCCTAGGAGTCCTCAGACGTGTGCTTCCTTTAAAATAAAGCATATAAGGGACTGAGAACTCATGGAAACAGCTGCATGCCTCCCTTTCTGCACGGCTACTAAGGGCCTAACCTGGAGGCAAGTTTTCACGTTGAGGTTCCCTTTAGCTCTAGAGCTTGTCAGGCTGACCACCACCGCGGCCACGGAAGCCCCTTGTTTAGACAGAGCAAACTCATTTTCTCCCCAGAAGCATTCTTACACTGTTTACAGGCCTGTCAAGAGGAGGGAATGGCACGCACTTTCAAAGCAGCGTGAACGCTGCCTTCAAAATGGGAAAGCAAGGTTAGCTCCAGCAGGTCCCCTTTTCCAAGGGCACACTCAGCATGCACCCCTGTGGCTTCTAACAAGTCCGAGGAGACACAGGTTACCCTGTGTTTCCTTCCCTGACTCAACTTCTCGAAGTAGGGTGTTCTGCATCATGCGAACTGCCTCAACCAAGGAACGCCGTAAGCTGCTCCTCTGGGCCTGTGGCTATTCGAAAGCCTGCAGTGCCACAGGAAGAACAGGACTTCAACTGCAGTAAGAACGCAAGCGGACTTCCTCTAGGAGGCACGGTGACTTCAGGCAGGACGTCTTAGATGGAAAGCGAAGACGAGGGTTACCCTGAGTGCAACTCAGGCTAGGGTAACACGTAAGACTTGCACACCGTGTGGGACGTGCCAGAACGGTGTTCGTGAACGTGTGCGAGGGGTCAGGAAATGAAGCTGCTCCAAAAGAGAGGGCAGTGCGTTTCCCTACACCCGGCATGCACAGAGAGGCTGTAACGGGCTACGGGTCTGGACGTTGCTTAGCTGACCCAGGTGAGCCCGGGGTACTCAAGTGTTCCTGCGGGAATAGGGTGCCCAGGCTAGCCTCCTAGGTGTCCAGAAAACTGTGCTGCCGTTCAAGGAACGCAGAGCAGAGGCCAGCGCCTCATGGAAACTGCTGCACGCCTCTGCTTCTGCACGGCAAATCAGGGCCTTACTTCCAGGCATGTGTTCATGCTGGGTGTGCCGGTAGCGACATAGCAGGGTAAGATGCTGACTTTCTCCTCGAGCAGAGTGACTTCACGGACGAGGGCCTCAAAGTATTCCAAGCACACTGTTCTCTCACGGCAGCTCACACAGGGGCCGTGACAAAGTCTTCCTGGGCACTTCGGACGCACCAGCAATGTTGTCCTGAGGCCGTTCGAGGACTCTGGAAATGTAGCTCTCCTCAAGGAACGTACAGTGTGTTGCCCATCACTGGGCACGCACAGAGGGCCTCCGAGGGATGCACCAATGGGCCTCGAAGTGGCTCAGCCGGCCCACAGGGGTCTGGAGGTACTCAGTGAACTTGCAGGGAAACCGAGGCCTACCCGAGAGGCCTAGGAGTCCTCAGACGTGTGCTTCCTTTAAAATAAAGCATATAAGGGACTGAGAACTCATGGAAACAGCTGCATGCCTCCCTTTCTGCACGGCTACTAAGGGCCTAACCTGGAGGCCAGTTTTCACTTTGAGATTCCCTTTAGCTCTAGAGCTTGTCAGGCTGACCACCACCGCGGCCACGGAAGCCCCTGGTTTACACACGGCAAACTCATTTTCGCCCCGGAAGCATGCTTACAGGGTTTACAGGCCTGTCAAGAGCAGGGAACGGCAGGCACCTTCAACGCAGCGTGAACTCTGCCTTCAAAATGGGAAAGCAAGGCTAGATCCAGCAGCTCCCCTCTTCCAGGGGCACACTCAGCATGCACCCCTGTGGTTTCTAACAAGTCCGAGGAGACACAGGTTACCCTGTGTTTCCTTCCCTGACTCAAATTCTCGAGGTGGGGTGTTCTGCATCATGCGAACTGCCTCAACCAAGGAACGCCGTAAGCTGCTCCTCTGGGCCTGTGGCTCTTCGAAAGCCTGCAGTGCCACAGGAAGAACAGGACTTCAACTGCAGTAAGTACGCAAGCCGACTTCCTCTAGGAGGCACGGTGACTTCAGGCAGGACGTCTTAGATGGAATGCGAAGACGAGGGTTACCCTGAGTGCAGCTCGGGCTAGGGCAAAGCGTAAGACTTGCACGCCGTGTGGGACGTGCCAGAACGGTGTTCGTGAACGTGTGCGAGGGCTGAGGAAATGAAGCTGCTCCAAAAGAGAGGGCAGTGCGTTTCCCTACACCCGGCAAGCACAGAGGGGCTCTAACGGGCTCCCGGTCTGGACGTTGCTGAGCTGGCCCAGGTGAGCCTGGGGTACTGAAGTGTCCCTGCCGGGAACAGGCTGCCCAGACTAGCCTCCTAGGTGTCCAGAAAACTGTGCTGCCGTTCAAGGAACGCAGAGCAGAGGCCAGCGCCTCATGGAAACTGCTGCACGCCTCTGCTTCTGCACGGCAAATCAGGGCCTTACTTCAGGCATGTGTTCATGCTGGGTGTGCCGGTAGCGACATAGCAGGGTAAGATGCTGACTTTCTCCTCGAGCAGAGTGACTTTACGGACTAGGGCCTCGAAGTACTCCAAGCACAGTGTTCTCTCACGGCAGCTCCACAGGGGCCATGACAAAGTCTTCCTGGGCACTTCGGACTCACCAGCAAAGTTGTCCTGAGGCCGTTCGAGGACTCTGGAAATGTAGCTCTCCTCAAGGATCGTACAGTGTGTTGCCCATCACTGGGCACGCACAGAGGGCCTCCGAGGGATGCACCAATGGGCCTCGAAGTTGCTCAGCCGGTCCACAGGGGTCTGGAGGTGCTCAGTGCACTTGCAGGAAAACGAGGCCTACCCGAGAGGCCTAGCAGTCCTCAGACGTGTACTTCCTTTAAAATAAAGCATATAAGGGACTAAGAACTCATGGAAACAGCTGCATACCTTCCTTTCTGCACGGCTACTAAGGGCCTAACCTGGAGGCAAGTTTTCACGTTGAGGTTCCCTTTAGCTCTAGAGCTTGTCAGGCTGACCACCACCGCGGCCACGGAAGCCCCTGGTTTAGACAGAACAAACTCATTTTCTCCCCAGAAGCATTCTTACACTGTTTACAGGCCTGTCAAGAGGAGGGAATGGCAGGCACTTTCAATGCAGCGTGAACGCTGCCTTCAAAATGGGAAAGTAAGGTTAGCTCCAGCAGGTCCCCTTTTCCAGGGGCACACTCAGCATGCACCCCTGTGGCTTCTAACAAGTCCGAGGAGACACAGGTTACCCTGTGTTTCCTTCCCTGACTCAACTTCTCGAAGTAGGGTGTTCTGCATCATGCGAACTGCCTCAACCAAGGAACGCCGTAAGCTGCTCCTCTGGGCCTGGGTCTATTCGAAAGCCTGCAGAGCCACAGGAAGAACAGGACTTCAACTGCAGTAAGAACGCAAGCTGACTTCCTCTAGGAGGCACGGTGACTTCAGGCAGGACGTCTTAGATGGAATGCGAAGACGAGGGTTACCCTGAGTGCAGCTCGGGCTAGGGCAACGCGTAAGACTTGCACGCCGTGTGGGACGTGCCAGAACGGTGTTCGTGAACGTGTGCGAGGGCTGAGGAAATGAAGCTGCTCCAAAAGAGAGGGCAGTGCGTTTCCCTACACCCGGCAAGCACAGAGGGGCTCTAACGGGCTCCGGGTCTGGACGTTGCTGAGCTGGCCCAGGTGAGCCTGGGGTACTCAAGTGTCCCTGCCGGGAACAGGGTGCCCAGGCTAGCCTCCTAGGTGTCCAGAAAACTGTGCTGCCGTTCAAGGAACGCAGAGCAGAGGCCAGCGCCTCATGGAAACTGCTGCACGCCTCTGCTTCTGCACGGTAAATCAGGGCCTTACTTCCAGGCATGTGTTCATGCTGGGTGTGCCGGTAGCGACATAGCAGGGTAAGATGCTGACTTTCTCCTCGAGCAGAGTGACTTTACGGACGAGGGCCTCGAAGTATTCCAAGCACAGTGTACTCTCACGGCAGCTCCACAGGGGCCATGACAAAGTCTTCCTGGGCACTTCGGACGCACCAGCAATGTTGTCCTGAGGCCGTTCGAGGACTCTGGAAATGTAGCTCTCCTCAAGGAACGTACAGTGTGTTGCCCATCACTGGGCACGCACAGAGGGCCTCCGAGGGATGCACCAATGGGCCTCGAAGTTGCTCAGCCGGCCCACAGGGGTCTGGAGGTACTCAGTGAACTTGCAGGGAAACCGAGGCCTACCCGAGAGGCCTAGGAGTCCTCAGACTTGTGCTTCCTTTAAAATAAAGCATATAAGGGACTGAGAACTCATGGAAACAGCTGCATGCCTCCCTTTCTGCACAGCTACTAAGGGCCTAACCTGGAGGCCAGTTTTCACTTTGAGATTCCCTTTAGCTCTAGAGCTTGTCAGGCTGACCACCACCGCGGCCACGGAAGCCCCTGGTTTACACACGGCAAACTCATTTTCGCCCCGCAAGCATGCTTTCAGGGTTTACAGGCCTGTCAAGAGCAGGGAACGGCAGGCACCTTCAACGCAGCGTGAACTCTGCCTTTAAAATGGGAAAGCAAGGCTAGATCCAGCAGCTCCCCTCTTCCAGGGGCACACTCAGCATGCACCCCTGTGGTTTCTAACAAGTCCGAGGAGACACAGGTTACCCTGTGTTTCCTTCCCTGACTCAAATTCTCGAGGTGGGGTGTTCTGCATCATGCGAACTGCCTCAACCAAGGAACGCCGTAAGCTGCTCCTCTGGGCCTGTGGCTCTTCGAAAGCCTGCAGTGCCACAGGAAGAACAGGACTTCAACTGCAGTAAGTACGCAAGCCGACTTCCTCTAGGAGGCACGGTGACTTCAGGCAGGACGTCTTAGATGGAATGCGAAGACGAGGGTTACCCTGAGTGCAGCTCGGGCTAGGGCAAAGCGTAAGACTTGCACGCCGTGTGGGACGTGCCAGAACGGTGTTCGTGAACGTGTGCGAGGGCTGAGGAAATGAAGCTGCTCCAAAAGAGAGGGCAGTGCGTTTCCCTACACCCGGCAAGCACAGAGGGGCTCTAACGGGCTCCCGGTCTGGACGTTGCTGAGCTGGCCCAGGTGAGCCTGGGGTACTCAAGTGTCCCTGCCGGGAACAGGCTGCCCAGACTAGCCTCCTAGGTGTCCAGAAAACTGTGCTGCCGTTCAAGGAACGCAGAGCAGAGGCCAGCGCCTCATGGAAACTGCTGCACGCCTCTGCTTCTGCACGGCAAATCAGGGCCTTACTTCAGGCATGTGTTCATGCTGGGTGTGCCGGTAGCGACATAGCAGGGTAAGATGCTGACTTTCTCCTCGAGCAGAGTGACTTTACGGACGAGGGCCTCGAAGTACTCCAAGCACAGTGTACTCTCACGGCAGCTCCACAGGGGCCATGACAAAGTCTTCCTGGGCACTTCGGACTCACCAGCAAAGTTGTCCTGAGGCCGTTCGAGGACTCTGGAAATGTAGCTCTCCTCAAGGATCGTACAGTGTGTTGCCCATCACTGGGCACGCACAGAGGGCCTCCGAGGGATGCACCAATGGGCCTCGAAGTTGCTCAGCCGGTACACAGGGGTCTGGAGGTGCTCAGTGAACTTGCAGGAAAACGAGGCCTACCCGAGAGGCCTAGCAGTCCTCAGACGTGTACTTCCTTTAAAATAAAGCATATAAGGGACTAAGAACTCATGGAAACAGCTGCATACCTTCCTTTCTGCACGGCTACTAAGGGCCTAACCTGGAGGCAAGTTTTCACGTTGAGGTTCCCTTTAGCTCTAGAGCTTGTCAGGCTGACCACCACCGCGGCCACGGAAGCCCCTGGTTTAGACAGAACAAACTCATTTTCTCCCCAGAAGCATTCTTACACTGTTTACAGGCCTGTCAAGAGGAGGGAATGGCAGGCACTTTCAATGCAGCGTGAACGCTGCCTTCAAAATGGGAAAGTAAGGCTAGCTCCAGCAGGTCCCTTTTTCCAGGGGCACACTCAGCATGCACCCCTGTGGCTTCTAACAAGTCCGAGGAGACACAGGTTACCCTGTGTTTCCTTCCCTGACTCAACTTCTCGAAGTAGGGTGTTCTGCATCATGCGAACTGCCTCAACCAAGGAACGCCGTAAGCTGCTCCTCTGGGCCTGGGTCTATTCGAAAGCCTGCAGTGCCACAGGAAGAACAGGACTTCAACTGCAGTAAGAACGCAAGCGGACTTCCTCTAGGAGGCACGGTGACTTGAGGCAGGACGTCTTAGATGGAATGCGAAGACGAGGGTTACCCTGAGTGCAGCTCGGGCTAGGGCAACGCGTAAGACTTGCACGCCGTGTGGGACGTGCCAGAACGGTGTTCGTGAACGTGTGCGAGGGCTGAGGAAATGAAGCTGCTCCAAAAGAGAGGGCAGTGCGTTTCCCTACACCCGGCAAGCACAGAGGGGCTCTAACGGGCTCCGGGTCTGGACGTTGCTGAGCTGGCCCAGGTGAGCCTGGGGTACTCAAGTGTCCCTGCCGGGAACAGGGTGCCCAGGCTAGCCTCCTAGGTGTCCAGAAAACTGTGCTGCCGTTCAAGGAACGCAGAGCAGAGGCCAGCGCCTCATGGAAACTGCTGCACGCCTCTGCTTCTGCACGGTAAATCAGGGCCTTACTTCCAGGCATGTGTTCATGCTGGGTGTGCCGGTAGCGACATAGCAGGGTAAGATGCTGACTTTCTCCTCGAGCAGAGTGACTTTACGGACGAGGGCCTCGAAGTATTCCAAGCACTGTGTACTCTCACGGCAGCCCCACAGGGGCCATGACAAAGTCTTCCTGGGCACTTCGGACGCACCAGCAATGTTGTCCTGAGGCCGTTCGAGGACTCTGGAAATGTAGCTCTCCTCAAGGAACGTACAGTGTGTTGCCCATCACTGGGCACGCACAGAGGGCCTCCGAGGGATGCACCAATGGGCCTCGAAGTTGCTCAGCCGGCCCACAGGGGTCTGGAGGTACTCAGTGAACTTGCAGGGAAACCGAGGCCTACCCGAGAGGCCTAGGAGTCCTCAGACTTGTGCTTCCTTTAAAATAAAGCATATAAGGGACTGAGAACTCATGGAAACAGCTGCATGCCTCCCTTTCTGCACAGCTACTAAGGGCCTAACCTGGAGGCCAGTTTTCACTTTGAGATTCCCTTTAGCTCTAGAGCTTGTCAGGCTGACCACCACCGCGGCCACGGAAGCCCCTGGTTTACACACGGCAAACTCATTTTCGCCCCGCAAGCATGCTTTCAGGGTTTACAGGCCTGTCAAGAGCAGGGAACGGCAGGCACCTTCAACGCAGCGTGAACTCTCCCTTCAAAATGGGAAAACAAGGCTAGATCCAGCAGCTCCCCTCTTCCAGGGGCACACTCAGCATGCACCCCTGTGGTTTCTAACAAGTCCGAGGAGACACAGGTTACCCTGTGTTTCCTTCCCTGACTCAAAATTTCGAGGTGGGGTGTTCTGCATCATGCGAACTGCCTCAACCAAGGAACGCCGTAAGCTGCTCCTCTGGGCCTGTGGCTCTTCGAAAGCCTGCAGTGCCACAGGAAGAACAGGACTTCAACTGCAGTAAGTACGCAAGCCGACTTCCTCTAGGAGGCACGGTGACTTCAGGCAGGACGTCTTAGATGGAATGCGAAGACGAGGGTTACCCTGAGTGCAGCTCGGGCTAGGGCAAAGCGTAAGACTTGCACGCCGTGTGGGACGTGCCAGAACGGTGTTCGTGAACGTGTGCGAGGGCTGAGGAAATGAAGCTGCTCCAAAAGAGAGGGCAGTGCGTTTCCCTACACCCGGCAAGCACAGAGGGGCTCTAACGGGCTCCGGGTCTGGACGTTGCTGAGCTGGCCCAGGTGAGCCTGGGGTACTCAAGTGTCCCTGCCGGGAACAGGCTGCCCAGATTAGCCTCCTAGGTGTCCAGAAAACTGTGCTGCCGTTCAAGGAACGCAGAGCAGAGGCCAGCGCCTCATGGGAACTGCTGCACGCCTCTGCTTCTGCACGGCAAATCAGGGCCTTACTTCCAGGCATGTGTTCATGCTGGGTGTGCCGGTAGCGACATAGCAGTGTAAGATGCTGACTTTCTCCTCGAGCAGAGTGACTTTACGGACGAGGGCCTCGAAGTACTCCAAGCACAGTGTACTCTCACGGCAGCTCCACAGGGGCCATGACAAAGTCTTCCTGGGCACTTCGGACGCACCAGCAATGTTGTCCTGAGGCCGTTCGGGGACTCTGGAAATGTAGCTCTCCTCAAGGAACGTACAGTGTGTTGCCCATCACTGGGCACGCCCAGAGGGCCTCCGAGGGATGCACCAATGGGCCTCGAAGTGGCTCAGCCGGCCCACAGGGGTCTGGAGGTACTCAGTGAACTTGCAGGGTAACCGAGGCCTACGCGAGAGGCCTAGGAGTCCTCAGACGTGTGCTTCCTTTAAAATAAAGCATATAAGGGACTGAGAACTCATGGAAACAGCTGCATGCCTCCCTTTCTGCACGGCTACTAAGGGCCTAACCTGGAGGCAAGTTTTCACGTTGAGATTCCCTTTAGCTCTAGAGCTTGTCAGGCTGACCACCACCGCGGCCACGGAAGCCCCTTGTTTAGACAGAGCAAACTCATTTTCTCCCCAGAAGCATTCTTACACTGTTTACAGGCCTGTCAAGAGGAGGGAATGGCAGGCACTTTCAAAGCAGCGTGAACGCTGCCTTCAAAATGGGAAAGCAAGGCTAGCTCCAGCAGGTCCCCTTTTCCAAGGGCACACTCAGCATGCACCCCTGTGGCTTCTAACAAGTCCGAGGAGACACAGGTTACCCTGTGTTTCCTTCCCTGACTCAACTTCTCGAAGTAGGGTGTTCTGCATCATGCGAACTGCCTCAACCAAGGAACGCCGTAAGCTGCTCCTCTGGGCCTGTGGCTATTCGAAAGCCTGCAGTGCCACAGGAAGAACAGGACTTCAACTGCAGTAAGAACGCAAGCTGGCTTCCTCTAGGAGGCACGGTGACTTCAGGCAGGACGTCTTAGATGGAAAGCGAAGACGAGGGTTACCCTGAGTGCAACTCAGGCTAGGGTAACGCGTAAGACTTGCACACCGTGTGGGACGTGCCAGAACGGTGTTCGTGAACGTGTGCGAGGGGTCAGGAAATGAAGTTGCTCCAAAAGAGAGGGCAGTGCGTTTCCCTACACCCGGCATGCACAGAGAGGCTGTAACGGGCTACGGGTCTGGACGTTGCTTAGCTGAGCCAGGTGAGCCCGGGGTACTCAAGTGTTCCTGCGGGAATAGGGTGCCCAGGCTAGCCTCCTAGGTGTCCAGAAAACTGTGCTGCCGTTCAAGGAACGCAGAGCAGAGGCCAGCGCCTCATGAAAACTGCTGCACGCCTCTGCTTCTGCACGGCAAATCAGGGCCTTACTTCCAGGCATGTGTTCATGCTGGGTGTGCCGGTAGCGACATAGCAGGGTAAGATGCTGACTTTCTCCTCGAGCAGAGTGACTTCACGGACGAGGGCCTCAAAGTATTCCAAGCACACTGTTCTCTCACGGCAGCTCACACAGGGGCCGTGACAAAGTCTTCCTGGGCACTTCGGAGGCACCACCAATGCTGTCCTGAGGCCGTTCGAGGACTCTGGAAATGTAGCTCTCCTCAAGGATCGTACAGTGTGTTGCCCATCACTGGGCACGCACAGAGGGCCTCCGAGGGATGCACCAATGGGCCTCGAAGTGGCTCAGCCGGCCCACAGGGGTCTGGAGGTACTCAGTGAACTTGCAGGGAAACCGAGGCCTACCCGAGAGGCGTAGGAGTCCTCAGACGTGTGCTTCCTTTAAAATAAAGCATATAAGGGACTGAGAACTCATGGAAACAGCTGCATGCCTCCCTTTCTGCACGGCTACTAAGGGCCTAACCTGGAGGCCAGTTTTCACTTTGAGATTCCCTTTAGCTCTAGAGCTTGTCAGGCTGACCACCACCGCGGCCACGGAAGCCCCTGGTTTACACACGGCAAACTCATTTTCGCCCCGCAAGCATGCTTACAGGGTTTACAGGCCTGTCAAGAGCAGGGAACGGCAGGCACCTTCAACGCAGCGTGAACTCTGCCTTCAAAATGGGAAAGCAAGGCTAGATCCAGCAGCTCCCCTCTTCCAGGGGCACACTCAGCATGCACCCCTGTGGTTTCTAACAAGTCCGAGGAGACACAGGTTACCCTGTGTTTCCTTCCCTGACTCAAATTCTCGAGGTGGGGTGTTCTGCATCATGCGAACTGCCTCAACCAAGGAACGCCGTAAGCTGCTCCTCTGGGCCTGTGGCTCTTCGAAAGCCTGCAGTGCCACAGGAAGAACAGGACTTCAACTGCAGTAAGTACGCAAGCCGACTTCCTCTAGGAGGCACGGTGACTTCAGGCAGGACGTCTTAGATGGAATGCGAAGACGAGGGTTACCCTGAGTGCAGCTCGGGCTAGGGCAAAGCGTAAGACTTGCACGCCGTGTGGGACGTGCCAGAACGGTGTTCGTGAACGTGTGCGAGGGCTGAGGAAATGAAGCTGCTCCAAAAGAGAGGGCAGTGCGTTTCCCTACACCCGGCAAGCACAGAGGGGCTCTAACGGGCTCCCGGTCTGGACGTTGCTGAGCTGGCCCAGGTGAGCCTGGGGTACTCAAGTGTCCCTGCCGGGAACAGGCTGCCCAGACTAGCCTCCTAGGTGTCCAGAAAACTGTGCTGCCGTTCAAGGAACGCAGAGCAGAGGCCAGCGCCTCATGGAAACTGCTGCACGCCTCTGCTTCTGCACGGCAAATCAGGGCCTTACTTCCAGGCATGTGTTCATGCTGGGTGTGCCGGTAGCGACATAGCAGGGTAAGATGCTGACTTTCTCCTCGAGCAGAGTAACTTTACGGACGAGGGCCTCGAAGTACTCCAAGCACAGTGTACTCTCACGGCAGCTCCACAGGGGCCATGACAAAGTCTTCCTGGGCACTTCGGACGCACCAGCAATGTTGTCCTGAGGCCGTTCGAGGACTCTGGAAATGTAGCTCTCCTCAAGGAACGTACAGTGTGTTGCCCATCCCTGGGCACGCACAGAGAGCCTCCGAGGGTTGCACCAATGGGCCTCGAAGTGGCTCAGCCGGCCCACAGGGGTCTGGAGGTACTCAGTGAACTTGCAGGGAAAACGAGGCCTACCCGAGAGGCCTAGGAGTCCTCAGACGTGTACTTCCTTTAAAGTAAAGCATATAAGGGATAATAACTCATGGAAACAGCTGCATGCCTCCCTTTCTGCACGGCTACTAAGGGCCTAACCTGGAGGCAAGTTTTCACGTTGAGATTCCCTTTAGCTCTAGAGCTTCTCAGGCTGACCACCACCGCGGCCATGGAAGCCCCTGGTTTAGACAGAGCAAACTCATTTTCTCCCCGGAAGCATTCTTACAGGGTGTACAGGCCTGTCAAGAGCAGGGAATGGCAGGCACCTTCAACGAAGCGTGAACGCTGCCTTCAAAATGGGAAAGCAAGGCTACTTCCAGCAGGACCCTTTGCCAGAGGCATACACAGCATGCACCCCTGTGGTTTCTAACAAGTCGGAGGAGACACAGGTTACCCTGTGTTTCCTTCCCTGACTCAACTTCTCGAAGTAGGGTGTTCTGCATCATGCGAACTGCCTCAACCAAGGAGCGCCGTAAGCTGCTCCTCTGGGCCTGTGGCTCTTCGAAAGCCTGCAGTGCCACAGGAAGATCAGGACTTCAACTGCAGTAAGAACGCAAGCTGGCTTCCTCTAGGAGGCACGGTGACTTCAGGCAGGACGTCTTAGATGGAATGCGAAGACGAGGGTTACCCTGAGTGCAGCTCAGGCTAGGGTAACGCGTAAGACTTGCACACCGTGTGGGACGTGCCAGAACGGTGTTCGTGAACGTGTGCGAGGGCTCAGGAAATGAAGCTTCTCCAAAAGAGAGGGCAGTGCGTTTCCCTACACCCGGCATGCACAGAGAGGCTGTAACGGGCTACGGGTCTGGACGATGCTTAGCTGACCCAGGTGAGCCTGGGGTACTCAAGTGTTCCTGCGGGAATAGGGTGCCCAGGCTAGCCTCCTAGGTGTCCAGAAAACTGTGCTGCCGTTCAAGGAACGCAGAGCAGAGGCCAGCGCCTCATGGAAACTGCTGCACGCCTCTGCTTCTGCACGGCAAATCAGGGCCTTACTTCCAGGCATGTGTTCATGCTGGGTGTGCCGGTAGCGACATAGCAGGGTAAGATGCTGACTTTCTCCTCGAGCAGAGTGACTTTACGGACGAGGGCCTCGAAGTACTCCAAGCACAGTGTACTCTCACGGCAGCTCCACAGGGGCCATGACAAAGTCTTCCTGGACACTTCGGACGCACCAGCAATGTTGTCCTGAGGCCGTTCGAGGACTCTGGAAATGTAGCTCTCCTCAAGGAACGTACAGTGTGTTGCCCATCACTGGGTGCGCACAGTGGGTCTCCGAGGGATGCACCAATGGGCCTCGAAGTGGCTCAGCCGGCCCACAGGGGTCTGGAGGTACTCATTGAACTTGCAGGGAAAACGAGGCCTACCCGAGAGGCTTAGGAGTCCTCAGACGTGTACTTCCTTTAAAGTAAAGCATATAAGGGATAAGAACTCATGGAAATAGCTGCATGCCTCCCTTTCTGCACGGCTACTAAGGGCCTAACCTGGAGGCAAGTTTTCACGTTGAGATTCCCTTTAGCTCTAGAGCTTGTCAGGCTGACCACCACCGCGGCCATGGAAGCCACTGGTTTAGACAGAACAAACTCATTTTCTCCCCAGAAGCATTCTTACAGGGTTTACAGGCCTGTCAAGATCTGGAAATGGCAGGCACCTTCAACGCAGCGTGAACGCTGCCTTCAAAATGGGAAAGCAAGGCTACTTCCAGCAGGACCACTTTGCCAGGGGTATACACAGCATGCACCTCTGTGGTTTCTAACAAGTCCGAGGAGACACAGCTTACCCTGTGTTTCCTTCCCTGACTCAACTTCTCGAAGTAGGGTGTTCTGCATCATGCGAACTGCCTCAACCAAGGAGCGCCGTAAGCTGCTCCTCTGGGCCTGTGGGTATTCGAAAGCCTGCAGTGCCACAGGAAGAACAAGACTTCAACTGCAGTAAGAACACAAGCTGACTTCCTCTAGGAGGCACAGTGACTTCAGGCAGGTTGTCTTAGATGGAATGCAAAGACGAGGGTTACCCTGAGTGCAGCTCGGGCTAGGGCAACGCGTAAGACTTGCACGCCGTGTGGGACGTGCCAGAACGCTGTTCGTGAACGTGTGCGAGGGCTGAGGAAATGAAGCTGCTCCAAAAGAGAGGGCAGTGCCTTTCCCTACACCCGGCAAGCACAGAGGGGCTCTAACGGGCTCCGGGTCTGGACGTTGCTGAGCTGGCCCAGGTGAGCCTGGGGTTCTCAAGTGTCCCTGCCGGGAACAGGGTGCCCAGGCTAGCCTCCTAGGTGTCCAGAAAACTGTGCTGCCGTTCAAGGAACGCAGAGCAGAGGCCAGCGCCTCATGAAAACTGCTGCACGCCTCTGCTTCTGCACGGCAAATCAGGGCCTTACTTCCAGGCATGTGTTCATGCTGGGTGTGCCGGTAGCGACATAGCAGGGTAAGATGCTGACTTTCTCCTCGAGCAGAGTGACTTCACGGACGAGGGCCTCAAAGTATTCCAAGCACACTGTTCTCTCACGGCAGCTCACACAGGGGCCGTGACAAAGTCTTCCTGGGCACTTCGGAGGCACCACCAATGCTGTCCTGAGGCCGTTCGAGGACTCTGGAAATGTAGCTCTCCTCAAGGAACGTACAGTGTGTTGCCCATCACTGGGCACGCACAGAGGGCCTCCGAGGGATGCACCAATGGGCCTCGAAGTGGCTCAGCCGGCCCACAGGGGTCTGGAGGTACTCAGTGAACTTGCAGGGAAAACGAGGCCTACCCGAGAGGCCTAGCAGTCCTCAGACGTGTACTTCCTTTAAAATAAAGCATATAAGGGACTAAGAACTCATGGAAACAGCTGCATACCTTCCTTTCTGCACGGCTACTAAGGGCCTAACCTGGAGGCAAGTTTTCACGTTGAGGTTCCCTTTAGCTCTAGAGCTTGTCAGGCTGACCACCACCGCGGCCACGGAAGCCCCTGGTTTAGACAGAACAAACTCATTTTCTCCCCAGAAGCATTCTTACACTGTTTACAGGCCTGTCAAGAGGAGGGAATGGCAGGCACTTTCAATGCAGCGTGAACGCTGCCTTCAAAATGGGAAAGTAAGGCTAGCTCCAGCAGGTCCCCTTTTCCAGGGGCACACTCAGCATGCACCCCTGTGGCTTCTAACAAGTCCGAGGAGACACAGGTTACCCTGTGTTTCCTTCCCTGACTCAACTTCTCGAAGTAGGGTGTTCTGCATCATGCGAACTGCCTCAACCAAGGAACGCCGTAAGCTGCTCATCTGGGCCTGGGTCTATTCGAAAGCCTGCAGAGCCACAGGAAGAACAGGACTTCAACTGCAGTAAGAACGCAAGCTGACTTCCTCTAGGAGGCACGGTGACTTCAGGCAGGACGTCTTAGATGGAATGCGAAGACGAGGGTTACCCTGAGTGCAGCTCGGGCTAGGGCAACGCGTAAGACTTGCACGCCGTGTGGGACGTGCCAGAACGGTGTTCGTGAACGTGTGCGAGGGCTGAGGAAATGAAGCTGCTCCAAAAGAGAGGGCAGTGCGTTTCCCTACACCCGGCAAGCACAGAGGGGCTCTAACGGGCTCCCGGTCTGGACGTTGCTGAGCTGGCCCAGGTGAGCCTGGGGTACTCAAGTGTCCCTGCCGGGAACAGGCTGCCCAGACTAGCCTCCTAGGTGTCCAGAAAACTGTGCTGCCGTTCAAGGAACGCAGAGCAGAGGCCAGCGCCTCATGGAAACTGCTGCACGCCTCTGCTTCTGCACGGTAAATCAGGGCCTTACTTCCAGGCATGTGTTCATGCTGGGTGTGCCGGTAGCGACATAGCAGGGTAAGATGCTGACTTTCTCCTCGAGCAGAGTGACTTTACGGACGAGGGCCTCGAAGTATTCCAAGCACAGTGTACTCTCACGGCAGCTCCACAGGGGCCATGACAAAGTCTTCCTGGGCACTTCGGACGCACCAGCAATGTTGTCCTGAGGCCGTTCGAGGACTCTGGAAATGTAGCTCTCCTCAAGGAACGTACAGTGTGTTGCCCATCACTGGGCACGCACAGAGGGCCTCCGAGGGATGCACCAATGGGCCTCGAAGTTGCTCAGCCGGCCCACAGGGGTCTGGAGGTACTCAGTGAACTTGCAGGGAAACCGAGGCCTACCCGAGAGGCCTAGGAGTCCTCAGACTTGTGCTTCCTTTAAAATAAAGCATATAAGGGACTGAGAACTCATGGAAACAGCTGCATGCCTCCCTTTCTGCACAGCTACTAAGGGCCTAACCTGGAGGCCAGTTTTCACTTTGAGATTCCCTTTAGCTCTAGAGCTTGTCAGGCTGACCACCACCGCGGCCACGGAAGCCCCTGGTTTACACACGGCAAACTCATTTTCGCCCCGCAAGCATGCTTTCAGGGTTTACAGGCCTGTCAAGAGCAGGGAACGGCAGGCACCTTCAACGCAGCGTGAACTCTCCCTTCAAAATGGGAAAACAAGGCTAGATCCAGCAGCTCCCCTCTTCCAGGGGCACACTCAGCATGCACCCCTGTGGTTTCTAACAAGTCCGAGGAGACACAGGTTACCCTGTGTTTCCTTCCCTGACTCAAAATTTCGAGGTGGGGTGTTCTGCATCATGCGAACTGCCTCAACCAAGGAACGCCGTAAGCTGCTCCTCTGGGCCTGTGGCTCTTCGAAAGCCTGCAGTGCCACAGGAAGAACAGGACTTCAACTGCAGTAAGTACGCAAGCCGACTTCCTCTAGGAGGCACGGTGACTTCAGGCAGGACGTCTTAGATGGAATGCGAAGACGAGGGTTACCCTGAGTGCAGCTCGGGCTAGGGCAAAGCGTAAGACTTGCACGCCGTGTGGGACGTGCCAGAACGGTGTTCGTGAACGTGTGCGAGGGCTGAGGAAATGAAGCTGCTCCAAAAGAGAGGGCAGTGCGTTTCCCTACACCCGGCAAGCACAGAGGGGCTCTAACGGCTCCGGGTCTGGACGTTGCTGAGCTGGCCCAGGTGAGCCTGGGGTACTCAAGTGTCCCTGCCGGGAACAGGCTGCCCAGATTAGCCTCCTAGGTGTCCAGAAAACTGTGCTGCCGTTCAAGGAACGCAGAGCAGAGGCCAGCGCCTCATGGAAACTGCTGCACGCCTCTGCTTCTGCACGGCAAATCAGGGCCTTACTTCCAGGCATGTGTTCATGCTGGGTGTGCCGGTAGCGATATAGCAGGGTAAGATGCTGACTTTCTCCTCGAGCAGAGTGACTTTACGGACGAGGGCCTCGAAGTACTCCAAGCACAGTGTACTCTCACGGCAGCTCCACAGGGGCCATGACAAAGTCTTCCTGGGCACTTCGGACGCACCAGCAATGTTGTCCTGAGGCCGTTCGAGGACTCTGGAAATGTAGCTCTCCTCAAGGAACGTACAGTGTGTTGCCCATCACTGGGCACGCACAGAGGGCCTCCGAGGGATGCACCAATGGGCCTCGAAGTTGCTCAGCCGGCCCACAGGGGTCTGGAGGTACTCAGTGAACTTGCAGGGAAACCGAGGCCTACCCGAGAGGCCTAGGAGTCCTCAGACGTGTGCTTCCTTTAAAATAAAGCATATAAGGGACTGAGAACTCATGGAAACAGCTGCATGCCTCCCTTTCTGCACGGCTACTAAGGGCCTAACCTGGAGGCAAGTTTTCACGTTGAGGTTCCCTTTAGCTCTAGAGCTTGTCAGGCTGACCACCACCGCGGCCACGGAAGCCCCTTGTTTAGACAGAGCAAACTCATTTTCTCCCCAGAAGCATTCTTACACTGTTTACAGGCCTGTCAAGAGGAGGGAATGGCAGGCACTTTCAAAGCAGCGTGAACGCTGCCTTCAAAATGGGAAAGCAAGGCTACTTCCAGCAGGACCACTTTGCCAGGGGTATACACAGCATGCACCTCTGTGGTTTCTAACAAGTCCGAGGAGACACAGCTTACCCTGTGTTTCCTTCCCTGACTCAACTTCTCGAAGTAGGGTGTTCTGCATCATGCGAACTGCCTCAACCAAGGAGCGCCGTAAGCTGCTCCTCTGGGCCTGTGGGTATTCGAAAGCCTGCAGTGCCACAGGAAGAACAAGACTTCAACTGCAGTAAGAACACAAGCTGACTTCCTCTAGGAGGCACAGTGACTTCAGGCAGGTTGTCTTAGATGGAATGCAAAGACGAGGGTTACCCTGAGTGCAGCTCGGGCTAGGGCAACGCGTAAGACTTGCACGCCGTGTGGGACGTGCCAGAACGCTGTTCGTGAACGTGTGCGAGGGCTGAGGAAATGAAGCTGCTCCAAAAGAGAGGGCAGTGCCTTTCCCTACACCCGGCAAGCACAGAGGGGCTCTAACGGGCTCCGGGTCTGGACGTTGCTGAGCTGGCCCAGGTGAGCCTGGGGTTCTCAAGTGTCCCTGCCGGGAACAGGGTGACCAGGCTAGCCTCCTAGATGTCCAGAAAACTGTGCTGCCGTTCAAGGAACGCAGAGCAGAGGCCAGCGCCTCATGAAAACTGCTGCACGCCTCTGCTTCTGCACGGCAAATCAGGGCCTTACTTCCAGGCATGTGTTCATGCTGGGTGTGCCGGTAGCGACATAGCAGGGTAAGATGCTGACTTTCTCCTCGAGCAGAGTGACTTCACGGACGAGGGCCTCAAAGTATTCCAAGCACACTGTTCTCTCACGGCAGCTCACACAGGGGCCGTGACAAAGTCTTCCTGGGCACTTCGGAGGCACCACCAATGCTGTCCTGAGGCCGTTCGAGGACTCTGGAAATGTAGCTCTCCTCAAGGAACGTACAGTGTGTTGCCCATCACTGGGCACGCACAGAGGGCCTCCGAGGGATGCACCAATGGGCCTCGAAGTGGCTCAGCCGGCCCACAGGGGTCTGGAGGTACTCAGTGAACTTGCAGGGAAAACGAGGCCTACCGGAGAGGCCTAGGAGTCCTCAGACGTGTACTTCCTTTAAAGTAAAGCATATAAGGGATAATAACTCATGGAAACAGCTGCATGCCTCCCTTTCTGCACGGCTACTAAGGGCCTAACCTGGAGGCAAGTTTTCACGTTGAGATTCCCTTTAGCTCTAGAGCTTGTCAGGCTGACCACCACCGCGGCCATGGAAGCCCCTGGTTTAGACAGAGCAAACTCATTTTCTCCCCGGACGCATTCTTACAGGGTGAACAGGCCTGTCAAGAGCAGGGAATGGCAGGCACCTTCAACGAAGCGTGAACGCTGCCTTCAAAATGGGAAAGCAAGGCTACTTCCAGCAGGACCCTTTGCCAGAGGCATACACAGCATGCACCCCTGTGGTTTCTAACAAGCCGGAGGAGACACAGGTTACCCTGTGTTTCCTTCCCTGACTCAACTTCTCGAAGTAGGGTGTTCTGCATCATGCGAACTGCCTCAACCAAGGAGCGCCGTAAGCTGCTCCTCTGGGCCTGTGGCTCTTCGAAAGCCTGCAGTGCCACAGGAAGATCAGGACTTCAACTGCAGTAAGAACGCAAGCTGGCTTCCTCTAGGAGGTACGGTGACTTCAGGCAGGACGTCTTAGATGGAATGCGAAGACGAGGGTTACCCTGAGTGCAACTCAGGCTAGGGTAACGCGTAAGACTTGCACACCGTGTGGGACGTGCCAGAACGGTGTTCGTGAACGTGTGCGAGGGCTCAGGAAATGAAGCTGCTCCAAAAGAGAGGGCAGTGCGTTTCCCTACACCCGGCATGCACAGAGAGGCTGTAACGGGCTACGGGTCTGGACGATGCTTAGCTGACCCAGGTGAGCCTGGGGTACTCAAGTGTTCCTGCGGGAATAGGGTGCCCAGGCTAGCCTCCTAGGTGTCCATAAAACTGTGCTGCCGTTCAAGGAACGCAGAGCAGAGGCCAGCGCCTCATGGAAACTGCTGCACGCCTCTGCTTCTGCACGGCAAATCAGGGCCTTACTTCCAGGCATGTGTTCATGCTGGGTGTGCCGGTAGCGACATAGCAGGGTAAGATGCTGACTTTCTCCTCGAGCAGAGCGACTTTACGGGCGAGGGCCTCGAAGTACTCCAAGCACAGTGTACTCTCACGGCAGCTCCACAGGGGCCATGACAAAGTCTTCCTGGACACTTCGGACGCACCAGCAATGTTGTCCTGAGGCCGTTCGAGGACTCTGGAAATGTAGCTCTCCTCAAGGAACGTACAGTGTGTTGCCCATCACTGGGCACGCACAGAGGGCCTCCGAGGGATGCACCAATGGGCCTCGAAGTGGCTCAGCCGGCCCACAGGGGTCTGGAGGTACTCAGTGAACTTGCAGGGAAAACGAGGCCTACCCGAGAGGCTTAGGAGTCCTCAGACGTGTACTTCCTTTAAAGTAAAGCATATAAGGGATAAGAACTCATGGAAATAGCTGCATGCCTCCCTTTCTGCACGGCTACGAAGGGCCTAACCTGGAGGCAAGTTTTCACGTTGAGATTCCCTTTAGCTCTAGAGCTTGTCAGGCTGACCACCACCGCGGCCATGGAAGCCCCTGGTTTAGACAGAACAAAATCATTTTCTCCCCAGAAGCATTCTTACAGGGTTTACAGGCCTGTCAAGATCTGGAAATGGCAGGCACCTTCAACGCAGCGTGAACGCTGCCTTCAAAATGGGAAAGCAAGGCTACTTCCAGCAGGACCACTTTGCCAGGGGTATACACAGCATGCACCTCTGTGGTTTCTAACAAGTCCGAGGAGACACAGCTTACCCTGTGTTTCCTTCCCTGACTCAACTTCTCGAAGTAGGGTGTTCTGCATCATGCGAACTGCCTCAACCAAGGAGCGCCGTAAGCTGCTCCTCTGGGCCTGTGGGTATTCGAAAGCCTGCAGTGCCACAGGAAGAACAAGACTTCAACTGCAGTAAGAACACAAGCTGACTTCCTCTAGGAGGCACAGTGACTTCAGGCAGGTTGTCTTAGATGGAATGCAAAGACGAGGGTTACCCTGAGTGCAGCTCAGGCTAGGGCAACGCGTAAGACTTCCACGCCGTGTGGGACGTGCCAGAACGCTGTTCGTGAACGTGTGCGAGGGCTGAGGAAATGAAGCTGCTCCAAAAGAGAGGGCAGTGCGTTTCCCTACACCCGGCTTGCACAGAGGGGCTGTAAAGGGCTCCGGTTCTGGACGTTGCTTAGCTGACCCAGGTGAGCCTGGGGTACTCAAGTGTTCCTGCGGGAATAGGGTGCCCAGGTTAGCCTCCTAGGTGTCCAGAAAACTGTGCTGCCGTTCAAGGAACGCAGAGCAGAGGCCAGCGCCTCATGGAAACTGCTGCACGCCTCTGCTTCTGCACGGCAAATCAGGGCCTTACTTCAGGCATGTGTTCATGCTGGGTGTGCCGGTAGCGATATAGCATGGTAAGATGCTGACTTTCTCCTCGAGCAGAGTGACTTCACGTACGAGGGCCTCGAAGTACTCCAAGCACAGTGTTCTCTCATGGCAGCTCTCACAAGGACCATGAGAAGTTTTCTGTGCACTTCGGACTCACCAGCAAAGTTGTCCTGAGGCAGTTCGGGACTCTGGAAATGTAGCTCTCCTCAAGGAACGTACAGTGTGTTGCCCATCACTGGGCACGCACAGAGGGCCTCCGAGGGATGCACCAATGGGCCTCGAAGTTGCTCAGCCGGCCCACAGGGTTCTGGAGGTACTCGGTGAGCTTGCAGGGAAACCGAAGCCTACCCTAGAGGCCTAGGAGTCCTCAGACGTGTGCTTCCTTTAAAATAAAGCATATAAGGGACTGAGAACTCATGGAAACAGCTGCATGCCTCCCTTTCTGTACGGCTACTAAGGGCCTAACCTGGAGGCAAGTTTTCACGTTGAGATTCCCTTTAGCTCTAGAGCTGGTCAGGCTGACCACCACCGCGGCCATGGAAGCCCCTGCTTTAGACAGAGCAAACTCATTTTCTCCCCAGAAGCATTCTTACAGTGTTTACAGGCCTGTCAAGAGGAGGGAATGGCAGGCACTTTCAATGCAGCGTGAACGCTGCCTTCAAAATGGGAAAGCAAGGCTAGATCCAGCAGGTCCCCTTTTCCAGGGGCATACACAGCATGCACCCTGTGGTTTCTAACAAGTCCGAGGAGACACAGGTTACCCTGTGTTTCCTTCCCTGAATCAACTTCTCGAAATAGGGTGTTCTGCATCATGCGAACTGCCTCAACCAAGGAGCGCCGTAAGCTGCTCCTCTGGGCCTGTGGCTCTTCGAAAGCCTGCAGTGCCACAGGAAGAACAGGACTTCAACTGCAGTAAGAACGCAAGCTGGCTTCCTCTAGGAGGCACGGTGACTTCAGGCAGGACGTCTTAGATGGAATGCGAAGACGAGGGTTACCCTGAGTGCAGCTCAGGCTAGGGCAACGCGTAAGATTTCCACGCCGTGTGGGACGTGTCAGAACGGTGTTCGTGAACGTGTGCGAGGGCTGAGGAAATGAAGCTGCTCCAAAAGAGAGGGCAGTGCGTTTCCCTACACCCGGCATGCACAGAGAGGCTGTAACGGGCTCCGGGTCTGGACGTTGCTTAGCTGACCGAGGTGAGCCTAGGGTACTCAAGTGTCCCTGCCGGGACCAGGGTGCCCAGGCTAGCCTCCTAGGTGTCCAGAAAACTGTGCTGCCGTTCAAGGAACGCAGAGCAGAGGCCAGCGCCTCATGAAAACTGCTGCACGCCTCTGCTTCTGCACGGCAAATCAGGGCCTTACTTCCAGGCATGTGTTCATGCTGGGTGTGCCGGTAGCGACATAGCAGGGTAAGATGCTGACTTTCTCCTCGAGCAGAGTGACTTCACGGACGAGGGCCTCAAAGTATTCCAAGCACACTGTTCTCTCACGGCAGCTCACACAGGGGCCGTGACAAAGTCTTCCTGGGCACTTCGGAGGCACCACCAATGCTGTCCTGAGGCCGTTCGAGGACTCTGGAAATGTAGCTCTCCTCAAGGAACGTACAGTGTGTTGCCCATCACTGGGCACGCACAGAGGGCCTCCGAGGGATGCACCAATGGGCCTCGAAGTGGCTCAGCCGGCCCACAGGGGTCTGGAGGTACTCAGTGAACTTGCAGGGAAACCGAGGCCTACCCGAGAGGCCTAGGAGTCCTCAGACGTGTGCTTCCTTTAAAATAAAGCATATAAGGGACTGAGAACTCATGGAAACAGCTGCATGCCTCCCTTTCTGCACGGCTACTAAGGGCCTAACCTGGAGGCCAGTTTTCACTTTGAGATTCCCTTTAGCTCTAGAGCTTGTTAGGCTGACCACCACCGCGGCCACGGAAGCCCCTGGTTTACACACGGCAAACTCATTTTCGCCCCGCAAGCATGCTTACAGGGTTTACAGGCCTGTCAAGAGCAGGGAACGGCAGGCACCTTCAACGCAGCGTGAACTCTGCCTTCAAAATGGGAAAGCAAGGCTAGATCCAGCAGCTCCCCTCTTCCAGGGGCACACTCAGCATGCACCCCTGTGGTTTCTAACAAGTCCGAGGAGACACAGGTTACCCTGTGTTTCCTTCCCTGACTCAAATTCTCGAGGTGGGGTGTTCTGCATCATGCGAACTGCCTCAACCAAGGAACGCCGTAAGCTGCTCCTCTGGGCCTGTGGCTCTTCGAAAGCCTGCAGTGCCACAGGAAGAACAGGACTTCAACTGCAGTAAGTACGCAAGCCGACTTCCTCTAGGAGGCACGGTGACTTCAGGCAGGACGTCTTAGATGGAATGCGAAGACGAGGGTTACCCTGAGTGCAGCTCGGGCTAGGGCAAAGCGTAAGACTTGCACGCCGTGTGGGACGTGCCAGAACGGTGTTCGTGAACGTGTGCGAGGGCTGAGGAAATGAAGCTGCTCCAAAAGAGAGGGCAGTGCGTTTCCCTACACCCGGCAAGCACAGAGGGGCTCTAACGGGCTCCCGGTCTGGACGTTGCTGAGCTGGCCCAGGTGAGCCTGGGGTACTCAAGTGTCCCTGCCGGGAACAGGCTGCCCAGACTAGCCTCCTAGGTGTCCAGAAAACTGTGCTGCCGTTCAAGGAACGCAGAGCAGAGGCCAGCGCCTCATGGAAACTGCTGCACGCCTCTGCTTCTGCACGGCAAATCAGGGCCTTACTTCCAGGCATGTGTTCATGCTGGGTGTGCCGGTAGCGACATAGCAGGGTAAGATGCTGACTTTCTCCTCGAGCAGAGTGACTTTACGGACGAGGGCCTCGAAGTACTCCAAGCACAGTGTACTCTCACGGCAGCTCCACAGGGGCCATGACAAAGTCTTCCTGGGCACTTCGGACGCACCAGCAATGTTGTCCTGAGGCCGTTCGAGGACTCTGGAAATGTAGCTCTCCTCAAGGAACGTACAGTGTGTTGCCCATCCCTGGGCACGCACAGAGAGCCTCCGAGGGTTGCACCAATGGGCCTCGAAGTGGCTCAGCTGGCCCACAGGGGTCTGGAGGTACTCAGTGAACTTGCAGGGAAAACGAGGCCTACCCGAGAGGCCTAGGAGTCCTCAGACGTGTACTTCCTTTAAAGTAAAGCATATAAGGGATAATAACTCATGGAAACAGCTGCATGCCTCCCTTTCTGCACGGCTACTAAGGGCCTAACCTGGAGGCAAGTTTTCACGTTGAGATTCCCTTTAGCTCTAGAGCTTGTCAGGCTGACCACCACCGCGGCCATGGAAGCCCCTGGTTTAGACAGAACAAAATCATTTTCTCCCCAGAAGCATTCTTACAGTGTTTACAGGCCTGTCAAGATCTGGAAATGGCAGGCACCTTCAACGCAGCGTGAACGCTGCCTTCAAAATGGGAAAGCAAGGCTACTTCCAGCAGGACCACTTTGCCAGGGGTATACACAGCATGCACCTCTGTGGTTTCTAACAAGTCCGAGGAGACACAGCTTACCCTGTGTTTCCTTCCCTGACTCAACTTCTCGAAGTAGGGTGTTCTGCATCATGCGAACTGCCTCAACCAAGGAGCGCCGTAAGCTGCTCCTCTGGGCCTGTGGGTATTCGAAAGCCTGCAGTGCCACAGGAAGAACAAGACGTCAACTGCAGTAAGAACACAAGCTGACTTCCTCTAGGAGGCACAGTGACTTCAGGCAGGTTGTCTTAGATGGAATGCAAAGACGAGGGTTACCCTGAGTGCAGCTCGGGCTAGGGCAACGCGTAAGACTTGCACGCCGTGTGGGACGTGCCAGAACGCTGTTCGTGAACGTGTGCGAGGGCTGAGGAAATGAAGCTGCTCCAAAAGAGAGGGCAGTGCCTTTCCCTACACCCGGCAAGCACAGAGGGGCTCTAACGGGCTCCGGGTCTGGACGTTGCTGAGCTGGCCCAGGTGAGCCTGGGGTTCTCAAGTGTCCCTGCCGGGAACAGGGTGCCCAGGCTAGCCTCCTAGGTGTCCAGAAAACTGTGCTGCCGTTCAAGGAACGCAGAGCAGAGGCCAGCGCCTCATGAAAACTGCTGCACGCCTCTGCTTCTGCACGGCAAATCAGGGCCTTACTTCCAGGCATGTGTTCATGCTGGGTGTGCCGGTAGCGACATAGCAGGGTAAGATGCTGACTTTCTCCTCGAGCAGAGTGACTTCACGGACGAGGGCCTCAAAGTATTCCAAGCACACTGTTCTCTCACGGCAGCTCACACAGGGGCCGTGACAAAGTCTTCCTGGGCACTTCGGAGGCACCACCAATGCTGTCCTGAGGCCGTTCGAGGACTCTGGAAATGTAGCTCTCCTCAAGGAACGTACAGTGTGTTGCCCATCACTGGGCACGCACAGAGGGCCTTCGAGGGATGCACCAATGGGCCTCGAAGTGGCTCAGCCGGCCCACAGGGGTCTGGAGGTACTCAGTGAACTTGCAGGGAAAACGAGGCCTACCGGAGAGGCCTAGGAGTCCTCAGACGTGTACTTCCTTTAAAGTAAAGCATATAAGGGATAATAACTCATGGAAACAGCTGCATGCCTCCCTTTCTGCACGGCTACTAAGGGCCTAACCTGGAGGCAAGTTTTCACGTTGAGATTCCCTTTAGCTCTAGAGCTTGTCAGGCTGACCACCACCGCGGCCATGGAAGCCCCTGGTTTAGACAGAGCAAACTCATTTTCTCCCCGGACGCATTCTTACAGGGTGTACAGGCCTGTCAAGAGCAGGGAATGGCAGGCACCTTCAACGAAGCGTGAACGCTGCCTTCAAAATGGGAAAGCAAGGCTACTTCCAGCAGGACCCTTTGCCAGAGGCATACACAGCATGCACCCCTGTGGTTTCTAACAAGCCGGAGGAGACACAGGTTACCCTGTGTTTCCTTCCCTGACTCAACTTCTCGAAGTAGGGTGTTCTGCATCATGCGAACTGCCTCAACCAAGGAGCGCCGTAAGCTGCTCCTCTGGGCCTGTGGCTCTTCGAAAGCCTGCAGTGCCACAGGAAGATCAGGACTTCAACTGCAGTAAGAACGCAAGCTGGCTTCCTCTAGGAGGCACGGTGACTTCAGGCAGGACGTCTTAGATGGAATGCGAAGACGAGGGTTACCCTGAGTGCAGCTCAGGCTAGGGCAACGCGTAAGACTTCCACGCCGTGTGGGACGTGCCAGAACGCTGTTCGTGAACGTGTGCGAGGGCTGAGGAAATGAAGCTGCTCCAAAAGAGAGGGCAGTGCGTTTCCCTACACCCGGCTTGCACAGAGGGGCTGTAAAGGGCTCCGGTTCTGGACGATGCTTAGCTGACCCAGGTGAGCCTGGGGTACTCAAGTGTTCCTGCGGGAATAGGGTGCCCAGGTTAGCCTCCTAGGTGTCCAGAAAACTGTGCTGCCGTTCAAGGAACGCAGAGCAGAGGCCAGCGCCTCATGGAAACTGCTGCACGCCTCTGCTTCTGCACGGCAAATCAGGGCCTTACTTCAGGCATGTGTTCATGCTGGGTGTGCCGGTAGCGATATAGCATGGTAAGATGCTGACTTTCTCCTCGAGCAGAGTGACTTCACGTACGAGGGCCTCGAAGTACTCCAAGCACAGTGTTCTCTCATGGCAGCTCTCACAAGCACCATGAGAAGTTTTCTGTGCACTTCGGACTCACCAGCAAAGTTGTCCTGAGGCAGTTCGGGACTCTGGAAATGTAGCTCTCCTCAAGGAACGTACAGTGTGTTGCCCATCACTGGGCACGCACAGAGGGCCTCCGAGGGATGCACCAATGGGCCTCGAAGTTGCTCAGCCGGCCCACAGGGTTCTGGAGGTACTCGGTGAGCTTGCAGGGAAACCGAGGCCTACCCTAGAGGCCTAGGAGTCCTCAGACGTGTGCTTCCTTTAAAATAAAGCATATAAGGGACTGAGAACTCATGGAAACAGCTGCATGCCTCCCTTTCTGTACGGCTACTAAGGGCCTAACCTGGAGGCAAGTTTTCACGTTGAGATTCCCTTTAGCTCTAGAGCTGGTCAGGCTGACCACCACCGCGGCCATGGAAGCCCCTGCTTTAGACAGAGCAAACTCATTTTCTCCCCAGAAGCATTCTTACAGTGTTTACAGGCCTGTCAAGAGGAGGGAATGGCAGGCACTTTCAATGCAGCGTGAACGCTGCCTTCAAAATGGGAAAGCAAGGCTAGATCCAGCAGGTCCCCTTTTCCAGGGGCATACACAGCATGCACCCTGTGGTTTCTAACAAGTCCGAGGAGACACAGGTTACCCTGTGTTTCCTTCCCTGAATCAACTTCTCGAAATAGGGTGTTCTGCATCATGCGAACTGCCTCAACCAAGGAGCGCCGTAAGCTGCTCCTCTGGGCCTGTGGCTCTTCGAAAGCCTGCAGTGCCACAGGAAGAACAGGACTTCAACTGCAGTAAGAACGCAAGCTGGCTTCCTCTAGGAGACACGGTGACTTCAGGCAGGACGTCTTAGATGGAATGCGAAGACGAGGGTTACCCTGAGTGCAGCTCAGGCTAGGGCAACGCGTAAGATTTCCACGCCGTGTGGGACGTGTCAGAACGGTGTTCGTGAACGTGTGCGAGGGCTGAGGAAATGAAGCTGCTCCAAAAGAGAAGGCAGTGCGTTTCCCTACACCCGGCATGCACAGAGAGGCTGTAACGGGCTCCGGGTCTGGACGTTGCTTAGCTGACCGAGGTGAGCCTAGGGTACTCAAGTGTCCCTGCCGGGAACAGGGTGCCCAGGCTAGCCTCCTAGGTGTCCAGAAAACTGTGCTGCCGTTCAACGAACGCAGAGCAGAGGCCAGCGCCTCATGAAAACTGCTGCACGCCTCTGCTTCTGCACGGCAAATCAGGGCCTTACTTCCAGGCATGTGTTCATGCTGGGTGTGCCGGTAGCGACATAGCAGGGTAAGATGCTGACTTTCTCCTCGAGCAGAGTGACTTCACGGACGAGGGCCTCAAAGTATTCCAAGCACACTGTTCTCTCACGGCAGCTCACACAGGGGCCGTGACAAAGTCTTCCTGGGCACTTCGGAGGCACCACCAATGCTGTCCTGAGGCCGTTCGAGGACTCTGGAAATGTAGCTCTCCTCAAGGAACGTACAGTGTGTTGCCCATCACTGGGCACGCACAGAGGGCCTCCGAGGGATGCACCAATGGGCCTCGAAGTGGCTCAGCCGGCCCACAGGGGTCTGGAGGTACTCAGTGAACTTGCAGGGAAACCGAGGCCTACCCGAGAGGCCTAGGAGTCCTCAGACGTGTGCTTCCTTTAAAATAAAGCATATAAGGGACTGAGAACTCATGGAAACAGCTGCATGCCTCCCTTTCTGCACGGCTACTAAGGGCCTAACCTGGAGGCCAGTTTTCACTTTGAGATTCCCTTTAGCTCTAGAGCTTGTCAGGCTGACCACCACCGCGGCCACGGAAGCCCCTGGTTTACACACGGCAAACTCATTTTCGCCCCGCAAGCATGCTTACAGGGTTTACAGGCCTGTCAAGAGCAGGGAACGGCAGGCACCTTCAACGCAGCGTGAACTCTGCCTTCAAAATGGGAAAGCAAGGCTAGATCCAGCAGCTCCCCTCTTCCAGGGGCACACTCAGCATGCACCCCTGTGGTTTCTAACAAGTCCGAGGAGACACAGGTTACCCTGTGTTTCCTTCCCTGACTCAAATTCTCGAGGTGGGGTGTTCTGCATCATGCGAACTGCCTCAACCAAGGAACGCCGTAAGCTGCTCCTCTGGGCCTGTGGCTCTTCGAAAGCCTGCAGTGCCACAGGAAGAACAGGACTTCAACTGCAGTAAGTACGCAAGCCGACTTCCTCTAGGAGGCACGGTGACTTCAGGCAGGACGTCTTAGATGGAATGCGAAGACGAGGGTTACCCTGAGTGCAGCTCGGGCTAGGGCAAAGCGTAAGACTTGCACGCCGTGTGGGACGTGCCAGAACGGTGTTCGTGAACGTGTGCGAGGGCTGAGGAAATGAAGCTGCTCCAAAAGAGAGGGCAGTGCGTTTCCCTACACCCGGCAAGCACAGAGGGGCTCTAACGGGCTCCCGGTCTGGACGTTGCTGAGCTGGCCCAGGTGAGCCTGGGGTACTCAAGTGTCCCTGCCGGGAACAGGCTGCCCAGACTAGCCTCCTAGGTGTCCAGAAAACTGTGCTGCCGTTCAAGGAACGCAGAGCAGAGGCCAGCGCCTCATGGAAACTGCTGCACGCCTCTGCTTCTGCACGGCAAATCAGGGCCTTACTTCCAGGCATGTGTTCATGCTGGGTGTGCCGGTAGCGACATAGCAGGGTAAGATGCTGACTTTCTCCTCGAGCAGAGTGACTTTACGGACGAGGGCCTCGAAGTACTCCAAGCACAGTGTACTCTCACGGCAGCTCCACAGGGGCCATGACAAAGTCTTCCTGGGCACTTCGGACGCACCAGCAATGTTGTCCTGAGGCCGTTCGAGGACTCTGGAAATGTAGCTCTCCTCAAGGAACGTACAGTGTGTTGCCCATCACTGGGCACGCACAGAGAGCCTCCGAGGGTTGCACCAATGGGCCTCGAAGTGGCTCAGCCGGCCCACAGGGGTCTGGAGGTACTCAGTGAACTTGCAGGGAAAACGAGGCCTACCCGAGAGGCCTAGGAGTCCTCAGACGTGTACTTCCTTTAAAGTAAAGCATATAAGGGATAATAACTCATGGAAACAGCTGCATGCCTCCCTTTCTGCACGGCTACTAAGGGCCTAACCTGGAGGCAAGTTTTCACGTTGAGATTCCCTTTAGCTCTAGAGCTTGTCAGGCTGACCACCACCGCGGCCATGGAAGCCCCTGGTTTAGACAGAGCAAACTCATTTTCTCCCCAGAAGCATTCTTACAGTGTTTACAGGCCTGTCAAGAGGAGGGAATGGCAGGCAGTTTCAATGCAGCCTGAACGCTGCCTTCAAAACGGGAAAGCAAGGCTAATTCCAGCAGGTCCCCTTTTCCAGGGGCACACTCAGCATGCACCCCTGTGGCTTCTAACAAGTCCGAGGAGACACAGGTTACCCTGTGTTTCCTTCCCTGACTCAACTTCTCGAAGTAGGGTGTTCTGCATCATGCGAACTGCCTCAACCAAGGAACGCCGTAAGCTGCTCCTCTGGGCCTGTGGCTATTCGAAAGCCTGCAGTGCCACAGGAAGAACAGGACTTCAACTGCAGTAAGAACGCAAGCTGACTTCCTCTAGGAGGCACGGTGACTTGAGGCAGGACGTCTTAGATGGAATGCGAAGACGAGGGTTACCCTGAGTGCAGCTCAGGCTAGGGCAACGCGTAAGACTTGCACGCCGTGTGGGACGTGCCAGAACGCTGTTCGTGAACGTGTGCGAGGGCTGAGGAAATGAAGCTGCTCCAAAAGAGAGGGCAGTGCGTTTCCCTACACCCGGCATGCACAGAGAGGCTGTAACGGGCTCCGGGTCTGGACGTTGCTTAGCTGACCCAGGTGAGCCTGGGGTACTCAAGTGTTCCTGCGGGAATAGGGTGCCCAGGCTAGCCTCCTAGGTGTCCATAAAACTGTGCTGCCGTTCAAGGAACGCAGAGCAGAGGCCAGCGCCTCATGGAAACTGCTGCACGCCTCTGCTTCTGCACGGCAAATCAGGGCCTTACTTCCAGGCATGTGTTCATGCTGGGTGTGCCGGTAGCGACATAGCAGGGTAAGATGCTGACTTTCTCCTCGAGCAGAGTGACTTTACGGGCGAGGGCCTCGAAGTACTCCAAGCACAGTGTTCTCTCACGGCAGCTCCACAGGGGCCATGACAAAGTCTTCCTGGACACTTCGGACGCACCAGCAATGTTGTCCTGAGGCCGTTCGAGGACTCTGGAAATGTAGCTCTCCTCAAGGAACGTACAGTGTGTTGCCCATCACTGGGCACGCACAGAGGGCCTCCGAGGGATGCACCAATGGGCCTCGAAGTGGCTCAGCCGGCCCACAGGGGTCTGGAGGTACTCAGTGAACTTGCAGGGAAAAAGAGGCCTACCCGAGAGGCTTAGGAGTCCTCAGACGTGTACTTCCTTTAAAGTAAAGCATATAAGGGATAAGAACTCATGGAAATAGCTGCATGCCTCCCTTTCTGCACGGCTACGAAGGGCCTAACCTGGAGGCAAGTTTTCACGTTGAGATTCCCTTTAGCTCTAGAGCTTGTCAGGCTGACCACCACCGCGGCCATGGAAGCCCCTGGTTTAGACAGAACAAAATCATTTTCTCCCCAGAAGCATTCTTACAGGGTTTACAGGCCTGTCAAGATCTGGAAATGGCAGGCACCTTCAACGCAGCGTGAACGCTGCCTTCAAAATGGGAAAGCAAGGCTACTTCCAGCAGGACCACTTTGCCAGGGGTATACACAGCATGCACCTCTGTGGTTTCTAACAAGTCCGAGGAGACACAGGTTACCCTGTGTTTCCTTCCCTGACTCAACTTCTCGAAGTAGGGTGTTCTGCATCATGCGAACTGCCTCAACCAAGGAGCGCCGTAAGCTGCTCCTCTGGGCCTGTGGCTATTCGAAAGCCTGCAGTGCCACAGGAAGAACAAGACTTCAACTGCAGTAAGAACACAAGCTGACTTCCTCTAGGAGGAACAGTGACTTCAGGCAGGTTGTCTTAGATGGAATGCAAAGACGAGGGTTACCCTGAGTGCAGCTCAGGCTAGGGCAACGCGTAAGACTTCCACGCCGTGTGGGACGTGCCAGAACGCTGTTCGTGAACGTGTGCGAGGGCTGAGGAAATGAAGCTGCTCCAAAAGAGAGGGCAGTGCGTTTCCCTACACCCGGCTTGCACAGAGGGGCTGTAAAGGGCTCCGGTTCTGGACGTTGCTTAGCTGACCCAGGTGAGCCTGGGGTACTCAAGTGTTCCTGCGGGAATAGGGTGCCCAGGTTAGCCTCCTAGGTGTCCAGAAAACTGTGCTGCCGTTTAAGGAACGCAGAGCAGAGGCCAGCGCCTCATGGAAACTGCTGCACGCCTCTGCTTCTGCACGGCAAATCAGGGCCTTACTTCAGGCATGTGTTCATGCTGGGTGTGCCGGTAGCGATATAGCATGGTAAGATGCTGACTTTCTCCTCGAGCAGAGTGACTTCACGTACGAGGGCCTCGAAGTACTCCAAAAACAGTGTTCTCTCATGGCAGCTCTCACAAGGACCATGAGAAGTTTTCTGTGCACTTCGGACTCACCAGCAAAGTTGTCCTGAGGCAGTTCGGGACTCTGGAAATGTAGCTCTCCTCAAGGAACGTACAGTGTGTTGCCCATCACTGGGCACGCACAGAGGGCCTCCGAGGGATGCACCAATGGGCCTCGAAGTTGCTCAGCCGGCCCACAGGGTTCTGGAGGTACTCGGTGAGCTTGCAGGGAAACCGAGGCCTACCCTAGAGGCCTAGGAGTCCTCAGACGTGTGCTTCCTTTAAAATAAAGCATATAAGGGACTGAGAACTCATGGAAACAGCTGCATGCCTCCCTTTCTGTACGGCTACTAAGGGCCTAACCTGGAGGCAAGTTTTCACGTTGAGATTCCCTTTAGCTCTAGAGCTGGTCAGGCTGACCACCACCGCGGCCATGGAAGCCCCTGCTTTAGACAGAGCAAACTCATTTTCTCCCCAGAAGCATTCTTACAGTGTTTACAGGCCTGTCAAGAGGAGGGAATGGCAGGCACTTTCAATGCAGCGTGAACGCTGCCTTCAAAATGGGAAAGCAAGGCTAGATCCAGCAGGTCCCCTTTTCCAGGGGCATACACAGCATGCACCCTGTGGTTTCTAACAAGTCCGAGGAGACACAGGTTACCCTGTGTTTCCTTCCCTGAATCAACTTCTCGAAATAGGGTGTTCTGCATCATGCGAACTGCCTCAACCAAGGAGCGCCGTAAGCTGCTCCTCTGGGCCTGTGGCTCTTCGAAAGCCTGCAGTGCCACAGGAAGAACAGGACTTCAACTGCAGTAAGAACGCAAGCTGGCTTCCTCTAGGAGGCACAGTGACTTCAGGCAGGACGTCTTAGATGGAATGCGAAGACGAGGGTTACCCTGAGTGCAGCTCAGGCTAGGGCAACGCGTAAGATTTCCACGCCGTGTGGGACGTGTCAGAACGGTGTTCGTGAACGTGTGCGAGGGCTGAGGAAATGAAGCTGCTCCAAAAGAGAAGGCAGTGCGTTTCCCTACACCCGGCATGCACAGAGAGGCTGTAACGGGCTCCGGGTCTGGACGTTGCTTAGCTGACCGAGGTGAGCCTAGGGTACTCAAGTGTCCCTGCCGGGAACAGGGTGCCCAGGCTAGCCTCCTAGGTGTCCAGAAAACTGTGCTGCCGTTCAAGGAACGCAGAGCAGAGGCCAGCGCCTCATGAAAACTGCTGCACGCCTCTGCTTCTGCACGGCAAATCAGGGCCTTACTTCCAGGCATGTGTTCATGCTGGGTGTGCCGGTAGCGACATAGCAGGGTAAGATGCTGACTTTCTCCTCGAGCAGAGTGACTTCACGGACGAGGGCCTCAAAGTATTCCAAGCACAGTGTTCTCTCACGGCAGCTCACACAGGGGCCGTGACAAAGTCTTCCTGGGCACTTCGGAGGCACCACCAATGCTGTCCTGAGGCCGTTCGAGGACTCTGGAAATGTAGCTCTCCTCAAGGAACGTACAGTGTGTTGCCCATCACTGGGCACGCACAGAGGGCCTCCGAGGGATGCACCAATGGGCCTCGAAGTGGCTCAGCCGGCCCACAGGGGTCTGGAGGTACTCAGTGAACTTGCAGGGAAACCGAGGCCTACCCGAGAGGCCTAGGAGTCCTCAGACGTGTGCTTCCTTTAAAATAAAGCATATAAGGGACTGAGAACTCATGGAAACAGCTGCATGCCTCCCTTTCTGCACGGCTACTAAGGGCCTAACCTGGAGGCCAGTTTTCACTTTGAGATTCCCTTTAGCTCTAGAGCTTGTCAGGCTGACCACCACCGCGGCCACGGAAGCCCCTGGTTTACACACGGCAAACTCATTTTCGCCCCGCAAGCATGCTTACAGGGTTTACAGGCCTGTCAAGAGCAGGGAACGGCAGGCACCTTCAACGCAGCGTGAACTCTGCCTTCAAAATGGGAAAGCAAGGCTAGATCCAGCAGCTCCCCTCTTCCAGGGGCACACTCAGCATGCACCCCTGTGGTTTCTAACAAGTCCGAGGAGACACAGGTTACCCTGTGTTTCCTTCCCTGACTCAAATTCTCGAGGTTGGGTGTTCTGCATCATGCGAACTGCCTCAACCAAGGAACGCCGTAAGCTGCTCCTCTGGGCCTGTGGCTCTTCGAAAGCCTGCAGTGCCACAGGAAGAACAGGACTTCAACTGCAGTAAGTACGCAAGCCGACTTCCTCTAGGAGGCACGGTGACTTCAGGCAGGACGTCTTAGATGGAATGCGAAGACGAGGGTTACCCTGAGTGCAGCTCGGGCTAGGGCAAAGCGTAAGACTTGCACGCCGTGTGGGACGTGCCAGAACGGTGTTCGTGAACGTGTGCGAGGGCTGAGGAAATGAAGCTGCTCCAAAAGAGAGGGCAGTGCGTTTCCCTACACCCGGCAAGCACAGAGGGGCTCTAACGGGCTCCCGGTCTGGACGTTGCTGAGCTGGCCCAGGTGAGCCTGGGGTACTCAAGTGTCCCTGCCGGGAACAGGCTGCCCAGACTAGCCTCCTAGGTGTCCAGAAAACTGTGCTGCCGTTCAAGGAACGCAGAGCAGAGGCCAGCGCCTCATGGAAACTGCTGCACGCCTCTGCTTCTGCACGGCAAATCAGGGCCTTACTTCCAGGCATGTGTTCATGCTGGGTGTGCCGGTAGCGACATAGCAGGGTAAGATGCTGACTTTCTCCTCGAGCAGAGTGACTTTACGGACGAGGGCCTCGAAGTACTCCAAGCACAGTGTACTCTCACGGCAGCTCCACAGGGGCCATGACAAAGTCTTCCTGGGCACTTCGGACGCACCAGCAATGTTGTCCTGAGGCCGTTCGAGGACTCTGGAAATGTAGCTCTCCTCAAGGAACGTACAGTGTGTTGCCCATCACTGGGCACGCACAGAGAGCCTCCGAGGGTTGCACCAATGGGCCTCGAAGTGGCTCAGCCGGCCCACAGGGGTCTGGAGGTACTCAGTGAACTTGCAGGGAAAACGAGGCCTACCCGAGAGGCCTAGGAGTCCTCAGACGTGTACTTCCTTTAAAGTAAAGCATATAAGGGATAATAACTCATGGAAACAGCTGCATGCCTCCCTTTCTGCACGGCTACTAAGGGCCTAACCTGGAGGCAAGTTTTCACGTTGAGATTCCCTTTAGCTCTAGAGCTTGTCAGGCTGACCACCACCGCGGCCATGGAAGCCCCTGGTTTAGACAGAGCAAACTCATTTTCTCCCCAGAAGCATTCTTACAGTGTTTACAGGCCTGTCAAGAGGAGGGAATGGCAGGCAGTTTCAATGCAGCCTGAACGCTGCCTTCAAAACGGGAAAGCAAGGCTAATTCCAGCAGGTCCCCTTTTCCAGGGGCACACTCAGCATGCACCCCTGTGGCTTCTAAGAAGTCCGAGGAGACACAGGTTACCCTGTGTTTCCTTCCCTGACTCAACTTCTCGAAGTAGGCTGTTCTGCATCATGCGAACTGCCTCAACCAAGGAACGCCGTAAGCTGCTCCTCTGGGCCTGTGGCTATTCGAAAGCCTGCAGTGCCACAGGAAGAACAGGACTTCAACTGCAGTAAGAACGCAAGCTGACTTCCTCTAGGAGGCACGGTGACTTCAGGCAGGACGTCTTAGATGGAATGCGAAGACGAGGGTTACCCTGAGTGCAGCTCAGGCTAGGGCAACGCGTAAGATTTCCACGCCGTGTGGGACGTGTCAGAACGGTGTTCGTGAACGTGTGCGAGGGCTGAGGAAATGAAGCTGCTCCAAAAGAGAAGGCAGTGCGTTTCCCTACACCCGGCATGCACAGAGAGGCTGTAACGGGCTCCGGGTCTGGACGTTGCTTAGCTGACCGAGGTGAGCCTAGGGTACTCAAGTGTCCCTGCCGGGAACAGGGTGCCCAGGCTAGCCTCCTAGGTGTCCAGAAAACCGTGCTGCCGTTCAAGGAACGCAGAGCAGAGGCCAGCGCCTCATGAAAACTGCTGCACGCCTCTGCTTCTGCACGGCAAATCAGGGCCTTACTTCCAGGCATGTGTTCATGCTGGGTGTGCCGGTAGCAACATAGCAGGGTAAGATGCTGACTTTCTCCTCGAGCAGAGTGACTTCACGGACGAGGGCCTCAAAGTATTCCAAGCACACTGTTCTCTCACGGCAGCTCACACAGGGGCCGTGACAAAGTCTTCCTGGGCACTTCGGAGGCACCACCAATGCTGTCCTGAGGCCGTTCGAGGACTCTGGAAATGTAGCTCTCCTCAAGGAACGTACAGTGTGTTGCCCATCACTGGGCACGCACAGAGGGCCTCCGAGGGATGCACCAATGGGCCTCGAAGTTGCTCAGCCGGCCCACAGGGGTCTGGAGGTACTCAGTGAACATGCAGGGAAAACGAGGCCTACCCGAGAGGCCTAGGAGTCCTCAGACGTGTACTTCCTTTAAAGTAAAGCATATAAGGGACTAAGAACTCATGGAAACAGCTGCATGCCTCCCTTTCTGCACGGCTACTAAGGGCCTAACCTGGAGGCAAGTTTTCACGTTGAGATTCCCTTTAGCTCTAGAGCTTGTCAGGCTGACCACCACCGCGGCCATGGAAGCCCCTGGTTTAGACAGAGCAAACTCATTTTCTCCCCAGAAGCATTCTTACAGTGTTTACAGGCCTGTCAAGAGGAGGGAATGGCAGGCACTTTCAATGCAGCGTGAACACTGCCTTCAAAATGGGAAAGCAAGGCTAGTTCCAACAGGTCCCCTTTTCCAGGGGCACACTCAGCATGCACCCCTGTGGCTTCTAACAAGTCCGAGGAGACACAGGTTACCCTGTGTTTCCTTCCCTGACTCAACTTCTCGAAGTAGGGTGTTCTGCATCATGCGAACTGCCTCAACCAAGGAACGCCGTAAGGTGCTCCTCTGGGCCTGTGGCTATTCGAAAGCCTGCAGTGCCACAGGAAGAACAGGACTTCAACTGCAGTAAGAACGCAAGCTGACTTGTTCTCGGAGGCCCGGTGACTTCAGGCAGGACGTCTTATATGGAATGCGAAGACGAGGGTTACCCTGAGTGCAGCACAGTCTAGGGCAACGCGTAAGACTTGCACGCCGTGTGGGACGTGCCAGAACGGTGTTCGTGAACGTGTGCGAGGGCTGAGGAAATGAAGCTGCTCCAAAAGAGAGGGCAGTGCGTTGCCCTACACCCGGCATGCACAGAGGGGCTGTAACGGGCTCCGGGTCTGGACGTTGCTTAGCTGACCCAGGTGAGCCTGGGGTACTCAAGTGTTCCTGCGGGAATAGGGTGCCCAGGCTAGCGTCCTAGGTGTCCAGAAAACTGTGCTGCCGTTCAAGGAACGCAGAGCAGAGGCCAGCGCCTCATGGAAACTGCTGCACGCCTCTGCTTCTGCACGGCAAATCAGGGCCTTACTTCCAGGCATGTGTTCATGCTGGGTGTGCCGGTAGCGATATAGCAGGGTAAGATGCTGACTTTCTCCTCGAGCAGAGTGACTTCACGTACGAGGGCCTCGAAGTACTCCAAGCACAGTGTTCTCTCATGGCAGCTCACACAAGGACCATGAGAAGTTTTCTCTGCACTTCGGACTCATCAGCAAAGTTGTCCTGAGGCCGTTCGAGGACTCTGGAAATGTAGCTCTCCTCAAGGAACGTACAGTGTGTTGCCCATCACTGGGCACGCACAGAGGGCCTCCGAGGGATGCACCAATGGGCCTCGAAGTGGCTCAGCCGGCCCACAGGGGTCTGGAGGTACTCAGTGAACTTGCAGGGAAAAAGAGGCCTACCCGAGAGGCTTAGGAGTCCTCAGACGTGTACTTCCTTTAAAGTAAAGCATATAAGGGATAAGAACTCATGGAAATAGCCGCATGCCTCCCTTTCTGCACGGCTACGAAGGGCCTAACCTGGAGGCAAGTTTTCACGTTGAGATTCCCTTTAGCTCTAGAGCTTGTCAGGCTGACCACCACCGCGGCCATGGAAGCCCCTGGTTTAGACAGAACAAAATCATTTTCTCCCCAGAAGCATTCTTACAGGGTTTACAGGCCTGTCAAGATCTGGAAATGGCAGGCACCTTCAACGCAGCGTGAACGCTGCCTTCAAAATGGGAAAGCAAGGCTACTTCCAGCAGGACCACTTTGCCAGGGGTATACACAGCATGCACCTCTGTGGTTTCTAACAAGTCCGAGGAGACACAGCTTACCCTGTGTTTCCTTCCCTGAGTCAACTTCTCGAAGTAGGGTGTTCTGCATCATGCGAACTGCCTCAACCAAGGAGCGCCGTAAGCTGCTCCTCTGGGCCTGTGGCTATTCGAAAGCCTGCAGTGCCACAGGAAGAACAAGACTTCAACTGCAGTAAGAACGCAAGCTGACTTCCTCTAGGAGGCACAGTGACTTCAGGCAGGTTGTCTTAGATGGAATGCAAAGACGAGGGTTACCCTGAGTGCAGCTCAGGCTAGGGCAACGCGTAAGACTTCCACGCCGTGTGGGACGTGCCAGAACGCTGTTCGTGAACGTGTGCGAGGGCTGAGGAAATGAAGCTGCTCCAAAAGAGAGGGCAGTGCGTTTCCCTACACCCGGCTTGCACAGAGGGGCTGTAAAGGGCTCCGGTTCTGGACGTTGCTTAGCTGACCCAGGTGAGCCTGGGGTACTCAAGTGTTCCTGCGGGAATAGGGTGCCCAGGTTAGCCTCCTAGGTGTCCAGAAAACTGTGCTGCCGTTCAAGGAACGCAGAGCAGAGGCCAGCGCCTCATGGAAACTGCTGCACGCCTCTGCTTCTGCACGGCAAATCAGGGCCTTACTTCAGGCATGTGTTCATGCTGGGTGTGCCGGTAGCGATATAGCATGGTAAGATGCTGACTTTCTCCTCGAGCAGAGTGACTTCACGTACGAGGGCCTCGAAGTACTCCAAGCACAGTGTTCTCTCATGGCAGCTCTCACAAGGACCATGAGAAGTTTTCTGTGCACTTCGGACTCACCAGCAAAGTTGTCCTGAGGCAGTTCGGGACTCTGGAAATGTAGCTCTCCTCAAGGAACGTACAGTGTGTTGCCCATCACTGGGCACGCACAGAGGGCCTCCGAGGGATGCACCAATGGGCCTCGAAGTTGCTCAGCCGGCCCACAGGGTTCTGGAGGTACTCGGTGAGCTTGCAGGGAAACCGAGGCCTACCCTAGAGGCCTAGGAGTCCTCAGACGTGTGCTTCCTTTAAAATAAAGCATATAAGGGACTGAGAACTCATGGAAACAGCTGCATGCCTCCCTTTCTGTACGGCTACTAAGGGCCTAACCTGGAGGCAAGTTTTCACGTTGAGATTCCCTTTAGCTCTAGAGCTGGTCAGGCTGACCACCACCGCGGCCATGGAAGCCCCTGCTTTAGACAGAGCAAACTCATTTTCTCCCCAGAAGCATTCTTACAGTGTTTACAGGCCTGTCAAGAGGAGGGAATGGCAGGCACTTTCAATGCAGCGTGAACGCTGCCTTCAAAATGGGAAAGCAAGGCTAGATCCAGCAGGTCCCCTTTTCCAGGGGCATACACAGCATGCACCCTGTGGTTTCTAACAAGTCCGAGGAGACACAGGTTACCCTGTGTTTCCTTCCCTGAATCAACTTCTCGAAATAGGGTGTTCTGCATCATGCGAACTGCCTCAACCAAGGAGCGCCGTAAGCTGCTCCTCTGGGCCTGTGGCTCTTCGAAAGCCTGCAGTGCCACAGGAAGAACAGGACTTCAACTGCAGTAAGAACGCAAGCTGGCTTCCTCTAGGAGGCACGGTGACTTCAGGCAGGACGTCTTAGATGGAATGCGAAGACGAGGGTTACCCTGAGTGCAGCTCAGGCTAGGGCAACGCGTAAGATTTCCACGCCGTGTGGGACGTGTCAGAACGGTGTTCGTGAACGTGTGCGAGGGCTGAGGAAATGAAGCTGCTCCAAAAGAGAAGGCAGTGCGTTTCCCTACACCCGGCATGCACAGAGAGGCTGTAACGGGCTCCGGGTCTGGACGTTGCTTAGCTGACCGAGGTGAGCCTAGGGTACTCAAGTGTCCCTGCCGGGAACAGGGTGCCCAGGCTAGCCTCCTAGGTGTCCAGAAAACTGTGCTGCCGTTCAAGGAACGCAGAGCAGAGGCCAGCGCCTCATGAAAACTGCTGCACGCCTCTGCTTCTGCACGGCAAATCAGGGCCTTACTTCCAGGCATGTGTTCATGCTGGGTGTGCCGGTAGCGACATAGCAGGGTAAGATGCTGACTTTCTCCTCGAGCAGAGTGACTTCACGGACGAGGGCCTCAAAGTATTCCAAGCACACTGTTCTCTCACGGCAGCTCACACAGGGGCCGTGACAAAGTCTTCCTGGGCACTTCGGAGGCACCACCAATGCTGTCCTGAGGCCGTTCGAGGACTCTGGAAATGTAGCTCTCCTCAAGGAACGTACAGTGTGTTGCCCATCACTGGGCACGCACAGAGGGCCTCCGAGGGATGCACCAATGGGCCTCGAAGTGGCTCAGCCGGCCCACAGGGGTCTGGAGGTACTCAGTGAACTTGCAGGGAAACCGAGGCCTACCCGAGAGGCCTAGGAGTCCTCAGACGTGTGCTTCCTTTAAAATAAAGCATATAAGGGACTGAGAACTCATGGAAACAGCTGCATGCCTCCCTTTCTGCACGGCTACTAAGGGCCTAACCTGGAGGCCAGTTTTCACTTTGAGATTCCCTTTAGCTCTAGAGCTTGTCAGGCTGACCACCACCGCGGCCACGGAAGCCCCTGGTTTACACACGGCAAACTCATTTTCGCCCCGCAAGCATGCTTACAGGGTTTACAGGCCTGTCAAGAGCAGGGAACGGCAGGCACCTTCAACGCAGCGTGAACTCTGCCTTCAAAATGGGAAAGCAAGGCTAGATCCAGCAGCTCCCCTCTTCCAGGGGCACACTCAGCATGCACCCATGTGGTTTCTAACAAGTCCGAGGAGACACAGGTTACCCTGTGTTTCCTTCCCTGACTCAAATTCTCGAGGTGGGGTGTTCTGCATCATGCGAACTGCCTCAACCAAGGAACGCCGTAAGCTGCTCCTCTGGGCCTGTGGCTCTTCGAAAGCCTGCAGTGCCACAGGAAGAACAGGACTTCAACTGCAGTAAGTACGCAAGCCGACTTCCTCTAGGAGGCACGGTGACTTCAGGCAGGACGTCTTAGATGGAATGCGAAGACGAGGGTTACCCTGAGTGCAGCTCGGGCTAGGGCAAAGCGTAAGACTTGCACGCCGTGTGGGACGTGCCAGAACGGTGTTCGTGAACGTGTGCGAGGGCTGAGGAAATGAAGCTGCTCCAAAAGAGAGGGCAGTGCGTTTCCCTACACCCGGCAAGCACAGAGGGGCTCTAACGGGCTCCCGGTCTGGACGTTGCTGAGCTGGCCCAGGTGAGCCTGGGGTACTCAAGTGTCCCTGCCGGGAACAGGCTGCCCAGACTAGCCTCCTAGGTGTCCAGAAAACTGTGCTGCCGTTCAAGGAACGCAGAGCAGAGGCCAGCGCCTCATGGAAACTGCTGCACGCCTCTGCTTCTGCACGGCAAATCAGGGCCTTACTTCCAGGCATGTGTTCATGCTGGGTGTGCCGGTAGCGACATAGCAGGGTAAGATGCTGACTTTCTCCTCGAGCAGAGTGACTTTACGGACGAGGGCCTCGAAGTACTCCAAGCACAGTGTACTCTCACGGCAGCTCCACAGGGGCCATGACAAAGTCTTCCTGGGCACTTCGGACGCACCAGCAATGTTGTCCTGAGGCCGTTCGAGGACTCTGGAAATGTAGCTCTCCTCAAGGAACGTACAGTGTGTTGCCCATCACTGGGCACGCACAGAGAGCCTCCGAGGGTTGCACCAATGGGCCTCGAAGTGGCTCAGCCGGCCCACAGGGGTCTGGAGGTACTCAGTGAACTTGCAGGGAAAACGAGGCCTACCCGAGAGGCCTAGGAGTCCTCAGACGTGTACTTCCTTTAAAGTAAAGCATATAAGGGATAATAACTCATGGAAACAGCTGCATGCCTCCCTTTCTGCACGGCTACTAAGGGCCTAACCTGGAGGCAAGTTTTCACGTTGAGATTCCCTTTAGCTCTAGAGCTTGTCAGGCTGACCACCACCGCGGCCATGGAAGCCCCTGGTTTAGACAGAGCAAACTCATTTTCTCCCCAGAAGCATTCTTACAGTGTTTACAGGCCTGTCAAGAGGAGGGAATGGCAGGCAGTTTCAATGCAGCCTGAACGCTGCCTTCAAAACGGGAAAGCAAGGCTAATTCCAGCAGGTCCCCTTTTCCAGGGGCACACTCAGCATGCACCCCTGTGGCTTCTAACAAGTCCGAGGAGACACAGGTTACCCTGTGTTTCCTTCCCTGACTCAACTTCTCGAAGTAGGGTGTTCTGCATCATGCGAACTGCCTCAACCAAGGAACGCCGTAAGCTGCTCTTCTGGGCCTGTGGCTATTCGAAAGCCTGCAGTGCCACAGGAAGAACAGGACTTCAACTGCAGTAAGAACGCAAGCTGACTTCCTCTAGGAGGCACGGTGACTTGAGGCAGGACGTCTTAGATGGAATGCGAAGACGAGGGTTACCCTGAGTGCAGCTCAGGCTAGGGCAACGCGTAAGACTTGCACGCCGTGTGGGACGTGCCAGAACGCTGTTCGTGAACGTGTGCGAGGGCTGAGGAAATGAAGCTGCTCCAAAAGAGAGGGCAGTGCGTTTCCCTACACCCGGCATGCACAGAGAGGCTGTAACGGGCTCCGGGTCTGGACGTTGCTTAGCTGACCCAGGTGAGCCTGGGGTACTCAAGTGTTCCTGCGGGAATAGGGTGCCCAGGCTAGCCTCCTAGGTGTCCATAAAACTGTGCTGCCGTTCAAGGAACGCAGAGCAGAGGCCAGCGCCTCATGGAAACTGCTGCACGCCTCTGCTTCTGCACGGCAAATCAGGGCCTTACTTCCAGGCATGTGTTCATGCTGGGTGTGCCGGTAGCGACATAGCAGGGTAAGATGCTGACTTTCTCCTCGAGCAGAGTGACTTTACGGGCGAGGGCCTCGAAGTACTCCAAGCACAGTGTACTCTCACGGCAGCTCCACAGGGGCCATGACAAAGTCTTCCTGGACACTTCGGACGCACCAGCAATGTTGTCCTGAGGCCGTTCGAGGACTCTGGAAATGTAGCTCTCCTCAAGGAACGTACAGTGTGTTGCCCATCACTGGGCACGCACAGAGGGCCTCCGAGGGATGCACCAATGGGCCTCGAAGTGGCTCAGCCGGCCCACAGGGGTCTGGAGGTACTCAGTGAACTTGCAGGGAAAACGAGGCCTACCCGAGAGGCTTAGGAGTCCTCAGACGTGTACTTCCTTTAAAGTAAAGCATATAAGGGATAAGAACTCATGGAAATAGCTGCATGCCTCCCTTTCTGCACGGCTACGAAGGGCCTAACCTGGAGGCAAGTTTTCACGTTGAGATTCCCTTTAGCTCTAGAGCTTGTCAGGCTGACCACCACCGCGGCCATGGAAGCCCCTGGTTTAGACAGAACAAAATCATTTTCTCCCCAGAAGCATTCTTACAGGGTTTACAGGCCTGTCAAGATCTGGAAATGGCAGGCACCTTCAACGCAGCGTGAACGCTGCCTTCAAAATGGGAAAGCAAGGCTACTTCCAGCAGGACCACTTTGCCAGGGGTATACACAGCATGCACCTCTGTGGTTTCTAACAAGTCCGAGGAGACACAGCTTACCCTGTGTTTCCTTCCCTGACTCAACTTCTCGAAGTAGGGTGTTCTGCATCATGCGAACTGCCTCAACCAAGGAGCGCCGTAAGCTGCTCCTCTGGGCCTGTGGGTATTCGAAAGCCTGCAGTGCCACAGGAAGAACAAGACTTCAACTGCAGTAAGAACACAAGCTGACTTCCTCTAGGAGGCACAGTGACTTCAGGCAGGTTGTCTTAGATGGAATGCAAAGACGAGGGTTACCCTGAGTGCAGCTCAGGCTAGGGCAACGCGTAAGACTTCCACGCCGTGTGGGACGTGCCAGAACGCTGTTCGTGAACGTGTGCGAGGGCTGAGGAAATGAAGCTGCTCCAAAAGAGAGGGCAGTGCGTTTCCCTACACCCGGCTTGCACAGAGGGGCTGTAAAGGGCTCCGGTTCTGGACGTTGCTTAGCTGACCCAGGTGAGCCTGGGGTACTCAAGTGTTCCTGCGGGAATAGGGTGCCCAGGTTAGCCTCCTAGGTGTCCAGAAAACTGTGCTGCCGTTCAAGGAACGCAGAGCAGAGGCCAGCGCCTCATGGAAACTGCTGCACGCCTCTGCTTCTGCACGGCAAATCAGGGCCTTACTTCAGGCATGTGTTCATGCTGGGTGTGCCGGTAGCGATATAGCATGGTAAGATGCTGACTTTCTCCTCGAGCAGAGTGACTTCACGTACGAGGGCCTCGAAGTACTCCAAAAACAGTGTTCTCTCATGGCAGCTCTCACAAGGACCATGAGAAGTTTTCTGTGCACTTCGGACTCACCAGCAAAGTTGTCCTGAGGCAGTTCGGGACTCTGGAAATGTAGCTCTCCTCAAGGAACGTACAGTGTGTTGCCCATCACTGGGCACGCACAGAGGGCCTCCGAGGGATGCACCAATGGGCCTCGAAGTTGCTCAGCCGGCCCACAGGTGTCTGGAGGTACTCGGTGAGCTTGCTGGGAAACCGAGGCCTACCCTAGAGGCCTAGGAGTCCTCAGACGTGTGCTTCCTTTAAAATAAAGCATATAAGGGACTGAGAACTCATGGAAACAGCTGCATGCCTCCCTTTCTGTACGGCTACTAAGGGCCTAACCTGGAGGCAAGTTTTCACGTTGAGATTCCCTTTAGCTCTAGAGCTGGTCAGGCTGACCACCACCGCGGCCATGGTAGCCCATGGTTTAGACAGAGCAAACTCATTTTCTCCCCAGAAGCATTCTTACAGTGTTTACAGGCCTGTCAAGAGGAGAGAATGGCTGGCAATTTCAATGCAGCGTGAACGCTGCCTTCAAAATGGGAAAGCAAGGCTAGATCCAGCAGGTCCCCTTTTCCAGGGGCATACACAGCATGCACCCTGTGGTTTCTAACAAGTCCGAGGAGACACAGGTTATCCTGTGTTTCCTTCCCTGAATCAACTTCTCGAAGTAGGGTGCTCTGCATCATGCGAACTGCCTCAACCAAGGAGCGCCGTAAGCTGCTCCTCTGGGCCTGTGGCTCTTCGAAAGCCTGCAGTGCCACAGGAAGAACAGGACTTCAACTGCAGTAAGAACGCAAGCTGGCTTCCTCTAGGAGGCACAGTGACTTCAGGCAGGACGTCTTAGATGGAATGCAAAGACGAGGGTTACCCTGAGTGCAGCTCAGGCTAGGGCAACGCGTAAGATTTCCACGCCGTGTGGGACGTGTCAGAACGGTGTTCGTGAACGTGTGCGAGGGCTGAGGAAATGAAGCTGCTCCAAAAGAGAAGGCAGTGCGTTTCCCTACACCCGGCATGCACAGAGAGGCTGTAACGGGCTCCGGGTCTGGACGTTGCTTAGCTGACCGAGGTGAGCCTAGGGTACTCAAGTGTCCCTGCCGGGAACAGGGTGCCCAGGCTAGCCTCCTAGGTGTCCAGAAAACTGTGCTGCCGTTCAAGGAACGCAGAGCAGAGGCCAGCGCCTCATGAAAACTGCTGCACGCCTCTGCTTCTGCACGGCAAATCAGGGCCTTACTTCCAGGCATGTGTTCATGCTGGGTGTGCCGGTAGCGACATAGCAGGGTAAGATGCTGACTTTCTCCTCGAGCAGAGTGACTTCACGGACGAGGGCCTCAAAGTATTCCAAGCACACTGTTCTCTCACGGCAGCTCACACAGGGGCCGTGACAAAGTCTTCCTGGGCACTTCGGAGGCACCACCAATGCTGTCCTGAGGCCGTTCGAGGACTCTGGAAATGTAGCTCTCCTCAAGGAACGTACAGTGTGTTGCCCATCACTGGGCACGCACAGAGGGCCTCCGAGGGATGCACCAATGGGCCTCGAAGTGGCTCAGCCGGCCCACAGGGGTCTGGAGGTACTCAGTGAACTTGCAGGGAAACCGAGGCCTACCCGAGAGGCCTAGGAGTCCTCAGACGTGTGCTTCCTTTAAAATAAAGCATATAAGGGACTGAGAACTCATGGAAACAGCTGCATGCCTCCCTTTCTGCACGGCTACTAAGGGCCTAACCTGGAGGCCAGTTTTCACTTTGAGATTCCCTTTAGCTCTAGAGCTTGTCAGGCTGACCACCACCGCGGCCACGGAAGCCCCTGGTTTACACACGGCAAACTCATTTTCGCCCCGCAAGCATGCTTACAGGGTTTACAGGCCTGTCAAGAGCAGGGAACGGCAGGCACCTTCAACGCAGCGTGAACTCTGCCTTCAAAGTGGGAAAGCAAGGCTAGATCCAGCAGCTCCCCTCTTCCAGGGGCACACTCAGCATGCACCCCTGTGGTTTCTAACAAGTCCGAGGAGACACAGGTTACCCTGTGTTTCCTTCCCTGACTCAAATTCTCGAGGTGGGGTGTTCTGCATCATGCGAACTGCCTCAACCAAGGAACGCCGTAAGCTGCTCCTCTGGGCCTGTGGCTCTTCGAAAGCCTGCAGTGCCACAGGAAGAACAGGACTTCAACTGCAGTAAGTACGCAAGCCGACTTCCTCTAGGAGGCACGGTGACTTCAGGCAGGACGTCTTAGATGGAATGCGAAGACGAGGGTTACCCTGAGTGCAGCTCGGGCTAGGGCAAAGCGTAAGACTTGCACGCCGTGTGGGACGTGCCAGAACGGTGTTCGTGAACGTGTGCGAGGGCTGAGGAAATGAAGCTGCTCCAAAAGAGAGGGCAGTGCGTTTCCCTACACCCGGCAAGCACAGAGGGGCTCTAACGGGCTCCCGGTCTGGACGTTGCTGAGCTGGCCCAGGTGAGCCTGGGGTACTCAAGTGTCCCTGCCGGGAACAGGCTGCCCAGACTAGCCTCCTAGGTGTCCAGAAAACTGTGCTGCCGTTCAAGGAACGCAGAGCAGAGGCCAGCGCCTCATGGAAACTGCTGCACGCCTCTGCTTCTGCACGGCAAATCAGGGCCTTACTTCCAGGCATGTGTTCATGCTGGGTGTGCCGGTAGCGACATAGCAGGGTAAGATGCTGACTTTCTCCTCGAGCAGAGTGACTTTACGGACGAGGGCCTCGAAGTACTCCAAGCACAGTGTACTCTCACGGCAGCTCCACAGGGGCCATGACAAAGTCTTCCTGGGCACTTCGGACGCACCAGCAATGTTGTCCTGAGGCCGTTCGAGGACTCTGGAAATGTAGCTCTCCTCAAGGAACGTACAGTGTGTTGCCCATCACTGGGCACGCACAGAGAGCCTCCGAGGGTTGCACCAATGGGCCTCGAAGTGGCTCAGCCGGCCCACAGGGGTCTGGAGGTACTCAGTGAACTTGCAGGGAAAACGAGGCCTACCCGAGAGGCCTAGGAGTCCTCAGACGTGTACTTCCTTTAAAGTAAAGCATATAAGGGATAATAACTCATGGAAACAGCTGCATGCCTCCCTTTCTGCACGGCTACTAAGGGCCTAACCTGGAGGCAAGTTTTCACGTTGAGATTCCCTTTAGCTCTAGAGCTTGTCAGGCTGACCACCACCGCGGCCATGGAAGCCCCTGGTTTAGACAGAGCAAACTCATTTTCTCCCCAGAAGCATTCTTACAGTGTTTACAGGCCTGTCAAGAGGAGGGAATGGCAGGCAGTTTCAATGCAGCCTGAACGCTGCCTTCAAAACGGGAAAGCAAGGCTAATTCCAGCAGGTCCCCTTTTCCAGGGGCACACTCAGCATGCACCCCTGTGGCTTCTAACAAGTCCGAGGAGACACAGGTTACCCTGTGTTTCCTTCCCTGACTCAACTTCTCGAAGTAGGGTGTTCTGCATCATGCGAACTGCCTCAACCAAGGAACGCCGTAAGCTGCTCCTCTGGGCCTGTGGCTATTCGAAAGCCTGCAGTGCCACAGGAAGAACAGGACTTCAACTGCAGTAAGAACGCAAGCTGACTTCCTCTAGGAGGCACGGTGACTTGAGGCAGGACGTCTTAGATGGAATGCGAAGACGAGGGTTACCCTGAGTGCAGCTCAGGCTAGGGCAACGCGTAAGACTTGCACGCCGTGTGGGACGTGCCAGAACGCTGTTCGTGAACGTGTGCGAGGGCTGAGGAAATGAAGCTGCTCCAAAAGAGAGGGCAGTGCGTTTCCCTACACCCGGCATGCACAGAGAGGCTGTAACGGGCTCCGGGTCTGGACGTTGCTTAGCTGACCCAGGTGAGCCTGGGGTACTCAAGTGTTCCTGCGGGAATAGGGTGCCCAGGCTAGCGTCCTAGGTGTCCAGAAAACTGTGCTGCCGTTTAAGGAACGCAGAGCAGAGGCCAGCGCCTCATGGAAACTGCTGCACGCCTCTGCTTCTGCACGGCAAATCAGGGCCTTACTTCAGGCATGTGTTCATGCTGGGTGTGCCGGAAGCGATATAGCAGGGTAAGATGCTGACTTTCTCCTCGAGCAGAGTGACTTCACGTACGAGGGCCTCGAAGTACTCCAAGCACAGTGTTCTCTCATGGCAGCTCACACAAGGACCATGAGAAGTTTTCTGTGCTCTTCGGACTCACCAGCAATGTTGTCCTGAGGCCGTTCGAGGACTCTGGAAATGTAGCTCTCCTCAAGGAACGTACAGTGTGTTGCCCATCACTGGGCACGCACAGAGGGCCTCCGAGGGATGCACCAATGGGCCTCGAAGTGGCTCAGCCGGCCCACAGGGGTCTGGAGGTACTCAGTGAACTTGCAGGGAAAACGAGGCCTACCCGAGAGGCTTAGGAGTCCTCAGACGTGTACTTCCTTTAAAGTAAAGCATATAAGGGATAAGAACTCATGGAAATAGCTGCATGCCTCCCTTTCTGCACGGCTACGAAGGGCCTAACCTGGAGGCAAGTTTTCACGTTGAGATTCCCTTTAGCTCTAGAGCTTGTCAGGCTGACCACCACCGCGGCCATGGAAGCCCCTGGTTTAGACAGAACAAAATCATTTTCTCCCCAGAAGCATTCTTACAGGGTTTACAGGCCTGTCAAGATCTGGAAATGGCAGGCACCTTCAACGCAGCGTGAACGCTGCCTTCAAAATGGGAAAGCAAGGCTACTTCCAGCAGGACCACTTTGCCAGGGGTATACACAGCATGCACCTCTGTGGTTTCTAACAAGTCCGAGGAGACACAGCTTACCCTGTGTTTCCTTCCCTGAGTCAACTTCTCGAAGTAGGGTGTTCTGCATCATGCGAACTGCCTCAACCAAGGAGCGCCGTAAGCTGCTCCTCTGGGCCTGTGGCTATTCGAAAGCCTGCAGTGCCACAGGAAGAACAAGACTTCAACTGCAGTAAGAACGCAAGCTGACTTCCTCTAGGAGGCACAGTGACTTCAGGCAGGTTGTCTTAGATGGAATGCAAAGACGAGGGTTACCCTGAGTGCAGCTCAGGCTAGGGCAACGCGTAAGACTTCCACGCCGTGTGGGACGTGCCAGAACGCTGTTCGTGAACGTGTGCGAGGGCTGAGGAAATGAAGCTGCTCCAAAAGAGAGGGCAGTGCGTTTCCCTACACCCGGCTTGCACAGAGGGGCTGTAAAGGGCTCCGGTTCTGGACGTTGCTTAGCTGACCCAGGTGAGCCTGGGGTACTCAAGTGTTCCTGCGGGAATAGGGTGCCCAGGTTAGCCTCCTAGGTGTCCAGAAAACTGTGCTGCCGTTCAAGGAACGCAGAGCAGAGGCCAGCGCCTCATGGAAACTGCTGCACGCCTCTGCTTCTGCACGGCAAATCAGGGCCTTACTTCAGGCATGTGTTCATGCTGGGTGTGCCGGTAGCGATATAGCATGGTAAGATGCTGACTTTCTCCTCGAGCAGAGTGACTTCACGTACGAGGGCCTCGAAGTACTCCAAAAACAGTGTTCTCTCATGGCAGCTCTCACAAGGACCATGAGAAGTTTTCTGTGCACTTCGGACTCACCAGCAAAATTGTCCTGAGGCAGTTCGGGACTCTGGAAATGTAGCTCTCCTCAAGGAACGTACAGTGTGTTGCCCATCACTGGGCACGCACAGAGGGCCTCCGAGGGATGCACCAATGGGCCTCGAAGTTGCTCAGCCGGCCCACAGGGTTCTGGAGGTACTCGGTGAGCTTGCAGGGAAACCGAGGCCTACCCTAGAGGCCTAGGAGTCCTCAGACGTGTGCTTCCTTTAAAATAAAGCATATAAGGGACTGAGAACTCATGGAAACAGCTGCATGCCTCCCTTTCTGTACGGCTACTAAGGGCCTAACCTGGAGGCAAGTTTTCACGTTGAGATTCCCTTTAGCTCTAGAGCTGGTCAGGCTGACCACCACCGCGGCCATGGAAGCCCCTGCTTTAGACAGAGCAAACTCATTTTCTCCCCAGAAGCATTCTTACAGTGTTTACAGGCCTGTCAAGAGGAGGGAATGGCAGGCACTTTCAATGCAGCGTGAACGCTGCCTTCAAAATGGGAAAGCAAGGCTAGATCCAGCAGGTCCCCTTTTCCAGGGGCATACACAGCATGCACCCTGTGGTTTCTAACAAGTCCGAGGAGACACAGGTTACCCTGTGTTTCCTTCCCTGAATCAACTTCTCGAAATAGGGTGTTCTGCATCATGCGAACTGCCTCAACCAAGGAGCGCCGTAAGCTGCTCCTCTGGGCCTGTGGCTCTTCGAAAGCCTGCAGTGCCACAGGAAGAACAGGACTTCAACTGCAGTAAGAACGCAAGCTGGCTTCCTCTAGGAGGCACGGTGACTTCAGGCAGGACGTCTTAGATGGAATGCGAAGACGAGGGTTACCCTGAGTGCAGCTCAGGCTAGGGCAACGCGTAAGATTTCCACGCCGTGTGGGACGTGTCAGAACGGTGTTCGTGAACGTGTGCGAGGGCTGAGGAAATGAAGCTGCTCCAAAAGAGAAGGCAGTGCGTTTCCCTACACCCGGCATGCACAGAGAGGCTGTAACGGGCTCCGGGTCTGGACGTTGCTTAGCTGACCGAGGTGAGCCTAGGGTACTCAAGTGTCCCTGCCGGGAACAGGGTGCCCAGGCTAGCCTCCTAGGTGTCCAGAAAACTGTGCTGCCGTTCAAGGAACGCAGAGCAGAGGCCAGCGCCTCATGAAAACTGCTGCACGCCTCTGCTTCTGCACGGCAAATCAGGGCCTTACTTCCAGGCATGTGTTCATGCTGGGTGTGCCGGTAGCGACATAGCAGGGTAAGATGCTGACTTTCTCCTCGAGCAGAGTGACTTCACGGACGAGGGCCTCAAAGTATTCCAAGCACACTGTTCTCTCACGGCAGCTCACACAGGGGCCGTGACAAAGTCTTCCTGGGCACTTCGGAGGCACCACCAATGCTGTCCTGAGGCCGTTCGAGGACTCTGGAAATGTAGCTCTCCTCAAGGAACGTACAGTGTGTTGCCCATCACTGGGCACGCACAGAGGGCCTCCGAGGGATGCACCAATGGGCCTCGAAGTGGCTCAGCCGGCCCACAGGGGTCTGGAGGTACTCAGTGAACTTGCAGGGAAACCGAGGCCTACCCGAGAGGCCTAGGAGTCCTCAGACGTGTGCTTCCTTTAAAATAAAGCATATAAGGGACTGAGAACTCATGGAAACAGCTGCATGCCTCCCTTTCTGCACGGCTACTAAGGGCCTAACCTGGAGGCCAGTTTTCACTTTGAGATTCCCTTTAGCTCTAGAGCTTGTCAGGCTGACCACCACCGCGGCCACGGAAGCCCCTGGTTTACACACGGCAAACTCATTTTCGCCCCGCAAGCATGCTTACAGGGTTTACAGGCCTGTCAAGAGCAGGGAACGGCAGGCACCTTCAACGCAGCGTGAACTCTGCCTTCAAAGTGGGAAAGCAAGGCTAGATCCAGCAGCTCCCCTTTTCCAGGGGCACACTCAGCATGCACCCCTGTGGTTTCTAACAAGTCCGAGGAGACACAGGTTACCCTGTGTTTCCTTCCCTGACTCAAATTCTCGAGGTGGGGTGTTCTGCATCATGCGAACTGCCTCAACCAAGGAACGCCGTAAGCTGCTCCTCTGGGCCTGTGGCTCTTCGAAAGCCTGCAGTGCCACAGGAAGAACAGGACTTCAACTGCAGTAAGTACGCAAGCCGACTTCCTCTAGGAGGCACGGTGACTTCAGGCAGGACGTCTTAGATGGAATGCGAAGACGAGGGTTACCCTGAGTGCAGCTCGGGCTAGGGCAAAGCGTAAGACTTGCACGCCGTGTGGGACGTGCCAGAACGGTGTTCGTGAACGTGTGCGAGGGCTGAGGAAATGAAGCTGCTCCAAAAGAGAGGGCAGTGCGTTTCCCTACACCCGGCAAGCACAGAGGGGCTCTAACGGGCTCCCGGTCTGGACGTTGCTGAGCTGGCCCAGGTGAGCCTGGGGTACTCAAGTGTCCCTGCCGGGAACAGGCTGCCCAGACTAGCCTCCTAGGTGTCCAGAAAACTGTGCTGCCGTTCAAGGAACGCAGAGCAGAGGCCAGCGCCTCATGGAAACTGCTGCACGCCTCTGCTTCTGCACGGCAAATCAGGGCCTTACTTCCAGGCATGTGTTCATGCTGGGTGTGCCGGTAGCGACATAGCAGGGTAAGATGCTGACTTTCTCCTCGAGCAGAGTGACTTTACGGACGAGGGCCTCGAAGTACTCCAAGCACAGTGTACTCTCACGGCAGCTCCACAGGGGCCATGACAAAGTCTTCCTGGGCACTTCGGACGCACCAGCAATGTTGTCCTGAGGCCGTTCGAGGACTCTGGAAATGTAGCTCTCCTCAAGGAACGTACAGTGTGTTGCCCATCACTGGGCACGCACAGAGAGCCTCCGAGGGTTGCACCAATGGGCCTCGAAGTGGCTCAGCCGGCCCACAGGGGTCTGGAGGTACTCAGTGAACTTGCAGGGAAAACGAGGCCTACCCGAGAGGCCTAGGAGTCCTCAGACGTGTACTTCCTTTAAAGTAAAGCATATAAGGGATAATAACTCATGGAAACAGCTGCATGCCTCCCTTTCTGCACGGCTACTAAGGGCCTAACCTGGAGGCAAGTTTTCACGTTGAGATTCCCTTTAGCTCTAGAGCTTGTCAGGCTGACCACCACCGCGGCCATGGAAGCCCCTGGTTTAGACAGAGCAAACTCATTTTCTCCCCAGAAGCATTCTTACAGTGTTTACAGGCCTGTCAAGAGGAGGGAATGGCAGGCAGTTTCAATGCAGCCTGAACGCTGCCTTCAAAACGGGAAAGCAAGGCTAGTTCCAGCAGGTCCCCTTTTCCAGGGGCACACTCAGCATGCACCCCTGTGGCTTCTAAGAAGTCCGAGGAGACACAGGTTACCCTGTGTTTCCTTCCCTGACTCAACTTCTCGAAGTAGGGTGTTCTGCATCATGCGAACTGCCTCAACCAAGGAACGCCGTAAGCTGCTCCTCTGGGCCTGTGGCTATTCGAAAGCCTGCAGTGCCACAGGAAGAACAGGACTTCAACTGCAGTAAGAACGCAAGCTGACTTCCTCTAGGAGGCACGGTGACTTGAGGCAGGACGTCTTAGATGGAATGCGAAGACGAGGGTTACCCTGAGTGCAGCTCAGGCTAGGGCAACGCGTAAGACTTGCACGCCGTGTGGGACGTGCCAGAACGCTGTTCGTGAACGTGTGCGAGGGCTGAGGAAATGAAGCTGCTCCAAAAGAGAGGGCAGTGCGTTTCCCTACACCCGGCATGCACAGAGAGGCTGTAACGGGCTCCGGGTCTGGACGTTGCTTAGCTGACCCAGGTGAGCCTGGGGTACTCAAGTGTTCCTGCGGGAATAGGGTGCCCAGGCTAGCGTCCTAGGTGTCCAGAAAACTGTGCTGCCGTTTAAGGAACGCAGAGCAGAGGCCAGCGCCTCATGGAAACTGCTGCACGCCTCTGCTTCTGCACGGCAAATCAGGGCCTTACTTCCAGGCATGTGTTCATGCTGGGTGTGCCGGAAGCGATATAGCAGGGTAAGATGCTGACTTTCTCCTCGAGCAGAGTGACTTCACGTACGAGGGCCTCGAAGTACTCCAAGCACAGTGTTCTCTCATGGCAGCTCACACAAGGACCATGAGAAGTTTTCTGTGCTCTTCGGACTCACCAGCAATGTTGTCCTGAGGCCGTTCGAGGACTCTGGAAATGTAGCTCTCCTCAAGGAACGTACAGTGTGTTGCCCATCACTGGGCACGCACAGAGGGCCTCCGAGGGATGCACCAATGGGCCTCGAAGTTGCTCAGCCGGCCCACAGGGTTCTGGAGGTGCTCAGTGAACTTGCAGGAAAACGAGGCCTACACGAGAGGCCTAGGAGTCCTCAGACGTGTACTTCCTTTAAAGTAAAGCATATAAGGGACAAAGAACTCATGGAAACAGCAGCATGCCTCCCTTTCTGCACGGCTACTAAGGGCCTAACCTGGAGGCAAGTTTTCACGTTGAGATTCCCTTTAGCTCTAGAGCTTGTCAGGCTGACCACCACCGCGGCCATGGAAGCCCCTGGTTTAGACAGAGCAAACTCATTTTCTCCCCAGAAGCATTCTTACAGTGTTTACAGGCCTGTCAAGAGGAGGGAATGGCAGGCACTTTCAATGCAGCGTGAACGCTGCCTTCAAAACGGGAAAGCAAGGCTAGTTCCAGCAGGTCCCCTTTTCCAGGGGCACACTCAGCATGCACCCCTGTGGCTTCTAAGAAGTCCGAGGAGACACAGGTTACCCTGTGTTTCCTTCCCTGACTCAACTTCTCGAAGTAGGCTGTTCTGCATCATGCGAACTGCCTCAACCAAGGAACGCCGTAAGCTGCTCCTCTGGGCCTGTGGCTATTCGAAAGCCTGCAGTGCCACAGGAAGAACAGGACTTCAACTGCAGTAAGAACGCAAGCTGACTTCCTCTAGGAGGCACGGTGACTTCAGGCAGGACGTCTTAGATGGAATGCGAAGACGAGGGTTACCCTGAGTGCAGCTCAGGCTAGGGCAACGCGTAAGATTTGCACGCCGTGTGGGACGTGTCAGAACGGTGTTCGTGAACGTGTGCGAGGGCTGAGGAAATGAAGCTGCTCCAAAAGAGAAGGCAGTGCGTTTCCCTACACCCGGCATGCACAGAGAGGCTGTAACGGGCTCCGGGTCTGGACGTTGCTTAGCTGACCGAGGTGAGCCTAGGGTACTCAAGTGTTCCTGCCGGGAATAGGGTGCCCAGGCTAGCGTCCTAGGTGTCCAGAAAACTGTGCTGCCGTTCAAGGAACGCAGAGCAGAGGCCAGCGCCTCATGAAAACTGCTGCACGCCTCTGCTTCTGCACGGCAAATCAGGGCCTTACTTCCAGGCATGTGTTCATGCTGGGTGTGCCGGTAGCAATATAGCAGGGTAAGATGCTGACTTTCTCCTCGAGCAGAGTGACTTCACGTACGAGGGCCTCAAAGTATTCCAAGCACACTGTTCTCTCACGGCAGCTCACACAAGGACCGTGAAAAGTCTTCCTGGGCACTTCGGAGGCACCACCAAAGCTGTCCTGAGGCCGTTCGAGGACTCTGGAAATGTAGCTCTCCTCAAGGAACGTACAGTGTGTTGCCCATCACTGGGCACGCACAGAGGGCCTCCGAGGGATGCACCAATGGGCCTCGAAGTTGCTCAGCCGGCCCACAGGGGTCTGGAGGTACTCAGTGAACATGCAGGGAAAACGAGGCCTACCCGAGAGGCCTAGGAGTCCTCAGACGTGTACTTCCTTTAAAGTAAAGCATATAAGGGACTAAGAACTCATGGAAACAGCTGCATGCCTCTCTTTCTGCACGGCTACTAAGGGCCTAACCTGGAGGCAAGTTTTCACGTTGAGATTCCCTTTAGCTCTAGAGCTTGTCAGGCTGACCACCACCGCGGCCATGGAAGCCCCTGGTTTAGACAGAGCAAACTCATTTTCTCCCCAGAAGCATTCTTACACTGTTTACAGGCCTGTCAAGAGGAGGGAATGGCAGGCAGTTTCAATGCAGCCTGAACGCTGCCTTCAAAACGGGAAAGCAAGGCTAGTTCCAGCAGGTCCCCTTTTCCAGGGGCACACTCAGCATGCACCCCTGTGGCTTCTAAGAAGTCCGAGGAGACACAGGTTACCCTGTGTTTCCTTCCCTGACTCAACTTCTCGAAGTAGGGTGTTCTGCATCATGCGAACTGCCTCAACCAAGGAACGCCGTAAGCTGCTCCTCTGGGCCTGTGGCTATTCGAAAGCCTGCAGTGCCACAGGAAGAACAGGACTTCAACTGCAGTAAGAACGCAAGCTGACTTCCTCTAGGAGGCACGGTGACTTAAGGCAGGACGTCTTAGATGGAATGCGAAGACGAGGGTTACCCTGAGTGCAGCTCAGGCTAGGGCAACGCGTAAGACTTGCACGCCGTGTGGGACGTGCCAGAACGGTGTTCGTGAACGTGTGCGAGGGCTGAGGAAATGAAGCTGCTCCAAAAGAGAGGGCAGTGCGTTTCCCTACACCCGGCATGCACAGAGGGGCTGTAACGGGCTCCGGGTCTGGACGTTGCTTAGCTGACCCAGGTGAGCCTGGGGTACTCAAGTGTTCCTGCGGGAATAGGGTGCCCAGGCTAGCGTCCTAGGTGTCCAGAAAACTGTGCTGCCGTTTAAGGAACGCAGAGCAGAGGCCAGCGCCTCATGGAAACTGCTGCACGCCTCTGCTTCTGCACGGCAAATCAGGGCCTTACTTCCAGGCATGTGTTCATGCTGGGTGTGCCGGAAGCGATATAGCAGGGTAAGATGCTGACTTTCTCCTCGAGCAGAGTGACTTCACGTACGAGGGCCTCGAAGTACTCCAAGCACAGTGTTCTCTCATGGCAGCTCACACAAGGACCATGAGAAGTTTTCTGTGCACTTCGGACTCACCAGCAAAGTTGTCCTGAGGCCGTTCGAGGACTCTGGAAATGTAGCTCTCCTCAAGGAACGTACAGTGTGTTGCCCATCACTGGGCACGCACAGAGGGCCTCCGAGGGATGCACCAATGGGCCTCCAAGATGCTCAGCCGGCCCACAGGGGTCTGGAGGTACTCAGTGAACTTGCAGGGAAAACGAGGCCTACCCGAGAGGCCTAGGAGTCCTCAGACGTGTACTTCCTTTAAAGTAAAGCATATAAGGGACTAAGAACTCATGGAAACAGCTGCATGCCTCCCTTTCTGCACGGCTACTAAGGGCCTAACCTGGAGGCAAGTTTTCACGTTGAGATTCCCTTTAGCTCTAGAGCTTGTCAGGCTGACCACCACCGCGGCCATGGAAGCCCCTGGTTTAGACAGAGCAAACTCATTTTCTCCCCAGAAGCATTCTTACAGTGTTTACAGGCCTGTCAAGAGGAGGGAATGGCAGGCACTTTCAATGCAGCGTGAACGCTGCCTTCAAAATGGGAAAGCAAGGCTAGTTCCAGCAGGTCCCCTTTTCCAGGGGCACACTCAGCATGCACCCCTGTGGCTTCTAACAAGTCCGAGGAGACACAGGTTACCCTGTGTTTCCTTCCCTGACTCAACTTCTCGAAGTAGGGTGTTCTGCATCATGCGAACTGCCTCAACCAAGGAACGCCGTAAGCTGCTCCTCTGGGCCTGTGGCTATTCGAAAGCCTGCAGTGCCACAGGAAGAACAGGACTTCAACTGCAGTAAGAACGCAAGCTGACTTCCTCTAGGAGGCACGGTGACTTAAGGCAGGACGTCTTAGATGGAATGCGAAGACGAGGGTTACCCTGAGTGCAGCACAGGCTAGGGCAACGCGTAAGACTTGCACGCCGTGTGGGACGTGCCAGAACGGTGTTCGTGAACGTGTGCGAGGGCTGAGGAAATGAAGCTGCTCCAAAAGAGAGGGCAGTGCGTTTCCCTACACCCGGCATGCACAGAGGGGCTGTAACGGGCTCCGGGTCTGGACGTTGCTTAGCTGACCCAGGTGAGCCTGGGGTACTCAAGTGTTCCTGCGGGAATAGGGTGCCCAGGCTAGCGTCCTAGGTGTCCAGAAAACTGTGCTGCCGTTCAAGGAACGCAGAGCAGAGGCCAGCGCCTCATGGAAACTGCTGCACGCCTCTGCTTCTGCACGGCAAATCAGGGCCTTACTTCCAGGCATGTGTTCATGCTGGGTGTGCCGGTAGCGATATAGCAGGGTAAGATGCTGACTTTCTCCTCGAGCAGAGTGACTTCACGTACGAGGGCCTCGAAGTACTCCAAGCACAGTGTTCTCTCATGGCAGCTCACACAAGGACCATGAGAAGTTTTCTGTGCACTTCGGACTCACCAGCAAAGTTGTCCTGTGGCCGTCCGAGGACTCTGGAAATGTAGCTCTCCTCAAGGAACGTACAGTGTGTTGCCCATCCCTGGGCACGCACAGAGTGCCTCCGAGGGATGCACCAATGGGCCTCGAAGTTGCTCAGCCGGCCCACAGGGGTCTGGAGGTACTCAGTGAACTTGCAGGGAAAACGAGGTCTACCCGAGAGGCCTAGGAGTCCTCAGACGTGTACTTCCTTTAAAGTAAAGCATATAAGGGACTAAGAACTCATGGAAACAGCTGCATGCCTCTCTTTCTGCACGGCTACTAAGGGCCTAACCTGGAGGCAAGTTTTCACGTTGAGATTCCCTTTAGCTCTAGAGCTTGTCAGGCTGACCACCACCGCGGCCATGGAAGCCCCTGGTTTAGACAGAGCAAACTCATTTTCTCCCCAGAAGCATTCTTACACTGTTTACAGGCCTGTCAAGAGGAGGGAATGGCAGGCAGTTTCAATGCAGCCTGAACGCTGCCTTCAAAACGGGAAAGCAAGGCTAGTTCCAGCAGGTCCCCTTTTCCAGGGGCACACTCAGCATGCACCCCTGTGGCTTCTAAGAAGTCCGAGGAGACACAGGTTACCCTGTGTTTCCTTCCCTGACTCAACTTCTCGAAGTAGGGTGTTCTGCATCATGCGAACTGCCTCAACCAAGGAACGCCGTAAGCTGCTCCTCTGGGCCTGTGGCTATTCGAAAGCCTGCAGTGCCACAGGAAGAACAGGACTTCAACTGCAGTAAGAACGCAAGCTGACTTCCTCTAGGAGGCACGGTGACTTCAGGCAGGACGTCTTAGATGGAATGCGAAGACGAGGGTTACCCTGAGTGCAGCTCAGGCTAGGGCAACGCGTAAGACTTGCACGCCGTGTGGGACGTGCCAGAACGGTGTTCGTGAACGTGTGCGAGGGCTGAGGAAATGAAGCTGCTCCAAAAGAGAGGGCAGTGCGTTTCCCTACACCCGGCATGCACAGAGGGGCTGTAACGGGCTCCGGGTCTGGACGTTGCTTAGCTGACCCAGGTGAGCCTGGGGTACTCAAGTGTTCCTGCGGGAATAGGGTGCCCAGGCTAGCGTCCTAGGTGTCCAGAAAACTGTGCTGCCGTTTAAGGAACGCAGAGCAGAGGCCAGCGCCTCATGGAAACTGCTGCACGCCTCTGCTTCTGCACGGCAAATCAGGGCCTTACTTCCAGGCATGTGTTCATGCTGGGTGTGCCGGAAGCGATATAGCAGGGTAAGATGCTGACTTTCTCCTCGAGCAGAGTGACTTCACGTACGAGGGCCTCGAAGTACTCCAAGCACAGTGTTCTCTCATGGCAGCTCACACAAGGACCATGAGAAGTTTTCTGTGCACTTCGGACTCACCAGCAAAGTTGTCCTGAGGCCGTTCGAGGACTCTGGAAATGTAGCTCTCCTCAAGGAACGTACAGTGTGTTGCCCATCACTGGGCACGCACAGAGGGCCTCCGAGGGATGCACCAATGGGCCTCCAAGATGCTCAGCCGGCCCACAGGGGTCTGGAGGTACTCAGTGAACTTGCAGGGAAAACGAGGCCTACCCGAGAGGCCTAGGAGTCCTCAGACGTGTACTTCCTTTAAAGTAAAGCATATAAGGGACTAAGAACTCATGGAAACAGCTGCATGCCTCCCTTTCTGCACCCCTACTAAGGGCCTAACCTGGAGGCAAGTTTTCACGTTGAGATTCCCTTTAGCTCTAGAGCTTGTCAGGCTGACCACCACCGCGGCCATGGAAGCCCCTGGTTTAGACAGAGCAAACTCATTTTCTCCCCAGAAGCATTCTTACAGTGTTTACAGGCCTGTCAAGAGGAGGGAATGGCAGGCACTTTCAATGCAGCGTGAACGCTGCCTTCAAAATGGGAAAGCAAGGCTAGTTCCAGCAGGTCCCCTTTTCCAGGGGCACACTCAGCATGCACCCCTGTGGCTTCTAAGAAGTCCGAGGAGACACAGGTTACCCTGTGTTTCCTTCCCTGACTCAACTTCTCGAAGTAGGGTGTTCTGCATCATGCGAACTGCCTCAACCAAGGAACGCCGTAAGCTGCTCCTCTGGGCCTGTGGCTATTCGAAAGCCTGCAGTGCCACAGGAAGAACAGGACTTCAACTGCAGTAAGAACGCAAGCTGACTTCCTCTAGGAGGCACGGAGACTTCAGGCAGGACGTCTTAGATGGAATGCGAAGACGAGGGTTACCCTGAGTGCAGCTCAGGCTAGGGCAACGCGTAAGACTTGCACGCCGTGTGGGACGTGCCAGAACGGTGTTCGTGAACGTGTGCGAGGGCTGAGGAAATGAAGCTGCTCCAAAAGAGAGGGCAGTGCGTTTCCCTACACCCGGCATGCACAGAGGGGCTGTAACGGGCTCCGGGTCTGGACGTTGCTTAGCTGACCCAGGTGAGCCTGGGGTACTCAAGTGTTCCTGCGGGAATAGGGTGCCCAGGCTAGCGTCCTAGGTGTCCAGAAAAATGTGCTGCCGTTTAAGGAACGCAGAGCAGAGGCCAGCGCCTCATGGAAACTGCTGCACGCCTCTGCTTCTGCACGGCAAATCAGGGCCTTACTTCCAGGCATGTGTTCATGCTGGGTGTGCCGGAAGCGATATAGCAGGGTAAGATGCTGACTTTCTCCTCGAGCAGAGTGACTTCACGTACGAGGGCCTCGAAGTACTCCAAGCACAGTGTTCTCTCATGGCAGCTCACACAAGGACCATGAGAAGTTTTCTGTGCACTTCGGACTCACCAGCAAAGTTGTCCTGAGGCCGTTCGAGGACTCTGGAAATGTAGCTCTCCTCAAGGAACGTACAGTGTGTTGCCCATCACTGGGCACGCACAGAGGGCCTCCGAGGGATGCACCAATGGGCCTCCAAGATGCTCAGCCGGCCCACAGGGGTCTGGAGGTACTCAGTGAACTTGCAGGGAAAACGAGGCCTACCCGAGAGGCCTAGGAGTCCTCAGACGTGTACTTCCTTTAAAGTAAAGCATATAAGGGACTAAGAACTCATGGAAACAGCTGCATGCCTCCCTTTCTGCACCCCTACTAAGGGCCTAACCTGGAGGCAAGTTTTCACGTTGAGATTCCCTTTAGCTCTAGAGCTTGTCAGGCTGACCACCACCGCGGCCATGGAAGCCCCTGGTTTAGACAGAGCAAACTCATTTTCTCCCCAGAAGCATTCTTACAGTGTTTACAGGCCTGTCAAGAGGAGGGAATGGCAGGCACTTTCAATGCAGCGTGAACGCTGCCTTCAAAACGGGAAAGCAAGGCTAGTTCCAGCAGGTCCCCTTTTCCAGGGGCACACTCAGCATGCACCCCTGTGGCTTCTAACAAGTCCGAGGAGACACAGGTTACCCTGTGTTTCCTTCCCTGACTCAACTTCTCGAAGTAGGGTGTTCTGCATCATGCGAACTGCCTCAACCAAGGAACGCCGTAAGCTGGTCCTCTGGGCCTGTGGCTCTTCGAAAGCCTGCAGTGCCACAGGAAGAACAGGACTTCAACTGCAGTAAGAACGCAAGCTGACTTCCTCTAGGAGGCACGGAGACTTCAGGCAGGACGTCTTAGATGGAATGCGAAGACGAGGGTTACCCTGAGTGCAGCTCAGGCTAGGGCAACGCGTAAGACTTGCACGCCGTGTGGGACGTGCCAGAACGGTGTTCGTGAACGTGTGCGAGGGCTGAGGAAATGAAGCTGCTCCAAAAGAGAGGGCAGTGCGTTTCCCTACACCCGGCATGCACAGAGGGGCTGTAACGGGCTCCGGGTCTGGACGTTGCTTAGCTGACCCAGGTGAGCCTGGGGTACTCAAGTGTTCCTGCGGGAATAGGGTGCCCAGGCTAGCGTCCTAGGTGTCCAGAAAACTGTGCTGCCGTTTAAGGAACGCAGAGCAGAGGCCAGCGCCTCATGGAAACTGCTGCACGCCTCTGCTTCTGCACGGCAAATCAGGGCCTTACTTCCAGGCATGTGTTCATGCTGGGTGTGCCGGAAGCGATATAGCAGGGTAAGATGCTGACTTTCTCCTCGAGCAGAGTGACTTCACGTACGAGGGCCTCGAAGTACTCCAAGCACAGTGTTCTCTCATGGCAGCTCACACAAGGACCATGAGAAGTTTTCTGTGCACTTCGGACTCACCAGCAAAGTTGTCCTGAGGCCGTTCGAGGACTCTGGAAATGTAGCTCTCCTCAAGGAACGTACAGTGTGTTGCCCATCACTGGGCACGCACAGAGGGCCTCCGAGGGATGCACCAATGGGCCTCGAAGTTGCTCAATCGGCCCACAGGGGTCTGGAGGTGCTCAGTGAACTTGCAGGAAAACGAGGCCTACCCGAGAGGCCTAGGAGTCCTCAGACGTGTACTTCCTTTAAAGTAAAGCATATAAGGGACTAAGAACTCATGGAAACAGCTGCATGCCTCCCTTTCTGCCCGGCTACTAAGGGCCTATCCTGGAGGCAAGTTTTCACGTTGAGATTCCCTTTAGCTCTAGGGCTTGTCAGGCTGACCACCACCGCGGCCATGGAAGCCCCTGGTTTAGACAGAGCAAACTCATTTTCTCCCCAGAAGCATTCTTACAGTGTTTACAGGCCTGTCAAGAGGAGGGAATGGCAGGCACTTTCAATGCAGCGTGAACGCTGCCTTCAAAACGGGAAAGCAAGGCTAGTTCCAGCAGGTCCCCTTTTCCAGGGGCACACTCAGCATGCACCCCTGTGGCTTCTAACAAGTCCGAGGAGACACAGGTTACCCTGTGTTTCCTTCCCTGACTCAACTTCTCGAAGTAGGGTGTTCTGCATCATGCGAACTGCCTCAACCAAGGAACGCCGTAAGCTGGTCCTCTGGGCCTGTGGCTCTTCGAAAGCCTGCAGTGCCACAGGAAGAACAGGACTTCAACTGCAGTAAGAACGCAAGCTGACTTCCTCTAGGAGGCACGGTGACTTCAGGCAGGACGTCTTAGATGGAATGCGAAGACGAGGGTTACCCTGAGTGCAGCTCAGGCTAGGGCAACGCGTAAGACTTGCACGCCGTGTGGGACGTGCCAGAACGGTGTTCGTGAACGTGTGCGAGGGCTGAGGAAATGAAGCTGCTCCAAAAGAGAGGGCAGTGCGTTTCCCTACACCCGGCATGCACAGAGGGGCTGTAACGGGCTCCGGGTCTGGACGTTGCTTAGCTGACCCAGGTGAGCCTGGGGTACTCAAGTGTTCCTGCGGGAATAGGGTGCCCAGGCTAGCGTCCTAGGTGTCCAGAAAACTGTGCTGCCGTTTAAGGAACGCAGAGCAGAGGCCAGCGCCTCATGGAAACTGCTGCACGCCTCTGCTTCTGCACGGCAAATCAGGGCCTTACTTCCAGGCATGTGTTCATGCTGGGTGTGCCGGAAGCGATATAGCAGGGTAAGATGCTGACTTTCTCCTCGAGCAGAGTGACTTCACGTACGAGGGCCTCGAAGTACTCCAAGCACAGTGTTCTCTCATGGCAGCTCACACAAGGACCATGAGAAGTTTTCTGTGCACTTCGGACTCACCAGCAAAGTTGTCCTGAGGCCGTTCGAGGACTCTGGAAATGTAGCTCTCCTCAAGGAACGTACAGTGTGTTGCCCATCACTGGGCACGCACAGAGGGCCTCCGAGGGATGCACCAATGGGCCTCCAAGATGCTCAGCCGGCCCACAGGGGTCTGGAGGTACTCAGTGAACTTGCAGGGAAAACGAGGCCTACCCGAGAGGCCTAGGAGTCCTCAGACGTGTACTTCCTTTAAAGTAAAGCATATAAGGGACTAAGAACTCATGGAAACAGCTGCATGCCTCCCTTTCTGCACCCCTACTAAGGGCCTAACCTGGAGGCAAGTTTTCACGTTGAGATTCCCTTTAGCTCTAGAGCTTGTCAGGCTGACCACCACCGCGGCCATGGAAGCCCCTGGTTTAGACAGAGCAAACTCATTTTCTCCCCAGAAGCATTCTTACAGTGTTTACAGGCCTGTCAAGAGGAGGGAATGGCAGGCACTTTCAATGCAGCGTGAACGCTGCCTTCAAAATGGGAAAGCAAGGCTAGTTCCAGCAGGTCCCCTTTTCCAGGGGCACACTCAGCATGCACCCCTGTGGCTTCTAAGAAGTCCGAGGAGACACAGGTTACCCTGTGTTTCCTTCCCTGACTCAACTTCTCGAAGTAGGGTGTTCTGCATCATGCGAACTGCCTCAACCAAGGAACGCCGTAAGCTGCTCCTCTGGGCCTGTGGCTATTCGAAAGCCTGCAGTGCCACAGGAAGAACAGGACTTCAACTGCAGTAAGAACGCAAGCTGACTTCCTCTAGGAGGCACGGAGACTTCAGGCAGGACGTCTTAGATGGAATGCGAAGACGAGGGTTACCCTGAGTGCAGCTCAGGCTAGGGCAACGCGTAAGACTTGCACGCCGTGTGGGACGTGCCAGAACGGTGTTCGTGAACGTGTGCGAGGGCTGAGGAAATGAAGCTGCTCCAAAAGAGAGGGCAGTGCGTTTCCCTACACCCGGCATGCACAGAGGGGCTGTAACGGGCTCCGGGTCTGGACGTTGCTTAGCTGACCCAGGTGAGCCTGGGGTACTCAAGTGTTCCTGCGGGAATAGGGTGCCCAGGCTAGCGTCCTAGGTGTCCAGAAAACTGTGCTGCCGTTTAAGGAACGCAGAGCAGAGGCCAGCGCCTCATGGAAACTGCTGCACGCCTCTGCTTCTGCACGGCAAATCAGGGCCTTACTTCCAGGCATGTGTTCATGCTGGGTGTGCCGGAAGCGATATAGCAGGGTAAGATGCTGACTTTCTCCTCGAGCAGAGTGACTTCACGTACGAGGGCCTCGAAGTACTCCAAGCACAGTGTTCTCTCATGGCAGCTCACACAAGGACCATGAGAAGTTTTCTGTGCACTTCGGACTCACCAGCAAAGTTGTCCTGAGGCCGTTCGAGGACTCTGGAAATGTAGCTCTCCTCAAGGAACGTACAGTGTGTTGCCCATCACTGGGCACGCACAGAGGGCCTCCGAGGGATGCACCAATGGGCCTCCAAGATGCTCAGCCGGCCCACAGGGGTCTGGAGGTACTCAGTGAACTTGCAGGGAAAACGAGGCCTACCCGAGAGGCCTAGGAGTCCTCAGACGTGTACTTCCTTTAAAGTAAAGCATATAAGGGACTAAGAACTCATGGAAACAGCTGCATGCCTCCCTTTCTGCACGCCTACTAAGGGCCTAACCTGGAGGCAAGTTTTCACGTTGAGATTCCCTTTAGCTCTAGAGCTTGTCAGGCTGACCACCACCGCGGCCATGGAAGCCCCTGGTTTAGACAGAGCAAACTCATTTTCTCCCCAGAAGCATTCTTACAGTGTTTACAGGCCTGTCAAGAGGAGGGAATGGCAGGCACTTTCAATGCAGCGTGAACGCTGCCTTCAAAACGGGAAAGCAAGGCTAGTTCCAGCAGGTCCCCTTTTCCAGGGGCACACTCAGCATGCACCCCTGTGGCTTCTAAGAAGTCCGAGGAGACACAGGTTACCCTGTGTTTCCTTCCCTGACTCAACTTCTCGAAGTAGGGTGTTCTGCATCATGCGAACTGCCTCAACCAAGGAACGCCGTAAGCTGCTCCTCTGGGCCTGTGGCTATTCGAAAGCCTGCAGTGCCACAGGAAGAACAGGACTTCAACTGCAGTAAGAACGCAAGCTGACTTCCTCTAGGAGGCACGGAGACTTCAGGCAGGACGTCTTAGATGGAATGCGAAGACGAGGGTTACCCTGAGTGCAGCTCAGGCTAGGGCAACGCGTAAGACTTGCACGCCGTGTGGGACGTGCCAGAACGGTGTTCGTGAACGTGTGCGAGGGCTGAGGAAATGAAGCTGCTCCAAAAGAGAGGGCAGTGCGTTTCCCTACACCCGGCATGCACAGAGGGGCTGTAACGGGCTCCGGGTCTGGACGTTGCTTAGCTGACCCAGGTGAGCCTGGGGTACTCAAGTGTTCCTGCGGGAATAGGGTGCCCAGGCTAGCGTCCTAGGTGTCCAGAAAACTGTGCTGCCGTTTAAGGAACGCAGAGCAGAGGCCAGCGCCTCATGGAAACTGCTGCACGCCTCTGCTTCTGCACGGCAAATCAGGGCCTTACTTCCAGGCATGTGTTCATGCTGGGTGTGCCGGAAGCGATATAGCAGGGTAAGATGCTGACTTTCTCCTCGAGCAGAGTGACTTCACGTACGAGGGCCTCGAAGTACTCCAAGCACAGTGTTCTCTCATGGCAGCTCACACAAGGACCATGAGAAGTTTTCTGTGCACTTCGGACTCACCAGCAAAGTTGTCCTGAGGCCGTTCGAGGACTCTGGAAATGTAGCTCTCCTCAAGGAACGTACAGTGTGTTGCCCATCACTGGGCACGCACAGAGGGCCTCCGAGGGATGCACCAATGGGCCTCCAAGATGCTCAGCCGGCCCACAGGGGTCTGGAGGTACTCAGTGAACTTGCAGGGAAAACGAGGCCTACCCGAGAGGCCTAGGAGTCCTCAGACGTGTACTTCCTTTAAAGTAAAGCATATAAGGGACTAAGAACTCATGGAAACAGCTGCATGCCTCCCTTTCTGCACCCCTACTAAGGGCCTAACCTGGAGGCAAGTTTTCACGTTGAGATTCCCTTTAGCTCTAGAGCTTGTCAGGCTGACCACCACCGCGGCCATGGAAGCCCCTGGTTTAGACAGAGCAAACTCATTTTCTCCCCAGAAGCATTCTTACAGTGTTTACAGGCCTGTCAAGAGGAGGGAATGGCAGGCACTTTCAATGCAGCGTGAACGCTGCCTTCAAAACGGGAAAGCAAGGCTAGTTCCAGCAGGTCCCCTTTTCCAGGGGCACACTCAGCATGCACCCCTGTGGCTTCTAAGAAGTCCGAGGAGACACAGGTTACCCTGTGTTTCCTTCCCTGACTCAACTTCTCGAAGTAGGGTGTTCTGCATCATGCGAACTGCCTCAACCAAGGAACGCCGTAAGCTGGTCCTCTGGGCCTGTGGCTCTTCGAAAGCCTGCAGTGCCACAGGAAGAACAGGACTTCAACTGCAGTAAGAACGCAAGCTGACTTCCTCTAGGAGGCACGGAGACTTCAGGCAGGACGTCTTAGATGGAATGCGAAGACGAGGGTTACCCTGAGTGCAGCTCAGGCTAGGGCAACGCGTAAGACTTGCACGCCGTGTGGGACGTGCCAGAACGGTGTTCGTGAACGTGTGCGAGGGCTGAGGAAATGAAGCTGCTCCAAAAGAGAGGGCAGTGCGTTTCCCTACACCCGGCATGCACAGAGGGGCTGTAACGGGCTCCGGGTCTGGACGTTGCTTAGCTGACCCAGGTGAGCCTGGGGTACTCAAGTGTTCCTGCGGGAATAGGGTGCCCAGGCTAGCGTCCTAGGTGTCCAGAAAACTGTGCTGCCGTTTAAGGAACGCAGAGCAGAGGCCAGCGCCTCATGGAAACTGCTGCACGCCTCTGCTTCTGCACGGCAAATCAGGGCCTTACTTCCAGGCATGTGTTCATGCTGGGTGTGCCGGAAGCGATATAGCAGGGTAAGATGCTGACTTTCTCCTCGAGCAGAGTGACTTCACGTACGAGGGCCTCGAAGTACTCCAAGCACAGTGTTCTCTCATGGCAGCTCACACAAGGACCATGAGAAGTTTTCTGTGCACTTCGGACTCACCAGCAAAGTTGTCCTGAGGCCGTTCGAGGACTCTGGAAATGTAGCTCTCCTCAAGGAACGTACAGTGTGTTGCCCATCACTGGGCACGCACAGAGGGCCTCCGAGGGATGCACCAATGGGCCTCGAAGTTGCTCAATCGGCCCACAGGGGTCTGGAGGTGCTCAGTGAACTTGCAGGAAAACGAGGCCTACCCGAGAGGCCTAGGAGTCCTCAGACGTGTACTTCCTTTAAAGTAAAGCATATAAGGGACTAAGAACTCATGGAAACAGCTGCATGCCTCCCTTTCTGCCCGGCTACTAAGGGCCTAACCTGGAGGCAAGTTTTCACGTTGAGATTCCCTTTAGCTCTAGGGCTTGTCAGGCTGACCACCACCGCGGCCATGGAAGCCCCTGGTTTAGACAGAGCAAACTCATTTTCTCCCCAGAAGCATTCTTACAGTGTTTACAGGCCTGTCAAGAGGAGGGAATGGCAGGCACTTTCAATGCAGCGTGAACGCTGCCTTCAAAACGGGAAAGCAAGGCTAGTTCCAGCAGGTCCCCTTTTCCAGGGGCACACTCAGCATGCACCCCTGTGGCTTCTAACAAGTCCGAGGAGACACAGGTTACCCTGTGTTTCCTTCCCTGACTCAACTTCTCGAAGTAGGGTGTTCTGCATCATGCGAACTGCCTCAACCAAGGAACGCCGTAAGCTGGTCCTCTGGGCCTGTGGCTCTTCGAAAGCCTGCAGTGCCACAGGAAGAACAGGACTTCAACTGCAGTAAGAACGCAAGCTGACTTCCTCTAGGAGGCACGGTGACTTCAGGCAGGACGTCTTAGATGGAATGCGAAGACGAGGGTTACCCTGAGTGCAGCTCAGGCTAGGGCAACGCGTAAGACTTGCACGCCGTGTGGGACGTGCCAGAACGGTGTTCGTGAACGTGTGCGAGGGCTGAGGAAATGAAGCTGCTCCAAAAGAGAGGGCAGTGCGTTTCCCTACACCCGGCATGCACAGAGGGGCTGTAACGGGCTCCGGGTCTGGACGTTGCTTAGCTGACCCAGGTGAGCCTGGGGTACTCAAGTGTTCCTGCGGGAATAGGGTGCCCAGGCTAGCGTCCTAGGTGTCCAGAAAACTGTGCTGCCGTTTAAGGAACGCAGAGCAGAGGCCAGCGCCTCATGGAAACTGCTGCACGCCTCTGCTTCTGCACGGCAAATCAGGGCCTTACTTCCAGGCATGTGTTCATGCTGGGTGTGCCGGAAGCGATATAGCAGGGTAAGATGCTGACTTTCTCCTCGAGCAGAGTGACTTCACGTACGAGGGCCTCGAAGTACTCCAAGCACAGTGTTCTCTCATGGCAGCTCACACAAGGACCATGAGAAGTTTTCTGTGCACTTCGGACTCACCAGCAAAGTTGTCCTGAGGCCGTTCGAGGACTCTGGAAATGTAGCTCTCCTCAAGGAACGTACAGTGTGTTGCCCATCACTGGGCACGCACAGAGGGCCTCCGAGGGATGCACCAATGGGCCTCCAAGATGCTCAGCCGGCCCACAGGGGTCTGGAGGTACTCAGTGAACTTGCAGGGAAAACGAGGCCTACCCGAGAGGCCTAGGAGTCCTCAGACGTGTACTTCCTTTAAAGTAAAGCATATAAGGGACTAAGAACTCATGGAAACAGCTGCATGCCTCCCTTTCTGCACCCCTACTAAGGGCCTAACCTGGAGGCAAGTTTTCACGTTGAGATTCCCTTTAGCTCTAGAGCTTGTCAGGCTGACCACCACCGCGGCCATGGAAGCCCCTGGTTTAGACAGAGCAAACTCATTTTCTCCCCAGAAGCATTCTTACAGTGTTTACAGGCCTGTCAAGAGGAGGGAATGGCAGGCACTTTCAATGCAGCGTGAACGCTGCCTTCAAAATGGGAAAGCAAGGCTAGTTCCAGCAGGTCCCCTTTTCCAGGGGCACACTCAGCATGCACCCCTGTGGCTTCTAAGAAGTCCGAGGAGACACAGGTTACCCTGTGTTTCCTTCCCTGACTCAACTTCTCGAAGTAGGGTGTTCTGCATCATGCGAACTGCCTCAACCAAGGAACGCCGTAAGCTGCTCCTCTGGGCCTGTGGCTCTTCGAAAGCCTGCAGTGCCACAGGAAGAACAGGACTTCAACTGCAGTAAGAACGCAAGCTGACTTCCTCTAGGAGGCACGGAGACTTCAGGCAGGACGTCTTAGATGGAATGCGAAGACGAGGGTTACCCTGAGTGCAGCTCAGGCTAGGGCAACGCGTAAGACTTGCACGCCGTGTGGGACGTGCCAGAACGGTGTTCGTGAACGTGTGCGAGGGCTGAGGAAATGAAGCTGCTCCAAAAGAGAGGGCAGTGCGTTTCCCTACACCCGGCATGCACAGAGGGGCTGTAACGGGCTCCGGGTCTGGACGTTGCTTAGCTGACCCAGGTGAGCCTGGGGTACTCAAGTGTTCCTGCGGGAATAGGGTGCCCAGGCTAGCGTCCTAGGTGTCCAGAAAACTGTGCTGCCGTTTAAGGAACGCAGAGCAGAGGCCAGCGCCTCATGGAAACTGCTGCACGCCTCTGCTTCTGCACGGCAAATCAGGGCCTTACTTCCAGGCATGTGTTCATGCTGGGTGTGCCGGAAGCGATATAGCAGGGTAAGATGCTGACTTTCTCCTCGAGCAGAGTGACTTCACGTACGAGGGCCTCGAAGTACTCCAAGCACAGTGTTCTCTCATGGCAGCTCACACAAGGACCATGAGAAGTTTTCTGTGCACTTCGGACTCACCAGCAAAGTTGTCCTGAGGCCGTTCGAGGACTCTGGAAATGTAGCTCTCCTCAAGGAACGTACAGTGTGTTGCCCATCACTGGGCACGCACAGAGGGCCTCCGAGGGATGCACCAATGGGCCTCGAAGTTGCTCAGCCGGCCCACAGGGGTCTGGAGGTACTCAGTGAACTTGCAGGGAAAACGAGGCCTACCCGAGAGGCCTAGGAGTCCTCAGACGTGTACTTCCTTTAAAGTAAAGCATATAAGGGACTAAGAACTCATGGAAACAGCTGCATGCCTCCCTTTCTGCACCCCTACTAAGGGCCTAACCTGGAGGCAAGTTTTCACGTTGAGATTCCCTTTAGCTCTAGAGCTTGTCAGGCTGACCACCACCGCGGCCATGGAAGCCCCTGGTTTAGACAGAGCAAACTCATTTTCTCCCCAGAAGCATTCTTACAGTGTTTACAGGCCTGTCAAGAGGAGGGAATGGCAGGCACTTTCAATGCAGCGTGAACGCTGCCTTCAAAACGGGAAAGCAAGGCTAGTTCCAGCAGGTCCCCTTTTCCAGGGGCACACTCAGCATGCACCCCTGTGGCTTCTAACAAGTCCGAGGAGACACAGGTTACCCTGTGTTTCCTTCCCTGACTCAACTTCTCGAAGTAGGGTGTTCTGCATCATGCGAACTGCCTCAACCAAGGAACGCCGTAAGCTGGTCCTCTGGGCCTGTGGCTCTTCGAAAGCCTGCAGTGCCACAGGAAGAACAGGACTTCAACTGCAGTAAGAACGCAAGCTGACTTCCTCTAGGAGGCACGGAGACTTCAGGCAGGACGTCTTAGATGGAATGCGAAGACGAGGGTTACCCTGAGTGCAGCTCAGGCTAGGGCAACGCGTAAGACTTGCACGCCGTGTGGGACGTGCCAGAACGGTGTTCGTGAACGTGTGCGAGGGCTGAGGAAATGAAGCTGCTCCAAAAGAGAGGGCAGTGCGTTTCCCTACACCCGGCATGCACAGAGGGGCTGTAACGGGCTCCGGGTCTGGACGTTGCTTAGCTGACCCAGGTGAGCCTGGGGTACTCAAGTGTTCCTGCGGGAATAGGGTGCCCAGGCTAGCGTCCTAGGTGTCCAGAAAACTGTGCTGCCGTTTAAGGAACGCAGAGCAGAGGCCAGCGCCTCATGGAAACTGCTGCACGCCTCTGCTTCTGCACGGCAAATCAGGGCCTTACTTCCAGGCATGTGTTCATGCTGGGTGTGCCGGAAGCGATATAGCAGGGTAAGATGCTGACTTTCTCCTCGAGCAGAGTGACTTCACGTACGAGGGCCTCGAAGTACTCCAAGCACAGTGTTCTCTCATGGCAGCTCACACAAGGACCATGAGAAGTTTTCTGTGCACTTCGGACTCACCAGCAAAGTTGTCCTGAGGCCGTTCGAGGACTCTGGAAATGTAGCTCTCCTCAAGGAACGTACAGTGTGTTGCCCATCACTGGGCACGCACAGAGGGCCTCCGAGGGATGCACCAATGGGCCTCGAAGTTGCTCAATCGGCCCACAGGGGTCTGGAGGTGCTCAGTGAACTTGCAGGAAAACGAGGCCTACCCGAGAGGCCTAGGAGTCCTCAGACGTGTACTTCCTTTAAAGTAAAGCATATAAGGGACTAAGAACTCATGGAAACAGCTGCATGCCTCCCTTTCTGCCCGGCTACTAAGGGCCTATCCTGGAGGCAAGTTTTCACGTTGAGATTCCCTTTAGCTCTAGGGCTTGTCAGGCTGACCACCACCGCGGCCATGGAAGCCCCTGGTTTAGACAGAGCAAACTCATTTTCTCCCCAGAAGCATTCTTACAGTGTTTACAGGCCTGTCAAGAGGAGGGAATGGCAGGCACTTTCAATGCAGCGTGAACGCTGCCTTCAAAACGGGAAAGCAAGGCTAGTTCCAGCAGGTCCCCTTTTCCAGGGGCACACTCAGCATGCACCCCTGTGGCTTCTAACAAGTCCGAGGAGACACAGGTTACCCTGTGTTTCCTTCCCTGACTCAACTTCTCGAAGTAGGGTGTTCTGCATCATGCGAACTGCCTCAACCAAGGAACGCCGTAAGCTGCTCCTCTGGGCCTGTGGCTATTCGAAAGCCTGCAGTGCCACAGGAAGAACAGGACTTCAACTGCAGTAAGAACGCAAGCTGACTTCCTCTAGGAGGCACGGAGACTTCAGGCAGGACGTCTTAGATGGAATGCGAAGACGAGGGTTACCCTGAGTGCAGCTCAGGCTAGGGCAACGCGTAAGACTTGCACGCCGTGTGGGACGTGCCAGAACGGTGTTCGTGAACGTGTGCGAGGGCTGAGGAAATGAAGCTGCTCCAAAAGAGAGGGCAGTGCGTTTCCCTACACCCGGCATGCACAGAGGGGCTGTAACGGGCTCCGGGTCTGGACGTTGCTTAGCTGACCCAGGTGAGCCTGGGGTACTCAAGTGTTCCTGCGGGAATAGGGTGCCCAGGCTAGCGTCCTAGGTGTCCAGAAAACTGTGCTGCCGTTCAAGGAACGCAGAGCAGAGGCCAGCGCCTCATGGAAACTGCTGCACGCCTCTGCTTCTGCACGGCAAATCAGGGCCTTACTTCCAGGCATGTGTTCATGCTGGGTGTGCCGGTAGCGATATAGCAGGGTAAGATGCTGACTTTCTCCTCGAGCAGAGTGACTTCACGTACGAGGGCCTCGAAGTACTCCAAGCACAGTGTTCTCTCATGGCAGCTCACACAAGGACCATGAGAAGTTTTCTGTGCACTTCGGACTCACCAGCAAAGTTGTCCTGTGGCCGTTCGAGGACTCTGGAAATGTAGCTCTCCTCAAGGAACGTACAGTGTGTTGCCCATCACTGGGCACGCACAGAGGGCCTCCGAGGGATGCACCAATGGGCCTCGAAGTTGCTCAGCCGGCCCACAGGGGTCTGGAGGTACTCAGTGAACTTGCAGGGAAAACGAGGCCTACCCGAGAGGCCTAGGAGTCCTCAGACGTGTACTTCCTTTAAAGTAAAGCATATAAGGGACTAAGAACTCATGGAAACAGCTGCATGCCTCTCTTTCTGCACGGCTACTAAGGGCCTAACCTGGAGGCAAGTTTTCACGTTGAGATTCCCTTTAGCTCTAGAGCTTGTCAGGCTGACCACCACCGCGGCCATGGAAGCCCCTGGTTTAGACAGAGCAAACTCATTTTCTCCCCAGAAGCATTCTTACACTGTTTACAGGCCTGTCAAGAGGAGGGAATGGCAGGCAGTTTCAATGCAGCCTGAACGCTGCCTTCAAAACGGGAAAGCAAGGCTAGTTCCAGCAGGTCCCCTTTTCCAGGGGCACACTCAGCATGCACCCCTGTGGCTTCTAACAAGTCCGAGGAGACACAGGTTACCCTGTGTTTCCTTCCCTGACTCAACTTCTCGAAGTAGGGTGTTCTGCATCATGCGAACTGCCTCAACCAAGGAACGCCGTAAGCTGCTCCTCTGGGCCTGTGGCTATTCGAAAGCCTGCAGTGCCACAGGAAGAACAGGACTTCAACTGCAGTAAGAACGCAAGCTGACTTCCTCTAGGAGGCACGGAGACTTCAGGCAGGACGTCTTAGATGGAATGCGAAGACGAGGGTTACCCTGAGTGCAGCTCAGGCTAGGGCAACGCGTAAGACTTGCACGCCGTGTGGGACGTGCCAGAACGGTGTTCGTGAACGTGTGCGAGGGCTGAGGAAATGAAGCTGCTCCAAAAGAGAGGGCAGTGCGTTTCCCTACACCCGGCATGCACAGAGGGGCTGTAACGGGCTCCGGGTCTGGACGTTGCTTAGCTGACCCAGGTGAGCCTGGGGTACTCAAGTGTTCCTGCGGGAATAGGGTGCCCAGGCTAGCGTCCTAGGTGTCCAGAAAACTGTGCTGCCGTTTAAGGAACGCAGAGCAGAGGCCAGCGCCTCATGGAAACTGCTGCACGCCTCTGCTTCTGCACGGCAAATCAGGGCCTTACTTCCAGGCATGTGTTCATGCTGGGTGTGCCGGAAGCGATATAGCAGGGTAAGATGCTGACTTTCTCCTCGAGCAGAGTGACTTCACGTACGAGGGCCTCGAAGTACTCCAAGCACAGTGTTCTCTCATGGCAGCTCACACAAGGACCATGAGAAGTTTTCTGTGCACTTCGGACTCACCAGCAAAGTTGTCCTGAGGCCGTTCGAGGACTCTGGAAATGTAGCTCTCCTCAAGGAACGTACAGTGTGTTGCCCATCACTGGGCACGCACAGAGGGCCTCCGAGGGATGCTCCAATGGGCCTCGAAGATGCTCAGCCGGCCCACAGGGGTCTGGAGATACTCAGGGAACTTGCAGGGAAAACGAGGCCTACCCGAGAGGCCTAGGAGTCCTCAGACGTGTACTTCCTTTATAGTAAAGCATATAAGGGACTAAGAACTCATGGAAACAGCTGCATGCCTCCCTTTCTGCACCCCTACTAAGGGCCTAACCTGGAGGCAAGTTTTCACGTTGAGATTCCCTTTAGCTCTAGAGCTTGTCAGGCTGACCACCACCGCGGCCATGGAAGCCCCTGGTTTAGACAGAGCAAACTCATTTTCTCCCCAGAAGCATTCTTACAGTGTTTACAGGCCTGTCAAGAGGAGGGAATGGCAGGCACTTTCAATGCAGCGTGAACGCTGCCTTCAAAACGGGAAAGCAAGGCTAGTTCCAGCAGGTCCCCTTTTCCAGGGGCACACTCAGCATGCACCCCTGTGGCTTCTAAGAAGTCCGAGGAGACACAGGTTACCCTGTGTTTCCTTCCCTGACTCAACTTCTCGAAGTAGGGTGTTCTGCATCATGCGAACTGCCTCAACCAAGGAACGCCGTAAGCTGGTCCTCTGGGCCTGTGGCTATTCGAAAGCCTGCAGTGCCACAGGAAGAACAGGACTTCAACTGCAGTAAGAACGCAAGCTGACTTCCTCTAGGAGGCACGGAGACTTCAGGCAGGACGTCTTAGATGGAATGCGAAGACGAGGGTTACCCTGAGTGCAGCTCAGGCTAGGGCAACGCGTAAGACTTGCACGCCGTGTGGGACGTGCCAGAACGGTGTTCGTGAACGTGTGCGAGGGCTGAGGAAATGAAGCTGCTCCAAAAGAGAGGGCAGTGCGTTTCCCTACACCCGGCATGCACAGAGGGGCTGTAACGGGCTCCGGGTCTGGACGTTGCTTAGCTGACCCAGGTGAGCCTGGGGTACTCAAGTGTTCCTGCGGGAATAGGGTGCCCAGGCTAGCGTCCTAGGTGTCCAGAAAACTGTGCTGCCGTTTAAGGAACGCAGAGCAGAGGCCAGCGCCTCATGGAAACTGCTGCACGCCTCTGCTTCTGCACGGCAAATCAGGGCCTTACTTCCAGGCATGTGTTCATGCTGGGTGTGCCGGAAGCGATATAGCAGGGTAAGATGCTGACTTTCTCCTCGAGCAGAGTGACTTCACGTACGAGGGCCTCGAAGTACTCCAAGCACAGTGTTCTCTCATGGCAGCTCACACAAGGACCATGAGAAGTTTTCTGTGCACTTCGGACTCACCAGCAAAGTTGTCCTGAGGCCGTTCGAGGACTCTGGAAATGTAGCTCTCCTCAAGGAACGTACAGTGTGTTGCCCATCACTGGGCACGCACAGAGGGCCTCCGAGGGATGCACCAATGGGCCTCGAAGTTGCTCAGCCGGCCCACAGGGGTCTGGAGGTGCTCAGTGAACTTGCAGGAAAACGAGGCCTACCCGAGAGGCCTAGGAGTCCTCAGACGTGTACTTCCTTTAAAGTAAAGCATATAAGGGACTAAGAACTCATGGAAACAGCTGCATGCCTCCCTTTCTGCACGGCTACTAAGGGCCTAACCTGGAGGCAAGTTTTCACGTTGAGATTCCCTTTAGCTCTAGAGCTTGTCAGGCTGACCACCACCGCGGCCATGGAAGCCCCTGGTTTAGACAGAGCAAACTCATTTTCTCCCCAGAAGCATTCTTACAGTGTTTACAGGCCTGTCAAGAGGAGGGAATGGCAGGCACTTTCAATGCAGCGTGAACGCTGCCTTCAAAACGGGAAAGCAAGGCTAGTTCCAGCAGGTCCCCTTTTCCAGGGGCACACTCAGCATGCACCCCTGTGGCTTCTAAGAAGTCCGAGGAGACACAGGTTACCCTGTGTTTCCTTCCCTGACTCAACTTCTCGAAGTAGGCTGTTCTGCATCATGCGAACTGCCTCAACCAAGGAACGCCGTAAGCTGCTCCTCTGGGCCTGTGGCTATTCGAAAGCCTGCAGTGCCACAGGAAGAACAGGACTTCAACTGCAGTAAGAACGCAAGCTGACTTCCTCTAGGAGGCACGGAGACTTCAGGCAGGACGTCTTAGATGGAATGCGAAGACGAGGGTTACCCTGAGTGCAGCTCAGGCTAGGGCAACGCGTAAGACTTGCACGCCGTGTGGGACGTGCCAGAACGGTGTTCGTGAACGTGTGCGAGGGCTGAGGAAATGAAGCTGCTCCAAAAGAGAGGGCAGTGCGTTTCCCTACACCCGGCATGCACAGAGGGGCTGTAACGGGCTCCGGGTCTGGACGTTGCTTAGCTGACCCAGGTGAGCCTGGGGTACTCAAGTGTTCCTGCGGGAATAGGGTGCCCAGGCTAGCGTCCTAGGTGTCCAGAAAACTGTGCTGCCGTTTAAGGAACGCAGAGCAGAGGCCAGCGCCTCATGGAAACTGCTGCACGCCTCTGCTTCTGCACGGCAAATCAGGGCCTTACTTCCAGGCATGTGTTCATGCTGGGTGTGCCGGAAGCGATATAGCAGGGTAAGATGCTGACTTTCTCCTCGAGCAGAGTGACTTCACGTACGAGGGCCTCGAAGTACTCCAAGCACAGTGTTCTCTCATGGCAGCTCACACAAGGACCATGAGAAGTTTTCTGTGCACTTCGGACTCACCAGCAAAGTTGTCCTGAGGCCGTTCGAGGACTCTGGAAATGTAGCTCTCCTCAAGGAACGTACAGTGTGTTGCCCATCACTGGGCACGCACAGAGGGCCTCCGAGGGATGCACCAATGGGCCTCGAAGTTGCTCAGCCGGCCCACAGGGGTCTGGAGGTACTCAGTGAACTTGCAGGGAAAACGAGGCCTACCCGAGAGGCCTAGGAGTCCTCAGACGTGTACTTCCTTTAAAGTAAAGCATATAAGGGACTAAGAACTCATGGAAACAGCTGCATGCCTCCCTTTCTGCACGGCTACTAAGGGCCTAACCTGGAGGCAAGTTTTCACGTTGAGATTCCCTTTAGCTCTAGAGCTTGTCAGGCTGACCACCACCGCGGCCATGGAAGCCCCTGGTTTAGACAGAGCAAACTCATTTTCTCCCCAGAAGCATTCTTACAGTGTTTACAGGCCTGTCAAGAGGAGGGAATGGCAGGCACTTTCAATGCAGCGTGAACGCTGCCTTCAAAATGGGAAAGCAAGGCTAGTTCCAGCAGGTCCCCTTTTCCAGGGGCACACTCAGCATGCACCCCTGTGGCTTCTAAGAAGTCCGAGGAGACACAGGTTACCCTGTGTTTCCTTCCCTGACTCAACTTCTCGAAGTAGGGTGTTCTGCATCATGCGAACTGCCTCAACCAAGGAACGCCGTAAGCTGCTCCTCTGGGCCTGTGGCTATTCGAAAGCCTGCAGTGCCACAGGAAGAACAGGACTTCAACTGCAGTAAGAACGCAAGCTGACTTCCTCTAGGAGGCACGGTGACTTCAGGCAGGACGTCTTAGATGGAATGCGAAGACGAGGGTTACCCTGAGTGCAGCTCAGGCTAGGGCAACGCGTAAGACTTGCACGCCGTGTGGGACGTGCCAGAACGGTGTTCGTGAACGTGTGCGAGGGCTGAGGAAATGAAGCTGCTCCAAAAGAGAGGGCAGTGCGTTTCCCTACACCCGGCATGCACAGAGGGGCTGTAACGGGCTCCGGGTCTGGACGTTGCTTAGCTGACCCAGGTGAGCCTGGGGTACTCAAGTGTTCCTGCGGGAATAGGGTGCCCAGGCTAGCGTCCTAGGTGTCCAGAAAACTGTGCTGCCGTTCAAGGAACGCAGAGCAGAGGCCAGCGCCTCATGGAAACTGCTGCACGCCTCTGCTTCTGCACGGCAAATCAGGGCCTTACTTCCAGGCATGTGTTCATGCTGGGTGTGCCGGTAGCGATATAGCAGGGTAAGATGCTGACTTTCTCCTCGAGCAGAGTGACTTCACGTACGAGGGCCTCGAAGTACTCCAAGCACAGTGTTCTCTCATGGCAGCTCACACAAGGACCATGAGAAGTTTTCTGTGCACTTCGGACTCACCAGCAAAGTTGTCCTGAGGCCGTTCGAGGACTCTGGAAATGTAGCTCTCCTCAAGGAACGTACAGTGTGTTGCCCATCACTGGGCACGCACAGAGGGCCTCCGAGGGATGCACCAATGGGCCTCGAAGTTGCTCAGCCGGCCCACAGGGGTCTGGAGGTACTCAGTGAACTTGCAGGGAAAACGAGGCCTACCCGAGAGGCCTAGGAGTCCTCAGACGTGTACTTCCTTTAAAGTAAAGCATATAAGGGACTAAGAACTCATGGAAACAGCTGCATGCCTCTCTTTCTGCACGGCTACTAAGGGCCTAACCTGGAGGCAAGTTTTCACGTTGAGATTCCCTTTAGCTCTAGAGCTTGTCAGGCTGACCACCACCGCGGCCATGGAAGCCCCTGGTTTAGACAGAGCAAACTCATTTTCTCCCCAGAAGCATTCTTACAGTGTTTACAGGCCTGTCAAGAGGAGGGAATGGCAGGCAGTTTCAATGCAGCCTGAACGCTGCCTTCAAAACGGGAAAGCAAGGCTAGTTCCAGCAGGTCCCCTTTTCCAGGGGCACACTCAGCATGCACCCCTGTGGCTTCTAACAAGTCCGAGGAGACACAGGTTACCCTGTGTTTCCTTCCCTGACTCAACTTCTCGAAGTAGGGTGTTCTGCATCATGCGAACTGCCTCAACCAAGGAACGCCGTAAGCTGCTCCTCTGGGCCTGTGGCTATTCGAAAGCCTGCAGTGCCACAGGAAGAACAGGACTTCAACTGCAGTAAGAACGCAAGCTGACTTCCTCTAGGAGGCACGGTGACTTAAGGCAGGACGTCTTAGATGGAATGCGAAGACGAGGGTTACCCTGAGTGCAGCTCAGGCTAGGGCAACGCGTAAGACTTGCACGCCGTGTGGGACGTGCCAGAACGGTGTTCGTGAACGTGTGCGAGGGCTGAGGAAATGAAGCTGCTCCAAAAGAGAGGGCAGTGCGTTTCCCTACACCCGGCATGCACAGAGGGGCTGTAACGGGCTCCGGGTCTGGACGTTGCTTAGCTGACCCAGGTGAGCCTGGGGTACTCAAGTGTTCCTGCGGGAATAGGGTGCCCAGGCTAGCGTCCTAGGTGTCCAGAAAACTGTGCTGCCGTTTAAGGAACGCAGAGCAGAGGCCAGCGCCTCATGGAAACTGCTGCACGCCTCTGCTTCTGCACGGCAAATCAGGGCCTTACTTCCAGGCATGTGTTCATGCTGGGTGTGCCGGAAGCGATATAGCAGGGTAAGATGCTGACTTTCTCCTCGAGCAGAGTGACTTCACGTACGAGGGCCTCGAAGTACTCCAAGCACAGTGTTCTCTCATGGCAGCTCACACAAGGACCATGAGAAGTTTTCTGTGCACTTCGGACTCACCAGCAAAGTTGTCCTGAGGCCGTTCGAGGACTCTGGAAATGTAGCTCTCCTCAAGGAACGTACAGTGTGTTGCCCATCACTGGGCACGCACAGAGGGCCTCCGAGGGATGCACCAATGGGCCTCGAAGTTGCTCAGCCGGCCCACAGGGGTCTGGAGGTACTCAGTGAACTTGCAGGGAAAACGAGGCCTACCCGAGAGGCCTAGGAGTCCTCAGACGTGTACTTCCTTTAAAGTAAAGCATATAAGGGACTAAGAACTCATGGAAACAGCTGCATGCCTCCCTTTCTGCACCCCTACTAAGGGCCTAACCTGGAGGCAAGTTTTCACGTTGAGATTCCCTTTAGCTCTAGAGCTTGTCAGGCTGACCACCACCGCGGCCATGGAAGCCCCTGGTTTAGACAGAGCAAACTCATTTTCTCCCCAGAAGCATTCTTACAGTGTTTACAGGCCTGTCAAGAGGAGGGAATGGCAGGCACTTTCAATGCAGCGTGAACGCTGCCTTCAAAATGGGAAAGCAAGGCTAGTTCCAGCAGGTCCCCTTTTCCAGGGGCACACTCAGCATGCACCCCTGTGGCTTCTAAGAAGTCCGAGGAGACACAGGTTACCCTGTGTTTCCTTCCCTGACTCAACTTCTCGAAGTAGGCTGTTCTGCATCATGCGAACTGCCTCAACCAAGGAACGCCGTAAGCTGCTCCTCTGGGCCTGTGGCTATTCGAAAGCCTGCAGTGCCACAGGAAGAACAGGACTTCAACTGCAGTAAGAACGCAAGCTGACTTCCTCTAGGAGGCACGGTGACTTCAGGCAGGACGTCTTAGATGGAATGCGAAGACGAGGGTTACCCTGAGTGCAGCTCAGGCTAGGGCAACGCGTAAGACTTGCACGCCGTGTTGGACGTGCCAGAACGGTGTTCGTGAACGTGTGCGAGGGCTGAGGAAATGAAGCTGCTCCAAAAGAGAGGGCAGTGCGTTTCCCTACACCCGGCATGCACAGAGGGGCTGTAACGGGCTCCGGGTCTGGACGTTGCTTAGCTGACCCAGGTGAGCCTGGGGTACTCAAGTGTTCCTGCGGGAATAGGGTGCCCAGGCTAGCGTCCTAGGTGTCCAGAAAACTGTGCTGCCGTTCAAGGAACGCAGAGCAGAGGCCAGCGCCTCATGGAAACTGCTGCACGCCTCTGCTTCTGCACGGCAAATCAGGGCCTTACTTCCAGGCATGTGTTCATGCTGGGTGTGCCGGTAGCGATATAGCAGGGTAAGATGCTGACTTTCTCCTCGAGCAGAGTGACTTCACGTACGAGGGCCTCGAAGTACTCCAAGCACAGTGTTCTCTCATGGCAGCTCACACAAGGACCATGAGAAGTTTTCTCTGCACTTCGGACTCATCAGCAAAGTTGTCCTGAGGCCGTTCGAGGACTCTGGAAATGTAGCTCTCCTCAAGGAACGTACAGTGTGTTGCCCATCACTGGGCACGCACAGAGGGCCTCCGAGGGATGCACCAATGGGCCTCGAAGTTGCTCAGCCGGCCCACAGGGGTCTGGAGGTACTCAGTGAACATGCAGGGAAAACGAGGCCTACCCGAGAGGCCTAGGAGTCCTCAGACGTGTACTTCCTTTAAAGTAAAGCATATAAGGGACTAAGAACTCATGGAAACAGCTGCATGCCTCTCTTTCTGCACGGCTACTAAGGGCCTAACCTGGAGGCAAGTTTTCACGTTGAGATTCCCTTTAGCTCTAGAGCTTGTCAGGCTGACCACCACCGCGGCCATGGAAGCCCCTGGTTTAGACAGAGCAAACTCATTTTCTCCCCAGAAGCATTCTTACAGTGTTTACAGGCCTGTCAAGAGGAGGGAATGGCAGGCAGTTTCAATGCAGCCTGAACGCTGCCTTCAAAACGGGAAAGCAAGGCTAGTTCCAGCAGGTCCCCTTTTCCAGGGGCACACTCAGCATGCACCCCTGTGGCTTCTAACAAGTCCGAGGAGACACAGGTTACCCTGTGTTTCCTTCCCTGACTCAACTTCTCGAAGTAGGGTGTTCTGCATCATGCGAACTGCCTCAACCAAGGAACGCCGTAAGCTGCTCCTCTGGGCCTGTGGCTATTCGAAAGCCTGCAGTGCCACAGGAAGAACAGGACTTCAACTGCAGTAAGAACGCAAGCTGACTTCCTCTAGGAGGCACGGTGACTTCAGGCAGGACGTCTTAGATGGAATGCGAAGACGAGGGTTACCCTGAGTGCAGCTCAGGCTAGGGCAACGCGTAAGACTTGCACGCCGTGTGGGACGTGCCAGAACGCTGTTCGTGAACGTGTGCGAGGGCTGAGGAAATGAAGCTGCTCCAAAAGAGAGGGCAGTGCGTTTCCCTACACCCGGCATGCACAGAGGGGCTGTAACGGGCTCCGGGTCTGGACGTTGCTTAGCTGACCCAGGTGAGCCTGGGGTACTCAAGTGTTCCTGCGGGAATAGGGTGCCCAGGCTAGCGTCCTAGGTGTCCAGAAAACTGTGCTGCCGTTTAAGGAACGCAGAGCAGAGGCCAGCGCCTCATGGAAACTGCTGCACGCCTCTGCTTCTGCACGGCAAATCAGGGCCTTACTTCCAGGCATGTGTTCATGCTGGGTGTGCCGGAAGCGATATAGCAGGGTAAGATGCTGACTTTCTCCTCGAGCAGAGTGACTTCACGTACGAGGGCCTCGAAGTACTCCAAGCACAGTGTTCTCTCATGGCAGCTCACACAAGGACCATGAGAAGTTTTCTGTGCTCTTCGGACTCACCAGCAATGTTGTCCTGAGGCCGTTCGAGGACTCTGGAAATGTAGCTCTCCTCAAGGAACGTACAGTGTGTTGCCCATCACTGGGCACGCACAGAGGGCCTCCGAGGGATGCACCAATGGGCCTCGAAGTTGCTCAGCCGGCCCACAGGGGTCTGGAGGTGCTCAGTGAACTTGCAGGAAAACGAGGCCTACCCGAGAGGCCTAGGAGTCCTCAGACGTGTACTTCCTTTAAAGTAAAGCATATAAGGGACAAAGAACTCATGGAAACAGCAGCATGCCTCCCTTTCTGCACGGCTACTAAGGGCCTAACCTGGAGGCAAGTTTTCACGTTGAGATTCCCTTTAGCTCTAGAGCTTGTCAGGCTGACCACCACCGCGGCCATGGAAGCCCCTGGTTTAGACAGAGCAAACTCATTTTCTCCCCAGAAGCATTCTTACAGTGTTTACAGGCCTGTCAAGAGGAGGGAATGGCAGGCACTTTCAATGCAGCGTGAACGCTGCCTTCAAAATGGGAAAGCAAGGCTAGTTCCAGCAGGTCCCCTTTTCCAGGGGCACACTCAGCATGCACCCCTGTGGCTTCTAAGAAGTCCGAGGAGACACAGGTTACCCTGTGTTTCCTTCCCTGACTCAACTTCTCGAAGTAGGCTGTTCTGCATCATGCGAACTGCCTCAACCAAGGAACGCCGTAAGCTGCTCCTCTGGGCCTGTGGCTATTCGAAAGCCTGCAGTGCCACAGGAAGAACAGGACTTCAACTGCAGTAAGAACGCAAGCTGACTTCTTCTAGGAGGCACGGTGACTTCAGGCAGGACGTCTTAGATGGAATGCGAAGACGAGGGTTACCCTGAGTGCAGCTCAGGCTAGGGCAACGCGTAAGACTTGCACGCCGTGTGGGACGTGCCAGAACGGTGTTCGTGAACGTGTGCGAGGGCTGAGGAAATGAAGCTGCTCCAAAAGAGAGGGCAGTGCGTTTCCCTACACCCGGCATGCACAGAGGGGCTGTAACGGGCTCCGGGTCTGGACGTTGCTTAGCTGACCCAGGTGAGCCTGGGGTACTCAAGTGTTCCTGCGGGAATAGGGTGCCCAGGCTAGCGTCCTAGGTGTCCAGAAAACTGTGCTGCCGTTCAAGGAACGCAGAGCAGAGGCCAGCGCCTCATGGAAACTGCTGCACGCCTCTGCTTCTGCACGGCAAATCAGGGCCTTACTTCCAGGCATGTGTTCATGCTGGGTGTGCCGGTAGCGATATAGCAGGGTAAGATGCTGACTTTCTCCTCGAGCAGAGTGACTTCACGTACGAGGGCCTCGAAGTACTCCAAGCACAGTGTTCTCTCATGGCAGCTCACACAAGGACCATGAGAAGTTTTCTCTGCACTTCGGACTCATCAGCAAAGTTGTCCTGAGGCCGTTCGAGGACTCTGGAAATGTAGCTCTCCTCAAGGAACGTACAGTGTGTTGCCCATCACTGGGCACGCACAGAGGGCCTCCGAGGGATGCACCAATGGGCCTCGAAGTTGCTCAGCCGGCCCACAGGGGTCTGGAGGTACTCAGTGAACATGCAGGGAAAACGAGGCCTACCCGAGAGGCCTAGGAGTCCTCAGACGTGTACTTCCTTTAAAGTAAAGCATATAAGGGACTAAGAACTCATGGAAACAGCTGCATGCCTCTCTTTCTGCACGGCTACTAAGGGCCTAACCTGGAGGCAAGTTTTCACGTTGAGATTCCCTTTAGCTCTAGAGCTTGTCAGGCTGACCACCACCGCGGCCATGGAAGCCCCTGGTTTAGACAGAGCAAACTCATTTTCTCCCCAGAAGCATTCTTACAGTGTTTACAGGCCTGTCAAGAGGAGGGAATGGCAGGCACTTTCAATGCAGCGTGAACGCTGCCTTCAAAACGGGAAAGCAAGGCTAGTTCCAGCAGGTCCCCTTTTCCAGGGGCACACTCAGCATGCACCCCTGTGGCTTCTAAGAAGTCCGAGGAGACACAGGTTACCCTGTGTTTCCTTCCCTGACTCAACTTCTCGAAGTAGGGTGTTCTGCATCATGCGAACTGCCTCAACCAAGGAACGCCGTAAGCTGCTCCTCTGGGCCTGTGGCTATTCGAAAGCCTGCAGTGCCACAGGAAGAACAGGACTTCAACTGCAGTAAGAACGCAAGCTGACTTCCTCTAGGAGGCACGGTGACTTCAGGCAGGACGTCTTAGATGGAATGCGAAGACGAGGGTTACCCTGAGTGCAGCTCAGGCTAGGGCAACGCGTAAGACTTGCACGCCGTGTTGGACGTGCCAGAACGGTGTTCGTGAACGTGTGCGAGGGCTGAGGAAATGAAGCTGCTCCAAAAGAGAGGGCAGTGCGTTTCCCTACACCCGGCATGCACAGAGGGGCTGTAACGGGCTCCGGGTCTGGACGTTGCTTAGCTGACCCAGGTGAGCCTGGGGTACTCAAGTGTTCCTGCGGGAATAGGGTGCCCAGGCTAGCGTCCTAGGTGTCCAGAAAACTGTGCTGCCGTTCAAGGAACGCAGAGCAGAGGCCAGCGCCTCATGGAAACTGCTGCACGCCTCTGCTTCTGCACGGCAAATCAGGGCCTTACTTCCAGGCATGTGTTCATGCTGGGTGTGCCGGTAGCGATATAGCAGGGTAAGATGCTGACTTTCTCCTCGAGCAGAGTGACTTCACGTACGAGGGCCTCGAAGTACTCCAAGCACAGTGTTCTCTCATGGCAGCTCACACAAGGACCATGAGAAGTTTTCTGTGCACTTCGGACTCACCAGCAAAGTTGTCCTGAGGCCGTTCGAGGACTCTGGAAATGTAGCTCTCCTCAAGGAACGTACAGTGTGTTGCCCATCACTGGGCACGCACAGAGGGCCTCCGAGGGATGCACCAATGGGCCTCGAAGTTGCTCAGCCGGCCCACAGGGGTCTGGAGGTACTCAGTGAACATGCAGGGAAAACGAGGCCTACCCGAGAGGCCTAGGAGTCCTCAGACGTGTACTTCCTTTAAAGTAAAGCATATAAGGGACTAAGAACTCATGGAAACAGCTGCATGCCTCTCTTTCTGCACGGCTACTAAGGGCCTAACCTGGAGGCAAGTTTTCACGTTGAGATTCCCTTTAGCTCTAGAGCTTGTCAGGCTGACCACCACCGCGGCCATGGAAGCCCCTGGTTTAGACAGAGCAAACTCATTTTCTCCCCAGAAGCATTCTTACAGTGTTTACAGGCCTGTCAAGAGGAGGGAATGGCAGGCAGTTTCAATGCAGCCTGAACGCTGCCTTCAAAACGGGAAAGCAAGGCTAGTTCCAGCAGGTCCCCTTTTCCAGGGGCACACTCAGCATGCACCCCTGTGGCTTCTAACAAGTCCGAGGAGACACAGGTTACCCTGTGTTTCCTTCCCTGACTCAACTTCTCGAAGTAGGGTGTTCTGCATCATGCGAACTGCCTCAACCAAGGAACGCCGTAAGCTGCTCCTCTGGGCCTGTGGCTATTCGAAAGCCTGCAGTGCCACAGGAAGAACAGGACTTCAACTGCAGTAAGAACGCAAGCTGACTTCCTCTAGGAGGCACGGTGACTTCAGGCAGGACGTCTTAGATGGAATGCGAAGACGAGGGTTACCCTGAGTGCAGCTCAGGCTAGGGCAACGCGTAAGACTTGCACGCCGTGTGGGACGTGCCAGAACGGTGTTCGTGAACGTGTGCGAGGGCTGAGGAAATGAAGCTGCTCCAAAAGAGAGGGCAGTGCGTTTCCCTACACCCGGCATGCACAGAGGGGCTGTAACGGGCTCCGGGTCTGGACGTTGCTTAGCTGACCCAGGTGAGCCTGGGGTACTCAAGTGTTCCTGCGGGAATAGGGTGCCCAGGCTAGCGTCCTAGGTGTCCAGAAAACTGTGCTGCCGTTTAAGGAACGCAGAGCAGAGGCCAGCGCCTCATGGAAACTGCTGCACGCCTCTGCTTCTGCACGGCAAATCAGGGCCTTACTTCCAGGCATGTGTTCATGCTGGGTGTGCCGGAAGCGATATAGCAGGGTAAGATGCTGACTTTCTCCTCGAGCAGAGTGACTTCACGTACGAGGGCCTCGAAGTACTCCAAGCACAGTGTTCTCTCATGGCAGCTCACACAAGGACCATGAGAAGTTTTCTGTGCACTTCGGACTCACCAGCAATGTTGTCCTGAGGCCGTTCGAGGACTCTGGAAATGTAGCTCTCCTCAAGGAACGTACAGTGTGTTGCCCATCACTGGGCACGCACAGAGGGCCTCCGAGGGATGCACCAATGGGCCTCGAAGTTGCTCAGCCGGCCCACAGGGGTCTGGAGGTGCTCAGTGAACTTGCAGGAAAACGAGGCCTACCCGAGAGGCCTAGGAGTCCTCAGACGTGTACTTCCTTTAAAGTAAAGCATATAAGGGACAAAGAACTCATGGAAACAGCAGCATGCCTCCCTTTCTGCACGGCTACTAAGGGCCTAACCTGGAGGCAAGTTTTCACGTTGAGATTCCCTTTAGCTCTAGAGCTTGTCAGGCTGACCACCACCGCGGCCATGGAAGCCCCTGGTTTAGACAGAGCAAACTCATTTTCTCCCCAGAAGCATTCTTACAGTGTTTACAGGCCTGTCAAGAGGAGGGAATGGCAGGCACTTTCAATGCAGCGTGAACGCTGCCTTCAAAATGGGAAAGCAAGGCTAGTTCCAGCAGGTCCCCTTTTCCAGGGGCACACTCAGCATGCACCCCTGTGGCTTCTAAGAAGTCCGAGGAGACACAGGTTACCCTGTGTTTCCTTCCCTGACTCAACTTCTCGAAGTAGGCTGTTCTGCATCATGCGAACTGCCTCAACCAAGGAACGCCGTAAGCTGCTCCTCTGGGCCTGTGGCTATTCGAAAGCCTGCAGTGCCACAGGAAGAACAGGACTTCAACTGCAGTAAGAACGCAAGCTGACTTCCTCTAGGAGGCACGGTGACTTCAGGCAGGACGTCTTAGATGGAATGCGAAGACGAGGGTTACCCTGAGTGCAGCTCAGGCTAGGGCAACGCGTAAGACTTGCACGCCGTGTGGGACGTGCCAGAACGGTGTTCGTGAACGTGTGCGAGGGCTGAGGAAATGAAGCTGCTCCAAAAGAGAGGGCAGTGCGTTTCCCTACACCCGGCATGCACAGAGGGGCTGTAACGGGCTCCGGGTCTGGACGTTGCTTAGCTGACCCAGGTGAGCCTGGGGTACTCAAGTGTTCCTGCGGGAATAGGGTGCCCAGGCTAGCGTCCTAGGTGTCCAGAAAACTGTGCTGCCGTTCAAGGAACGCAGAGCAGAGGCCAGCGCCTCATGGAAACTGCTGCACGCCTCTGCTTCTGCACGGCAAATCAGGGCCTTACTTCCAGGCATGTGTTCATGCTGGGTGTGCCGGTAGCGATATAGCAGGGTAAGATGCTGACTTTCTCCTCGAGCAGAGTGACTTCACGTACGAGGGCCTCGAAGTACTCCAAGCACAGTGTTCTCTCATGGCAGCTCACACAAGGACCATGAGAAGTTTTCTGTGCACTTCGGACTCACCAGCAAAGTTGTCCTGAGGCCGTTCGAGGACTCTGGAAATGTAGCTCTCCTCAAGGAACGTACAGTGTGTTGCCCATCACTGGGCACGCACAGAGGGCCTCCGAGGGATGCACCAATGGGCCTCGAAGTTGCTCAGCCGGCCCACAGGGGTCTGGAGGTACTCAGTGAACTTGCAGGGAAAACGAGGCCTACCCGAGAGGCCTAGGAGTCCTCAGACGTGTACTTCCTTTAAAGTAAAGCATATAAGGGACTAAGAACTCATGGAAACAGCTGCATGCCTCCCTTTCTGCACGGCTACTAAGGGCCTAACCTGGAGGCAAGTTTTCACGTTGAGATTCCCTTTAGCTCTAGAGCTTGTCAGGCTGACCACCACCGCGGCCATGGAAGCCCCTGGTTTAGACAGAGCAAACTCATTTTCTCCCCAGAAGCATTCTTACAGTGTTTACAGGCCTGTCAAGAGGAGGGAATGGCAGGCACTTTCAATGCAGCGTGAACGCTGCCTTCAAAATGGGAAAGCAAGGCTAGTTCCAGCAGGTCCCCTTTTCCAGGGGCACACTCAGCATGCACCCCTGTGGCTTCTAAGAAGTCCGAGGAGACACAGGTTACCCTGTGTTTCCTTCCCTGACTCAACTTCTCGAAGTAGGGTGTTCTGCATCATGCGAACTGCCTCAACCAAGGAACGCCGTAAGCTGCTCCTCTGGGCCTGTGGCTATTCGAAAGCCTGCAGTGCCACAGGAAGAACAGGACTTCAACTGCAGTAAGAACGCAAGCTGACTTCCTCTAGGAGGCACGGTGACTTCAGGCAGGACGTCTTAGATGGAATGCGAAGACGAGGGTTACCCTGAGTGCAGCTCAGGCTAGGGCAACGCGTAAGACTTGCACGCCGTGTTGGACGTGCCAGAACGGTGTTCGTGAACGTGTGCGAGGGCTGAGGAAATGAAGCTGCTCCAAAAGAGAGGGCAGTGCGTTTCCCTACACCCGGCATGCACAGAGGGGCTGTAACGGGCTCCGGGTCTGGACGTTGCTTAGCTGACCCAGGTGAGCCTGGGGTACTCAAGTGTTCCTGCGGGAATAGGGTGCCCAGGCTAGCGTCCTAGGTGTCCAGAAAACTGTGCTGCCGTTCAAGGAACGCAGAGCAGAGGCCAGCGCCTCATGGAAACTGCTGCACGCCTCTGCTTCTGCACGGCAAATCAGGGCCTTACTTCCAGGCATGTGTTCATGCTGGGTGTGCCGGTAGCGATATAGCAGGGTAAGATGCTGACTTTCTCCTCGAGCAGAGTGACTTCACGTACGAGGGCCTCGAAGTACTCCAAGCACAGTGTTCTCTCATGGCAGCTCACACAAGGACCATGAGAAGTTTTCTGTGCACTTCGGACTCACCAGCAAAGTTGTCCTGAGGCCGTTCGAGGACTCTGGAAATGTAGCTCTCCTCAAGGAACGTACAGTGTGTTGCCCATCACTGGGCACGCACAGAGGGCCTCCGAGGGATGCACCAATGGGCCTCGAAGTTGCTCAGCCGGCCCACAGGGGTCTGGAGGTACTCAGTGAACTTGCAGGGAAAACGAGGCCTACCCGAGAGGCCTAGGAGTCCTCAGACGTGTACTTCCTTTAAAGTAAAGCATATAAGGGACTAAGAACTCATGGAAACAGCTGCATGCCTCCCTTTCTGCACGGCTACTAAGGGCCTAACCTGGAGGCAAGTTTTCACGTTGAGATTCCCTTTAGCTCTAGAGCTTGTCAGGCTGACCACCACCGCGGCCATGGAAGCCCCTGGTTTAGACAGAGCAAACTCATTTTCTCCCCAGAAGCATTCTTACAGTGTTTACAGGCCTGTCAAGAGGAGGGAATGGCAGGCACTTTCAATGCAGCCTGAACGCTGCCTTCAAAACGGGAAAGCAAGGCTAGTTCCAGCAGGTCCCCTTTTCCAGGGGCACACTCAGCATGCACCCCTGTGGCTTCTAACAAGTCCGAGGAGACACAGGTTACCCTGTGTTTCCTTCCCTGACTCAACTTCTCGAAGTAGGGTGTTCTGCATCATGCGAACTGCCTCAACCAAGGAACGCCGTAAGCTGCTCCTCTGGGCCTGTGGCTATTCGAAAGCCTGCAGTGCCACAGGAAGAACAGGACTTCAACTGCAGTAAGAACGCAAGCTGACTTCCTCTAGGAGGCACGGTGACTTCAGGCAGGACGTCTTAGATGGAATGCGAAGACGAGGGTTACCCTGAGTGCAGCTCAGGCTAGGGCAACGCGTAAGACTTGCACGCCGTGTGGGACGTGCCAGAACGCTGTTCGTGAACGTGTGCGAGGGCTGAGGAAATGAAGCTGCTCCAAAAGAGAGGGCAGTGCGTTTCCCTACACCCGGCATGCACAGAGGGGCTGTAACGGGCTCCGGGTCTGGACGTTGCTTAGCTGACCCAGGTGAGCCTGGGGTACTCAAGTGTTCCTGCGGGAATAGGGTGCCCAGGCTAGCGTCCTAGGTGTCCAGAAAACTGTGCTGCCGTTTAAGGAACGCAGAGCAGAGGCCAGCGCCTCATGGAAACTGCTGCACGCCTCTGCTTCTGCACGGCAAATCAGGGCCTTACTTCCAGGCATGTGTTCATGCTGGGTGTGCCGGAAGCGATATAGCAGGGTAAGATGCTGACTTTCTCCTCGAGCAGAGTGACTTCACGTACGAGGGCCTCGAAGTACTCCAAGCACAGTGTTCTCTCATGGCAGCTCACACAAGGACCATGAGAAGTTTTCTGTGCTCTTCGGACTCACCAGCAATGTTGTCCTGAGGCCGTTCGAGGACTCTGGAAATGTAGCTCTCCTCAAGGAACGTACAGTGTGTTGCCCATCACTGGGCACGCACAGAGGGCCTCCGAGGGATGCACCAATGGGCCTCGAAGTTGCTCAGCCGGCCCACAGGGGTCTGGAGGTGCTCAGTGAACTTGCAGGAAAACGAGGCCTACCCGAGAGGCCTAGGAGTCCTCAGACGTGTACTTCCTTTAAAGTAAAGCATATAAGGGACAAAGAACTCATGGAAACAGCAGCATGCCTCCCTTTCTGCACGGCTACTAAGGGCCTAACCTGGAGGCAAGTTTTCACGTTGAGATTCCCTTTAGCTCTAGAGCTTGTCAGGCTGACCACCACCGCGGCCATGGAAGCCCCTGGTTTAGACAGAGCAAACTCATTTTCTCCCCAGAAGCATTCTTACAGTGTTTACAGGCCTGTCAAGAGGAGGGAATGGCAGGCACTTTCAATGCAGCGTGAACGCTGCCTTCAAAATGGGAAAGCAAGGCTAGTTCCAGCAGGTCCCCTTTTCCAGGGGCACACTCAGCATGCACCCCTGTGGCTTCTAAGAAGTCCGAGGAGACACAGGTTACCCTGTGTTTCCTTCCCTGACTCAACTTCTCGAAGTAGGCTGTTCTGCATCATGCGAACTGCCTCAACCAAGGAACGCCGTAAGCTGCTCCTCTGGGCCTGTGGCTATTCGAAAGCCTGCAGTGCCACAGGAAGAACAGGACTTCAACTGCAGTAAGAACGCAAGCTGACTTCCTCTAGGAGGCACGGTGACTTCAGGCAGGACGTCTTAGATGGAATGCGAAGACGAGGGTTACCCTGAGTGCAGCTCAGGCTAGGGCAACGCGTAAGACTTGCACGCCGTGTGGGACGTGCCAGAACGGTGTTCGTGAACGTGTGCGAGGGCTGAGGAAATGAAGCTGCTCCAAAAGAGAGGGCAGTGCGTTTCCCTACACCCGGCATGCACAGAGGGGCTGTAACGGGCTCCGGGTCTGGACGTTGCTTAGCTGACCCAGGTGAGCCTGGGGTACTCAAGTGTTCCTGCGGGAATAGGGTGCCCAGGCTAGCGTCCTAGGTGTCCAGAAAACTGTGCTGCCGTTCAAGGAACGCAGAGCAGAGGCCAGCGCCTCATGGAAACTGCTGCACGCCTCTGCTTCTGCACGGCAAATCAGGGCCTTACTTCCAGGCATGTGTTCATGCTGGGTGTGCCGGTAGCGATATAGCAGGGTAAGATGCTGACTTTCTCCTCGAGCAGAGTGACTTCACGTACGAGGGCCTCGAAGTACTCCAAGCACAGTGTTCTCTCATGGCAGCTCACACAAGGACCATGAGAAGTTTTCTCTGCACTTCGGACTCACCAGCAAAGTTGTCCTGAGGCCGTTCGAGGACTCTGGAAATGTAGCTCTCCTCAAGGAACGTACAGTGTGTTGCCCATCACTGGGCACGCACAGAGGGCCTCCGAGGGATGCACCAATGGGCCTCGAAGTTGCTCAGCCGGCCCACAGGGGTCTGGAGGTACTCAGTGAACATGCAGGGAAAACGAGGCCTACCCGAGAGGCCTAGGAGTCCTCAGACGTGTACTTCCTTTAAAGTAAAGCATATAAGGGACTAAGAACTCATGGAAACAGCTGCATGCCTCTCTTTCTGCACGGCTACTAAGGGCCTAACCTGGAGGCAAGTTTTCACGTTGAGATTCCCTTTAGCTCTAGAGCTTGTCAGGCTGACCACCACCGCGGCCATGGAAGCCCCTGGTTTAGACAGAGCAAACTCATTTTCTCCCCAGAAGCATTCTTACAGTGTTTACAGGCCTGTCAAGAGGAGGGAATGGCAGGCAGTTTCAATGCAGCCTGAACGCTGCCTTCAAAACGGGAAAGCAAGGCTAGTTCCAGCAGGTCCCCTTTTCCAGGGGCACACTCAGCATGCACCCCTGTGGCTTCTAACAAGTCCGAGGAGACACAGGTTACCCTGTGTTTCCTTCCCTGACTCAACTTCTCGAAGTAGGGTGTTCTGCATCATGCGAACTGCCTCAACCAAGGAACGCCGTAAGCTGCTCCTCTGGGCCTGTGGCTATTCGAAAGCCTGCAGTGCCACAGGAAGAACAGGACTTCAACTGCAGTAAGAACGCAAGCTGACTTCCTCTAGGAGGCACGGTGACTTCAGGCAGGACGTCTTAGATGGAATGCGAAGACGAGGGTTACCCTGAGTGCAGCTCAGGCTAGGGCAACGCGTAAGACTTGCACGCCGTGTGGGACGTGCCAGAACGGTGTTCGTGAACGTGTGCGAGGGCTGAGGAAATGAAGCTGCTCCAAAAGAGAGGGCAGTGCGTTTCCCTACACCCGGCATGCACAGAGGGGCTGTAACGGGCTCCGGGTCTGGACGTTGCTTAGCTGACCCAGGTGAGCCTGGGGTACTCAAGTGTTCCTGCGGGAATAGGGTGCCCAGGCTAGCGTCCTAGGTGTCCAGAAAACTGTGCTGCCGTTTAAGGAACGCAGAGCAGAGGCCAGCGCCTCATGGAAACTGCTGCACGCCTCTGCTTCTGCACGGCAAATCAGGGCCTTACTTCCAGGCATGTGTTCATGCTGGGTGTGCCGGAAGCGATATAGCAGGGTAAGATGCTGACTTTCTCCTCGAGCAGAGTGACTTCACGTACGAGGGCCTCGAAGTACTCCAAGCACAGTGTTCTCTCATGGCAGCTCACACAAGGACCATGAGAAGTTTTCTGTGCACTTCGGACTCACCAGCAAAGTTGTCCTGAGGCCGTTCGAGGACTCTGGAAATGTAGCTCTCCTCAAGGAACGTACAGTGTGTTGCCCATCACTGGGCACGCACAGAGGGCCTCCGAGGGATGCACCAATGGGCCTCGAAGTTGCTCAGCCGGCCCACAGGGGTCTGGAGGTACTCAGTGAACTTGCAGGGAAAACGAGGCCTACCCGAGAGGCCTAGGAGTCCTCAGACGTGTACTTCCTTTAAAGTAAAGCATATAAGGGACTAAGAACTCATGGAAACAGCTGCATGCCTCCCTTTCTGCACGGCTACTAAGGGCCTAACCTGGAGGCAAGTTTTCACGTTGAGATTCCCTTTAGCTCTAGAGCTTGTCAGGCTGACCACCACCGCGGCCATGGAAGCCCCTGGTTTAGACAGAGCAAACTCATTTTCTCCCCAGAAGCATTCTTACAGTGTTTACAGGCCTGTCAAGAGGAGGGAATGGCAGGCACTTTCAATGCAGCGTGAACGCTGCCTTCAAAATGGGAAAGCAAGGCTAGTTCCAGCAGGTCCCCTTTTCCAGGGGCACACTCAGCATGCACCCCTGTGGCTTCTAAGAAGTCCGAGGAGACACAGGTTACCCTGTGTTTCCTTCCCTGACTCAACTTCTCGAAGTAGGGTGTTCTGCATCATGCGAACTGCCTCAACCAAGGAACGCCGTAAGCTGCTCCTCTGGGCCTGTGGCTATTCGAAAGCCTGCAGTGCCACAGGAAGAACAGGACTTCAACTGCAGTAAGAACGCAAGCTGACTTCCTCTAGGAGGCACGGTGACTTCAGGCAGGACGTCTTAGATGGAATGCGAAGACGAGGGTTACCCTGAGTGCAGCTCAGGCTAGGGCAACGCGTAAGACTTGCACGCCGTGTGGGACGTGCCAGAACGGTGTTCGTGAACGTGTGCGAGGGCTGAGGAAATGAAGCTGCTCCAAAAGAGAGGGCAGTGCGTTTCCCTACACCCGGCATGCACAGAGGGGCTGTAACGGGCTCCGGGTCTGGACGTTGCTTAGCTGACCCAGGTGAGCCTGGGGTACTCAAGTGTTCCTGCGGGAATAGGGTGCCCAGGCTAGCGTCCTAGGTGTCCAGAAAACTGTGCTGCCGTTCAAGGAACGCAGAGCAGAGGCCAGCGCCTCATGGAAACTGCTGCACGCCTCTGCTTCTGCACGGCAAATCAGGGCCTTACTTCCAGGCATGTGTTCATGCTGGGTGTGCCGGTAGCGATATAGCAGGGTAAGATGCTGACTTTCTCCTCGAGCAGAGTGACTTCACGTACGAGGGCCTCGAAGTACTCCAAGCACAGTGTTCTCTCATGGCAGCTCACACAAGGACCATGAGAAGTTTTCTGTGCACTTCGGACTCACCAGCAAAGTTGTCCTGAGGCCGTTCGAGGACTCTGGAAATGTAGCTCTCCTCAAGGAACGTACAGTGTGTTGCCCATCACTGGGCACGCACAGAGGGCCTCCGAGGGATGCACCAATGGGCCTCGAAGTTGCTCAGCCGGCCCACAGGGGTCTGGAGGTACTCAGTGAACTTGCAGGGAAAACGAGGCCTACCCGAGAGGCCTAGGAGTCCTCAGACGTGTACTTCCTTTAAAGTAAAGCATATAAGGGACTAAGAACTCATGGAAACAGCTGCATGCCTCTCTTTCTGCACGGCTACTAAGGGCCTAACCTGGAGGCAAGTTTTCACGTTGAGATTCCCTTTAGCTCTAGAGCTTGTCAGGCTGACCACCACCGCGGCCATGGAAGCCCCTGGTTTAGACAGAGCAAACTCATTTTCTCCCCAGAAGCATTCTTACAGTGTTTACAGGCCTGTCAAGAGGAGGGAATGGCAGGCACTTTCAATGCAGCGTGAACGCTGCCTTCAAAACGGGAAAGCAAGGCTAGTTCCAGCAGGTCCCCTTTTCCAGGGGCACACTCAGCATGCACCCCTGTGGCTTCTAAGAAGTCCGAGGAGACACAGGTTACCCTGTGTTTCCTTCCCTGACTCAACTTCTCGAAGTAGGGTGTTCTGCATCATGCGAACTGCCTCAACCAAGGAACGCCGTAAGCTGCTCCTCTGGGCCTGTGGCTATTCGAAAGCCTGCAGTGCCACAGGAAGAACAGGACTTCAACTGCAGTAAGAACGCAAGCTGACTTCCTCTAGGAGGCACGGTGACTTCAGGCAGGACGTCTTAGATGGAATGCGAAGACGAGGGTTACCCTGAGTGCAGCTCAGGCTAGGGCAACGCGTAAGACTTGCACGCCGTGTGGGACGTGCCAGAACGGTGTTCGTGAACGTGTGCGAGGGCTGAGGAAATGAAGCTGCTCCAAAAGAGAGGGCAGTGCGTTTCCCTACACCCGGCATGCACAGAGGGGCTGTAACGGGCTCCGGGTCTGGACGTTGCTTAGCTGACCCAGGTGAGCCTGGGGTACTCAAGTGTTCCTGCGGGAATAGGGTGCCCAGGCTAGCGTCCTAGGTGTCCAGAAAACTGTGCTGCCGTTTAAGGAACGCAGAGCAGAGGCCAGCGCCTCATGGAAACTGCTGCACGCCTCTGCTTCTGCACGGCAAATCAGGGCCTTACTTCCAGGCATGTGTTCATGCTGGGTGTGCCGGAAGCGATATAGCAGGGTAAGATGCTGACTTTCTCCTCGAGCAGAGTGACTTCACGTACGAGGGCCTCGAAGTACTCCAAGCACAGTGTTCTCTCATGGCAGCTCACACAAGGACCATGAGAAGTTTTCTGTGCACTTCGGACTCACCAGCAAAGTTGTCCTGAGGCCGTTCGAGGACTCTGGAAATGTAGCTCTCCTCAAGGAACGTACAGTGTGTTGCCCATCACTGGGCACGCACAGAGGGCCTCCGAGGGATGCACCAATGGGCCTCGAAGTTGCTCAGCCGGCCCACAGGGGTCTGGAGGTACTCAGTGAACTTGCAGGGAAAACGAGGCCTACCCGAGAGGCCTAGGAGTCCTCAGACGTGTACTTCCTTTAAAGTAAAGCATATAAGGGACAAAGAACTCATGGAAACAGCTGCATGCCTCCCTTTCTGCACGGCTACTAAGGGCCTAACCTGGAGGCAAGTTTTCACGTTGAGATTCCCTTTAGCTCTAGAGCTTGTCAGGCTGACCACCACCGCGGCCATGGAAGCCCCTGGTTTAGACAGAGCAAACTCATTTTCTCCCCAGAAGCATTCTTACAGTGTTTACAGGCCTGTCAAGAGGAGGGAATGGCAGGCACTTTCAATGCAGCGTGAACGCTGCCTTCAAAACGGGAAAGCAAGGCTAGTTCCAGCAGGTCCCCTTTTCCAGGGGCACACTCAGCATGCACCCCTGTGGCTTCTAAGAAGTCCGAGGAGACACAGGTTACCCTGTGTTTCCTTCCCTGACTCAACTTCTCGAAGTAGGCTGTTCTGCATCATGCGAACTGCCTCAACCAAGGAACGCCGTAAGCTGCTCCTCTGGGCCTGTGGCTATTCGAAAGCCTGCAGTGCCACAGGAAGAACAGGACTTCAACTGCAGTAAGAACGCAAGCTGACTTCCTCTAGGAGGCACGGTGACTTCAGGCAGGACGTCTTAGATGGAATGCGAAGACGAGGGTTACCCTGAGTGCAGCTCAGGCTAGGGCAACGCGTAAGACTTGCACGCCGTGTGGGACGTGCCAGAACGGTGTTCGTGAACGTGTGCGAGGGCTGAGGAAATGAAGCTGCTCCAAAAGAGAGGGCAGTGCGTTTCCCTACACCCGGCATGCACAGAGGGGCTGTAACGGGCTCCGGGTCTGGACGTTGCTTAGCTGACCCAGGTGAGCCTGGGGTACTCAAGTGTTCCTGCGGGAATAGGGTGCCCAGGCTAGCGTCCTAGGTGTCCAGAAAACTGTGCTGCCGTTCAAGGAACGCAGAGCAGAGGCCAGCGCCTCATGGAAACTGCTGCACGCCTCTGCTTCTGCACGGCAAATCAGGGCCTTACTTCCAGGCATGTGTTCATGCTGGGTGTGCCGGTAGCGATATAGCAGGGTAAGATGCTGACTTTCTCCTCGAGCAGAGTGACTTCACGTACGAGGGCCTCGAAGTACTCCAAGCACAGTGTTCTCTCATGGCAGCTCACACAAGGACCATGAGAAGTTTTCTGTGCACTTCGGACTCACCAGCAAAGTTGTCCTGAGGCCGTTCGAGGACTCTGGAAATGTAGCTCTCCTCAAGGAACGTACAGTGTGTTGCCCATCACTGGGCACGCACAGAGGGCCTCCGAGGGATGCACCAATGGGCCTCGAAGTTGCTCAGCCGGCCCACAGGGGTCTGGAGGTACTCAGTGAACTTGCAGGGAAAACGAGGCCTACCCGAGAGGCCTAGGAGTCCTCAGACGTGTACTTCCTTTAAAGTAAAGCATATAAGGGACTAAGAACTCATGGAAACAGCTGCATGCCTCTCTTTCTGCACGGCTACTAAGGGCCTAACCTGGAGGCAAGTTTTCACGTTGAGATTCCCTTTAGCTCTAGAGCTTGTCAGGCTGACCACCACCGCGGCCATGGAAGCCCCTGGTTTAGACAGAGCAAACTCATTTTCTCCCCAGAAGCATTCTTACAGTGTTTACAGGCCTGTCAAGAGGAGGGAATGGCAGGCACTTTCAATGCAGCGTGAACGCTGCCTTCAAAACGGGAAAGCAAGGCTAGTTCCAGCAGGTCCCCTTTTCCAGGGGCACACTCAGCATGCACCCCTGTGGCTTCTAACAAGTCCGAGGAGACACAGGTTACCCTGTGTTTCCTTCCCTGACTCAACTTCTCGAAGTAGGGTGTTCTGCATCATGCGAACTGCCTCAACCAAGGAACGCCGTAAGCTGCTCCTCTGGGCCTGTGGCTATTCGAAAGCCTGCAGTGCCACAGGAAGAACAGGACTTCAACTGCAGTAAGAACGCAAGCTGACTTCCTCTAGGAGGCACGGTGACTTCAGGCAGGACGTCTTAGATGGAATGCGAAGACGAGGGTTACCCTGAGTGCAGCTCAGGCTAGGGCAACGCGTAAGACTTGCACGCCGTGTGGGACGTGCCAGAACGGTGTTCGTGAACGTGTGCGAGGGCTGAGGAAATGAAGCTGCTCCAAAAGAGAGGGCAGTGCGTTTCCCTACACCCGGCATGCACAGAGGGGCTGTAACGGGCTCCGGGTCTGGACGTTGCTTAGCTGACCCAGGTGAGCCTGGGGTACTCAAGTGTTCCTGCGGGAATAGGGTGCCCAGGCTAGCGTCCTAGGTGTCCAGAAAACTGTGCTGCCGTTTAAGGAACGCAGAGCAGAGGCCAGCGCCTCATGGAAACTGCTGCACGCCTCTGCTTCTGCACGGCAAATCAGGGCCTTACTTCCAGGCATGTGTTCATGCTGGGTGTGCCGGAAGCGATATAGCAGGGTAAGATGCTGACTTTCTCCTCGAGCAGAGTGACTTCACGTACGAGGGCCTCGAAGTACTCCAAGCACAGTGTTCTCTCATGGCAGCTCACACAAGGACCATGAGAAGTTTTCTGTGCACTTCGGACTCACCAGCAAAGTTGTCCTGAGGCCGTTCGAGGACTCTGGAAATGTAGCTCTCCTCAAGGAACGTACAGTGTGTTGCCCATCACTGGGCACGCACAGAGGGCCTCCGAGGGATGCACCAATGGGCCTCGAAGTTGCTCAGCCGGCCCACAGGGGTCTGGAGGTACTCAGTGAACTTGCAGGAAAACGAGGCCTACCCGAGAGGCCTAGGAGTCCTCAGACGTGTACTTCCTTTAAAGTAAAGCATATAAGGGACTAAGAACTCATGGAAACAGCTGCATGCCTCCCTTTCTGCACGCCTACTAAGGGCCTAACCTGGAGGCAAGTTTTCACGTTGAGATTCCCTTTAGCTCTAGAGCTTGTCAGGCTGACCACCACCGCGGCCATGGAAGCCCCTGGTTTAGACAGAGCAAACTCATTTTCTCCCCAGAAGCATTCTTACAGTGTTTACAGGCCTGTCAAGAGGAGGGAATGGCAGGCACTTTCAATGCAGCGTGAACGCTGCCTTCAAAATGGGAAAGCAAGGCTAGTTCCAGCAGGTCCCCTTTTCCAGGGGCACACTCAGCATGCACCCCTGTGGCTTCTAAGAAGTCCGAGGAGACACAGGTTACCCTGTGTTTCCTTCCCTGACTCAACTTCTCGAAGTAGGCTGTTCTGCATCATGCGAACTGCCTCAACCAAGGAACGCCGTAAGCTGCTCCTCTGGGCCTGTGGCTATTCGAAAGCCTGCAGTGCCACAGGAAGAACAGGACTTCAACTGCAGTAAGAACGCAAGCTGACTTCCTCTAGGAGGCACGGTGACTTCAGGCAGGACGTCTTAGATGGAATGCGAAGACGAGGGTTACCCTGAGTGCAGCTCAGGCTAGGGCAACGCGTAAGACTTGCACGCCGTGTGGGACGTGCCAGAACGGTGTTCGTGAACGTGTGCGAGGGCTGAGGAAATGAAGCTGCTCCAAAAGAGAGGGCAGTGCGTTTCCCTACACCCGGCATGCACAGAGGGGCTGTAACGGGCTCCGGGTCTGGACGTTGCTTAGCTGACCCAGGTGAGCCTGGGGTACTCAAGTGTTCCTGCGGGAATAGGGTGCCCAGGCTAGCGTCCTAGGTGTCCAGAAAACTGTGCTGCCGTTCAAGGAACGCAGAGCAGAGGCCAGCGCCTCATGGAAACTGCTGCACGCCTCTGCTTCTGCACGGCAAATCAGGGCCTTACTTCCAGGCATGTGTTCATGCTGGGTGTGCCGGTAGCGATATAGCAGGGTAAGATGCTGACTTTCTCCTCGAGCAGAGTGACTTCACGTACGAGGGCCTCGAAGTACTCCAAGCACAGTGTTCTCTCATGGCAGCTCACACAAGGACCATGAGAAGTTTTCTGTGCACTTCGGACTCACCAGCAAAGTTGTCCTGAGGCCGTTCGAGGACTCTGGAAATGTAGCTCTCCTCAAGGAACGTACAGTGTGTTGCCCATCACTGGGCACGCACAGAGGGCCTCCGAGGGATGCACCAATGGGCCTCGAAGTTGCTCAGCCGGCCCACAGGGGTCTGGAGGTACTCAGTGAACATGCAGGGAAAACGAGGCCTACCCGAGAGGCCTAGGAGTCCTCAGACGTGTACTTCCTTTAAAGTAAAGCATATAAGGGACTAAGAACTCATGGAAACAGCTGCATGCCTCTCTTTCTGCACGGCTACTAAGGGCCTAACCTGGAGGCAAGTTTTCACGTTGAGATTCCCTTTAGCTCTAGAGCTTGTCAGGCTGACCACCACCGCGGCCATGGAAGCCCCTGGTTTAGACAGAGCAAACTCATTTTCTCCCCAGAAGCATTCTTACAGTGTTTACAGGCCTGTCAAGAGGAGGGAATGGCAGGCAGTTTCAATGCAGCGTGAACGCTGCCTTCAAAACGGGAAAGCAAGGCTAGTTCCAGCAGGTCCCCTTTTCCAGGGGCACACTCAGCATGCACCCCTGTGGCTTCTAACAAGTCCGAGGAGACACAGGTTACCCTGTGTTTCCTTCCCTGACTCAACTTCTCGAAGTAGGGTGTTCTGCATCATGCGAACTGCCTCAACCAAGGAACGCCGTAAGCTGCTCCTCTGGGCCTGTGGCTATTCGAAAGCCTGCAGTGCCACAGGAAGAACAGGACTTCAACTGCAGTAAGAACGCAAGCTGACTTCCTCTAGGAGGCACGGTGACTTCAGGCAGGACGTCTTAGATGGAATGCGAAGACGAGGGTTACCCTGAGTGCAGCTCAGGCTAGGGCAACGCGTAAGACTTGCACGCCGTGTGGGACGTGCCAGAACGCTGTTCGTGAACGTGTGCGAGGGCTGAGGAAATGAAGCTGCTCCAAAAGAGAGGGCAGTGCGTTTCCCTACACCCGGCATGCACAGAGGGGCTGTAACGGGCTCCGGGTCTGGACGTTGCTTAGCTGACCCAGGTGAGCCTGGGGTACTCAAGTGTTCCTGCGGGAATAGGGTGCCCAGGCTAGCGTCCTAGGTGTCCAGAAAACTGTGCTGCCGTTTAAGGAACGCAGAGCAGAGGCCAGCGCCTCATGGAAACTGCTGCACGCCTCTGCTTCTGCACGGCAAATCAGGGCCTTACTTCCAGGCATGTGTTCATGCTGGGTGTGCCGGAAGCGATATAGCAGGGTAAGATGCTGACTTTCTCCTCGAGCAGAGTGACTTCACGTACGAGGGCCTCGAAGTACTCCAAGCACAGTGTTCTCTCATGGCAGCTCACACAAGGACCATGAGAAGTTTTCTGTGCTCTTCGGACTCACCAGCAATGTTGTCCTGAGGCCGTTCGAGGACTCTGGAAATGTAGCTCTCCTCAAGGAACGTACAGTGTGTTGCCCATCACTGGGCACGCACAGAGGGCCTCCGAGGGATGCACCAATGGGCCTCGAAGTTGCTCAGCCGGCCCACAGGGGTCTGGAGGTGCTCAGTGAACTTGCAGGAAAACGAGGCCTACCCGAGAGGCCTAGGAGTCCTCAGACGTGTACTTCCTTTAAAGTAAAGCATATAAGGGACAAAGAACTCATGGAAACAGCAGCATGCCTCCCTTTCTGCACGGCTACTAAGGGCCTAACCTGGAGGCAAGTTTTCACGTTGAGATTCCCTTTAGCTCTAGAGCTTGTCAGGCTGACCACCACCGCGGCCATGGAAGCCCCTGGTTTAGACAGAGCAAACTCATTTTCTCCCCAGAAGCATTCTTACAGTGTTTACAGGCCTGTCAAGAGGAGGGAATGGCAGGCACTTTCAATGCAGCGTGAACGCTGCCTTCAAAATGGGAAAGCAAGGCTAGTTCCAGCAGGTCCCCTTTTCCAGGGGCACACTCAGCATGCACCCCTGTGGCTTCTAAGAAGTCCGAGGAGACACAGGTTACCCTGTGTTTCCTTCCCTGACTCAACTTCTCGAAGTAGGCTGTTCTGCATCATGCGAACTGCCTCAACCAAGGAACGCCGTAAGCTGCTCCTCTGGGCCTGTGGCTATTCGAAAGCCTGCAGTGCCACAGGAAGAACAGGACTTCAACTGCAGTAAGAACGCAAGCTGACTTCTTCTCGGAGGCACGGTGACTTCAGGCAGGACGTCTTAGATGGAATGCGAAGACGAGGGTTACCCTGAGTGCAGCACAGGCTAGGGCAACGCGTAAGACTTGCACGCCGTGTGGGACGTGCCAGAACGGTGTTCGTGAACGTGTGCGAGGGCTGAGGAAATGAAGCTGCTCCAAAAGAGAGGGCAGTGCGTTTCCCTACACCCGGCATGCACAGAGGGGCTGTAACGGGCTCCGGGTCTGGACGTTGCTTAGCTGACCCAGGTGAGCCTGGGGTACTCAAGTGTTCCTGCGGGAATAGGGTGCCCAGGCTAGCGTCCTAGGTGTCCAGAAAACTGTGCTGCCGTTCAAGGAACGCAGAGCAGAGGCCAGCGCCTCATGGAAACTGCTGCACGCCTCTGCTTCTGCACGGCAAATCAGGGCCTTACTTCCAGGCATGTGTTCATGCTGGGTGTGCCGGTAGCGATATAGCAGGGTAAGATGCTGACTTTCTCCTCGAGCAGAGTGACTTCACGTACGAGGGCCTCGAAGTACTCCAAGCACAGTGTTCTCTCATGGCAGCTCACACAAGGACCATGAGAAGTTTTCTGTGCACTTCGGACTCACCAGCAAAGTTGTCCTGAGGCCGTTCGAGGACTCTGGAAATGTAGCTCTCCTCAAGGAACGTACAGTGTGTTGCCCATCACTGGGCACGCACAGAGGGCCTCCGAGGGATGCACCAATGGGCCTCGAAGTTGCTCAGCCGGCCCACAGGGGTCTGGAGGTACTCAGTGAACATGCAGGGAAAACGAGGCCTACCCGAGAGGCCTAGGAGTCCTCAGACGTGTACTTCCTTTAAAGTAAAGCATATAAGGGACTAAGAACTCATGGAAACAGCTGCATGCCTCCCTTTCTGCACGGCTACTAAGGGCCTAACCTGGAGGCAAGTTTTCACGTTGAGATTCCCTTTAGCTCTAGAGCTTGTCAGGCTGACCACCACCGCGGCCATGGAAGCCCCTGGTTTAGACAGAGCAAACTCATTTTCTCCCCAGAAGCATTCTTACAGTGTTTACAGGCCTGTCAAGAGGAGGGAATGGCAGGCACTTTCAATGCAGCGTGAACGCTGCCTTCAAAATGGGAAAGCAAGGCTAGTTCCAGCAGGTCCCCTTTTCCAGGGGCACACTCAGCATGCACCCCTGTGGCTTCTAAGAAGTCCGAGGAGACACAGGTTACCCTGTGTTTCCTTCCCTGACTCAACTTCTCGAAGTAGGCTGTTCTGCATCATGCGAACTGCCTCAACCAAGGAACGCCGTAAGCTGCTCCTCTGGGCCTGTGGCTATTCGAAAGCCTGCAGTGCCACAGGAAGAACAGGACTTCAACTGCAGTAAGAACGCAAGCTGACTTCCTCTAGGAGGCACGGTGACTTCAGGCAGGACGTCTTAGATGGAATGCGAAGACGAGGGTTACCCTGAGTGCAGCTCAGGCTAGGGCAACGCGTAAGACTTGCACGCCGTGTGGGACGTGCCAGAACGGTGTTCGTGAACGTGTGCGAGGGCTGAGGAAATGAAGCTGCTCCAAAAGAGAGGGCAGTGCGTTTCCCTACACCCGGCATGCACAGAGGGGCTGTAACGGGCTCCGGGTCTGGACGTTGCTTAGCTGACCCAGGTGAGCCTGGGGTACTCAAGTGTTCCTGCGGGAATAGGGTGCCCAGGCTAGCGTCCTAGGTGTCCAGAAAACTGTGCTGCCGTTCAAGGAACGCAGAGCAGAGGCCAGCGCCTCATGGAAACTGCTGCACGCCTCTGCTTCTGCACGGCAAATCAGGGCCTTACTTCCAGGCATGTGTTCATGCTGGGTGTGCCGGTAGCGATATAGCAGGGTAAGATGCTGACTTTCTCCTCGAGCAGAGTGACTTCACGTACGAGGGCCTCGAAGTACTCCAAGCACAGTGTTCTCTCATGGCAGCTCACACAAGGACCATGAGAAGTTTTCTGTGCACTTCGGACTCACCAGCAAAGTTGTCCTGAGGCCGTTCGAGGACTCTGGAAATGTAGCTCTCCTCAAGGAACGTACAGTGTGTTGCCCATCACTGGGCACGCACAGAGGGCCTCCGAGGGATGCACCAATGGGCCTCGAAGTTGCTCAGCCGGCCCACAGGGGTCTGGAGGTACTCAGTGAACATGCAGGGAAAACGAGGCCTACCCGAGAGGCCTAGGAGTCCTCAGACGTGTACTTCCTTTAAAGTAAAGCATATAAGGGACTAAGAACTCATGGAAACAGCTGCATGCCTCTCTTTCTGCACGGCTACTAAGGGCCTAACCTGGAGGCAAGTTTTCACGTTGAGATTCCCTTTAGCTCTAGAGCTTGTCAGGCTGACCACCACCGCGGCCATGGAAGCCCCTGGTTTAGACAGAGCAAACTCATTTTCTCCCCAGAAGCATTCTTACAGTGTTTACAGGCCTGTCAAGAGGAGGGAATGGCAGGCACTTTCAATGCAGCGTGAACGCTGCCTTCAAAACGGGAAAGCAAGGCTAGTTCCAGCAGGTCCCCTTTTCCAGGGGCACACTCAGCATGCACCCCTGTGGCTTCTAAGAAGTCCGAGGAGACACAGGTTACCCTGTGTTTCCTTCCCTGACTCAACTTCTCGAAGTAGGCTGTTCTGCATCATGCGAACTGCCTCAACCAAGGAACGCCGTAAGCTGCTCCTCTGGGCCTGTGGCTATTCGAAAGCCTGCAGTGCCACAGGAAGAACAGGACTTCAACTGCAGTAAGAACGCAAGCTGACTTCCTCTAGGAGGCACGGTGACTTCAGGCAGGACGTCTTAGATGGAATGCGAAGACGAGGGTTACCCTGAGTGCAGCTCAGGCTAGGGCAACGCGTAAGACTTGCACGCCGTGTGGGACGTGCCAGAACGCTGTTCGTGAACGTGTGCGAGGGCTGAGGAAATGAAGCTGCTCCAAAAGAGAGGGCAGTGCGTTTCCCTACACCCGGCATGCACAGAGGGGCTGTAACGGGCTCCGGGTCTGGACGTTGCTTAGCTGACCCAGGTGAGCCTGGGGTACTCAAGTGTTCCTGCGGGAATAGGGTGCCCAGGCTAGCGTCCTAGGTGTCCAGAAAACTGTGCTGCCGTTTAAGGAACGCAGAGCAGAGGCCAGCGCCTCATGGAAACTGCTGCACGCCTCTGCTTCTGCACGGCAAATCAGGGCCTTACTTCCAGGCATGTGTTCATGCTGGGTGTGCCGGAAGCGATATAGCAGGGTAAGATGCTGACTTTCTCCTCGAGCAGAGTGACTTCACGTACGAGGGCCTCGAAGTACTCCAAGCACAGTGTTCTCTCATGGCAGCTCACACAAGGACCATGAGAAGTTTTCTGTGCACTTCGGACTCACCAGCAATGTTGTCCTGAGGCCGTTCGAGGACTCTGGAAATGTAGCTCTCCTCAAGGAACGTACAGTGTGTTGCCCATCACTGGGCACGCACAGAGGGCCTCCGAGGGATGCACCAATGGGCCTCGAAGTTGCTCAGCCGGCCCACAGGGGTCTGGAGGTGCTCAGTGAACTTGCAGGAAAACGAGGCCTACCCGAGAGGCCTAGGAGTCCTCAGACGTGTACTTCCTTTAAAGTAAAGCATATAAGGGACAAAGAACTCATGGAAACAGCAGCATGCCTCCCTTTCTGCACGGCTACTAAGGGCCTAACCTGGAGGCAAGTTTTCACGTTGAGATTCCCTTTAGCTCTAGAGCTTGTCAGGCTGACCACCACCGCGGCCATGGAAGCCCCTGGTTTAGACAGAGCAAACTCATTTTCTCCCCAGAAGCATTCTTACAGTGTTTACAGGCCTGTCAAGAGGAGGGAATGGCAGGCACTTTCAATGCAGCGTGAACGCTGCCTTCAAAATGGGAAAGCAAGGCTAGTTCCAGCAGGTCCCCTTTTCCAGGGGCACACTCAGCATGCACCCCTGTGGCTTCTAAGAAGTCCGAGGAGACACAGGTTACCCTGTGTTTCCTTCCCTGACTCAACTTCTCGAAGTAGGCTGTTCTGCATCATGCGAACTGCCTCAACCAAGGAACGCCGTAAGCTGCTCCTCTGGGCCTGTGGCTATTCGAAAGCCTGCAGTGCCACAGGAAGAACAGGACTTCAACTGCAGTAAGAACGCAAGCTGACTTCCTCTAGGAGGCACGGTGACTTCAGGCAGGACGTCTTAGATGGAATGCGAAGACGAGGGTTACCCTGAGTGCAGCTCAGGCTAGGGCAACGCGTAAGACTTGCACGCCGTGTTGGACGTGCCAGAACGGTGTTCGTGAACGTGTGCGAGGGCTGAGGAAATGAAGCTGCTCCAAAAGAGAGGGCAGTGCGTTTCCCTACACCCGGCATGCACAGAGGGGCTGTAACGGGCTCCGGGTCTGGACGTTGCTTAGCTGACCCAGGTGAGCCTGGGGTACTCAAGTGTTCCTGCGGGAATAGGGTGCCCAGGCTAGCGTCCTAGGTGTCCAGAAAACTGTGCTGCCGTTCAAGGAACGCAGAGCAGAGGCCAGCGCCTCATGGAAACTGCTGCACGCCTCTGCTTCTGCACGGCAAATCAGGGCCTTACTTCCAGGCATGTGTTCATGCTGGGTGTGCCGGTAGCGATATAGCAGGGTAAGATGCTGACTTTCTCCTCGAGCAGAGTGACTTCACGTACGAGGGCCTCGAAGTACTCCAAGCACAGTGTTCTCTCATGGCAGCTCACACAAGGACCATGAGAAGTTTTCTGTGCACTTCGGACTCACCAGCAAAGTTGTCCTGAGGCCGTTCGAGGACTCTGGAAATGTAGCTCTCCTCAAGGAACGTACAGTGTGTTGCCCATCACTGGGCACGCACAGAGGGCCTCCGAGGGATGCACCAATGGGCCTCGAAGTTGCTCAGCCGGCCCACAGGGGTCTGGAGGTACTCAGTGAACATGCAGGGAAAACGAGGCCTACCCGAGAGGCCTAGGAGTCCTCAGACGTGTACTTCCTTTAAAGTAAAGCATATAAGGGACTAAGAACTCATGGAAACAGCTGCATGCCTCTCTTTCTGCACGGCTACTAAGGGCCTAACCTGGAGGCAAGTTTTCACGTTGAGATTCCCTTTAGCTCTAGAGCTTGTCAGGCTGACCACCACCGCGGCCATGGAAGCCCCTGGTTTAGACAGAGCAAACTCATTTTCTCCCCAGAAGCATTCTTACAGTGTTTACAGGCCTGTCAAGAGGAGGGAATGGCAGGCAGTTTCAATGCAGCGTGAACGCTGCCTTCAAAACGGGAAAGCAAGGCTAGTTCCAGCAGGTCCCCTTTTCCAGGGGCACACTCAGCATGCACCCCTGTGGCTTCTAACAAGTCCGAGGAGACACAGGTTACCCTGTGTTTCCTTCCCTGACTCAACTTCTCGAAGTAGGGTGTTCTGCATCATGCGAACTGCCTCAACCAAGGAACGCCGTAAGCTGCTCCTCTGGGCCTGTGGCTATTCGAAAGCCTGCAGTGCCACAGGAAGAACAGGACTTCAACTGCAGTAAGAACGCAAGCTGACTTCCTCTAGGAGGCACGGTGACTTCAGGCAGGACGTCTTAGATGGAATGCGAAGACGAGGGTTACCCTGAGTGCAGCTCAGGCTAGGGCAACGCGTAAGACTTGCACGCCGTGTGGGACGTGCCAGAACGCTGTTCGTGAACGTGTGCGAGGGCTGAGGAAATGAAGCTGCTCCAAAAGAGAGGGCAGTGCGTTTCCCTACACCCGGCATGCACAGAGGGGCTGTAACGGGCTCCGGGTCTGGACGTTGCTTAGCTGACCCAGGTGAGCCTGGGGTACTCAAGTGTTCCTGCGGGAATAGGGTGCCCAGGCTAGCGTCCTAGGTGTCCAGAAAACTGTGCTGCCGTTTAAGGAACGCAGAGCAGAGGCCAGCGCCTCATGGAAACTGCTGCACGCCTCTGCTTCTGCACGGCAAATCAGGGCCTTACTTCCAGGCATGTGTTCATGCTGGGTGTGCCGGAAGCGATATAGCAGGGTAAGATGCTGACTTTCTCCTCGAGCAGAGTGACTTCACGTACGAGGGCCTCGAAGTACTCCAAGCACAGTGTTCTCTCATGGCAGCTCACACAAGGACCATGAGAAGTTTTCTGTGCACTTCGGACTCACCAGCAATGTTGTCCTGAGGCCGTTCGAGGACTCTGGAAATGTAGCTCTCCTCAAGGAACGTACAGTGTGTTGCCCATCACTGGGCACGCACAGAGGGCCTCCGAGGGATGCACCAATGGGCCTCGAAGTTGCTCAGCCGGCCCACAGGGGTCTGGAGGTGCTCAGTGAACTTGCAGGGAAAACGAGGCCTACCCGAGAGGCCTAGGAGTCCTCAGACGTGTACTTCCTCTAAAGTAAAGCATATAAGGGACAAAGAACTCATGGAAACAGCTGCATGCCTCCCTTTCTGCACGGCTACTAAGGGCCTAACCTGGAGGCAAGTTTTCACGTTGAGATTCCCTTTAGCTCTAGAGCTTGTCAGGCTGACCACCACCGCGGCCATGGAAGCCCCTGGTTTAGACAGAGCAAACTCATTTTCTCCCCAGAAGCATTCTTACAGTGTTTACAGGCCTGTCAAGAGGAGGGAATGGCAGGCACTTTCAATGCAGCGTGAACGCTGCCTTCAAAATGGGAAAGCAAGGCTAGTTCCAGCAGGTCCCCTTTTCCAGGGGCACACTCAGCATGCACCCCTGTGGCTTCTAAGAAGTCCGAGGAGACACAGGTTACCCTGTGTTTCCTTCCCTGACTCAACTTCTCGAAGTAGGCTGTTCTGCATCATGCGAACTGCCTCAACCAAGGAACGCCGTAAGCTGCTCCTCTGGGCCTGTGGCTATTCGAAAGCCTGCAGTGCCACAGGAAGAACAGGACTTCAACTGCAGTAAGAACGCAAGCTGACTTGTTCTAGGAGGCACGGTGACTTCAGGCAGGACGTCTTATATGGAATGCGAAGACGAGGGTTACCCTGAGTGCAGCACAGGCTAGGGCAACGCGTAAGACTTGCACGCCGTGTGGGACGTGCCAGAACGGTGTTCGTGAACGTGTGCGAGGGCTGAGGAAATGAAGCTGCTCCAAAAGAGAGGGCAGTGCGTTTCCCTACACCCGGCATGCACAGAGGGGCTGTAACGGGCTCCGGGTCTGGACGTTGCTTAGCTGACCCAGGTGAGCCTGGGGTACTCAAGTGTTCCTGCGGGAATAGGGTGCCCAGGCTAGCGTCCTAGGTGTCCAGAAAACTGTGCTGCCGTTCAAGGAACGCAGAGCAGAGGCCAGCGCCTCATGGAAACTGCTGCACGCCTCTGCTTCTGCACGGCAAATCAGGGCCTTACTTCCAGGCATGTGTTCATGCTGGGTGTGCCGGTAGCGATATAGCAGGGTAAGATGCTGACTTTCTCCTCGAGCAGAGTGACTTCACGTACGAGGGCCTCGAAGTACTCCAAGCACAGTGTTCTCTCATGGCAGCTCACACAAGGACCATGAGAAGTTTTCTGTGCACTTCGGACTCACCAGCAAAGTTGTCCTGTGGCCGTCCGAGGACTCTGGAAATGTAGCTCTCCTCAAGGAACGTACAGTGTGTTGCCCATCCCTGGGCACGCACAGAGTGCCTCCGAGGGATGCACCAATGGGCCTCGAAGTTGCTCAGCCGGCCCACAGGGGTCTGGAGGTACTCAGTGAACTTGCAGGGAAAACGAGGTCTACCCGAGAGGCCTAGGAGTCCTCAGACGTGTACTTCCTTTAAAGTAAAGCATATAAGGGACTAAGAACTCATGGAAACAGCTGCATGCCTCCCTTTCTGCACGGCTACTAAGGGCCTAACCTGGAGGCAAGTTTTCACGTTGAGATTCCCTTTAGCTCTAGAGCTTGTCAGGCTGACCACCACCGCGGCCATGGAAGCCCCTGGTTTAGACAGAGCAAACTCATTTTCTCCCCAGAAGCATTCTTACAGTGTTTACAGGCCTGTCAAGAGGAGGGAATGGCAGGCACTTTCAATGCAGCGTGAACGCTGCCTTCAAAATGGGAAAGCAAGGCTAGTTCCAGCAGGTCCCCTTTTCCAGGGGCACACTCAGCATGCACCCCTGTGGCTTCTAAGAAGTCCGAGGAGACACAGGTTACCCTGTGTTTCCTTCCCTGACTCAACTTCTCGAAGTAGGGTGTTCTGCATCATGCGAACTGCCTCAACCAAGGAACGCCGTAAGCTGCTCCTCTGGGCCTGTGGCTATTCGAAAGCCTGCAGTGCCACAGGAAGAACAGGACTTCAACTGCAGTAAGAACGCAAGCTGACTTCCTCTAGGAGGCACGGTGACTTCAGGCAGGACGTCTTAGATGGAATGCGAAGACGAGGGTTACCCTGAGTGCAGCTCAGGCTAGGGCAACGCGTAAGACTTGCACGCCGTGTTGGACGTGCCAGAACGGTGTTCGTGAACGTGTGCGAGGGCTGAGGAAATGAAGCTGCTCCAAAAGAGAGGGCAGTGCGTTTCCCTACACCCGGCATGCACAGAGGGGCTGTAACGGGCTCCGGGTCTGGACGTTGCTTAGCTGACCCAGGTGAGCCTGGGGTACTCAAGTGTTCCTGCGGGAATAGGGTGCCCAGGCTAGCGTCCTAGGTGTCCAGAAAACTGTGCTGCCGTTTAAGGAACGCAGAGCAGAGGCCAGCGCCTCATGGAAACTGCTGCACGCCTCTGCTTCTGCACGGCAAATCAGGGCCTTACTTCCAGGCATGTGTTCATGCTGGGTGTGCCGGAAGCGATATAGCAGGGTAAGATGCTGACTTTCTCCTCGAGCAGAGTGACTTCACGTACGAGGGCCTCGAAGTACTCCAAGCACAGTGTTCTCTCATGGCAGCTCACACAAGGACCATGAGAAGTTTTCTGTGCTCTTCGGACTCACCAGCAATGTTGTCCTGAGGCCGTTCGAGGACTCTGGAAATGTAGCTCTCCTCAAGGAACGTACAGTGTGTTGCCCATCACTGGGCACGCACAGAGGGCCTCCGAGGGATGCACCAATGGGCCTCGAAGTTGCTCAGCCGGCCCACAGGGGTCTGGAGGTGCTCAGTGAACTTGCAGGAAAACGAGGCCTACCCGAGAGGCCTAGGAGTCCTCAGACGTGTACTTCCTTTAAAGTAAAGCATATAAGGGACAAAGAACTCATGGAAACAGCAGCATGCCTCCCTTTCTGCACGGCTACTAAGGGCCTAACCTGGAGGCAAGTTTTCACGTTGAGATTCCCTTTAGCTCTAGAGCTTGTCAGGCTGACCACCACCGCGGCCATGGAAGCCCCTGGTTTAGACAGAGCAAACTCATTTTCTCCCCAGAAGCATTCTTACAGTGTTTACAGGCCTGTCAAGAGGAGGGAATGGCAGGCACTTTCAATGCAGCGTGAACGCTGCCTTCAAAATGGGAAAGCAAGGCTAGTTCCAGCAGGTCCCCTTTTCCAGGGGCACACTCAGCATGCACCCCTGTGGCTTCTAAGAAGTCCGAGGAGACACAGGTTACCCTGTGTTTCCTTCCCTGACTCAACTTCTCGAAGTAGGCTGTTCTGCATCATGCGAACTGCCTCAACCAAGGAACGCCGTAAGCTGCTCCTCTGGGCCTGTGGCTATTCGAAAGCCTGCAGTGCCACAGGAAGAACAGGACTTCAACTGCAGTAAGAACGCAAGCTGACTTCCTCTAGGAGGCACGGTGACTTCAGGCAGGACGTCTTAGATGGAATGCGAAGACGAGGGTTACCCTGAGTGCAGCTCAGGCTAGGGCAACGCGTAAGACTTGCACGCCGTGTTGGACGTGCCAGAACGGTGTTCGTGAACGTGTGCGAGGGCTGAGGAAATGAAGCTGCTCCAAAAGAGAGGGCAGTGCGTTTCCCTACACCCGGCATGCACAGAGGGGCTGTAACGGGCTCCGGGTCTGGACGTTGCTTAGCTGACCCAGGTGAGCCTGGGGTACTCAAGTGTTCCTGCGGGAATAGGGTGCCCAGGCTAGCGTCCTAGGTGTCCAGAAAACTGTGCTGCCGTTCAAGGAACGCAGAGCAGAGGCCAGCGCCTCATGGAAACTGCTGCACGCCTCTGCTTCTGCACGGCAAATCAGGGCCTTACTTCCAGGCATGTGTTCATGCTGGGTGTGCCGGTAGCGATATAGCAGGGTAAGATGCTGACTTTCTCCTCGAGCAGAGTGACTTCACGTACGAGGGCCTCGAAGTACTCCAAGCACAGTGTTCTCTCATGGCAGCTCACACAAGGACCATGAGAAGTTTTCTGTGCACTTCGGACTCACCAGCAAAGTTGTCCTGAGGCCGTTCGAGGACTCTGGAAATGTAGCTCTCCTCAAGGAACGTACAGTGTGTTGCCCATCACTGGGCACGCACAGAGGGCCTCCGAGGGATGCACCAATGGGCCTCGAAGTTGCTCAGCCGGCCCACAGGGGTCTGGAGGTACTCAGTGAACTTGCAGGGAAAACGAGGCCTACCCGAGAGGCCTAGGAGTCCTCAGACGTGTACTTCCTTTAAAGTAAAGCATATAAGGGACTAAGAACTCATGGAAACAGCTGCATGCCTCTCTTTCTGCACGGCTACTAAGGGCCTAACCTGGAGGCAAGTTTTCACGTTGAGATTCCCTTTAGCTCTAGAGCTTGTCAGGCTGACCACCACCGCGGCCATGGAAGCCCCTGGTTTAGACAGAGCAAACTCATTTTCTCCCCAGAAGCATTCTTACAGTGTTTACAGGCCTGTCAAGAGGAGGGAATGGCAGGCACTTTCAATGCAGCGTGAACGCTGCCTTCAAAATGGGAAAGCAAGGCTAGTTCCAGCAGGTCCCCTTTTCCAGGGGCACACTCAGCATGCACCCCTGTGGCTTCTAACAAGTCCGAGGAGACACAGGTTACCCTGTGTTTCCTTCCCTGACTCAACTTCTCGAAGTAGGGTGTTCTGCATCATGCGAACTGCCTCAACCAAGGAACGCCGTAAGCTGCTCCTCTGGGCCTGTGGCTATTCGAAAGCCTGCAGTGCCACAGGAAGAACAGGACTTCAACTGCAGTAAGAACGCAAGCTGACTTCCTCTAGGAGGCACGGTGACTTCAGGCAGGACGTCTTAGATGGAATGCGAAGACGAGGGTTACCCTGAGTGCAGCTCAGGCTAGGGCAACGCGTAAGACTTGCACGCCGTGTGGGACGTGCCAGAACGGTGTTCGTGAACGTGTGCGAGGGCTGAGGAAATGAAGCTGCTCCAAAAGAGAGGGCAGTGCGTTTCCCTACACCCGGCATGCACAGAGGGGCTGTAACGGGCTCCGGGTCTGGACGTTGCTTAGCTGACCCAGGTGAGCCTGGGGTACTCAAGTGTTCCTGCGGGAATAGGGTGCCCAGGCTAGCGTCCTAGGTGTCCAGAAAACTGTGCTGCCGTTCAAGGAACGCAGAGCAGAGGCCAGCGCCTCATGGAAACTGCTGCACGCCTCTGCTTCTGCACGGCAAATCAGGGCCTTACTTCCAGGCATGTGTTCATGCTGGGTGTGCCGGTAGCGATATAGCAGGGTAAGATGCTGACTTTCTCCTCGAGCAGAGTGACTTCACGTACGAGGGCCTCGAAGTACTCCAAGCACAGTGTTCTCTCATGGCAGCTCACACAAGGACCATGAGAAGTTTTCTGTGCACTTCGGACTCACCAGCAAAGTTGTCCTGAGGCCGTTCGAGGACTCTGGAAATGTAGCTCTCCTCAAGGAACGTACAGTGTGTTGCCCATCACTGGGCACGCACAGAGGGCCTCCGAGGGATGCACCAATGGGCCTCGAAGTTGCTCAGCCGGCCCACAGGGGTCTGGAGGTACTCAGTGAACTTGCAGGGAAAACGAGGCCTACCCGAGAGGCCTAGGAGTCCTCAGACGTGTACTTCCTTTAAAGTAAAGCATATAAGGGACTAAGAACTCATGGAAACAGCTGCATGCCTCCCTTTCTGCACGGCTACTAAGGGCCTAACCTGGAGGCAAGTTTTCACGTTGAGATTCCCTTTAGCTCTAGAGCTTGTCAGGCTGACCACCACCGCGGCCATGGAAGCCCCTGGTTTAGACAGAGCAAACTCATTTTCTCCCCAGAAGCATTCTTACAGTGTTTACAGGCCTGTCAAGAGGAGGGAATGGCAGGCACTTTCAATGCAGCGTGAACGCTGCCTTCAAAATGGGAAAGCAAGGCTAGTTCCAGCAGGTCCCCTTTTCCAGGGGCACACTCAGCATGCACCCCTGTGGCTTCTAAGAAGTCCGAGGAGACACAGGTTACCCTGTGTTTCCTTCCCTGACTCAACTTCTCGAAGTAGGGTGTTCTGCATCATGCGAACTGCCTCAACCAAGGAACGCCGTAAGCTGCTCCTCTGGGCCTGTGGCTATTCGAAAGCCTGCAGTGCCACAGGAAGAACAGGACTTCAACTGCAGTAAGAACGCAAGCTGACTTCCTCTAGGAGGCACGGTGACTTCAGGCAGGACGTCTTAGATGGAATGCGAAGACGAGGGTTACCCTGAGTGCAGCTCAGGCTAGGGCAACGCGTAAGACTTGCACGCCGTGTGGGACGTGCCAGAACGGTGTTCGTGAACGTGTGCGAGGGCTGAGGAAATGAAGCTGCTCCAAAAGAGAGGGCAGTGCGTTTCCCTACACCCGGCATGCACAGAGGGGCTGTAACGGGCTCCGGGTCTGGACGTTGCTTAGCTGACCCAGGTGAGCCTGGGGTACTCAAGTGTTCCTGCGGGAATAGGGTGCCCAGGCTAGCGTCCTAGGTGTCCAGAAAACTGTGCTGCCGTTCAAGGAACGCAGAGCAGAGGCCAGCGCCTCATGGAAACTGCTGCACGCCTCTGCTTCTGCACGGCAAATCAGGGCCTTACTTCCAGGCATGTGTTCATGCTGGGTGTGCCGGTAGCGATATAGCAGGGTAAGATGCTGACTTTCTCCTCGAGCAGAGTGACTTCACGTACGAGGGCCTCGAAGTACTCCAAGCACAGTGTTCTCTCATGGCAGCTCACACAAGGACCATGAGAAGTTTTCTGTGCACTTCGGACTCACCAGCAAAGTTGTCCTGAGGCCGTTCGAGGACTCTGGAAATGTAGCTCTCCTCAAGGAACGTACAGTGTGTTGCCCATCACTGGGCACGCACAGAGGGCCTCCGAGGGATGCACCAATGGGCCTCGAAGTTGCTCAGCCGGCCCACAGGGGTCTGGAGGTACTCAGTGAACTTGCAGGGAAAACGAGGCCTACCCGAGAGGCCTAGGAGTCCTCAGACGTGTACTTCCTTTAAAGTAAAGCATATAAGGGACTAAGAACTCATGGAAACAGCTGCATGCCTCCCTTTCTGCACGGCTACTAAGGGCCTAACCTGGAGGCAAGTTTTCACGTTGAGATTCCCTTTAGCTCTAGAGCTTGTCAGGCTGACCACCACCGCGGCCATGGAAGCCCCTGGTTTAGACAGAGCAAACTCATTTTCTCCCCAGAAGCATTCTTACAGTGTTTACAGGCCTGTCAAGAGGAGGGAATGGCAGGCACTTTCAATGCAGCGTGAACGCTGCCTTCAAAACGGGAAAGCAAGGCTAGTTCCAGCAGGTCCCCTTTTCCAGGGGCACACTCAGCATGCACCCCTGTGGCTTCTAAGAAGTCCGAGGAGACACAGGTTACCCTGTGTTTCCTTCCCTGACTCAACTTCTCGAAGTAGGGTGTTCTGCATCATGCGAACTGCCTCAACCAAGGAACGCCGTAAGCTGCTCCTCTGGGCCTGTGGCTATTCGAAAGCCTGCAGTGCCACAGGAAGAACAGGACTTCAACTGCAGTAAGAACGCAAGCTGACTTCCTCTAGGAGGCACGGTGACTTAAGGCAGGACGTCTTAGATGGAATGCGAAGACGAGGGTTACCCTGAGTGCAGCACAGGCTAGGGCAACGCGTAAGACTTGCACGCCGTGTGGGACGTGCCAGAACGGTGTTCGTGAACGTGTGCGAGGGCTGAGGAAATGAAGCTGCTCCAAAAGAGAGGGCAGTGCGTTTCCCTACACCCGGCATGCACAGAGGGGCTGTAACGGGCTCCGGGTCTGGACGTTGCTTAGCTGACCCAGGTGAGCCTGGGGTACTCAAGTGTTCCTGCGGGAATAGGGTGCCCAGGCTAGCGTCCTAGGTGTCCAGAAAACTGTGCTGCCGTTTAAGGAACGCAGAGCAGAGGCCAGCGCCTCATGGAAACTGCTGCACGCCTCTGCTTCTGCACGGCAAATCAGGGCCTTACTTCCAGGCATGTGTTCATGCTGGGTGTGCCGGAAGCGATATAGCAGGGTAAGATGCTGACTTTCTCCTCGAGCAGAGTGACTTCACGTACGAGGGCCTCGAAGTACTCCAAGCACAGTGTTCTCTCATGGCAGCTCACACAAGGACCATGAGAAGTTTTCTGTGCACTTCGGACTCACCAGCAAAGTTGTCCTGAGGCCGTTCGAGGACTCTGGAAATGTAGCTCTCCTCAAGGAACGTACAGTGTGTTGCCCATCACTGGGCACGCACAGAGGGCCTCCGAGGGATGCACCAATGGGCCTCGAAGTTGCTCAGCCGGCCCACAGGGGTCTGGAGGTACTCAGTGAACTTGCAGGGAAAACGAGGCCTACCCGAGAGGCCTAGGAGTCCTCAGACGTGTACTTCCTTTAAAGTAAAGCATATAAGGGACTAAGAACTCATGGAAACAGCTGCATGCCTCCCTTTCTGCACCCCTACTAAGGGCCTAACCTGGAGGCAAGTTTTCACGTTGAGATTCCCTTTAGCTCTAGAGCTTGTCAGGCTGACCACCACCGCGGCCATGGAAGCCCCTGGTTTAGACAGAGCAAACTCATTTTCTCCCCAGAAGCATTCTTACAGTGTTTACAGGCCTGTCAAGAGGAGGGAATGGCAGGCACTTTCAATGCAGCGTGAACGCTGCCTTCAAAATGGGAAAGCAAGGCTAGTTCCAGCAGGTCCCCTTTTCCAGGGGCACACTCAGCATGCACCCCTGTGGCTTCTAAGAAGTCCGAGGAGACACAGGTTACCCTGTGTTTCCTTCCCTGACTCAACTTCTCGAAGTAGGGTGTTCTGCATCATGCGAACTGCCTCAACCAAGGAACGCCGTAAGCTGCTCCTCTGGGCCTGTGGCTATTCGAAAGCCTGCAGTGCCACAGGAAGAACAGGACTTCAACTGCAGTAAGAACGCAAGCTGACTTCCTCTAGGAGGCACGGTGACTTAAGGCAGGACGTCTTAGATGGAATGCGAAGACGAGGGTTACCCTGAGTGCAGCACAGGCTAGGGCAACGCGTAAGACTTGCACGCCGTGTGGGACGTGCCAGAACGGTGTTCGTGAACGTGTGCGAGGGCTGAGGAAATGAAGCTGCTCCAAAAGAGAGGGCAGTGCGTTGCCCTACACCCGGCATGCACAGAGGGGCTGTAACGGGCTCCGGGTCTGGACGTTGCTTAGCTGACCCAGGTGAGCCTGGGGTACTCAAGTGTTCCTGCGGGAATAGGGTGCCCAGGCTAGCGTCCTAGGTGTCCAGAAAACTGTGCTGCCGTTCAAGGAACGCAGAGCAGAGGCCAGCGCCTCATGGAAACTGCTGCACGCCTCTGCTTCTGCACGGCAAATCAGGGCCTTACTTCCAGGCATGTGTTCATGCTGGGTGTGCCGGTAGCGATATAGCAGGGTAAGATGCTGACTTTCTCCTCGAGCAGAGTGACTTCACGTACGAGGGCCTCGAAGTACTCCAAGCACAGTGTTCTCTCATGGCAGCTCACACAAGGACCATGAGAAGTTTTCTGTGCACTTCGGACTCACCAGCAAAGTTGTCCTGTGGCCGTCCGAGGACTCTGGAAATGTAGCTCTCCTCAAGGAACGTACAGTGTGTTGCCCATCCCTGGGCACGCACAGAGTGCCTCCGAGGGATGCACCAATGGGCCTCGAAGTTGCTCAGCCGGCCCACAGGGGTCTGGAGGTACTCAGTGAACTTGCAGGGAAAACGAGGTCTACCCGAGAGGCCTAGGAGTCCTCAGACGTGTACTTCCTTTAAAGTAAAGCATATAAGGGACTAAGAACTCATGGAAACAGCTGCATGCCTCTCTTTCTGCACGGCTACTAAGGGCCTAACCTGGAGGCAAGTTTTCACGTTGAGATTCCCTTTAGCTCTAGAGCTTGTCAGGCTGACCACCACCGCGGCCATGGAAGCCCCTGGTTTAGACAGAGCAAACTCATTTTCTCCCCAGAAGCATTCTTACAGTGTTTACAGGCCTGTCAAGAGGAGGGAATGGCAGGCAGTTTCAATGCAGCCTGAACGCTGCCTTCAAAACGGGAAAGCAAGGCTAGTTCCAGCAGGTCCCCTTTTCCAGGGGCACACTCAGCATGCACCCCTGTGGCTTCTAACAAGTCCGAGGAGACACAGGTTACCCTGTGTTTCCTTCCCTGACTCAACTTCTCGAAGTAGGGTGTTCTGCATCATGCGAACTGCCTCAACCAAGGAACGCCGTAAGCTGCTCCTCTGGGCCTGTGGCTATTCGAAAGCCTGCAGTGCCACAGGAAGAACAGGACTTCAACTGCAGTAAGAACGCAAGCTGACTTCCTCTAGGAGGCACGGTGACTTAAGGCAGGACGTCTTAGATGGAATGCGAAGACGAGGGTTACCCTGAGTGCAGCTCAGGCTAGGGCAACGCGTAAGACTTGCACGCCGTGTGGGACGTGCCAGAACGGTGTTCGTGAACGTGTGCGAGGGCTGAGGAAATGAAGCTGCTCCAAAAGAGAGGGCAGTGCGTTTCCCTACACCCGGCATGCACAGAGGGGCTGTAACGGGCTCCGGGTCTGGACGTTGCTTAGCTGACCCAGGTGAGCCTGGGGTACTCAAGTGTTCCTGCGGGAATAGGGTGCCCAGGCTAGCGTCCTAGGTGTCCAGAAAACTGTGCTGCCGTTTAAGGAACGCAGAGCAGAGGCCAGCGCCTCATGGAAACTGCTGCACGCCTCTGCTTCTGCACGGCAAATCAGGGCCTTACTTCCAGGCATGTGTTCATGCTGGGTGTGCCGGAAGCGATATAGCAGGGTAAGATGCTGACTTTCTCCTCGAGCAGAGTGACTTCACGTACGAGGGCCTCGAAGTACTCCAAGCACAGTGTTCTCTCATGGCAGCTCACACAAGGACCATGAGAAGTTTTCTGTGCACTTCGGACTCACCAGCAAAGTTGTCCTGAGGCCGTTCGAGGACTCTGGAAATGTAGCTCTCCTCAAGGAACGTACAGTGTGTTGCCCATCACTGGGCACGCACAGAGGGCCTCCGAGGGATGCACCAATGGGCCTCCAAGATGCTCAGCCGGCCCACAGGGGTCTGGAGGTACTCAGTGAACTTGCAGGGAAAACGAGGCCTACCCGAGAGGCCTAGGAGTCCTCAGACGTGTACTTCCTTTAAAGTAAAGCATATAAGGGACTAAGAACTCATGGAAACAGCTGCATGCCTCCCTTTCTGCACCCCTACTAAGGGCCTAACCTGGAGGCAAGTTTTCACGTTGAGATTCCCTTTAGCTCTAGAGCTTGTCAGGCTGACCACCACCGCGGCCATGGAAGCCCCTGGTTTAGACAGAGCAAACTCATTTTCTCCCCAGAAGCATTCTTACAGTGTTTACAGGCCTGTCAAGAGGAGGGAATGGCAGGCACTTTCAATGCAGCGTGAACGCTGCCTTCAAAATGGGAAAGCAAGGCTAGTTCCAGCAGGTCCCCTTTTCCAGGGGCACACTCAGCATGCACCCCTGTGGCTTCTAAGAAGTCCGAGGAGACACAGGTTACCCTGTGTTTCCTTCCCTGACTCAACTTCTCGAAGTAGGGTGTTCTGCATCATGCGAACTGCCTCAACCAAGGAACGCCGTAAGCTGCTCCTCTGGGCCTGTGGCTATTCGAAAGCCTGCAGTGCCACAGGAAGAACAGGACTTCAACTGCAGTAAGAACGCAAGCTGACTTCCTCTAGGAGGCACGGTGACTTAAGGCAGGACGTCTTAGATGGAATGCGAAGACGAGGGTTACCCTGAGTGCAGCACAGGCTAGGGCAACGCGTAAGACTTGCACGCCGTGTGGGACGTGCCAGAACGGTGTTCGTGAACGTGTGCGAGGGCTGAGGAAATGAAGCTGCTCCAAAAGAGAGGGCAGTGCGTTTCCCTACACCCGGCATGCACAGAGGGGCTGTAACGGGCTCCGGGTCTGGACGTTGCTTAGCTGACCCAGGTGAGCCTGGGGTACTCAAGTGTTCCTGCGGGAATAGGGTGCCCAGGCTAGCGTCCTAGGTGTCCAGAAAACTGTGCTGCCGTTCAAGGAACGCAGAGCAGAGGCCAGCGCCTCATGGAAACTGCTGCACGCCTCTGCTTCTGCACGGCAAATCAGGGCCTTACTTCCAGGCATGTGTTCATGCTGGGTGTGCCGGTAGCGATATAGCAGGGTAAGATGCTGACTTTCTCCTCGAGCAGAGTGACTTCACGTACGAGGGCCTCGAAGTACTCCAAGCACAGTGTTCTCTCATGGCAGCTCACACAAGGACCATGAGAAGTTTTCTGTGCACTTCGGACTCACCAGCAAAGTTGTCCTGAGGCCGTTCGAGGACTCTGGAAATGGAGCTCTCCTCAAGGAACGTACAGTGTGTTGCCCATCACTGGGCACGCACAGAGGGCCTCCGAGGGATGCACCAATGGGCCTCCAAGATGCTCAGCCGGCCCACAGGGGTCTGGAGGTACTCAGTGAACTTGCAGGGAAAACGAGGCCTACCCGAGAGGCCTAGGAGTCCTCAGACGTGTACTTCCTTTAAAGTAAAGCATATAAGGGACTAAGAACTCATGGAAACAGCTGCATGCCTCCCTTTCTGCACCCCTACTAAGGGCCTAACCTGGAGGCAAGTTTTCACGTTGAGATTCCCTTTAGCTCTAGAGCTTGTCAGGCTGACCACCACCGCGGCCATGGAAGCCCCTGGTTTAGACAGAGCAAACTCATTTTCTCCCCAGAAGCATTCTTACAGTGTTTACAGGCCTGTCAAGAGGAGGGAATGGCAGGCACTTTCAATGCAGCGTGAACGCTGCCTTCAAAATGGGAAAGCAAGGCTAGTTCCAGCAGGTCCCCTTTTCCAGGGGCACACTCAGCATGCACCCCTGTGGCTTCTAAGAAGTCCGAGGAGACACAGGTTACCCTGTGTTTCCTTCCCTGACTCAACTTCTCGAAGTAGGGTGTTCTGCATCATGCGAACTGCCTCAACCAAGGAACGCCGTAAGCTGCTCCTCTGGGCCTGTGGCTATTCGAAAGCCTGCAGTGCCACAGGAAGAACAGGACTTCAACTGCAGTAAGAACGCAAGCTGACTTCCTCTAGGAGGCACGGTGACTTAAGGCAGGACGTCTTAGATGGAATGCGAAGACGAGGGTTACCCTGAGTGCAGCACAGGCTAGGGCAACGCGTAAGACTTGCACGCCGTGTGGGACGTGCCAGAACGGTGTTCGTGAACGTGTGCGAGGGCTGAGGAAATGAAGCTGCTCCAAAAGAGAGGGCAGTGCGTTGCCCTACACCCGGCATGCACAGAGGGGCTGTAACGGGCTCCGGGTCTGGACGTTGCTTAGCTGACCCAGGTGAGCCTGGGGTACTCAAGTGTTCCTGCGGGAATAGGGTGCCCAGGCTAGCGTCCTAGGTGTCCAGAAAACTGTGCTGCCGTTCAAGGAACGCAGAGCAGAGGCCAGCGCCTCATGGAAACTGCTGCACGCCTCTGCTTCTGCACGGCAAATCAGGGCCTTACTTCCAGGCATGTGTTCATGCTGGGTGTGCCGGTAGCGATATAGCAGGGTAAGATGCTGACTTTCTCCTCGAGCAGAGTGACTTCACGTACGAGGGCCTCGAAGTACTCCAAGCACAGTGTTCTCTCATGGCAGCTCACACAAGGACCATGAGAAGTTTTCTGTGCACTTCGGACTCACCAGCAAAGTTGTCCTGTGGCCGTCCGAGGACTCTGGAAATGTAGCTCTCCTCAAGGAACGTACAGTGTGTTGCCCATCCCTGGGCACGCACAGAGTGCCTCCGAGGGATGCACCAATGGGCCTCGAAGTTGCTCAGCCGGCCCACAGGGGTCTGGAGGTACTCAGTGAACTTGCAGGGAAAACGAGGTCTACCCGAGAGGCCTAGGAGTCCTCAGACGTGTACTTCCTTTAAAGTAAAGCATATAAGGGACTAAGAACTCATGGAAACAGCTGCATGCCTCTCTTTCTGCACGGCTACTAAGGGCCTAACCTGGAGGCAAGTTTTCACGTTGAGATTCCCTTTAGCTCTAGAGCTTGTCAGGCTGACCACCACCGCGGCCATGGAAGCCCCTGGTTTAGACAGAGCAAACTCATTTTCTCCCCAGAAGCATTCTTACACTGTTTACAGGCCTGTCAAGAGGAGGGAATGGCAGGCAGTTTCAATGCAGCCTGAACGCTGCCTTCAAAACGGGAAAGCAAGGCTAGTTCCAGCAGGTTCCCTTTTCCAGGGGCACACTCAGCATGCACCCCTGTGGCTTCTAACAAGTCCGAGGAGACACAGGTTACCCTGTGTTTCCTTCCCTGACTCAACTTCTCGAAGTAGGGTGTTCTGCATCATGCGAACTGCCTCAACCAAGGAACGCCGTAAGCTGCTCCTCTGGGCCTGTGGCTATTCGAAAGCCTGCAGTGCCACAGGAAGAACAGGACTTCAACTGCAGTAAGAACGCAAGCTGACTTCCTCTAGGAGGCACGGTGACTTAAGGCAGGACGTCTTAGATGGAATGCGAAGACGAGGGTTACCCTGAGTGCAGCTCAGGCTAGGGCAACGCGTAAGACTTGCACGCCGTGTGGGACGTGCCAGAACGGTGTTCGTGAACGTGTGCGAGGGCTGAGGAAATGAAGCTGCTCCAAAAGAGAGGGCAGTGCGTTTCCCTACACCCGGCATGCACAGAGGGGCTGTAACGGGCTCCGGGTCTGGACGTTGCTTAGCTGACCCAGGTGAGCCTGGGGTACTCAAGTGTTCCTGCGGGAATAGGGTGCCCAGGCTAGCGTCCTAGGTGTCCAGAAAACTGTGCTGCCGTTTAAGGAACGCAGAGCAGAGGCCAGCGCCTCATGGAAACTGCTGCACGCCTCTGCTTCTGCACGGCAAATCAGGGCCTTACTTCCAGGCATGTGTTCATGCTGGGTGTGCCGGAAGCGATATAGCAGGGTAAGATGCTGACTTTCTCCTCGAGCAGAGTGACTTCACGTACGAGGGCCTCGAAGTACTCCAAGCACAGTGTTCTCTCATGGCAGCTCACACAAGGACCATGAGAAGTTTTCTGTGCACTTCGGACTCACCAGCAAAGTTGTCCTGAGGCCGTTCGAGGACTCTGGAAATGTAGCTCTCCTCAAGGAACGTACAGTGTGTTGCCCATCACTGGGCACGCACAGAGGGCCTCCGAGGGATGCACCAATGGGCCTCCAAGATGCTCAGCCGGCCCACAGGGGTCTGGAGGTACTCAGTGAACTTGCAGGGAAAACGAGGCCTACCCGAGAGGCCTAGGAGTCCTCAGACGTGTACTTCCTTTAAAGTAAAGCATATAAGGGACTAAGAACTCATGGAAACAGCTGCATGCCTCCCTTTCTGCACCCCTACTAAGGGCCTAACCTGGAGGCAAGTTTTCACGTTGAGATTCCCTTTAGCTCTAGAGCTTGTCAGGCTGACCACCACCGCGGCCATGGAAGCCCCTGGTTTAGACAGAGCAAACTCATTTTCTCCCCAGAAGCATTCTTACAGTGTTTACAGGCCTGTCAAGAGGAGGGAATGGCAGGCACTTTCAATGCAGCGTGAACGCTGCCTTCAAAATGGGAAAGCAAGGCTAGTTCCAGCAGGTCCCCTTTTCCAGGGGCACACTCAGCATGCACCCCTGTGGCTTCTAAGAAGTCCGAGGAGACACAGGTTACCCTGTGTTTCCTTCCCTGACTCAACTTCTCGAAGTAGGGTGTTCTGCATCATGCGAACTGCCTCAACCAAGGAACGCCGTAAGCTGCTCCTCTGGGCCTGTGGCTATTCGAAAGCCTGCAGTGCCACAGGAAGAACAGGACTTCAACTGCAGTAAGAACGCAAGCTGACTTCCTCTAGGAGGCACGGTGACTTAAGGCAGGACGTCTTAGATGGAATGCGAAGACGAGGGTTACCCTGAGTGCAGCACAGGCTAGGGCAACGCGTAAGACTTGCACGCCGTGTGGGACGTGCCAGAACGGTGTTCGTGAACGTGTGCGAGGGCTGAGGAAATGAAGCTGCTCCAAAAGAGAGGGCAGTGCTTTGCCCTACACCCGGCATGCACAGAGGGGCTGTAACGGGCTCCGGGTCTGGACGTTGCTTAGCTGACCCAGGTGAGCCTGGGGTACTCAAGTGTTCCTGCGGGAATAGGGTGCCCAGGCTAGCGTCCTAGGTGTCCAGAAAACTGTGCTGCCGTTCAAGGAACGCAGAGCAGAGGCCAGCGCCTCATGGAAACTGCTGCACGCCTCTGCTTCTGCACGGCAAATCAGGGCCTTACTTCCAGGCATGTGTTCATGCTGGGTGTGCCGGTAGCGATATAGCAGGGTAAGATGCTGACTTTCTCCTCGAGCAGAGTGACTTCACGTACGAGGGCCTCGAAGTACTCCAAGCACAGTGTTCTCTCATGGCAGCTCACACAAGGACCATGAGAAGTTTTCTGTGCACTTCGGACTCACCAGCAAAGTTGTCCTGAGGCCGTTCGAGGACTCTGGAAATGTAGCTCTCCTCAAGGAACGTACAGTGTGTTGCCCATCACTGGGCACGCACAGAGGGCCTCCGAGGGATGCACCAATGGGCCTCCAAGATGCTCAGCCGGCCCACAGGGGTCTGGAGGTACTCAGTGAACTTGCAGGGAAAACGAGGCCTACCCGAGAGGCCTAGGAGTCCTCAGACGTGTACTTCCTTTAAAGTAAAGCATATAAGGGACTAAGAACTCATGGAAACAGCTGCATGCCTCCCTTTCTGCACCCCTACTAAGGGCCTAACCTGGAGGCAAGTTTTCACGTTGAGATTCCCTTTAGCTCTAGAGCTTGTCAGGCTGACCACCACCGCGGCCATGGAAGCCCCTGGTTTAGACAGAGCAAACTCATTTTCTCCCCAGAAGCATTCTTACAGTGTTTACAGGCCTGTCAAGAGGAGGGAATGGCAGGCACTTTCAATGCAGCGTGAACGCTGCCTTCAAAATGGGAAAGCAAGGCTAGTTCCAGCAGGTCCCCTTTTCCAGGGGCACACTCAGCATGCACCCCTGTGGCTTCTAAGAAGTCCGAGGAGACACAGGTTACCCTGTGTTTCCTTCCCTGACTCAACTTCTCGAAGTAGGGTGTTCTGCATCATGCGAACTGCCTCAACCAAGGAACGCCGTAAGCTGCTCCTCTGGGCCTGTGGCTATTCGAAAGCCTGCAGTGCCACAGGAAGAACAGGACTTCAACTGCAGTAAGAACGCAAGCTGACTTCCTCTAGGAGGCACGGTGACTTAAGGCAGGACGTCTTAGATGGAATGCGAAGACGAGGGTTACCCTGAGTGCAGCACAGGCTGGGGCAACGCGTAAGACTTGCACGCCGTGTGGGACGTGCCAGAACGGTGTTCGTGAACGTGTGCGAGGGCTGAGGAAATGAAGCTGCTCCAAAAGAGAGGGCAGTGCTTTGCCCTACACCCGGCATGCACAGAGGGGCTGTAACGGGCTCCGGGTCTGGACGTTGCTTAGCTGACCCAGGTGAGCCTGGGGTACTCAAGTGTTCCTGCGGGAATAGGGTGCCCAGGCTAGCGTCCTAGGTGTCCAGAAAACTGTGCTGCCGTTCAAGGAACGCAGAGCAGAGGCCAGCGCCTCATGGAAACTGCTGCACGCCTCTGCTTCTGCACGGCAAATCAGGGCCTTACTTCCAGGCATGTGTTCATGCTGGGTGTGCCGGTAGCGATATAGCAGGGTAAGATGCTGACTTTCTCCTCGAGCAGAGTGACTTCACGTACGAGGGCCTCGAAGTACTCCAAGCACAGTGTTCTCTCATGGCAGCTCACACAAGGACCATGAGAAGTTTTCTGTGCACTTCGGACTCACCAGCAAAGTTGTCCTGAGGCCGTTCGAGGACTCTGGAAATGTAGCTCTCCTCAAGGATCGTACAGTGTGTTGCCCATCACTGGGCACGCACAGAGGGCCTCCGAGGGATGCACCAATGGGCCTCGAACTTGCTCAACCGGCCCACAGGGGTCTGGAGGTACTCAGTGAACTTGCAGGGAAAACGAGGCCTACCCGAGAGGTCTAGGAGTCCTCAGACGTGTACTTCCTTTAAAATAAAGCATATAAGGGAGTAAGAACTCATGGAAACAGCTGCATGCCTCCCTTTCTTCACGGCTACTAAGGGCCTAACCTGGAGGCAAGTTTTCACGTTGAGATTCCCTTTAGCTCTAGAGCTTGTCAGGCTGACCACCACCGCGGCCATGGAAGCCCCTGGTTTAGACAGAGCAAACTCATTTTCTCCCCAGAAGCATTCTTACAGTGTTTACAGGCCTGTCAAGAGGAGGGAATGGCAGGCACTTTCAATGCAGCGTGAACGCTGCCTTCAAAATGGGAAAGCAAGGCTAGTTCCAACAGGTCCCCTTTTTCAGGGGCACACTCAGCATGCACCCCTGTGGCTTCTAAGAAGTCCGAGGAGACACAGGTTACCCTGTGTTTCCTTCCCTGACTCAACTTCTCGAAGTAGGGTGTTCTGCATCATGCGAACTGCCTCAACCAAGGAACGCCGTAAGGTGCTCCTCTGGGCCTGTGGCTATTCGAAAGCCTGCAGTGCCACAGGAAGAACAGGACTTCAACTGCAGTAAGAACGCAAGCTGACTTCCTCTAGGAGGCACGGTGACTTCAGGCAGGACGTCTTATATGGAATGCGAAGACGAGGGTTACCCTGAGTGCAGCACAGGCTAGGGCAACGCGTAAGACTTGCACGCCGTGTGGGACGTGCCAGAACGGTGTTCGTGAACGTGTGCGAGGGCTGAGGAAATGAAGCTGCTCCAAAAGAGAGGGCAGTGCGTTTCCCTACACCCGGCATGCACAGAGGGGCTGTAACGGGCTCCGGGTCTGGACGTTGCTTAGCTGACCCAGGTGAGCCTGGGGTACTCAAGTGTTCCTGCGGGAATAGGGTGCCCAGGCTAGCGTCCTAGGTGTCCAGAAAACTGTGCTGCCGTTTAAGGAACGCAGAGCAGAGGCCAGCGCCTCATGGAAACTGCTGCACGCCTCTGCTTCTGCACGGCAAATCAGGGCCTTACTTCCAGGCATGTGTTCATGCTGGGTGTGCCGGAAGCGATATAGCAGGGTAAGATGCTGACTTTCTCCTCGAGCAGAGTGACTTCACGTACGAGGGCCTCGAAGTACTCCAAGCACAGTGTTCTCTCATGGCAGCTCACACAAGGACCATGAGAAGTTTTCTGTGCACTTCGGACTCACCAGCAAAGTTGTCCTGAGGCCGTTCGAGGACTCTGGAAATGTAGCTCTCCTCAAGGAACGTACAGTGTGTTGCCCATCACTGGGCACGCACAGAGGGCCTCCGAGGGATGCACCAATGGGCCTCGAAATTGCTCAGCCGGCCCACAGGGGTCTGGAGGTACTCAGTGAACTTGCAGGAAAACGAGGTCTACCCGAGAGGCCTAGGAGTCCTCAGACGTGTACTTCCTTTAAAGTAAAGCATATAAGGGACAAAGAACTCATGGAAATAGCTGCATGCCTCCCTTTCTGCACGGCTACTAAGGGCCTAACCTGGAGGCAAGTTTTCACGTTGAGATTCCCTTTAGCTCTAGAGCTTGTCAGGCTGACCACCACCGCGGCCATGGAAGCCCCTGGTTTAGACAGAGCAAACTCATTTTCTCCCCAGAAGCATTCTTACAGTGTTTACAGGCCTGTCAAGAGGAGGGAATGGCAGGCAGTTTCAATGCAGCGTGAACGCTTCCTTCAAAACGGGAAAGCAAGGCTAGTTCCAGCAGGTCCCCTTTTCCAGGGGCACACTCAGCATGCACCCCTGTGGCTTCTAACAAGTCCGAGGAGACACAGGTTACCCTGTGTTTCCTTCCCTGACTCAACTTCTCGAAGTAGGGTGTTCTGTATCATGCGAACTGCCTCAACCAAGGAACGCCGTAAGCTGCTCCTCTGGGCCTGTGGCTATTCGAAAGCCTGCAGTGCCACAGGAAGAACAGGACTTCAACTGCAGTAAGAACGCAAGCTGACATCCTCTAGGAGGCACGGTGACTTCAGGCAGGACGTCTTAGATGGAATGCGAAGACGAGGGTTACCCTGAGTGCAGCTCAGGCTAGGGCAACGCGTAAGACTTCCACGCCGTGTGGGACGTGCCAGAACGCTGTTCGTGAACGTGTGCGAGGGCTGAGGAAATGAAGCTGCTCCAAAAGAGAGGGCAGTGCGTTTCCCTACACCCGGCATGCACAGAGGGGCTGTAACGGGCTCCGGGTCTGGACGTTGCTTAGCTGACCCAGGTGAGCCTGGGGTACTCAAGTGTTCCTGCGGGAATAGGGTGCCCAGGCTAGCGTCCTAGGTGTCCAGAAAACTGTGCTGCCGTTTAAGGAACGCAGAGCAGAGGCCAGCGCCTCATGGAAACTGCTGCACGCCTCTGCTTCTGCACGGCAAATCAGGGCCTTACTTCCAGGCATGTGTTCATGCTGGGTGTGCCGGTAGCGATATAGCAGGGTAAGATGCTGACTTTCTCCTCGAGCAGAGTGACTTCACGTACGAGGGCCTCGAAGTACTCCAAGCACAGTGTTCTCTCATGGCAGCGCACCCAAGGACCATGAGAAGTTTTCTGTGCACTTCGGACTCACCAGCAATGTTGTCCTGAGGCCGTTCCAGGACTCTGGAAATGTAGCTCTCCTCAAGGAACGTACAGTGTGTTACCCATCACTGGGCACGCACAGAGGGCCTCCGAGGGATGCACCAATGGGCCTCGAAACTGCTCAGCTGGCCCACAGGAGTCTGGAGGTACTCAGTGAACTTACAGGAAAACGAGGTCTACCCGAGAGGCCTAGGAGTCCTCAGACGTGTACTTCCTTTAAAGTAAAGCATATAAGGGACAAAGAACTCATGGAAATAGCTGCATGCCTCCCTTTCTGCACGGCTACTAAGGGCCTAACCTGGAGGCAACTTTTCACGTTGAGATTCCCTTTAGCTCTAGAGCTTGTCAGGCTGACCACCACCGCGGCCATGGAAGCCCCTGGTTTAGACAGAGCAAACTCATTTTCTCCCCAGAAGCATTCTTACAGTGTTTACAGGCCTGTCAAGAGGAGGGAATGGCAGGCAGTTTCAATGCAGCGTGAACGCTTCCTTGAAAACGGGAAAGCAAGGCTAGTTCCAGCAGGTCCCCTTTTCCAGGGGCACACTCAGCATGCACCCCTGTGGCTTCTAACAAGTCCGAGGAGACACAGGTTACCCTGTGTTTCCTTCCCTGACTCAACTTCTCGAAGTAGGGTGTTCTGCATCATGCGAACTGCCTCAACCAAGGAACGCCGTAAGCTGCTCCTCTGGGCCTGTGGCTATTCGAAAGCCTGCAGTGCCACAGGAAGAACAGGACTTCAACTGCAGTAAGAACGCAAGCTGACTTCCTCTAGGAGGCACGGTGACTTCAGGCAGGACGTCTTAGGTGGAATGCGAAGAGGAGGGTTACCCTGAGTGCAGCTCAGGCTAGGGCAACGCGTAAGACTTCAACGCCGTGTGGGACGTGCCAGAACGCTGTTCGTGAACGTGTGCGAGGGCTGAGGAAATGAAGCTGCTCCAAAAGAGAGGGCAGTGCGTTTCCCTACACCCGGCATGCACAGAGGGGCTGTAACGGGCTCCGGGTCTGGACGTTGCTTAGCTGACCCAGGTGAGCCTGGGGTACTCAAGTGTTCCTGCGGGAATAGGGTGCCCAGGCTAGCGTCCTAGGTGTCCAGAAAACTGTGCTGCCGTTCAAGGAACGCAGAGCAGAGGCCAGCGCCTCATGGAAACTGCTGCACGCCTCTGCTTCTGCACGGCAAATCAGGGCCTTACTTCCAGGCATGTGTTCATGCTGGGTGTGCCGGTAGCGATATAGCAGGGTAAGATGCTGACTTTCTCCTCGAGCAGAGTGACTTCACGTACGAGGGCCTCGAAGTGCTCCAAGCACAGTGTTCTCTCATGGCAGCTCACACAAGGACCATAAGAAGTTTTCTGTGCACTTCGGACGCACCAGCAATGTTGTCCTGAGGCCGTTCGAGGACTCTGGAAATGTCGCTCTCCTCAAGGAACGTACATTGTGTTGCCCATCACTGGGCACGCACAGAGGGCCTCCGAGGGATGCACCAATGGGCCTCGAAATTGCTCAGCCGGCCCACAGGGGTCTGGAGGTACTCAGTGAACTTGCAGGAAAACGAGGTCTACCCGAGAGGCCTAGGAGTCCTCAGACGTGTACTTCCTTTAAAGTAAAGCATATAAGGGACAAAGAACTCATGGAAATAGCTGCATGCCTCCCTTTCTGCACGGCTACTAAGGGCCTAACCTGGAGGCAACTTTTCACGTTCAGATTCCCTTTAGCTCTAGAGCTTGTCAGGCTGACCACCACCGCGGCCATGGAAGCCCCTGGTTTAGACAGAGCAAACTCATTTTCTCCCCAGAAGCATTCTTACAGTGTTTACAGGCCTGTCAAGAGGAGGGAATGGCAGGCACTTTCAATGCAGCGTGAACGCTGCCTTCAAAATGGGAAAGCAAGTCTAGTTCCAACAGGTCCCCTTTTCCAGGGGCACTCTCAGCATGCACCCCTGTGGCTTCTAAGAAGTCCGAGGAGACACAGGTTACCCTGTGTTTCCTTCCCTGACTCAACTTCTCGAAGTAGGGTGTTCTGCATCATGCGAACTGCCTCAACCAAGGAACGCCGTAAGCTGCTCCTCTGGGCCTGTGGCTCTTCGAAAGCCTGCAGTGCCACAGGAAGAACAGGACTTCAACTGCAGTAAGAACGCAAGCTGACTTCCTCTAGGAGGCACGGTGACTTCAGGCAGGACGTCTTAGGTGGAATGCGAAGACGAGGGTTACCCTGAGTGCAGCTCAGGCTAGGGCAACGCGTAAGACTTGCACGCCGTGTGGGACGTGCCAGAACGGTGTTCGTGAACGTGTGCGAGGGCTGAGGAAATGAAGCTGCTCCAAAAGAGAGGGCAGTGCGTTTCCCTACACCCGGCATGCACAGAGGGGCTGTAACGGGCTCCGGGTCTGGACGTTGCTTAGCTGACCCAGGTGAGCCTGGGGTACTCAAGTGTTCCTGCGGGAATAGGGTGCCCAGGCTAGCGTCCTAGGTGTCCAGAAAACTGTGCTGCCGTTCAAGGAACGCAGAGCAGAGGCCAGCGCCTCATGGAAACTGCTGCACGCCTCTGCTTCTGCACGGCAAATCAGGGCCTTACTTCCAGGCATGTGTTCATGCTGGGTGTGCCGGTAGCGATATAGCAGGGTAAGATGCTGACTTTCTCCTCGAGCAGAGTGACTTCACGTACGAGGGCCTCGAAGTACTCCAAGCACAGTGTTCTCTCATGGCAGCTCACACAAGGACCATGAGAAGTTTTCTGTGCACTTCGGACTCACCAGCAAAGTTGTCCTGAGGCCGTTCGAGGACTCTGGAAATGTAGCTCTCCTCAAGGAACGTACAGTGTGTTGCCCATCACTGGTCACGCACAGAGGGCCTCCGAGGGATGCACCAATGGGCCTCGAAATTGCTCAGCCGGCCCACAGGGGTCTGGAGGTACTCAGTGAACTTGCAGGAAAACGAGGTCTACCCGAGAGGCCTAGGAGTCCTCAGACGTGTACTTCCTTTAAAGTAAAGCATATAAGGGACAAAGAACTCATGGAAATAGCTGCATGCCTCCCTTTCTGCACGGCTACTAAGGGCCTAACCTGGAGGCAACTTTTCACGTTGAGATTCCCTTTAGCTCTAGAGCTTGTCAGGCTGACCACCACCGCGGCCATGGAAGCCCCTGGTTTAGACAGAGCAAACTCATTTTCTCCCCAGAAGCATTCTTACAGTCTTTACAGGCCTGTCAAGAGGAGGGAATGGCAGGCAGTTTCAATGCAGCGTGAACGCTTCCTTCAAAACGGGAAAGCAAGGCTAGTTCCAGCAGGTCCCCTTTTCCAGGGGCACACTCAGCATGCACCCCTGTGGCTTCTAACAAGTCCGAGGAGACACAGGTTACCCTGTGTTTCCTTCCCTGACTCAACTTCTCGAAGTAGGGTGTTCTGCATCATGCGAACTGCCTCAACCAAGGAACGCCGTAAGCTGCTCCTCTGGGCCTGTGGCTATTCGAAAGCCTGCAGTGCCACAGGAAGAACAGGACTTCAACTGCAGTAAGAACGCAAGCTGACATCCTCTAGGAGGCACGGTGACTTCAGGCAGGACGTCTTAGGTGGAATGCGAAGACGAGGGTTACCCTGAGTGCAGCTCAGGCTAGGGCAACGCGTAAGACTTCCACGCCGTGTGGGACGTGCCAGAACGGTGTTCGTGAACGTGTGCGAGGGCTGAGGAAATGAAGCTGCTCCAAAAGAGAGGGCAGTGCGTTTCCCTACACCCGGCATGCACAGAGGGGCTGTAACGGGCTCCGGGTCTGGACGTTGCTTAGCTGACCCAGGTGAGCCTGGGGTACTCAAGTGTTCCTGCGGGAATAGGGTGCCCAGGCTAGCGTCCTAGGTGTCCAGAAAACTGTGCTGCCGTTTAAGGAACGCAGAGCAGAGGCCAGCGCCTCATGGAAACTGCTGCACGCCTCTGCTTCTGCACGGCAAATCAGGGCCTTACTTCCAGGCATGTGTTCATGCTGGGTGTGCCGGTAGCGATATAGCAGGGTAAGATGCTGACTTTCTCCTCGAGCAGAGTGACTTCACGTACGAGGGCCTCGAAGTACTCCAAGCACAGTGTTCTCTCATGGCAGCTCACACAAGGACCATGAGAAGTTTTCTGTGCACTTCGGACTCACCAGCAAAGTTGTCCTGAGGCCGTTCGAGGACTCTGGAAATGTAGCTCTCCTCAAGGAACGTACAGTGTGTTGCCCATCACTGGGCACGCACAGAGGGCCTCCGAGGGATGCACCAATGGGCCTCGAAATTGCTCAGCCGGCCCACAGGGGTCTGGAGGTACTCAGTGAACTTGCAGGAAAACGAGGCCTACCCGAGAGGCCTAGGAGTCCTCAGACGTGTACTTCCTTTAACGTAAAGCATATAAGGGACAAAGAACTCATGGAAATAGCTGCATGCCTCCCTTTCTGCACGGCTACTAAGGGCCTAACCTGGAGGCAACTTTTCACGTTGAGATTCCCTTTAGCTCTAGAGATTGTCAGGCTGACCACCACCGCGGCCATGGAAGCCCCTGGTTTAGACAGAGCAAACTCATTTTCTCCCCAGAAGCATTCTTACAGTGTTTACAGGCCTGTCAAGAGGAGGGAATGGCAGGCAGTTTCAATGCAGCGTGAACGCTTCCTTGAAAACGGGAAAGCAAGGCTAGTTCCAGCAGGTCCCCTTTTCCAGGGGCACACTCAGCATGCACCCCTGTGGCTTCTAACAAGTCCGAGGAGACACAGGTTACCCTGTGTTTCCTTCCCTGACTCAACTTCTCGAAGTAGGGTGTTCTGCATCATGCGAACTGCCTCAACCAAGGAACGCCGTAAGCTGCTCCTCTGTGCCTGTGGCTATTCGAAAGCCTGCAGTGCCACAGGAAGAACAGGACTTCAACTGCAGTAAGAACGCAAGCTGACATCCTCTAGGAGGCACGGTGACTTCAGGCAGGACGTCTTAGGTGGAATGCGAAGACGAGGGTTACCCTGAGTGCAGCTCAGGCTAGGGCAACGCGTAAGACTTCAACGCCGTGTGGGACGTGCCAGAACGCTGTTCGTGAACGTGTGCGAGGGCTGAGGAAATGAAGCTGCTCCAAAAGAGAGGGCAGTGCGTTTCCCTACACCCGGCATGCACAGAGGGGCTGTAACGGGCTCCGGGTCTGGACGTTGCTTAGCTGACCCAGGTGAGCCTGGGGTATTCAAGTGTTCCTGCGGGAATAGGGTGCCCAGGCTAGCGTCCTAGGTGTCCAGAAAACTGTGCTGCCGTTCAAGGAACGCAGAGCAGAGGCCAGCGCCTCATGGAAACTGCTGCACGCCTCTGCTTCTGCACGGCAAATCAGGGCCTTACTTCCAGGCATGTGTTCATGCTGGGTGTGCCGGTAGCGATATAGCAGGGTAAGATGCTGACTTTCTCCTCGAGCAGAGTGACTTCACGTACGAGGGCCTCGAAGTGCTCCAAGCACAGTGTTCTCTCATGGCAGCTCACACAAGGACCATGAGAAGTTTTCTGTGCACTTCGGACTCACCAGCAATGTTGTCCTGAGGCCGTTCGAGGACTCTGGAAATGTCGCTCTCCTCAAGGAACGTACATTGTGTTGCCCATCACTGGGCACGCACAGAGGGCCTCCGAGGGATGCACCAATGGGCCTCGAAATTGCTCAGCCGGCCCACAGGGGTCTGGAGGTACTCAGTGAACTTGCAGGAAAACGAGGTCTACCCGAGAGGCCTAGGAGTCCTCAGACGTGTACTTCCTTTAAAGTAAAGCATATAAGGGACAAAGAACTCATGGAAATAGCTGCATGCCTCCCTTTCTGCACGGCTACTAAGGGCCTAACCTGGAGGCAACTTTTCACGTTCAGATTCCCTTTAGCTCTAGAGCTTGTCAGGCTGACCACCACCGCGGCCATGGAAGCCCCTGGTTTAGACAGAGCAAACTCATTTTCTCCCCAGAAGCATTCTTACAGTGTTTACAGGCCTGTCAAGAGGAGGGAATGGCAGGCACTTTCAATGCAGCGTGAACGCTGCCTTCAAAATGGGAAAGCAAGGCTAGTTCCAACAGGTCCCCTTTTCCAGGGGCACACTCAGCATGCACCCCTGTGGCTTCTAAGAAGTCCGAGGAGACACAGGTTACCCTGTGTTTCCTTCCCTGACTCAACTTCTCGAAGTAGGGTGTTCTGCATCATGCGAACTGCCTCAACCAAGGAACGCCGTAAGCTGCTCCTCTGGGCCTGTGGCTATTCGAAAGCCTGCAGTGCCACAGGAAGAACAGGACTTCAACTGCAGTAAGAACGCAAGCTGACTTCCTCTAGGAGGCACGGTGACTTCAGGCAGGACGTCTTAGGTGGAATGCGAAGACGAGGGTTACCCTGAGTGCAGCTCAGGCTAGGGCAACGCGTAAGACTTCCACGCCGTGTGGGACGTGCCAGAACGCTGTTCGTGAACGTGTGCGAGGGCTGAGGAAATGAAGCTGCTCCAAAAGAGAGGGCAGTGCGTTTCCCTACACCCGGCATGCACAGAGGGGCTGTAACGGGCTCCGGGTCTGGACGTTGCTTAGCTGACCCAGGTGAGCCTGGGGTACTCAAGTGTTCCTGCGGGAATAGGGTGCCCAGGCTAGCGTCCTAGGTGTCCAGAAAACTGTGCTGCCGTTCAAGGAACGCAGAGCAGAGGCCAGCGCCTCATGGAAACTGCTGCACGCCTCTGCTTCTGCACGGCAAATCAGGGCCTTACTTCCAGGCATGTGTTCATGCTGGGTGTGCCGGTAGCGATATAGCAGGGTAAGATGCTGACTTTCTCCTCGAGCAGAGTGACTTCACGTACGAGGGCCTCGAAGTGCTCCAAGCACAGTGTTCTCTCATGGCAGCTCACACAAGGACCATGAGAAGTTTTCTGTGCACTTCGGACTCACCAGCAAAGTTGTCCTGAGGCCGTTCGAGGACTCTGGAAATGTAGCTCTCCTCAAGGAACGTACAGTGTGTTGCCCATCACTGGGCACGGACAGAGGGCCTCCGAGGGATGCACCAATGGGCCTCGAAATTGCTCAGCCGGCCCACAGGGGTCTGGAGGTACTCAGTGAACTTGCAGGAAAACGAGGTCTACCCGAGAGGCCTAGGAGTCCTCAGACGTGTACTTCCTTTAAAGTAAAGCATATAAGGGACAAAGAACTCATGGAAATAGCTGCATGCCTCCCTTTCTGCACGGCTACTAAGGGCCTAACCTGGAGGCAACTTTTCACGTTGAGATTCCCTTTAGCTCTAGAGCTTGTCAGGCTGACCACCACCGCGGCCATGGAAGCCCCTGGTTTAGACAGAGCAAACTCATTTTCTCCCCAGAAGCATTCTTACAGTCTTTACAGGCCTGTCAAGAGGAGGGAATGGCAGGCAGTTTCAATGCAGCGTGAACGCTTCCTTCAAAACGGGAAAGCAAGGCTAGTTCCAGCAGGTCCCCTTTTCCAGGGGCACACTCAGCATGCACCCCTGTGGCTTCTAACAAGTCCGAGGAGACACAGGTTACCCTGTGTTTCCTTCCCTGACTCAACTTCTCGAAGTAGGGTGTTCTGCATCATGCGAACTGCCTCAACCAAGGAACGCCGTAAGCTGCTCCTCTGGGCCTGTGGCTATTCGAAAGCCTGCAGTGCCACAGGAAGAACAGGACTTCAACTGCAGTAAGAACGCAAGCTGACATCCTCTAGGAGGCACGGTGACTTCAGGCAGGACGTCTTAGATGGAATGCGAAGACGAGGGTTACCCTGAGTGCAGCTCAGGCTAGGGCAACGCGTAAGACTTCCACGCCGTGTGGGACGTGCCAGAACGGTGTTCGTGAACGTGTGCGAGGGCTGAGGAAATGAAGCTGCTCCAAAAGAGAGGGCAGTGCGTTTCCCTACAACCGGCATGCACAGAGGGGCTGTAACGGGCTCCGGGTCTGGACGTTGCTTAGCTGACCCAGGTGAGCCTGGGGTACTCAAGTGTTCCTGCGGGAATAGGGTGCCCAGGCTAGCGTCCTAGGTGTCCAGAAAACTGTGCTGCCGTTTAAGGAACGCAGAGCAGAGGCCAGCGCCTCATGGAAACTTCTGCACGCCTCTGCTTCTGCACGGCAAATCAGGGCCTTACTTCCAGGCATGTGTTCATGCTGGGTGTGCCGGTAGCGATATAGCAGGGTAAGATGCTGACTTTCTCCTCGAGCAGAGTGACTTCACGTACGAGGGCCTCGAAGTACTCCAAGCACAGTGTTCTCTCATGGCAGCTCACACAAGGACCATGAGAAGTTTTCTGTGCACTTCGGACTCACCAGCAAAGGTGTCCTGAGGCCGTTCGAGGACTCTGGAAATGTAGCTCTCCTCAAGGAACGTACAGTGTGTTGCCCATCACTGGGCACGCACAGAGGGCCTCCGAGGGATGCACCAATGGGCCTCGAAATTGCTCAGCCGGCCCACAGGGGTCTGGAGGTACTCAGTGAACTTGCAGGAAAACGAGGTCTACCCGAGAGGCCTAGGAGTCCTCAGACGTGTACTTCCTTTAAAGTAAAGCATATAAGGGACAAAGAACTCATGGAAATAGCTGCATGCCTCCCTTTCTGCACGGCTACTAAGGGCCTAACCTGGAGGCAACTTTTCACGTTGAGATTCCCTTTAGCTCTAGAGATTGTCAGGCTGACCACCACCGCGGCCATGGAAGCCCCTGGTTTAGACAGAGCAAACTCATTTTCTCCCCAGAAGCATTCTTACAGTGTTTACAGGCCTGTCAAGAGGAGGGAATGGCAGGCAGTTTCAATGCAGCGTGAACGCTGCCTTCAAAACGGGAAAGCAAGGCTAGTTCCAGCAGGTCCCCTTTTCCAGGGGCACACTCAGCATGCACCCCTGTGGCTTCTAACAAGTCCGAGGAGACACAGGTTACCCTGTGTTTCCTTCCCTGACTCAACTTCTCGAAGTAGGGTGTTCTGCATCATGCGAACTGCCTCAACCAAGGAACGCCGTAAGCTGCTCCTCTGGGCCTGTGGCTATTCGAAAGCCTGCAGTGCCACAGGAAGAACAGGACTTCAACTGCAGTAAGAACGCAAGCTGACATCCTCTAGGAGGCACGGTGACTTCAGGCAGGACGTCTTAGGTGGAATGCGAAGACGAGGGTTACCCTGAGTGCAGCTCAGGCTAGGGCAACGCGTAAGACTTCAACGCCGTGTGGGACGTGCCAGAACGCTGTTCGTGAACGTGTGCGAGGGCTGAGGAAATGAAGCTGCTCCAAAAGAGAGGGCAGTGCGTTTCCCTACACCCGGCATGCACAGAGGGGCTGTAACGGGCTCCGGGTCTGGACGTTGCTTAGCTGACCCAGGTGAGCCTGGGGTACTCAAGTGTTCCTGCGGGAATAGGGTGCCCAGGCTAGCGTCCTAGGTGTCCAGAAAACTGTGCTGCCGTTCAAGGAACGCAGAGCAGAGGCCAGCGCCTCATGGAAACTGCTGCACGCCTCTGCTTCTGCACGGCAAATCAGGGCCTTACTTCCAGGCATGTGTTCATGCTGGGTGTGCCGGTAGCGATATAGCAGGGTAAGATGCTGACTTTCTCCTCGAGCAGAGTGACTTCACGTACGAGGGCCTCGAAGTGCTCCAAGCACAGTGTTCTCTCATGGCAGCTCACACAAGGACCATGAGAAGTTTTCTGTGCACTTCGGACTCACCAGCAATGTTGTCCTGAGGCCGTTCGAGGACTCTGGAAATGTCGCTCTCCTCAAGGAACGTACATTGTGTTGCCCATCACTGGGCACGCACAGAGGGCCTCCGAGGGATGCACCAATGGGCCTCGAAATTGCTCAGCCGGCCCACAGGGGTCTGGAGGTACTCAGTGAACTTGCAGGAAAACGAGGTCTACCCGAGAGGCCTAGGAGTCCTCAGACGTGTACTTCCTTTAAAGTAAAGCATATAAGGGACAAAGAACTCATGGAAATAGCTGCATGCCTCCCTTTCTGCACGGCTACTAAGGGCCTAACCTGGAGGCAACTTTTCACGTTGAGATTCCCTTTAGCTCTAGAGCTTGTCAGGCTGACCACCACCGCGGCCATGGAAGCCCCTGGTTTAGACAGAGCAAACTCATTTTCTCCCCAGAAGCATTCTTACAGTGTTTACAGGCCTGTCAAGAGGAGGGAATGGCAGGCACTTTCAATGCAGCGTGAACGCTGCCTTCAAAATGGGAAAGCAAGGCTAGTTCCAACAGGTCCCCTTTTCCAGGGGCACACTCAGCATGCACCCCTGTGGCTTCTAAGAAGTCCGAGGAGACACAGGTTACCCTGTGTTTCCTTCCCTGACTCAACTTCTCGAAGTAGGGTGTTCTGCATCATGCGAACTGCCTCAACCAAGGAACGCCGTAAGCTGCTCCTCTGGGCCTGTGGCTATTCGAAAGCCTGCAGTGCCACAGGAAGAACAGGACTTCAACTGCAGTAAGAACGCAAGCTGACTTCCTCTAGGAGGCACGGTGACTTCAGGCAGGACGTCTTAGGTGGAATGCGAAGACGAGGGTTACCCTGAGTGCAGCTCAGGCTAGGGCAACGCGTAAGACTTCCACGCCGTGTGGGACGTGCCAGAACGCTGTTCGTGAACGTGTGCGAGGGCTGAGGAAATGAAGCTGCTCCAAAAGAGAGGGCAGTGCGTTTCCCTACACCCGGCATGCACAGAGGGGCTGTAACGGGCTCCGAGTCTGGACGTTGCTTAGCTGACCCAGGTGAGCCTGGGGTACTCAAGTGTTCCTGCGGGAATAGGGTGCCCAGGCTAGCGTCCTAGGTGTCCAGAAAACTGTGCTGCCGTTCAAGGAACGCAGAGCAGAGGCCAGCGCCTCATGGAAACTGCTGCACGCCTCTGCTTCTGCACGGCAAATCAGGGCCTTACTTCCAGGCATGTGTTCATGCTGGGTGTGCCGGTAGCGATATAGCAGGGTAAGATGCTGACTTTCTCCTCGAGCAGAGTGACTTCACGTACGAGGGCCTCGAAGTACTCCAAGCACAGTGTTCTCTCATGGCAGCTCACACAAGGACCATGAGAAGTTTTCTGTGCACTTCGGACTCACCAGCAAAGTTGTCCTGAGGCCGTTCGAGGACTCTGGAAATGTAGCTCTCCTCAAGGAACGTACAGTGTGTTGCCCATCACTGGGCACGCACAGAGGGCCTCCGAGGGATGCACCAATGGGCCTCGAAGTTGCTCAGCCGGCCCACAGGGGTCTGGAGGTACTCAGTGAACTTGCAGGGAAAACGAGGCCTACCCGAGAGGCCTAGGAGTCCTCAGACGTGTACTTCCTTTAAAGTAAAGCATATAAGGGACTAAGAACTCATGGAAACAGCTGCATGCCTCCCTTTCTGCACGGCTACTAAGGGCCTAACCTGGAGGCAAGTTTTCACGTTGAGATTCCCTTTAGCTCTAGAGCTTGTCAGGCTGACCACCACCGCGGCCATGGAAGCCCCTGGTTTAGACAGAGCAAACTCATTTTCTCCCCAGAAGCATTCTTACAGTGTTTACAGGCCTGTCAAGAGGAGGGAATGGCAGGCAGTTTCAATGCAGCGTGAACGCTGCCTTCAAAACGGGAAAGCAAGGCTAGTTCCAGCAGGTCCCCTTTTCCAGGGGCACACTCAGCATGCACCCCTGTGGCTTCTAACAAGTCCGAGGAGACACAGGTTACCCTGCGTTTCCTTCCCTGACTCAACTTCTCGAAGTAGGGTGTTCTGCATCATGCGAACTGCCTCAACCAAGGAACGCCGTAAGCTGCTCCTCTGGGCCTGTGGCTATTCGAAAGCCTGCAGTGCCACAGGAAGAACAGGACTTCAACTGCAGTAAGAACGCAAGCTGACTTCCTCTAGGAGGCACGGTGACTTCAGGCAGGACGTCTTAGGTGGAATGCGAAGACGAGGGTTACCCTGAGTGCAGCTCAGGCTAGGGCAACGCGTAAGACTTGCACGCCGTGTGGGACGTGCCAGAACGGTGTTCGTGAACGTGTGCGAGGGCTGAGGAAATGAAGCTGCTCCAAAAGAGAGGGCAGTGCGTTTCCCTACACCCGGCATGCACAGAGGGGCTGTAACGGGCTCCGGGTCTGGACGTTGCTTAGCTGACCCAGGTGAGCCTGGGGTACTCAAGTGTTCCTGCGGGAATAGGGTGCCCAGGCTAGCGTCCTAGGTGTCCAGAAAACTGTGCTGCCGTTCAAGGAACGCAGAGCAGAGGCCAGCGCCTCATGGAAACTGCTGCACGCCTCTGCTTCTGCACGGCAAATCAGGGCCTTACTTCCAGGCATGTGTTCATGCTGGGTGTGCCGGTAGCGATATAGCAGGGTAAGATGCTGACTTTCTCCTCGAGCAGAGTGACTTCACGTACGAGGGCCTCGAAGTGCTCCAAGCACAGTGTTCTCTCATGGCAGCTCACACAAGGACCATGAGAAGTTTTCTGTGCACTTCGGACGCACCAGCAATGTTGTCCTGAGGCCGTTCCAGGACTCTGGAAATGTCGCTCTCCTCAAGGAACGTACAGTGTGTTGCCCATCACTGGGCACGCACAGAGGGCCTCCGAGGGATGCACCAATGGGCCTCGAAATTGCTCAGCCGGCCCACAGGGGTCTGGAGGTACTCAGTGAACTTGCAGGAAAACGAGGTCTACCCGAGAGGCCTAGGAGTCCTCAGACGTGTACTTCCTTTAAAGTAAAGCATATAAGGGACAAAGAACTCATGGAAATAGCTGCATGCCTCCCTTTCTGCACGGCTACTAAGGGCCTAACCTGGAGGCAACTTTTCACGTTGAGATTCCCTTTAGCTCTAGAGCTTGTCAGGCTGACCACCACCGCGGCCATGGAAGCCCCTGGTTTAGACAGAGCAAACTCATTTTCTCCCCAGAAGCATTCTTACTGTCTTTACAGGCCTGTCAAGAGGAGGGAATGGCAGGCAGTTTCAATGCAGCGTGAACGCTTCCTTCAAAACGGGAAAGCAAGGCTAGTTCCAGCAGGTCCCCTTTTCCAGGGGCACACTCAGCATGCACCCCTGTGGCTTCTAACAAGTCCGAGGAGACACAGGTTACCCTGTGTTTCCTTCCCTGACTCAACTTCTCGAAGTAGGGTGTTCTGCATCATGCGAACTGCCTCAACCAAGGAACGCCGTAAGCTGCTCCTCTGGGCCTGTGGCTATTCGAAAGCCTGCAGTGCCACAGGAAGAACAGGACTTCAACTGCAGTAAGAACGCAAGCTGACATCCTCTAGGAGGCACGGTGACTTCAGGCAGGACGTCTTAGATGGAATGCGAAGACGAGGGTTACCCTGAGTGCAGCTCAGGCTAGGGCAACGCGTAAGACTTCAACGCCGTGTGGGACGTGCCAGAACGGTGTTCGTGAACGTGTGCGAGGGCTGAGGAAATGAAGCTGCTCCAAAAGAGAGGGCAGTGCGTTTCCCTACACCCGGCATGCACAGAGGGGCTGTAACGGGCTCCGGGTCTGGACGTTGCTTAGCTGACCCAGGTGAGCCTGGGGTACTCAAGTGTTCCTGCGGGAATAGGGTGCCCAGGCTAGCGTCCTAGGTGTCCAGAAAACTGTGCTGCCGTTTAAGGAACGCAGAGCAGAGGCCAGCGCCTCATGGAAACTGCTGCACGCCTCTGCTTCTGCACGGCAAATCAGGGCCTTACTTCCAGGCATGTGTTCATGCTGGGTGTGCCGGTAGCGATATAGCAGGGTAAGATGCTGACTTTCTCCTCGAGCAGAGTGACTTCACGTACGAGGGCCTCGAAGTACTCCAAGCACAGTGTTCTCTCATGGCAGCTCACACAAGGACCATGAGAAGTTTTCTGTGCACTTCGGACTCACCAGCAAAGTTGTCCTGAGGCCGTTCGAGGACTCTGGAAATGTAGCTCTCCTCAAGGAACGTACAGTGTGTTACCCATCACTGGGCACGCACAGAGGGCCTCCGAGGGATGCACCAATGGGCCTCGAAATTGCTCAGCTGGCCCACAGGGGTCTGGAGGTACTCAGTGAACTTACAGGGAAACGAGGTCTACCCGAGAGGCCTAGGAGTCCTCAGACGTGTACTTCCTTTAAAGTAAAGCATATAAGGGACAAAGAACTCATGGAAATAGCTGCATGCCTCCCTTTCTGCACGGCTACTAAGGGCCTAACCTGGAGGCAACTTTTCACGTTGAGATTCCCTTTAGCTCTAGAGCTTGTCAGGCTGACAACCACCGCGGCCATGGAAGCCCCTGGTTTAGACAGAGCAAACTCATTTTCTCCCCAGAAGCATTCTTACAGTGTTTACAGGCCTGTCAAGAGGAGGGAATGGCAGGCACTTTCAATGCAGCGTGAACGCTTCCTTGAAAACGGGAAAGCAAGGCTAGTTCCAGCAGGTTCCCTTTTCCAGGGGCACACTCAGCATGCACCCCTGTGGCTTCTAACAAGTCCGAGGAGACACAGGTTACCCTGTGTTTCCTTCCCTGACTCAACTTCTCGAAGTAGGGTGTTCTGCATCATGCGAACTGCCTCAACCAAGGAACGCCGTAAGCTGCTCCTCTGGGCCTGTGGCTATTCGAAAGCCTGCAGTGCCACAGGAAGAACAGGACTTCAACTGCAGTAAGAACGCAAGCTGACTTCCTCTAGGAGGCACGGTGACTTCAGGCAGGACGTCTTAGGTGGAATGCGAAGACGAGGGTTACCCTGAGTGCAGCTCAGGCTAGGGCAACGCGTAAGACTTGCACGCCGTGTGGGACGTGCCAGAACGGTGTTCGTGAACGTGTGCGAGGGCTGAGGAAATGAAGCTGCTCCAAAAGAGAGGGCAGTGCGTTTCCCTACACCCGGCATGCACAGAGGGGCTGTAACGGGCTCCGGGTCAGGACGTTGCTTAGCTGACCCAGGTGAGCCTGGGGTACTCAAGTGTTCCTGCGGGAATAGGGTGCCCAGGCTAGCGTCCTAGGTGTCCAGAAAACTGTGCTGCCGTTCAAGGAACGCAGAGCAGAGGCCAGCGCCTCATGGAAACTGCTGCACGCCTCTGCTTCTGCACGGCAAATCAGGGCCTTACTTCCAGGCATGTGTTCATGCTGGGTGTGCCGGTAGCGATATAGCAGGGTAAGATGCTGACTTTCTCCTCGAGCAGAGTGACTTCACGTACGAGGGCCTCGAAGTGCTCCAAGCACAGTGTTCTCTCATGGCAGCTCACACAAGGACCATGAGAAGTTTTCTGTGCACTTCGGACTCACCAGCAATGTTGTCCTGAGGCCGTTCGAGGACTCTGGAAATGTCGCTCTCCTCAAGGAACGTACATTGTGTTGCCCATCACTGGGCACGCACAGAGGGCCTCCGAGGGATGCACCAATGGGCCTCGAAATTGCTCAGCCGGCCCACAGGGGTCTGGAGGTACTCAGTGAACTTGCAGGAAAACGAGGTCTACCCGAGAGGCCTAGGAGTCCTCAGACGTGTACTTCCTTTAAAGTAAAGCATATAAGGGACAAAGAACTCATGGAAATAGCTGCATGCCTCCCTTTCTGCACGGCTACTAAGGGCCTAACCTGGAGGCAACTTTTCACGTTGAGATTCCCTTTAGCTCTAGAGCTTGTCAGGCTGACCACCACCGCGGCCATGGAAGCCCCTGGTTTAGACAGAGCAAACTCATTTTCTCCCCAGAAGCATTCTTACAGTGTTTACAGGCCTGTCAAGAGGAGGGAATGGCAGGCACTTTCAATGCAGCGTGAACGCTGCCTTCAAAATGGGAAAGCAAGGCTAGTTCCAACAGGTCCCCTTTTCCAGGGGCACACTCAGCATGCATCCCTGTGGCTTCTAAGAAGTCCGAGGAGACACAGGTTACCCTGTGTTTCCTTCCCTGACTCAACTTCTCGAAGTAGGGTGTTCTGCATCATGCGAACTGCCTCAACCAAGGAACGCCGTAAGCTGCTCCTCTGGGCCTGTGGCTATTCGAAAGCCTGCAGTGCCACAGGAAGAACAGGACTTCAACTGCAGTAAGAACGCAAGCTGACTTCCTCTAGGAGGCACGGTGACTTCAGGCAGGACGTCTTAGGTGGAATGCGAAGACGAGGGTTACCCTGAGTGCAGCTCAGGCTAGGGCAACGCGTAAGACTTCCACGCCGTGTGGGACGTGCCAGAACGCTGTTCGTGAACGTGTGCGAGGGCTGAGGAAATGAAGCTGCTCCAAAAGAGAGGGCAGTGCGTTTCCCTACACCCGGCATGCACAGAGGGGCTGTAACGGGCTCCGGGTCTGGATGTTGCTTAGCTGACCCAGGTGAGCCTGGGGTGCTCAAGTGTTCCTGCGGGAATAGGGTGCCCAGGCTAGCGTCCTAGGTGTCCAGAAAACTGTGCTGCCGTTCAAGGAACGCAGAGCAGAGGCCAGCGCCTCATGGAAACTGCTGCACGCCTCTGCTTCTGCACGGCAAATCAGGGCCTTACTTCCAGGCATGTGTTCATGCTGGGTGTGCCGGTAGCGATATAGCAGGGTAAGATGCTGACTTTCTCCTCGAGCAGAGTGACTTCACGTACGAGGGCCTCGAAGTGCTCCAAGCACAGTGTTCTCTCATGGCAGCTCACACAAGGACCATGAGAAGTTTTCTGTGCACTTCGGACTCACCAGCAAAGTTGTCCTGAGGCCGTTCGAGGACTCTGGAAATGTAGCTCTCCTCAAGGAACGTACAGTGTGTTGCCCATCACTGGGCACGCACAGAGGGCCTCCGAGGGATGCACCAATGGGCCTCGAAATTGCTCAGCCGGCCCACAGGGGTCTGGAGGTACTCAGTGAACTTGCAGGAAAACGAGGTCTACCCGAGAGGCCTAGGAGTCCTCAGACGTGTACTTCCTTTAAAGTAAAGCATATAAGGGACAAAGAACTCATGGAAATAGCTGCATGCCTCCCTTTCTGCACGGCTACTAAGGGCCTAACCTGGAGGCAACTTTTCACGTTGAGATTCCCTTTAGCTCTAGAGCTTGTCAGGCTGACCACCACCGCGGCCATGGAAGCCCCTGGTTTAGACAGAGCAAACTCATTTTCTCCCCAGAAGCATTCTTACTGTCTTTACAGGCCTGTCAAGAGGAGGGAATGGCAGGCAGTTTCAATGCAGCGTGAACGCTGCCTTCAAAACGGGAAAGCAAGGCTAGTTCCAGCAGGTCCCCTTTTCCAGGGGCACACTCAGCATGCACCCCTGTGGCTTCTAACAAGTCCGAGGAGACACAGGTTACCCTGTGTTTCCTTCCCTGACTCAACTTCTCGAAGTAGGGTGTTCTGCATCATGCGAACTGCCTCAACCAAGGAACGCCGTAAGCTGCTCCTCTGGGCCTGTGGCTATTCGAAAGCCTGCAGTGCCACAGGAAGAACAGGACTTCAACTGCAGTAAGAACGCAAGCTGACATCCTCTAGGAGGCACGGTGACTTCAGGCAGGACGTCTTAGATGGAATGCGAAGACGAGGGTTACCCTGAGTGCAGCTCAGGCTAGGGCAACGCGTAAGACTTCCACGCCGTGTGGGACGTGCCAGAACGGTGTTCGTGAACGTGTGCGAGGGCTGAGGAAATGAAGCTGCTCCAAAAGAGAGGGCAGTGCGTTTCCCTACAACCGGCATGCACAGAGGGGCTGTAACGGGCTCCGGGTCTGGACGTTGCTTAGCTGACCCAGGTGAGCCTGGGGTACTCAAGTGTTCCTGCGGGAATAGGGTGCCCAGGCTAGCGTCCTAGGTGTCCAGAAAACTGTGCTGCCGTTTAAGGAACGCAGAGCAGAGGCCAGCGCCTCATGGAAACTGCTGCACGCCTCTGCTTCTGCACGGCAAATCAGGGCCTTACTTCCAGGCATGTGTTCATGCTGGGTGTGCCGGTAGCGATATAGCAGGGTAAGATGCTGACTTTCTCCTCGAGCAGAGTGACTTCACGTACGAGGGCCTCGAAGTACTCCAAGCACAGTGTTCTCTCATGGCAGCGCACACAAGGACCATGAGAAGTTTTCTGTGCACTTCGGACTCACCAGCAATGTTGTCCTGAGGCCGTTCGAGGACTCTGGAAATGTCGCTCTCCTCAAGGAACGTACATTGTGTTGCCCATCACTGGGCACGCACAGAGGGCCTCCGAGGGATGCACCAATGGGCCTCGAAATTGCTCAGCCGGCCCACAGGGGTCTGGAGGTACTCAGTGAACTTGCAGGAAAACGAGGTCTACCCGAGAGGCCTAGGAGTCCTCAGACGTGTACTTCCTTTAAAGTAAAGCATATAAGGGACTAAGAACTCATGGAAACAGCTGCATGCCTCCCTTTCTGCACGGCTACTAAGGGCCTAACCTGGAGGCAAGTTTTCACGTTGAGATTCCCTTTAGCTCTAGAGCTTGTCAGGCTGACCACCACCGCGGCCATGGAAGCCCCTGGTTTAGACAGAGCAAACTCATTTTCTCCCCAGAAGCATTCTTACAGTGTTTACAGGCCTGTCAAGAGGAGGGAATGGCAGGCAGTTTCAATGCAGCGTGAACGCTGCCTTCAAAACGGGAAAGCAAGGCTAGTTCCAGCAGGTCCCCTTTTCCAGGGGCACACTCAGCATGCACCCCTGTGGCTTCTAACAAGTCCGAGGAGACACAGGTTACCCTGTGTTTCCTTCCCTGACTCAACTTCTCGAAGTAGGGTGTTCTGCATCATGCGAACTGCCTCAACCAAGGAACGCCGTAAGCTGCTCCTCTGGGCCTGTGGCTATTCGAAAGCCTGCAGTGCCACAGGAAGAACAGGACTTCAACTGCAGTAAGAACGCAAGCTGACTTCCTCTAGGAGGCACGGTGACTTCAGGCAGGACGTCTTAGGTGGAATGCGAAGACGAGGGTTACCCTGAGTGCAGCTCAGGCTAGGGCAACGCGTAAGACTTGCACGCCGTGTGGGACGAGCCAGAACGGTGTTCGTGAACGTGTGCGAGGGCTGAGGAAATGAAGCTGCTCCAAAAGAGAGGGCAGTGCGTTTCCCTACACCCGGCATGCACAGAGGGGCTGTAACGGGCTCCGGGTCTGGACGTTGCTTAGCTGACCCAGGTGAGCCTGGGGTACTCAAGTGTTCCTGCGGGAATAGGGTGCCCAGGCTAGCGTCCTAGGTGTCCAGAAAACTGTGCTGCCGTTCAAGGAACGCAGAGCAGAGGCCAGCGCCTCATGGAAACTGCTGCACGCCTCTGCTTCTGCACGGCAAATCAGGGCCTTACTTCCAGGCATGTGTTCATGCTGGGTGTGCCGGTAGCGATATAGCAGGGTAAGATGCTGACTTTCTCCTCGAGCAGAGTGACTTCACGTACGAGGGCCTCGAAGTGCTCCAAGCACAGTGTTCTCTCATGGCAGCTCACACAAGGACCATGAGAAGTTTTCTGTGCACTTCGGACTCACCAGCAAAGTTGTCCTGAGGCCGTTCGAGGACTCTGGAAATGTAGCTCTCCTCAAGGAACGTACAGTGTGTTGCCCATCACTGGGCACGCACAGAGGGCCTCCGAGGGATGCACCAATGGGCCTCGAAATTGCTCAGCCGGCCCACAGGGGTCTGGAGGTACTCAGTGAACTTGCAGGAAAACGAGGTCTACCCGAGAGGCCTAGGAGTCCTCAGACGTGTACTTCCTTTAAAGTAAAGCATATAAGGGACAAAGAACTCATGGAAATAGCTGCATGCCTCCCTTTCTGCACGGCTACTAAGGGCCTAACCTGGAGGCAACTTTTCACGTTGAGATTCCCTTTAGCTCTAGAGCTTGTCAGGCTGACCACCACCGCGGCCATGGAAGCCCCTGGTTTAGACAGAGCAAACTCATTTTCTCCCCAGAAGCATTCTTACTGTCTTTACAGGCCTGTCAAGAGGAGGGAATGGCAGGCAGTTTCAATGCAGCGTGAACGCTTCCTTCAAAACGGGAAAGCAAGGCTAGTTCCAGCAGGTCCCCTTTTCCAGGGGCACACTCAGCATGCACCCCTGTGGCTTTTAACAAGTCCGAGGAGACACAGGTTACCCTGTGTTTCCTTCCCTGACTCAACTTCTCGAAGTAGGGTGTTCTGCATCATGCGAACTGCCTCAACCAAGGAACGCCGTAAGCTGCTCCTCTGGGCCTGTGGCTATTCGAAAGCCTGCAGTGCCACAGGAAGAACAGGACTTCAACTGCAGTAAGAACGCAAGCTGACATCCTCTAGGAGGCACGGTGACTTCAGGCAGGACGTCTTAGATGGAATGCGAAGACGAGGGTTACCCTGAGTGCAGCTCAGGCTAGGGCAACGCGTAAGACTTCCACGCCGTGTGGGACGTGCCAGAACGGTGTTCGTGAACGTGTGCGAGGGCTGAGGAAATGAAGCTGCTCCAAAAGAGAGGGCAGTGCGTTTCCCTACAACCGGCATGCACAGAGGGGCTGTAACGGGCTCCGGGTCTGGACGTTGCTTAGCTGACCCAGGTGAGCCTGGGGTACTCAAGTGTTCCTGCGGGAATAGGGTGCCCAGGCTAGCGTCCTAGGTGTCCAGAAAACTGTGCTGCCGTTTAAGGAACGCAGAGCAGAGGCCAGCGCCTCATGGAAACTGCTGCACGCCTCTGCTTCTGCACGGCAAATCAGGGCCTTACTTCCAGGCATGTGTTCATGCTGGGTGTGCCGGTAGCGATATAGCAGGGTAAGATGCTGACTTTCTCCTCGAGCAGAGTGACTTCACGTACGAGGGCCTCGAAGTACTCCAAGCACAGTGTTCTCTCATGGCAGCGCACACAAGGACCATGAGAAGTTTTCTGTGCACTTCGGACTCACCAGCAATGTTGTCCTGAGGCCGTTCGAGGACTCTGGAAATGTCGCTCTCCTCAAGGAACGTACATTGTGTTGCCCATCACTGGGCACGCACAGAGGGCCTCCGAGGGATGCACCAATGGGCCTCGAAATTGCTCAGCCGGCCCACAGGGGTCTGGAGGTACTCAGTGAACTTGCAGGAAAACGAGGTCTACCCGAGAGGCCTAGGAGTCCTCAGACGTGTACTTCCTTTAAAGTAAAGCATATAAGGGACTAAGAACTCATGGAAACAGCTGCATGCCTCCCTTTCTGCACGGCTACTAAGGGCCTAACCTGGAGGCAAGTTTTCACGTTGAGATTCCCTTTAGCTCTAGAGCTTGTCAGGCTGACCACCACCGCGGCCATGGAAGCCCCTGGTTTAGACAGAGCAAACTCATTTTCTCCCCAGAAGCATTCTTACAGTGTTTACAGGCCTGTCAAGAGGAGGGAATGGCAGGCAGTTTCAATGCAGCGTGAACGCTGCCTTCAAAACGGGAAAGCAAGGCTAGTTCCAGCAGGTCCCCTTTTCCAGGGGCACACTCAGCATGCACCCCTGTGGCTTCTAACAAGTCCGAGGAGACACAGGTTACCCTGTGTTTCCTTCCCTGACTCAACTTCTCGAAGTAGGGTGTTCTGCATCATGCGAACTGCCTCAACCAAGGAACGCCGTAAGCTGCTCCTCTGGGCCTGTGGCTATTCGAAAGCCTGCAGTGCCACAGGAAGAACAGGACTTCAACTGCAGTAAGAACGCAAGCTGACTTCCTCTAGGAGGCACGGTGACTTCAGGCAGGACGTCTTAGGTGGAATGCGAAGACGAGGGTTACCCTGAGTGCAGCTCAGGCTAGGGCAACGCGTAAGACTTGCACGCCGTGTGGGACGAGCCAGAACGGTGTTCGTGAACGTGTGCGAGGGCTGAGGAAATGAAGCTGCTCCAAAAGAGAGGGCAGTGCGTTTCCCTACAACCGGCATGCACAGAGGGGCTGTAACGGGCTCCGGGTCTGGACGTTGCTTAGCTGACCCAGGTGAGCCTGGGGTACTCAAGTGTTCCTGCGGGAATAGGGTGCCCAGGCTAGCGTCCTAGGTGTCCAGAAAACTGTGCTGCCGTTCAAGGAACGCAGAGCAGAGGCCAGCGCCTCATGGAAACTGCTGCACGCCTCTGCTTCTGCACGGCAAATCAGGGCCTTACTTCCAGGCATGTGTTCATGCTGGGTGTGCCGGTAGCGATATAGCAGGGTAAGATGCTGACTTTCTCCTCGAGCAGAGTGACTTCACGTACGAGGGCCTCGAAGTGCTCCAAGCACAGTGTTCTCTCATGGCAGCTCACACAAGGACCATGAGAAGTTTTCTGTGCACTTCGGACGCACCAGCAATGTTGTCCTGAGGCCGTTCCAGGACTCTGGAAATGTAGCTCTCCTCAAGGAACGTACAGTGTGTTGCCCATCACTGGGCACGCACAGAGGGCCTCCGAGGGATGCACCAATGGGCCTCGAAATTGCTCAGCCGGCCCACAGGGGTCTGGAGGTACTCAGTGAACTTGCAGGAAAACGAGGTCTACCCGAGAGGCCTAGGAGTCCTCAGACGTGTACTTCCTTTAAAGTAAAGCATATAAGGGACAAAGAACTCATGGAAATAGCTGCATGCCTCCCTTTCTGCACGGCTACTAAGGGCCTAACCTGGAGGCAACTTTTCACGTTGAGATTCCCTTTAGCTCTAGAGCTTGTCAGGCTGACCACCACCGCGGCCATGGAAGCCCCTGGTTTAGACAGAGCAAACTCATTTTCTCCCCAGAAGCATTCTTACAGTGTTTACAGGCCTGTCAAGAGGAGGGAATGGCAGGCACTTTCAATGCAGCGTGAACGCTGCCTTCAAAATGGGAAAGCAAGGCTAGTTCCAACAGGTCCCCTTTTCCAGGGGCACACTCAGCATGCACCCCTGTGGCTTCTAAGAAGTCCGAGGAGACACAGGTTACCCTGTGTTTCCTTCCCTGACTCAACTTCTCGAAGTAGGGTGTTCTGCATCATGCGAACTGCCTCAACCAAGGAACGCCGTAAGCTGCTCCTCTGGGCCTGTGGCTATTCGAAAGCCTGCAGTGCCACAGGAAGAACAGGACTTCAACTGCAGTAAGAACGCAAGCTGACTTCCTCTAGGAGGCACGGTGACTTCAGGCAGGACGTCTTAGGTGGAATGCGAAGACGAGGGTTACCCTGAGTGCAGCTCAGGCTAGGGCAACGCGTAAGACTTCCACGCCGTGTGGGACGTGCCAGAACGCTGTTCGTGAACGTGTGCGAGGGCTGAGGAAATGAAGCTGCTCCAAAAGAGAGGGCAGTGCGTTTCCCTACACCCGGCATGCACAGAGGGGCTGTAACGGGCTCCGGGTCTGGACGTTGCTTAGCTGACCCAGGTGAGCCTGGGGTACTCAAGTGTTCCTGCGGGAATAGGGTGCCCAGGCTAGCGTCCTAGGTGTCCAGAAAACTGTGCTGCCGTTCAAGGAACGCAGAGCAGAGGCCAGCGCCTCATGGAAACTGCTGCACGCCTCTGCTTCTGCACGGCAAATCAGGGCCTTACTTCCAGGCATGTGTTCATGCTGGGTGTGCCGGTAGCGATATAGCAGGGTAAGATGCTGACTTTCTCCTCGAGCAGAGTGACTTCACGTACGAGGGCCTCGAAGTACTCCAAGCACAGTGTTCTCTCATGGCAGCTCACACAAGGACCATGAGAAGTTTTCTGTGCACTTCGGACTCACCAGCAAAGTTGTCCTGAGGCCGTTCGAGGACTCTGGAAATGTAGCTCTCCTCAAGGAACGTACAGTGTGTTGCCCATCACTGGGCACGCACAGAGGGCCTCCGAGGGATGCACCAATGGGCCTCGAAATTGCTCAGCCGGCCCACAGGGGTCTGGAGGTACTCAGTGAACTTGCAGGAAAACGAGGTCTACCCGAGAGGCCTAGGAGTCCTCAGACGTGTACTTCCTTTAAAGTAAAGCATATAAGGGACAAAGAACTCATGGAAATAGCTGCATGCCTCCCTTTCTGCACGGCTACTAAGGGCCTAACCTGGAGGCAACTTTTCACGTTGAGATTCCCTTTAGCTCTAGAGCTTGTCAGGCTGACCACCACCGCGGCCATGGAAGCCCCTGGTTTAGACAGAGCAAACTCATTTTCTCCCCAGAAGCATTCTTACTGTCTTTACAGGCCTGTCAAGAGGAGGGAATGGCAGGCAGTTTCAATGCAGCGTGAACGCTTCCTTCAAAACGGGAAAGCAAGGCTAGTTCCAGCAGGTCCCCTTTTCCAGGGGCACACTCAGCATGCACCCCTGTGGCTTCTAACAAGTCCGAGGAGACACAGGTTACCCTGTGTTTCCTTCCCTGACTCAACTTCTCGAAGTAGGGTGTTCTGCATCATGCGAACTGCCTCAACCAAGGAACGCCGTAAGCTGCTCCTCTGGGCCTGTGGCTATTCGAAAGCCTGCAGTGCCACAGGAAGAACAGGACTTCAACTGCAGTAAGAACGCAAGCTGACATCCTCTAGGAGGCACGGTGACTTCAGGCAGGACGTCTTAGATGGAATGCGAAGACGAGGGTTACCCTGAGTGCAGCTCAGGCTAGGGCAACGCGTAAGACTTCCACGCCGTGTGGGACGTGCCAGAACGGTGTTCGTGAACGTGTGCGAGGGCTGAGGAAATGAAGCTGCTCCAAAAGAGAGGGCAGTGCGTTTCCCTACAACCGGCATGCACAGAGGGGCTGTAACGGGCTCCGGGTCTGGACGTTGCTTAGCTGACCCAGGTGAGCCTGGGGTACTCAAGTGTTCCTGCGGGAATAGGGTGCCCAGGCTAGCGTCCTAGGTGTCCAGAAAACTGTGCTGCCGTTTAAGGAACGCAGAGCAGAGGCCAGCGCCTCATGGAAACTGCTGCACGCCTCTGCTTCTGCACGGCAAATCAGGGCCTTACTTCCAGGCATGTGTTCATGCTGGGTGTGCCGGTAGCGATATAGCAGGGTAAGATGCTGACTTTCTCCTCGAGCAGAGTGACTTCACGTACGAGGGCCTCGAAGTACTCCAAGCACAGTGTTCTCTCATGGCAGCGCACACAAGGACCATGAGAAGTTTTCTGTGCACTTCGGACTCACCAGCAATGTTGTCCTGAGGCCGTTCGAGGACTCTGGAAATGTCGCTCTCCTCAAGGAACGTACATTGTGTTGCCCATCACTGGGCACGCACAGAGGGCCTCCGAGGGATGCACCAATGGGCCTCGAAATTGCTCAGCCGGCCCACAGGGGTCTGGAGGTACTCAGTGAACTTGCAGGAAAACGAGGTCTACCCGAGAGACCTAGGAGTCCTCAGACGTGTACTTCCTTTAAAGTAAAGCATATAAGGGACAAAGAACTCATGGAAATAGCTGCATGCCTCCCTTTCTGCACGGCTACTAAGGGCCTAACCTGGAGGCAACTTTTCACGTTGAGATTCCCTTTAGCTCTAGAGCTTGTCAGGCTGACCACCACCGCGGCCATGGAAGCCCCTGGTTTAGACAGAGCAAACTCATTTTCTCCCCAGAAGCATTCTTACAGTGTTTACAGGCCTGTCAAGAGGAGGGAATGGCAGGCACTTTCAATGCAGCGTGAACGCTGCCTTCAAAATGGGAAAGCAAGGCTAGTTCCAACAGGTCCCCTTTTCCAGGGGCACACTCAGCATGCACCCCTGTGGCTTCTAAGAAGTCCGAGGAGACACAGGTTACCCTGTGTTTCCTTCCCTGACTCAACTTCTCGAAGTAGGGTGTTCTGCATCATGCGAACTGCCTCAACCAAGGAACGCCGTAAGCTGCTCCTCTGGGCCTGTGGCTATTCGAAAGCCTGCAGTGCCACAGGAAGAACAGGACTTCAACTGCAGTAAGAACGCAAGCTGACTTCCTCTAGGAGGCACGGTGACTTCAGGCAGGACGTCTTAGGTGGAATGCGAAGACGAGGGTTACCCTGAGTGCAGCTCAGGCTAGGGCAACGCGTAAGACTTGCACGCCGTGTGGGACGTGCCAGAACGGTGTTCGTGAACGTGTGCGAGGGCTGAGGAAATGAAGCTGCTCCAAAAGAGAGGGCAGTGCGTTTCCCTACACCCGGCATGCACAGAGGGGCTGTAACGGGCTCCGGGTCTGGACGTTGCTTAGCTGACCCAGGTGAGCCTGGGGTACTCAAGTGTTCCTGCGGGAATAGGGTGCCCAGGCTAGCGTCCTAGGTGTCCAGAAAACTGTGCTGCCGTTCAAGGAACGCAGAGCAGAGGCCAGCGCCTCATGGAAACTGCTGCACGCCTCTGCTTCTGCACGGCAAATCAGGGCCTTACTTCCAGGCATGTGTTCATGCTGGGTGTGCCGGTAGCGATATAGCAGGGTAAGATGCTGACTTTCTCCTCGAGCAGAGTGACTTCACGTACGAGGGCCTCGAAGTACTCCAAGCACAGTGTTCTCTCATGGCAGCTCACACAAGGACCATGAGAAGTTTTCTGTGCACTTCGGACTCACCAGCAAAGTTGTCCTGAGGCCGTTCGAGGACTCTGGAAATGTAGCTCTCCTCAAGGAACGTACAGTGTGTTGCCCATCACTGGGCACGCACAGAGGGCCTCCGAGGGATGCACCAATGGGCCTCGAAATTGCTCAGCCGGCCCACAGGGGTCTGGAGGTACTCAGTGAACTTGCAGGAAAACGAGGTCTACCCGAGAGGCCTAGGAGTCCTCAGACGTGTACTTCCTTTAAAGTAAAGCATATAAGGGACAAAGAACTCATGGAAATAGCTGCATGCCTCCCTTTCTGCACGGCTACTAAGGGCCTAACCTGGAGGCAACTTTTCACGTTGAGATTCCCTTTAGCTCTAGAGCTTGTCAGGCTGACCACCACCGCGGCCATGGAAGCCCCTGGTTTAGACAGAGCAAACTCATTTTCTCCCCAGAAGCATTCTTACAGTGTTTACAGGCCTGTCAAGAGGAGGGAATGGCAGGCAGTTTCAATGCAGCGTGAACGCTTCCTTCAAAACGGGAAAGCAAGGCTAGTTCCAGCAGGTCCCCTTTTCCAGGGGCACACTCAGCATGCACCCCTGTGGCTTCTAACAAGTCCGAGGAGACACAGGTTACCCTGTGTTTCCTTCCCTGACTCAACTTCTCGAAGTAGGGTGTTCTGCATCATGCGAACTGCCTCAACCAAGGAACGCCGTAAGCTGCTCCTCTGGGCCTGTGGCTATTCGAAAGCCTGCAGTGCCACAGGAAGAACAGGACTTCAACTGCAGTAAGAACGCAAGCTGACATCCTCTAGGAGGCACGGTGACTTCAGGCAGGACGTCTTAGATGGAATGCGAAGACGAGGGTTACCCTGAGTGCAGCTCAGGCTAGGGCAACGCGTAAGACTTCCACGCCGTGTGGGACGTGCCAGAACGGTGTTCGTGAACGTGTGCGAGGGCTGAGGAAATGAAGCTGCTCCAAAAGAGAGGGCAGTGCGTTTCCCTACAACCGGCATGCACAGAGGGGCTGTAACGGGCTCCGGGTCTGGACGTTGCTTAGCTGACCCAGGTGAGCCTGGGGTACTCAAGTGTTCCTGCGGGAATAGGGTGCCCAGGCTAGCGTCCTAGGTGTCCAGAAAACTGTGCTGCCGTTTAAGGAACGCAGAGCAGAGGCCAGCGCCTCATGGAAACTGCTGCACGCCTCTGCTTCTGCACGGCAAATCAGGGCCTTACTTCCAGGCATGTGTTCATGCTGGGTGTGCCGGTAGCGATATAGCAGGGTAAGATGCTGACTTTCTCCTCGAGCAGAGTGACTTCACGTACGAGGGCCTCGAAGTACTCCAAGCACAGTGTTCTCTCATGGCAGCGCACACAAGGACCATGAGAAGTTTTCTGTGCACTTCGGACTCACCAGCAATGTTGTCCTGAGGCCGTTCGAGGACTCTGGAAATGTCGCTCTCCTCAAGGAACGTACATTGTGTTGCCCATCACTGGGCACGCACAGAGGGCCTCCGAGGGATGCACCAATGGGCCTCGAAATTGCTCAGCCGGCCCACAGGGGTCTGGAGGTACTCAGTGAACTTGCAGGAAAACGAGGTCTACCCGAGAGACCTAGGAGTCCTCAGACGTGTACTTCCTTTAAAGTAAAGCATATAAGGGACAAAGAACTCATGGAAATAGCTGCATGCCTCCCTTTCTGCACGGCTACTAAGGGCCTAACCTGGAGGCAACTTTTCACGTTGAGATTCCCTTTAGCTCTAGAGCTTGTCAGGCTGACCACCACCGCGGCCATGGAAGCCCCTGGTTTAGACAGAGCAAACTCATTTTCTCCCCAGAAGCATTCTTACAGTGTTTACAGGCCTGTCAAGAGGAGGGAATGGCAGGCACTTTCAATGCAGCGTGAACGCTGCCTTCAAAATGGGAAAGCAAGGCTAGTTCCAACAGGTCCCCTTTTCCAGGGGCACACTCAGCATGCACCCCTGTGGCTTCTAAGAAGTCCGAGGAGACACAGGTTACCCTGTGTTTCCTTCCCTGACTCAACTTCTCGAAGTAGGGTGTTCTGCATCATGCGAACTGCCTCAACCAAGGAACGCCGTAAGCTGCTCCTCTGGGCCTGTGGCTATTCGAAAGCCTGCAGTGCCACAGGAAGAACAGGACTTCAACTGCAGTAAGAACGCAAGCTGACTTCCTCTAGGAGGCACGGTGACTTCAGGCAGGACGTATTAGGTGGAATGCGAAGACGAGGGTTACCCTGAGTGCAGCTCAGGCTAGGGCAACGCGTAAGACTTCCACGCCGTGTGGGACGTGCCAGAACGCTGTTCGTGAACGTGTGCGAGGGCTGAGGAAATGAAGCTGCTCCAAAAGAGAGGGCAGTGCGTTTCCCTACACCCGGCATGCACAGAGGGGCTGTAACGGGCTCCGGGTCTGGACGTTGCTTAGCTGACCCAGGTGAGCCTGGGGTACTCAAGTGTTCCTGCGGGAATAGGGTGCCCAGGCTAGCGTCCTAGGTGTCCAGAAAACTGTGCTGCCGTTCAAGGAACGCAGAGCAGAGGCCAGCGCCTCATGGAAACTGCTGCACGCCTCTGCTTCTGCACGGCAAATCAGGGCCTTACTTCCAGGCATGTGTTCATGCTGGGTGTGCCGGTAGCGATATAGCAGGGTAAGATGCTGACTTTCTCCTCGAGCAGAGTGACTTCACGTACGAGGGCCTCGAAGTACTCCAAGCACAGTGTTCTCTCATGGCAGCTCACACAAGGACCATGAGAAGTTTTCTGTGCACTTCGGACTCACCAGCAAAGTTGTCCTGAGGCCGTTCGAGGACTCTGGAAATGTAGCTCTCCTCAAGGAACGTACAGTGTGTTGCCCATCACTGGGCACGCACAGAGGGCCTCCGAGGGATGCACCAATGGGCCTCGAAATTGCTCAGCCGGCCCACAGGGGTCTGGAGGTACTCAGTGAACTTGCAGGAAAACGAGGTCTACCCGAGAGGCCTAGGAGTCCTCAGACGTGTACTTCCTTTAAAGTAAAGCATATAAGGGACAAAGAACTCATGGAAATAGCTGCATGCCTCCCTTTCTGCACGGCTACTAAGGGCCTAACCTGGAGGCAACTTTTCACGTTCAGATTCCCTTTAGCTCTAGAGCTTGTCAGGCTGACCACCACCGCGGCCATGGAAGCCCCTGGTTTAGACAGAGCAAACTCATTTTCTCCCCAGAAGCATTCTTACAGTGTTTACAGGCCTGTCAAGAGGAGGGAATGGCAGGCACTTTCAATGCAGCGTGAACGCTGCCTTCAAAATGGGAAAGCAAGGCTAGTTCCAACAGGTCCCCTTTTCCAGGGGCACACTCAGCATGCACCCCTGTGGCTTCTAAGAAGTCCGAGGAGACACAGGTTACCCTGTGTTTCCTTCCCTGACTCAACTTCTCGAAGTAGGGTGTTCTGCATCATGCGAACTGCCTCAACCAAGGAACGCCGTAAGCTGCTCCTCTGGGCCTGTGGCTATTCGAAAGCCTGCAGTGCCACAGGAAGAACAGGACTTCAACTGCAGTAAGAACGCAAGCTGACTTCCTCTAGGAGGCACGGTGACTTCAGGCAGGACGTCTTAGGTGGAATGCGAAGACGAGGGTTACCCTGAGTGCAGCTCAGGCTAGGGCAACGCGTAAGACTTCCACGCCGTGTGGGACGTGCCAGAACGCTGTTCGTGAACGTGTGCGAGGGCTGAGGAAATGAAGCTGCTCCAAAAGAGAGGGCAGTGCGTTTCCCTACACCCGGCATGCACAGAGGGGCTGTAACGGGCTCCGGGTCTGGACGTTGCTTAGCTGACCCAGGTGAGCCTGGGGTACTCAAGTGTTCCTGCGGGAATAGGGTGCCCAGGCTAGCGTCCTAGGTGTCCAGAAAACTGTGCTGCCGTTCAAGGAACGCAGAGCAGAGGCCAGCGCCTCATGGAAACTGCTGCACGCCTCTGCTTCTGCACGGCAAATCAGGGCCTTACTTCCAGGCATGTGTTCATGCTGGGTGTGCCGGTAGCGATATAGCAGGGTAAGATGCTGACTTTCTCCTCGAGCAGAGTGACTTCACGTACGAGGGCCTCGAAGTGCTCCAAGCACAGTGTTCTCTCATGGCAGCTCACACAAGGACCATGAGAAGTTTTCTGTGCACTTCGGACTCACCAGCAAAGTTGTCCTGAGGCCGTTCGAGGACTCTGGAAATGTAGCTCTCCTCAAGGAACGTACAGTGTGTTGCCCATCACTGGGCACGGACAGAGGGCCTCCGAGGGATGCACCAATGGGCCTCGAAATTGCTCAGCCGGCCCACAGGGGTCTGGAGGTACTCAGTGAACTTGCAGGAAAACGAGGTCTACCCGAGAGGCCTAGGAGTCCTCAGACGTGTACTTCCTTTAAAGTAAAGCATATAAGGGACAAAGAACTCATGGAAATAGCTGCATGCCTCCCTTTCTGCACGGCTACTAAGGGCCTAACCTGGAGGCAACTTTTCACGTTGAGATTCCCTTTAGCTCTAGAGCTTGTCAGGCTGACCACCACCGCGGCCATGGAAGCCCCTGGTTTAGACAGAGCAAACTCATTTTCTCCCCAGAAGCATTCTTACAGTCTTTACAGGCCTGTCAAGAGGAGGGAATGGCAGGCAGTTTCAATGCAGCGTGAACGCTTCCTTCAAAACGGGAAAGCAAGGCTAGTTCCAGCAGGTCCCCTTTTCCAGGGGCACACTCAGCATGCACCCCTGTGGCTTCTAACAAGTCCGAGGAGACACAGGTTACCCTGTGTTTCCTTCCCTGACTCAACTTCTCGAAGTAGGGTGTTCTGCATCATGCGAACTGCCTCAACCAAGGAACGCCGTAAGCTGCTCCTCTGGGCCTGTGGCTATTCGAAAGCCTGCAGTGCCACAGGAAGAACAGGACTTCAACTGCAGTAAGAACGCAAGCTGACATCCTCTAGGAGGCACGGTGACTTCAGGCAGGACGTCTTAGATGGAATGCGAAGACGAGGGTTACCCTGAGTGCAGCTCAGGCTAGGGCAACGCGTAAGACTTCCACGCCGTGTGGGACGTGCCAGAACGGTGTTCGTGAACGTGTGCGAGGGCTGAGGAAATGAAGCTGCTCCAAAAGAGAGGGCAGTGCGTTTCCCTACAACCGGCATGCACAGAGGGGCTGTAACGGGCTCCGGGTCTGGACGTTGCTTAGCTGACCCAGGTGAGCCTGGGGTACTCAAGTGTTCCTGCGGGAATAGGGTGCCCAGGCTAGCGTCCTAGGTGTCCAGAAAACTGTGCTGCCGTTTAAGGAACGCAGAGCAGAGGCCAGCGCCTCATGGAAACTTCTGCACGCCTCTGCTTCTGCACGGCAAATCAGGGCCTTACTTCCAGGCATGTGTTCATGCTGGGTGTGCCGGTAGCGATATAGCAGGGTAAGATGCTGACTTTCTCCTCGAGCAGAGTGACTTCACGTACGAGGGCCTCGAAGTACTCCAAGCACAGTGTTCTCTCATGGCAGCTCACACAAGGACCATGAGAAGTTTTCTGTGCACTTCGGACTCACCAGCAAAGGTGTCCTGAGGCCGTTCGAGGACTCTGGAAATGTAGCTCTCCTCAAGGAACGTACAGTGTGTTGCCCATCACTGGGCACGCACAGAGGGCCTCCGAGGGATGCACCAATGGGCCTCGAAATTGCTCAGCCGGCCCACAGGGGTCTGGAGGTACTCAGTGAACTTGCAGGAAAACGAGGTCTACCCGAGAGGCCTAGGAGTCCTCAGACGTGTACTTCCTTTAAAGTAAAGCATATAAGGGACAAAGAACTCATGGAAATAGCTGCATGCCTCCCTTTCTGCACGGCTACTAAGGGCCTAACCTGGAGGCAACTTTTCACGTTGAGATTCCCTTTAGCTCTAGAGATTGTCAGGCTGACCACCACCGCGGCCATGGAAGCCCCTGGTTTAGACAGAGCAAACTCATTTTCTCCCCAGAAGCATTCTTACAGTGTTTACAGGCCTGTCAAGAGGAGGGAATGGCAGGCAGTTTCAATGCAGCGTGAACGCTGCCTTCAAAACGGGAAAGCAAGGCTAGTTCCAGCAGGTCCCCTTTTCCAGGGGCACACTCAGCATGCACCCCTGTGGCTTCTAACAAGTCCGAGGAGACACAGGTTACCCTGTGTTTCCTTCCCTGACTCAACTTCTCGAAGTAGGGTGTTCTGCATCATGCGAACTGCCTCAACCAAGGAACGCCGTAAGCTGCTCCTCTGGGCCTGTGGCTATTCGAAAGCCTGCAGTGCCACAGGAAGAACAGGACTTCAACTGCAGTAAGAACGCAAGCTGACATCCTCTAGGAGGCACGGTGACTTCAGGCAGGACGTCTTAGGTGGAATGCGAAGACGAGGGTTACCCTGAGTGCAGCTCAGGCTAGGGCAACGCGTAAGACTTCAACGCCGTGTGGGACGTGCCAGAACGGTGTTCGTGAACGTGTGCGAGGGCTGAGGAAATGAAGCTGCTCCAAAAGAGAGGGCAGTGCGTTTCCCTACACCCGGCATGCACAGAGGGGCTGTAACGGGCTCCGGGTCTGGACGTTGCTTAGCTGACCCAGGTGAGCCTGGGGTACTCAAGTGTTCCTGCGGGAATAGGGTGCCCAGGCTAGCGTCCTAGGTGTCCAGAAAACTGTGCTGCCGTTCAAGGAACGCAGAGCAGAGGCCAGCGCCTCATGGAAACTGCTGCACGCCTCTGCTTCTGCACGGCAAATCAGGGCCTTACTTCCAGGCATGTGTTCATGCTGGGTGTGCCGGTAGCGATATAGCAGGGTAAGATGCTGACTTTCTCCTCGAGCAGAGTGACTTCACGTACGAGGGCCTCGAAGTGCTCCAAGCACAGTGTTCTCTCATGGCAGCTCACACAAGGACCATGAGAAGTTTTCTGTGCACTTCGGACTCACCAGCAATGTTGTCCTGAGGCCGTTCGAGGACTCTGGAAATGTCGCTCTCCTCAAGGAACGTACATTGTGTTGCCCATCACTGGGCACGCACAGAGGGCCTCCGAGGGATGCACCAATGGGCCTCGAAATTGCTCAGCCGGCCCACAGGGGTCTGGAGGTACTCAGTGAACTTGCAGGAAAACGAGGTCTACCCGAGAGGCCTAGGAGTCCTCAGACGTGTACTTCCTTTAAAGTAAAGCATATAAGGGACAAAGAACTCATGGAAATAGCTGCATGCCTCCCTTTCTGCACGGCTACTAAGGGCCTAACCTGGAGGCAACTTTTCACGTTGAGATTCCCTTTAGCTCTAGAGCTTGTCAGGCTGACCACCACCGCGGCCATGGAAGCCCCTGGTTTAGACAGAGCAAACTCATTTTCTCCCCAGAAGCATTCTTACAGTGTTTACAGGCCTGTCAAGAGGAGGGAATGGCAGGCACTTTCAATGCAGCGTGAACGCTGCCTTCAAAATGGGAAAGCAAGGCTAGTTCCAACAGGTCCCCTTTTCCAGGGGCACACTCAGCATGCACCCCTGTGGCTTCTAAGAAGTCCGAGGAGACACAGGTTACCCTGTGTTTCCTTCCCTGACTCAACTTCTCGAAGTAGGGTGTTCTGCATCATGCGAACTGCCTCAACCAAGGAACGCCGTAAGCTGCTCCTCTGGGCCTGTGGCTATTCGAAAGCCTGCAGTGCCACAGGAAGAACAGGACTTCAACTGCAGTAAGAACGCAAGCTGACTTCCTCTAGGAGGCACGGTGACTTCAGGCAGGACGTCTTAGGTGGAATGCGAAGACGAGGGTTACCCTGAGTGCAGCTCAGGCTAGGGCAACGCGTAAGACTTCCACGCCGTGTGGGACGTGCCAGAACGCTGTTCGTGAACGTGTGCGAGGGCTGAGGAAATGAAGCTGCTCCAAAAGAGAGGGCAGTGCGTTTCCCTACACCCGGCATGCACAGAGGGGCTGTAACGGGCTCCGAGTCTGGACGTTGCTTAGCTGACCCAGGTGAGCCTGGGGTACTCAAGTGTTCCTGCGGGAATAGGGTGCCCAGGCTAGCGTCCTAGGTGTCCAGAAAACTGTGCTGCCGTTCAAGGAACGCAGAGCAGAGGCCAGCGCCTCATGGAAACTGCTGCACGCCTCTGCTTCTGCACGGCAAATCAGGGCCTTACTTCCAGGCATGTGTTCATGCTGGGTGTGCCGGTAGCGATATAGCAGGGTAAGATGCTGACTTTCTCCTCGAGCAGAGTGACTTCACGTACGAGGGCCTCGAAGTACTCCAAGCACAGTGTTCTCTCATGGCAGCTCACACAAGGACCATGAGAAGTTTTCTGTGCACTTCGGACTCACCAGCAAAGTTGTCCTGAGGCCGTTCGAGGACTCTGGAAATGTAGCTCTCCTCAAGGAACGTACAGTGTGTTGCCCATCACTGGGCACGCACAGAGGGCCTCCGAGGGATGCACCAATGGGCCTCGAAGTTGCTCAGCCGGCCCACAGGGGTCTGGAGGTACTCAGTGAACTTGCAGGGAAAACGAGGCCTACCCGAGAGGCCTAGGAGTCCTCAGACGTGTACTTCCTTTAAAGTAAAGCATATAAGGGACTAAGAACTCATGGAAACAGCTGCATGCCTCCCTTTCTGCACGGCTACTAAGGGCCTAACCTGGAGGCAAGTTTTCACGTTGAGATTCCCTTTAGCTCTAGAGCTTGTCAGGCTGACCACCACCGCGGCCATGGAAGCCCCTGGTTTAGACAGAGCAAACTCATTTTCTCCCCAGAAGCATTCTTACAGTGTTTACAGGCCTGTCAAGAGGAGGGAATGGCAGGCAGTTTCAATGCAGCGTGAACGCTGCCTTCAAAACGGGAAAGCAAGGCTAGTTCCAGCAGGTCCCCTTTTCCAGGGGCACACTCAGCATGCACCCCTGTGGCTTCTAACAAGTCCGAGGAGACACAGGTTACCCTGCGTTTCCTTCCCTGACTCAACTTCTCGAAGTAGGGTGTTCTGCATCATGCGAACTGCCTCAACCAAGGAACGCCGTAAGCTGCTCCTCTGGGCCTGTGGCTATTCGAAAGCCTGCAGTGCCACAGGAAGAACAGGACTTCAACTGCAGTAAGAACGCAAGCTGACTTCCTCTAGGAGGCACGGTGACTTCAGGCAGGACGTCTTAGGTGGAATGCGAAGACGAGGGTTACCCTGAGTGCAGCTCAGGCTAGGGCAACGCGTAAGACTTGCACGCCGTGTGGGACGTGCCAGAACGGTGTTCGTGAACGTGTGCGAGGGCTGAGGAAATGAAGCTGCTCCAAAAGAGAGGGCAGTGCGTTTCCCTACACCCGGCATGCACAGAGGGGCTGTAACGGGCTCCGGGTCTGGACGTTGCTTAGCTGACCCAGGTGAGCCTGGGGTACTCAAGTGTTCCTGCGGGAATAGGGTGCCCAGGCTAGCGTCCTAGGTGTCCAGAAAACTGTGCTGCCGTTCAAGGAACGCAGAGCAGAGGCCAGCGCCTCATGGAAACTGCTGCACGCCTCTGCTTCTGCACGGCAAATCAGGGCCTTACTTCCAGGCATGTGTTCATGCTGGGTGTGCCGGTAGCGATATAGCAGGGTAAGATGCTGACTTTCTCCTCGAGCAGAGTGACTTCACGTACGAGGGCCTCGAAGTGCTCCAAGCACAGTGTTCTCTCATGGCAGCTCACACAAGGACCATGAGAAGTTTTCTGTGCACTTCGGACGCACCAGCAATGTTGTCCTGAGGCCGTTCCAGGACTCTGGAAATGTCGCTCTCCTCAAGGAACGTACAGTGTGTTGCCCATCACTGGGCACGCACAGAGGGCCTCCGAGGGATGCACCAATGGGCCTCGAAATTGCTCAGCCGGCCCACAGGGGTCTGGAGGTACTCAGTGAACTTGCAGGAAAACGAGGTCTACCCGAGAGGCCTAGGAGTCCTCAGACGTGTACTTCCTTTAAAGTAAAGCATATAAGGGACAAAGAACTCATGGAAATAGCTGCATGCCTCCCTTTCTGCACGGCTACTAAGGGCCTAACCTGGAGGCAACTTTTCACGTTGAGATTCCCTTTAGCTCTAGAGCTTGTCAGGCTGACCACCACCGCGGCCATGGAAGCCCCTGGTTTAGACAGAGCAAACTCATTTTCTCCCCAGAAGCATTCTTACTGTCTTTACAGGCCTGTCAAGAGGAGGGAATGGCAGGCAGTTTCAATGCAGCGTGAACGCTTCCTTCAAAACGGGAAAGCAAGGCTAGTTCCAGCAGGTCCCCTTTTCCAGGGGCACACTCAGCATGCACCCCTGTGGCTTCTAACAAGTCCGAGGAGACACAGGTTACCCTGTGTTTCCTTCCCTGACTCAACTTCTCGAAGTAGGGTGTTCTGCATCATGCGAACTGCCTCAACCAAGGAACGCCGTAAGCTGCTCCTCTGGGCCTGTGGCTATTCGAAAGCCTGCAGTGCCACAGGAAGAACAGGACTTCAACTGCAGTAAGAACGCAAGCTGACATCCTCTAGGAGGCACGGTGACTTCAGGCAGGACGTCTTAGATGGAATGCGAAGACGAGGGTTACCCTGAGTGCAGCTCAGGCTAGGGCAACGCGTAAGACTTCAACGCCGTGTGGGACGTGCCAGAACGGTGTTCGTGAACGTGTGCGAGGGCTGAGGAAATGAAGCTGCTCCAAAAGAGAGGGCAGTGCGTTTCCCTACACCCGGCATGCACAGAGGGGCTGTAACGGGCTCCGGGTCTGGACGTTGCTTAGCTGACCCAGGTGAGCCTGGGGTACTCAAGTGTTCCTGCGGGAATAGGGTGCCCAGGCTAGCGTCCTAGGTGTCCAGAAAACTGTGCTGCCGTTTAAGGAACGCAGAGCAGAGGCCAGCGCCTCATGGAAACTGCTGCACGCCTCTGCTTCTGCACGGCAAATCAGGGCCTTACTTCCAGGCATGTGTTCATGCTGGGTGTGCCGGTAGCGATATAGCAGGGTAAGATGCTGACTTTCTCCTCGAGCAGAGTGACTTCACGTACGAGGGCCTCGAAGTACTCCAAGCACAGTGTTCTCTCATGGCAGCTCACACAAGGACCATGAGAAGTTTTCTGTGCACTTCGGACTCACCAGCAAAGTTGTCCTGAGGCCGTTCGAGGACTCTGGAAATGTAGCTCTCCTCAAGGAACGTACAGTGTGTTACCCATCACTGGGCACGCACAGAGGGCCTCCGAGGGATGCACCAATGGGCCTCGAAATTGCTCAGCTGGCCCACAGGGGTCTGGAGGTACTCAGTGAACTTACAGGGAAACGAGGTCTACCCGAGAGGCCTAGGAGTCCTCAGACGTGTACTTCCTTTAAAGTAAAGCATATAAGGGACAAAGAACTCATGGAAATAGCTGCATGCCTCCCTTTCTGCACGGCTACTAAGGGCCTAACCTGGAGGCAACTTTTCACGTTGAGATTCCCTTTAGCTCTAGAGCTTGTCAGGCTGACAACCACCGCGGCCATGGAAGCCCCTGGTTTAGACAGAGCAAACTCATTTTCTCCCCAGAAGCATTCTTACAGTGTTTACAGGCCTGTCAAGAGGAGGGAATGGCAGGCACTTTCAATGCAGCGTGAACGCTTCCTTGAAAACGGGAAAGCAAGGCTAGTTCCAGCAGGTTCCCTTTTCCAGGGGCACACTCAGCATGCACCCCTGTGGCTTCTAACAAGTCCGAGGAGACACAGGTTACCCTGTGTTTCCTTCCCTGACTCAACTTCTCGAAGTAGGGTGTTCTGCATCATGCGAACTGCCTCAACCAAGGAACGCCGTAAGCTGCTCCTCTGGGCCTGTGGCTATTCGAAAGCCTGCAGTGCCACAGGAAGAACAGGACTTCAACTGCAGTAAGAACGCAAGCTGACTTCCTCTAGGAGGCACGGTGACTTCAGGCAGGACGTCTTAGGTGGAATGCGAAGACGAGGGTTACCCTGAGTGCAGCTCAGGCTAGGGCAACGCGTAAGACTTGCACGCCGTGTGGGACGTGCCAGAACGGTGTTCGTGAACGTGTGCGAGGGCTGAGGAAATGAAGCTGCTCCAAAAGAGAGGGCAGTGCGTTTCCCTACACCCGGCATGCACAGAGGGGCTGTAACGGGCTCCGGGTCAGGACGTTGCTTAGCTGACCCAGGTGAGCCTGGGGTACTCAAGTGTTCCTGCGGGAATAGGGTGCCCAGGCTAGCGTCCTAGGTGTCCAGAAAACTGTGCTGCCGTTCAAGGAACGCAGAGCAGAGGCCAGCGCCTCATGGAAACTGCTGCACGCCTCTGCTTCTGCACGGCAAATCAGGGCCTTACTTCCAGGCATGTGTTCATGCTGGGTGTGCCGGTAGCGATATAGCAGGGTAAGATGCTGACTTTCTCCTCGAGCAGAGTGACTTCACGTACGAGGGCCTCGAAGTGCTCCAAGCACAGTGTTCTCTCATGGCAGCTCACACAAGGACCATGAGAAGTTTTCTGTGCACTTCGGACTCACCAGCAATGTTGTCCTGAGGCCGTTCGAGGACTCTGGAAATGTCGCTCTCCTCAAGGAACGTACATTGTGTTGCCCATCACTGGGCACGCACAGAGGGCCTCCGAGGGATGCACCAATGGGCCTCGAAATTGCTCAGCCGGCCCACAGGGGTCTGGAGGTACTCAGTGAACTTGCAGGAAAACGAGGTCTACCCGAGAGGCCTAGGAGTCCTCAGACGTGTACTTCCTTTAAAGTAAAGCATATAAGGGACAAAGAACTCATGGAAATAGCTGCATGCCTCCCTTTCTGCACGGCTACTAAGGGCCTAACCTGGAGGCAACTTTTCACGTTGAGATTCCCTTTAGCTCTAGAGCTTGTCAGGCTGACCACCACCGCGGCCATGGAAGCCCCTGGTTTAGACAGAGCAAACTCATTTTCTCCCCAGAAGCATTCTTACAGTGTTTACAGGCCTGTCAAGAGGAGGGAATGGCAGGCACTTTCAATGCAGCGTGAACGCTGCCTTCAAAATGGGAAAGCAAGGCTAGTTCCAACAGGTCCCCTTTTCCAGGGGCACACTCAGCATGCATCCCTGTGGCTTCTAAGAAGTCCGAGGAGACACAGGTTACCCTGTGTTTCCTTCCCTGACTCAACTTCTCGAAGTAGGGTGTTCTGCATCATGCGAACTGCCTCAACCAAGGAACGCCGTAAGCTGCTCCTCTGGGCCTGTGGCTATTCGAAAGCCTGCAGTGCCACAGGAAGAACAGGACTTCAACTGCAGTAAGAACGCAAGCTGACTTCCTCTAGGAGGCACGGTGACTTCAGGCAGGACGTCTTAGGTGGAATGCGAAGACGAGGGTTACCCTGAGTGCAGCTCAGGCTAGGGCAACGCGTAAGACTTCCACGCCGTGTGGGACGTGCCAGAACGCTGTTCGTGAACGTGTGCGAGGGCTGAGGAAATGAAGCTGCTCCAAAAGAGAGGGCAGTGCGTTTCCCTACACCCGGCATGCACAGAGGGGCTGTAACGGGCTCCGGGTCTGGATGTTGCTTAGCTGACCCAGGTGAGCCTGGGGTGCTCAAGTGTTCCTGCGGGAATAGGGTGCCCAGGCTAGCGTCCTAGGTGTCCAGAAAACTGTGCTGCCGTTCAAGGAACGCAGAGCAGAGGCCAGCGCCTCATGGAAACTGCTGCACGCCTCTGCTTCTGCACGGCAAATCAGGGCCTTACTTCCAGGCATGTGTTCATGCTGGGTGTGCCGGTAGCGATATAGCAGGGTAAGATGCTGACTTTCTCCTCGAGCAGAGTGACTTCACGTACGAGGGCCTCGAAGTGCTCCAAGCACAGTGTTCTCTCATGGCAGCTCACACAAGGACCATGAGAAGTTTTCTGTGCACTTCGGACTCACCAGCAAAGTTGTCCTGAGGCCGTTCGAGGACTCTGGAAATGTAGCTCTCCTCAAGGAACGTACAGTGTGTTGCCCATCACTGGGCACGCACAGAGGGCCTCCGAGGGATGCACCAATGGGCCTCGAAATTGCTCAGCCGGCCCACAGGGGTCTGGAGGTACTCAGTGAACTTGCAGGAAAACGAGGTCTACCCGAGAGGCCTAGGAGTCCTCAGACGTGTACTTCCTTTAAAGTAAAGCATATAAGGGACAAAGAACTCATGGAAATAGCTGCATGCCTCCCTTTCTGCACGGCTACTAAGGGCCTAACCTGGAGGCAACTTTTCACGTTGAGATTCCCTTTAGCTCTAGAGCTTGTCAGGCTGACCACCACCGCGGCCATGGAAGCCCCTGGTTTAGACAGAGCAAACTCATTTTCTCCCCAGAAGCATTCTTACTGTCTTTACAGGCCTGTCAAGAGGAGGGAATGGCAGGCAGTTTCAATGCAGCGTGAACGCTTCCTTCAAAACGGGAAAGCAAGGCTAGTTCCAGCAGGTCCCCTTTTCCAGGGGCACACTCAGCATGCACCCCTGTGGCTTCTAACAAGTCCGAGGAGACACAGGTTACCCTGTGTTTCCTTCCCTGACTCAACTTCTCGAAGTAGGGTGTTCTGCATCATGCGAACTGCCTCAACCAAGGAACGCCGTAAGCTGCTCCTCTGGGCCTGTGGCTATTCGAAAGCCTGCAGTGCCACAGGAAGAACAGGACTTCAACTGCAGTAAGAACGCAAGCTGACATCCTCTAGGAGGCACGGTGACTTCAGGCAGGACGTCTTAGATGGAATGCGAAGACGAGGGTTACCCTGAGTGCAGCTCAGGCTAGGGCAACGCGTAAGACTTCCACGCCGTGTGGGACGTGCCAGAACGGTGTTCGTGAACGTGTGCGAGGGCTGAGGAAATGAAGCTGCTCCAAAAGAGAGGGCAGTGCGTTTCCCTACAACCGGCATGCACAGAGGGGCTGTAACGGGCTCCGGGTCTGGACGTTGCTTAGCTGACCCAGGTGAGCCTGGGGTACTCAAGTGTTCCTGCGGGAATAGGGTGCCCAGGCTAGCGTCCTAGGTGTCCAGAAAACTGTGCTGCCGTTTAAGGAACGCAGAGCAGAGGCCAGCGCCTCATGGAAACTGCTGCACGCCTCTGCTTCTGCACGGCAAATCAGGGCCTTACTTCCAGGCATGTGTTCATGCTGGGTGTGCCGGTAGCGATATAGCAGGGTAAGATGCTGACTTTCTCCTCGAGCAGAGTGACTTCACGTACGAGGGCCTCGAAGTACTCCAAGCACAGTGTTCTCTCATGGCAGCGCACACAAGGACCATGAGAAGTTTTCTGTGCACTTCGGACTCACCAGCAATGTTGTCCTGAGGCCGTTCGAGGACTCTGGAAATGTCGCTCTCCTCAAGGAACGTACATTGTGTTGCCCATCACTGGGCACGCACAGAGGGCCTCCGAGGGATGCACCAATGGGCCTCGAAATTGCTCAGCCGGCCCACAGGGGTCTGGAGGTACTCAGTGAACTTGCAGGAAAACGAGGTCTACCCGAGAGGCCTAGGAGTCCTCAGACGTGTACTTCCTTTAAAGTAAAGCATATAAGGGACTAAGAACTCATGGAAACAGCTGCATGCCTCCCTTTCTGCACGGCTACTAAGGGCCTAACCTGGAGGCAAGTTTTCACGTTGAGATTCCCTTTAGCTCTAGAGCTTGTCAGGCTGACCACCACCGCGGCCATGGAAGCCCCTGGTTTAGACAGAGCAAACTCATTTTCTCCCCAGAAGCATTCTTACAGTGTTTACAGGCCTGTCAAGAGGAGGGAATGGCAGGCAGTTTCAATGCAGCGTGAACGCTGCCTTCAAAACGGGAAAGCAAGGCTAGTTCCAGCAGGTCCCCTTTTCCAGGGGCACACTCAGCATGCACCCCTGTGGCTTCTAACAAGTCCGAGGAGACACAGGTTACCCTGTGTTTCCTTCCCTGACTCAACTTCTCGAAGTAGGGTGTTCTGCATCATGCGAACTGCCTCAACCAAGGAACGCCGTAAGCTGCTCCTCTGGGCCTGTGGCTATTCGAAAGCCTGCAGTGCCACAGGAAGAACAGGACTTCAACTGCAGTAAGAACGCAAGCTGACTTCCTCTAGGAGGCACGGTGACTTCAGGCAGGACGTCTTAGGTGGAATGCGAAGACGAGGGTTACCCTGAGTGCAGCTCAGGCTAGGGCAACGCGTAAGACTTGCACGCCGTGTGGGACGAGCCAGAACGGTGTTCGTGAACGTGTGCGAGGGCTGAGGAAATGAAGCTGCTCCAAAAGAGAGGGCAGTGCGTTTCCCTACACCCGGCATGCACAGAGGGGCTGTAACGGGCTCCGGGTCTGGACGTTGCTTAGCTGACCCAGGTGAGCCTGGGGTACTCAAGTGTTCCTGCGGGAATAGGGTGCCCAGGCTAGCGTCCTAGGTGTCCAGAAAACTGTGCTGCCGTTCAAGGAACGCAGAGCAGAGGCCAGCGCCTCATGGAAACTGCTGCACGCCTCTGCTTCTGCACGGCAAATCAGGGCCTTACTTCCAGGCATGTGTTCATGCTGGGTGTGCCGGTAGCGATATAGCAGGGTAAGATGCTGACTTTCTCCTCGAGCAGAGTGACTTCACGTACGAGGGCCTCGAAGTGCTCCAAGCACAGTGTTCTCTCATGGCAGCTCACACAAGGACCATGAGAAGTTTTCTGTGCACTTCGGACGCACCAGCAATGTTGTCCTGAGGCCGTTCCAGGACTCTGGAAATGTAGCTCTCCTCAAGGAACGTACAGTGTGTTGCCCATCACTGGGCACGCACAGAGGGCCTCCGAGGGATGCACCAATGGGCCTCGAAATTGCTCAGCCGGCCCACAGGGGTCTGGAGGTACTCAGTGAACTTGCAGGAAAACGAGGTCTACCCGAGAGGCCTAGGAGTCCTCAGACGTGTACTTCCTTTAAAGTAAAGCATATAAGGGACAAAGAACTCATGGAAATAGCTGCATGCCTCCCTTTCTGCACGGCTACTAAGGGCCTAACCTGGAGGCAACTTTTCACGTTGAGATTCCCTTTAGCTCTAGAGCTTGTCAGGCTGACCACCACCGCGGCCATGGAAGCCCCTGGTTTAGACAGAGCAAACTCATTTTCTCCCCAGAAGCATTCTTACAGTGTTTACAGGCCTGTCAAGAGGAGGGAATGGCAGGCACTTTCAATGCAGCGTGAACGCTGCCTTCAAAATGGGAAAGCAAGGCTAGTTCCAACAGGTCCCCTTTTCCAGGGGCACACTCAGCATGCACCCCTGTGGCTTCTAAGAAGTCCGAGGAGACACAGGTTACCCTGTGTTTCCTTCCCTGACTCAACTTCTCGAAGTAGGGTGTTCTGCATCATGCGAACTGCCTCAACCAAGGAACGCCGTAAGCTGCTCCTCTGGGCCTGTGGCTATTCGAAAGCCTGCAGTGCCACAGGAAGAACAGGACTTCAACTGCAGTAAGAACGCAAGCTGACTTCCTCTAGGAGGCACGGTGACTTCAGGCAGGACGTCTTAGGTGGAATGCGAAGACGAGGGTTACCCTGAGTGCAGCTCAGGCTAGGGCAACGCGTAAGACTTCCACGCCGTGTGGGACGTGCCAGAACGCTGTTCGTGAACGTGTGCGAGGGCTGAGGAAATGAAGCTGCTCCAAAAGAGAGGGCAGTGCGTTTCCCTACACCCGGCATGCACAGAGGGGCTGTAACGGGCTCCGGGTCTGGACGTTGCTTAGCTGACCCAGGTGAGCCTGGGGTACTCAAGTGTTCCTGCGGGAATAGGGTGCCCAGGCTAGCGTCCTAGGTGTCCAGAAAACTGTGCTGCCGTTCAAGGAACGCAGAGCAGAGGCCAGCGCCTCATGGAAACTGCTGCACGCCTCTGCTTCTGCACGGCAAATCAGGGCCTTACTTCCAGGCATGTGTTCATGCTGGGTGTGCCGGTAGCGATATAGCAGGGTAAGATGCTGACTTTCTCCTCGAGCAGAGTGACTTCACGTACGAGGGCCTCGAAGTACTCCAAGCACAGTGTTCTCTCATGGCAGCTCACACAAGGACCATGAGAAGTTTTCTGTGCACTTCGGACTCACCAGCAAAGTTGTCCTGAGGCCGTTCGAGGACTCTGGAAATGTAGCTCTCCTCAAGGAACGTACAGTGTGTTGCCCATCACTGGGCACGCACAGAGGGCCTCCGAGGGATGCACCAATGGGCCTCGAAATTGCTCAGCCGGCCCACAGGGGTCTGGAGGTACTCAGTGAACTTGCAGGAAAACGAGGTCTACCCGAGAGGCCTAGGAGTCCTCAGACGTGTACTTCCTTTAAAGTAAAGCATATAAGGGACAAAGAACTCATGGAAATAGCTGCATGCCTCCCTTTCTGCACGGCTACTAAGGGCCTAACCTGGAGGCAACTTTTCACGTTGAGATTCCCTTTAGCTCTAGAGCTTGTCAGGCTGACCACCACCGCGGCCATGGAAGCCCCTGGTTTAGACAGAGCAAACTCATTTTCTCCCCAGAAGCATTCTTACTGTCTTTACAGGCCTGTCAAGAGGAGGGAATGGCAGGCAGTTTCAATGCAGCGTGAACGCTTCCTTCAAAACGGGAAAGCAAGGCTAGTTCCAGCAGGTCCCCTTTTCCAGGGGCACACTCAGCATGCACCCCTGTGGCTTCTAACAAGTCCGAGGAGACACAGGTTACCCTGTGTTTCCTTCCCTGACTCAACTTCTCGAAGTAGGGTGTTCTGCATCATGCGAACTGCCTCAACCAAGGAACGCCGTAAGCTGCTCCTCTGGGCCTGTGGCTATTCGAAAGCCTGCAGTGCCACAGGAAGAACAGGACTTCAACTGCAGTAAGAACGCAAGCTGACATCCTCTAGGAGGCACGGTGACTTCAGGCAGGACGTCTTAGATGGAATGCGAAGACGAGGGTTACCCTGAGTGCAGCTCAGGCTAGGGCAACGCGTAAGACTTCCACGCCGTGTGGGACGTGCCAGAACGGTGTTCGTGAACGTGTGCGAGGGCTGAGGAAATGAAGCTGCTCCAAAAGAGAGGGCAGTGCGTTTCCCTACAACCGGCATGCACAGAGGGGCTGTAACGGGCTCCGGGTCTGGACGTTGCTTAGCTGACCCAGGTGAGCCTGGGGTACTCAAGTGTTCCTGCGGGAATAGGGTGCCCAGGCTAGCGTCCTAGGTGTCCAGAAAACTGTGCTGCCGTTTAAGGAACGCAGAGCAGAGGCCAGCGCCTCATGGAAACTGCTGCACGCCTCTGCTTCTGCACGGCAAATCAGGGCCTTACTTCCAGGCATGTGTTCATGCTGGGTGTGCCGGTAGCGATATAGCAGGGTAAGATGCTGACTTTCTCCTCGAGCAGAGTGACTTCACGTACGAGGGCCTCGAAGTACTCCAAGCACAGTGTTCTCTCATGGCAGCGCACACAAGGACCATGAGAAGTTTTCTGTGCACTTCGGACTCACCAGCAATGTTGTCCTGAGGCCGTTCGAGGACTCTGGAAATGTCGCTCTCCTCAAGGAACGTACATTGTGTTGCCCATCACTGGGCACGCACAGAGGGCCTCCGAGGGATGCACCAATGGGCCTCGAAATTGCTCAGCCGGCCCACAGGGGTCTGGAGGTACTCAGTGAACTTGCAGGAAAACGAGGTCTACCCGAGAGACCTAGGAGTCCTCAGACGTGTACTTCCTTTAAAGTAAAGCATATAAGGGACAAAGAACTCATGGAAATAGCTGCATGCCTCCCTTTCTGCACGGCTACTAAGGGCCTAACCTGGAGGCAACTTTTCACGTTGAGATTCCCTTTAGCTCTAGAGCTTGTCAGGCTGACCACCACCGCGGCCATGGAAGCCCCTGGTTTAGACAGAGCAAACTCATTTTCTCCCCAGAAGCATTCTTACAGTGTTTACAGGCCTGTCAAGAGGAGGGAATGGCAGGCACTTTCAATGCAGCGTGAACGCTGCCTTCAAAATGGGAAAGCAAGGCTAGTTCCAACAGGTCCCCTTTTCCAGGGGCACACTCAGCATGCACCCCTGTGGCTTCTAAGAAGTCCGAGGAGACACAGGTTACCCTGTGTTTCCTTCCCTGACTCAACTTCTCGAAGTAGGGTGTTCTGCATCATGCGAACTGCCTCAACCAAGGAACGCCGTAAGCTGCTCCTCTGGGCCTGTGGCTATTCGAAAGCCTGCAGTGCCACAGGAAGAACAGGACTTCAACTGCAGTAAGAACGCAAGCTGACTTCCTCTAGGAGGCACGGTGACTTCAGGCAGGACGTCTTAGGTGGAATGCGAAGACGAGGGTTACCCTGAGTGCAGCTCAGGCTAGGGCAACGCGTAAGACTTGCACGCCGTGTGGGACGTGCCAGAACGGTGTTCGTGAACGTGTGCGAGGGCTGAGGAAATGAAGCTGCTCCAAAAGAGAGGGCAGTGCGTTTCCCTACACCCGGCATGCACAGAGGGGCTGTAACGGGCTCCGGGTCTGGACGTTGCTTAGCTGACCCAGGTGAGCCTGGGGTACTCAAGTGTTCCTGCGGGAATAGGGTGCCCAGGCTAGCGTCCTAGGTGTCCAGAAAACTGTGCTGCCGTTCAAGGAACGCAGAGCAGAGGCCAGCGCCTCATGGAAACTGCTGCACGCCTCTGCTTCTGCACGGCAAATCAGGGCCTTACTTCCAGGCATGTGTTCATGCTGGGTGTGCCGGTAGCGATATAGCAGGGTAAGATGCTGACTTTCTCCTCGAGCAGAGTGACTTCACGTACGAGGGCCTCGAAGTACTCCAAGCACAGTGTTCTCTCATGGCAGCTCACACAAGGACCATGAGAAGTTTTCTGTGCACTTCGGACTCACCAGCAAAGTTGTCCTGAGGCCGTTCGAGGACTCTGGAAATGTAGCTCTCCTCAAGGAACGTACAGTGTGTTGCCCATCACTGGGCACGCACAGAGGGCCTCCGAGGGATGCACCAATGGGCCTCGAAATTGCTCAGCCGGCCCACAGGGGTCTGGAGGTACTCAGTGAACTTGCAGGAAAACGAGGTCTACCCGAGAGGCCTAGGAGTCCTCAGACGTGTACTTCCTTTAAAGTAAAGCATATAAGGGACAAAGAACTCATGGAAATAGCTGCATGCCTCCCTTTCTGCACGGCTACTAAGGGCCTAACCTGGAGGCAACTTTTCACGTTGAGATTCCCTTTAGCTCTAGAGCTTGTCAGGCTGACCACCACCGCGGCCATGGAAGCCCCTGGTTTAGACAGAGCAAACTCATTTTCTCCCCAGAAGCATTCTTACAGTGTTTACAGGCCTGTCAAGAGGAGGGAATGGCAGGCAGTTTCAATGCAGCGTGAACGCTTCCTTCAAAACGGGAAAGCAAGGCTAGTTCCAGCAGGTCCCCTTTTCCAGGGGCACACTCAGCATGCACCCCTGTGGCTTCTAACAAGTCCGAGGAGACACAGGTTACCCTGTGTTTCCTTCCCTGACTCAACTTCTCGAAGTAGGGTGTTCTGCATCATGCGAACTGCCTCAACCAAGGAACGCCGTAAGCTGCTCCTCTGGGCCTGTGGCTATTCGAAAGCCTGCAGTGCCACAGGAAGAACAGGACTTCAACTGCAGTAAGAACGCAAGCTGACATCCTCTAGGAGGCACGGTGACTTCAGGCAGGACGTCTTAGATGGAATGCGAAGACGAGGGTTACCCTGAGTGCAGCTCAGGCTAGGGCAACGCGTAAGACTTCCACGCCGTGTGGGACGTGCCAGAACGCTGTTCGTGAACGTGTGCGAGGGCTGAGGAAATGAAGCTGCTCCAAAAGAGAGGGCAGTGCGTTTCCCTACAACCGGCATGCACAGAGGGGCTGTAACGGGCTCCGGGTCTGGACGTTGCTTAGCTGACCCAGGTGAGCCTGGGGTACTCAAGTGTTCCTGCGGGAATAGGGTGCCCAGGCTAGCGTCCTAGGTGTCCAGAAAACTGTGCTGCCGTTTAAGGAACGCAGAGCAGAGGCCAGCGCCTCATGGAAACTGCTGCACGCCTCTGCTTCTGCACGGCAAATCAGGGCCTTACTTCCAGGCATGTGTTCATGCTGGGTGTGCCGGTAGCGATATAGCAGGGTAAGATGCTGACTTTCTCCTCGAGCAGAGTGACTTCACGTACGAGGGCCTCGAAGTACTCCAAGCACAGTGTTCTCTCATGGCAGCGCACACAAGGACCATGAGAAGTTTTCTGTGCACTTCGGACTCACCAGCAATGTTGTCCTGAGGCCGTTCGAGGACTCTGGAAATGTCGCTCTCCTCAAGGAACGTACATTGTGTTGCCCATCACTGGGCACGCACAGAGGGCCTCCGAGGGATGCACCAATGGGCCTCGAAATTGCTCAGCCGGCCCACAGGGGTCTGGAGGTACTCAGTGAACTTGCAGGAAAACGAGGTCTACCCGAGAGACCTAGGAGTCCTCAGACGTGTACTTCCTTTAAAGTAAAGCATATAAGGGACAAAGAACTCATGGAAATAGCTGCATGCCTCCCTTTCTGCACGGCTACTAAGGGCCTAACCTGGAGGCAACTTTTCACGTTGAGATTCCCTTTAGCTCTAGAGCTTGTCAGGCTGACCACCACCGCGGCCATGGAAGCCCCTGGTTTAGACAGAGCAAACTCATTTTCTCCCCAGAAGCATTCTTACAGTGTTTACAGGCCTGTCAAGAGGAGGGAATGGCAGGCACTTTCAATGCAGCGTGAACGCTGCCTTCAAAATGGGAAAGCAAGGCTAGTTCCAACAGGTCCCCTTTTCCAGGGGCACACTCAGCATGCACCCCTGTGGCTTCTAAGAAGTCCGAGGAGACACAGGTTACCCTGTGTTTCCTTCCCTGACTCAACTTCTCGAAGTAGGGTGTTCTGCATCATGCGAACTGCCTCAACCAAGGAACGCCGTAAGCTGCTCCTCTGGGCCTGTGGCTATTCGAAAGCCTGCAGTGCCACAGGAAGAACAGGACTTCAACTGCAGTAAGAACGCAAGCTGACTTCCTCTAGGAGGCACGGTGACTTCAGGCAGGACGTATTAGGTGGAATGCGAAGACGAGGGTTACCCTGAGTGCAGCTCAGGCTAGGGCAACGCGTAAGACTTCCACGCCGTGTGGGACGTGCCAGAACGCTGTTCGTGAACGTGTGCGAGGGCTGAGGAAATGAAGCTGCTCCAAAAGAGAGGGCAGTGCGTTTCCCTACACCCGGCATGCACAGAGGGGCTGTAACGGGCTCCGGGTCTGGACGTTGCTTAGCTGACCCAGGTGAGCCTGGGGTACTCAAGTGTTCCTGCGGGAATAGGGTGCCCAGGCTAGCGTCCTAGGTGTCCAGAAAACTGTGCTGCCGTTCAAGGAACGCAGAGCAGAGGCCAGCGCCTCATGGAAACTGCTGCACGCCTCTGCTTCTGCACGGCAAATCAGGGCCTTACTTCCAGGCATGTGTTCATGCTGGGTGTGCCGGTAGCGATATAGCAGGGTAAGATGCTGACTTTCTCCTCGAGCAGAGTGACTTCACGTACGAGGGCCTCGAAGTACTCCAAGCACAGTGTTCTCTCATGGCAGCTCACACAAGGACCATGAGAAGTTTTCTGTGCACTTCGGACTCACCAGCAAAGTTGTCCTGAGGCCGTTCGAGGACTCTGGAAATGTAGCTCTCCTCAAGGAACGTACAGTGTGTTGCCCATCACTGGGCACGCACAGAGGGCCTCCGAGGGATGCACCAATGGGCCTCGAAGTTGCTCAGCCGGCCCACAGGGGTCTGGAGGTACTCAGTGAACTTGCAGGGAAAACGAGGCCTACCCGAGAGGCCTAGGAGTCCTCAGACGTGTACTTCCTTTAAAGTAAAGCATATAAGGGACTAAGAACTCATGGAAACAGCTGCATGCCTCCCTTTCTGCACGGCTACTAAGGGCCTAACCTGGAGGCAAGTTTTCACGTTGAGATTCCCTTTAGCTCTAGAGCTTGTCAGGCTGACCACCACCGCGGCCATGGAAGCCCCTGGTTTAGACAGAGCAAACTCATTTTCTCCCCAGAAGCATTCTTACAGTGTTTACAGGCCTGTCAAGAGGAGGGAATGGCAGGCAGTTTCAATGCAGCGTGAACGCTGCCTTCAAAACGGGAAAGCAAGGCTAGTTCCAGCAGGTCCCCTTTTCCAGGGGCACACTCAGCATGCACCCCTGTGGCTTCTAACAAGTCCGAGGAGACACAGGTTACCCTGTGTTTCCTTCCCTGACTCAACTTCTCGAAGTAGGGTGTTCTGCATCATGCGAACTGCCTCAACCAAGGAACGCCGTAAGCTGCTCCTCTGGGCCTGTGGCTATTCGAAAGCCTGCAGTGCCACAGGAAGAACAGGACTTCAACTGCAGTAAGAACGCAAGCTGACTTCCTCTAGGAGGCACGGTGACTTCAGGCAGGACGTCTTAGGTGGAATGCGAAGACGAGGGTTACCCTGAGTGCAGCTCAGGCTAGGGCAACGCGTAAGACTTGCACGCCGTGTGGGACGAGCCAGAACGGTGTTCGTGAACGTGTGCGAGGGCTGAGGAAATGAAGCTGCTCCAAAAGAGAGGGCAGTGCGTTTCCCTACACCCGGCATGCACAGAGGGGCTGTAACGGGCTCCGGGTCTGGACGTTGCTTAGCTGACCCAGGTGAGCCTGGGGTACTCAAGTGTTCCTGCGGGAATAGGGTGCCCAGGCTAGCGTCCTAGGTGTCCAGAAAACTGTGCTGCCGTTCAAGGAACGCAGAGCAGAGGCCAGCGCCTCATGGAAACTGCTGCACGCCTCTGCTTCTGCACGGCAAATCAGGGCCTTACTTCCAGGCATGTGTTCATGCTGGGTGTGCCGGTAGCGATATAGCAGGGTAAGATGCTGACTTTCTCCTCGAGCAGAGTGACTTCACGTACGAGGGCCTCGAAGTGCTCCAAGCACAGTGTTCTCTCATGGCAGCTCACACAAGGACCATGAGAAGTTTTCTGTGCACTTCGGACGCACCAGCAATGTTGTCCTGAGGCCGTTCCAGGACTCTGGAAATGTAGCTCTCCTCAAGGAACGTACAGTGTGTTGCCCATCACTGGGCACGCACAGAGGGCCTCCGAGGGATGCACCAATGGGCCTCGAAATTGCTCAGCCGGCCCACAGGGGTCTGGAGGTACTCAGTGAACTTGCAGGAAAACGAGGTCTACCCGAGAGGCCTAGGAGTCCTCAGACGTGTACTTCCTTTAAAGTAAAGCATATAAGGGACAAAGAACTCATGGAAATAGCTGCATGCCTCCCTTTCTGCACGGCTACTAAGGGCCTAACCTGGAGGCAACTTTTCACGTTGAGATTCCCTTTAGCTCTAGAGCTTGTCAGGCTGACCACCACCGCGGCCATGGAAGCCCCTGGTTTAGACAGAGCAAACTCATTTTCTCCCCAGAAGCATTCTTACAGTGTTTACAGGCCTGTCAAGAGGAGGGAATGGCAGGCACTTTCAATGCAGCATGAACGCTGCCTTCAAAATGGGAAAGCAAGGCTAGTTCCAACAGGTCCCCTTTTCCAGGGGGACACTCAGCATGCACCCCTGTGGCTTCTAAGAAGTCCGAGGAGACACAGGTTACCCTGTGTTTCCTTCCCTGACTCAACTTCTCGAAGTAGGGTGTTCTGCATCATGCGAACTGCCTCAACCAAGGAACGCCGTAAGCTGCTCCTCTGGGCCTGTGGCTATTCGAAAGCCTGCAGTGCCACAGGAAGAACAGGACTTCAACTGCAGTAAGAACGCAAGCTGACTTCCTCTAGGAGGCACGGTGACTTCAGGCAGGACGTCTTAGGTGGAATGCGAAGACGAGGGTTACCCTGAGTGCAGCTCAGGCTAGGGCAACGCGTAAGACTTCCACGCCGTGTGGGACGTGCCAGAACGCTGTTCGTGAACGTGTGCGAGGGCTGAGGAAATGAAGCTGCTCCAAAAGAGAGGGCAGTGCGTTTCCCTACACCCAGCATGCACAGAGGGGCTGTAACGGGCTCCGGGTCTGGACGTTGCTTAGCTGACCCAGGTGAGCCTGGGGTACTCAAGTGTTCCTGCGGGAATAGGGTGCCCAGGCTAGCGTCCTAGGTGTCCAGAAAACTGTGCTGCCGTTCAAGGAACGCAGAGCAGAGGCCAGCGCCTCATGGAAACTGCTGCACGCCTCTGCTTCTGCACGGCAAATCAGGGCCTTACTTCCAGGCATGTGTTCATGCTGGGTGTGCCGGTAGCGATATAGCAGGGTAAGATGCTGACTTTCTCCTCGAGCAGAGTGACTTCACGTACGAGGGCCTCGAAGTACTCCAAGCACAGTGTTCTCTCATGGCAGCTCACACAAGGACCATGAGAAGTTTTCTGTGCACTTCGGACTCACCAGCAAAGTTGTCCTGAGGCCGTTCGAGGACTCTGGAAATGTAGCTCTCCTCAAGGAACGTACAGTGTGTTGCCCATCACTGGGCACGCACAGAGGGCCTCCGAGGGATGCACCAATGGGCCTCGAAATTGCTCAGCCGGCCCACAGGGGTCTGGAGGTACTCAGTGAACTTGCAGGAAAACGAGGTCTACCCGAGAGGCCTAGGAGTCCTCAGACGTGTACTTCCTTTAAAGTAAAGCATATAAGGGACAAAGAACTCATGGAAATAGCTGCATGCCTCCCTTTCTGCACGGCTACTAAGGGCCTAACCTGGAGGCAACTTTTCACGTTGAGATTCCCTTTAGCTCTAGAGCTTGTCAGGCTGACCACCACCGCGGCCATGGAAGCCCCTGGTTTAGACAGAGCAAACTCATTTTCTCCCCAGAAGCATTCTTACTGTCTTTACAGGCCTGTCAAGAGGAGGGAATGGCAGGCAGTTTCAATGCAGCGTGAACGCTTCCTTCAAAACGGGAAAGCAAGGCTAGTTCCAGCAGGTCCCCTTTTCCAGGGGCACACTCAGCATGCACCCCTGTGGCTTCTAACAAGTCCGAGGAGACACAGGTTACCCTGTGTTTCCTTCCCTGACTCAACTTCTCGAAGTAGGGTGTTCTGCATCATGCGAACTGCCTCAACCAAGGAACGCCGTAAGCTGCTCCTCTGGGCCTGTGGCTATTCGAAAGCCTGCAGTGCCACAGGAAGAACAGGACTTCAACTGCAGTAAGAACGCAAGCTGACATCCTCTAGGAGGCACGGTGACTTCAGGCAGGACGTCTTAGATGGAATGCGAAGACGAGGGTTACCCTGAGTGCAGCTCAGGCTAGGGCAACGCGTAAGACTTCCACGCCGTGTGGGACGTGCCAGAACGGTGTTCGTGAACGTGTGCGAGGGCTGAGGAAATGAAGCTGCTCCAAAAGAGAGGGCAGTGCGTTTCCCTACAACCGGCATGCACAGAGGGGCTGTAACGGGCTCCGGGTCTGGACGTTGCTTAGCTGACCCAGGTGAGCCTGGGGTACTCAAGTGTTCCTGCGGGAATAGGGTGCCCAGGCTAGCGTCCTAGGTGTCCAGAAAACTGTGCTGCCGTTTAAGGAACGCAGAGCAGAGGCCAGCGCCTCATGGAAACTGCTGCACGCCTCTGCTTCTGCACGGCAAATCAGGGCCTTACTTCCAGGCATGTGTTCATGCTGGGTGTGCCGGTAGCGATATAGCAGGGTAAGATGCTGACTTTCTCCTCGAGCAGAGTGACTTCACGTACGAGGGCCTCGAAGTACTCCAAGCACAGTGTTCTCTCATGGCAGCGCACACAAGGACCATGAGAAGTTTTCTGTGCACTTCGGACTCACCAGCAATGTTGTCCTGAGGCCGTTCCAGGACTCTGGAAATGTAGCTCTCCTCAAGGAACGTACAGTGTGTTACCCATCACTGGGCACGCACAGAGGGCCTCCGAGGGATGCACCAATGGGCCTCGAAATTGCTCAGCCGGCCCACAGGGGTCTGGAGGTACTCAGTGAACTTACAGGAAAACGAGGTCTACCCGAGAGGCCTAGGAGTCCTCAGACGTGTACTTCCTTTAAAGTAAAGCATATAAGGGACAAAGAACTCATGGAAATAGCTGCATGCCTCCCTTTCTGCACGGCTACTAAGGGCCTAACCTGGAGGCAACTTTTCACGTTGAGATTCCCTTTAGCTCTAGAGCTTGTCAGGCTGACCACCACCGCGGCCATGGAAGCCCCTGGTTTAGACAGAGCAAACTCATTTTCTCCCCAGAAGCATTCTTACAGTGTTTACAGGCCTGTCAAGAGGAGGGAATGGCAGGCAGTTTCAATGCAGCGTGAACGCTTCCTTCAAAACGGGAAAGCAAGGCTAGTTCCAGCAGGTCCCCTTTTCCAGGGGCACACTCAGCATGCACCCCTGTGGCTTCTAAGAAGTCCGAGGAGACACAGGTTACCCTGTGTTTCCTTCCCTGACTCAACTTCTCGAAGTAGGGTGTTCTGCATCATGCGAACTGCCTCAACCAAGGAACGCCGTAAGCTGCTCCTCTGGGCCTGTGGCTATTCGAAAGCCTGCAGTGCCACAGGAAGAACAGGACTTCAACTGCAGTAAGAACGCAAGCTGACTTCCTCTAGGAGGCACGGTGACTTCAGGCAGGACGTCTTAGGTGGAATGCGAAGACGAGGGTTACCCTGAGTGCAGCTCAGGCTAGGGCAACGCGTAAGACTTGCACGCCGTGTGGGACGTGCCAGAACGGTGTTCGTGAACGTGTGCGAGGGCTGAGGAAATGAAGCTGCTCCAAAAGAGAGGGCAGTGCGTTTCCCTACACCCGGCATGCACAGAGGGGCTGTAACGGGCTCCGGGTCTGGACGTTGCTTAGCTGACCCAGGTGAGCCTGGGGTACTCAAGTGTTCCTGCGGGAATAGGGTGCCCAGGCTAGCGTCCTAGGTGTCCAGAAAACTGTGCTGCCGTTCAAGGAACGCAGAGCAGAGGCCAGCGCCTCATGGAAACTGCTGCACGCCTCTGCTTCTGCACGGCAAATCAGGGCCTTACTTCCAGGCATGTGTTCATGCTGGGTGTGCCGGTAGCGATATAGCAGGGTAAGATGTTGACTTTCTCCTCGAGCAGAGTGACTTCACGTACGAGGGCCTCGAAGTGCTCCAAGCACAGTGTTCTCTCATGGCAGCTCACACAAGGACCATGAGAAGTTTTCTGTGCACTTCGGACTCACCAGCAATGTTGTCCTGAGGCCGTTCGAGGACTCTGGAAATGTCGCTCTCCTCAAGGAACGTACATTGTGTTGCCCATCACTGGGCACGCACAGAGGGCCTCCGAGGGATGCACCAATGGGCCTCGAAATTGCTCAGCCGGCCCACAGGGGTCTGGAGGTACTCAGTGAACTTGCAGGAAAACGAGGTCTACCCGAGAGGCCTAGGAGTCCTCAGACGTGTACTTCCTTTAAAGTAAAGCATATAAGGGACAAAGAACTCATGGAAATAGCTGCATGCCTCCCTTTCTGCACGGCTACTAAGGGCCTAACCTGGAGGCAACTTTTCACGTTGAGATTCCCTTTAGCTCTAGAGCTTGTCAGGCTGACCACCACCGCGGCCATGGAAGCCCCTGGTTTAGACAGAGCAAACTCATTTTCTCCCCAGAAGCATTCTTACAGTGTTTACAGGCCTGTCAAGAGGAGGGAATGGCAGGCACTTTCAATGCAGCGTGAACGCTGCCTTCAAAACGGGAAAGCAAGGCTAGTTCCAACAGGTCCCCTTTTCCAGGGGCACACTCAGCATGCACCCCTGTGGCTTCTAAGAAGTCCGAGGAGACACAGGTTACCCTGTGTTTCCTTCCCTGACTCAACTTCTCGAAGTAGGGTGTTCTGCATCATGCGAACTGCCTCAACCAAGGAACGCCGTAAGCTGCTCCTCTGGGCCTGTGGCTATTCGAAAGCCTGCAGTGCCACAGGAAGAACAGGACTTCAACTGCAGTAAGAACGCAAGCTGACTTCCTCTAGGAGGCACGGTGACTTCAGGCAGGACGTCTTAGGTGGAATGCGAAGACGAGGGTTACCCTGAGTGCAGCTCAGGCTAGGGCAACGCGTAAGACTTGCACGCCGTGTGGGACGTGCCAGAACGGTGTTCGTGAACGTGTGCGAGGGCTGAGGAAATGAAGCTGCTCCAAAAGAGAGGGCAGTGCGTTTCCCTACACCCGGCATGCACAGAGGGGCTGTAACGGGCTCCGGGTCTGGACGTTGCTTAGCTGACCCAGGTGAGCCTGGGGTACTCAAGTGTTCCTGCGGGAATAGGGTGCCCAGGCTAGCGTCCTAGGTGTCCAGAAAACTGTGCTGCCGTTCAAGGAACGCAGAGCAGAGGCCAGCGCCTCATGGAAACTGCTGCACGCCTCTGCTTCTGCACGGCAAATCAGGGCCTTACTTCCAGGCATGTGTTCATGCTGGGTGTGCCGGTAGCGATATAGCAGGGTAAGATGTTGACTTTCTCCTCGAGCAGAGTGACTTCACGTACGAGGGCCTCGAAGTGCTCCAAGCACAGTGTTCTCTCATGGCAGCTCACACAAGGACCATGAGAAGTTTTCTGTGCACTTCGGACTCACCAGCAATGTTGTCCTGAGGCCGTTCGAGGACTCTGGAAATGTCGCTCTCCTCAAGGAACGTACATTGTGTTGCCCATTACTGGGCACGCACAGAGGGCCTCCGAGGGATGCACCAATGGGCCTCGAAATTGCTCAGCCGGCCCACAGGGGTCTGGAGGTACTCAGTGAACTTGCAGGAAAACGAGGTCTACCCGAGAGGCCTAGGAGTCCTCAGACGTGTACTTCCTTTAAAGTAAAGCATATAAGGGACAAAGAACTCATGGAAATAGCTGCATGCCTCCCTTTCTGCACGGCTACTAAGGGCCTAACCTGGAGGCAACTTTTCACGTTGAGATTCCCTTTAGCTCTAGAGCTTGTCAGGCTGACCACCACCGCGGCCATGGAAGCCCCTGGTTTAGACAGAGCAAACTCATTTTCTCCCCAGAAGCATTCTTACAGTGTTTACAGGCCTGTCAAGAGGAGGGAATGGCAGGCACTTTCAATGCAGCGTGAACGCTGCCTTCAAAATGGGAAAGCAAGGCTAGTTCCAACAGGTCCCCTTTTCCAGGGGCACACTCAGCATGCACCCCTGTGGCTTCTAAGAAGTCCGAGGAGACACAGGTTACCCTGTGTTTCCTTCCCTGACTCAACTTCTCGAAGTAGGGTGTTCTGCATCATGCGAACTGCCTCAACCAAGGAACGCCGTAAGCTGCTCCTCTGGGCCTGTGGCTATTCGAAAGCCTGCAGTGCCACAGGAAGAACAGGACTTCAACTGCAGTAAGAACGCAAGCTGACTTCCTCTAGGAGGCACGGTGACTTCAGGCAGGACGTATTAGGTGGAATGCGAAGACGAGGGTTACCCTGAGTGCAGCTCAGGCTAGGGCAACGCGTAAGACTTCCACGCCGTGTGGGACGTGCCAGAACGCTGTTCGTGAACGTGTGCGAGGGCTGAGGAAATGAAGCTGCTCCAAAAGAGAGGGCAGTGCGTTTCCCTACACCCGGCATGCACAGAGGGGCTGTAACGGGCTCCGGGTCTGGACGTTGCTTAGCTGACCCAGGTGAGCCTGGGGTACTCAAGTGTTCCTGCGGGAATAGGGTGCCCAGGCTAGCGTCCTAGGTGTCCAGAAAACTGTGCTGCCGTTCAAGGAACGCAGAGCAGAGGCCAGCGCCTCATGGAAACTGCTGCACGCCTCTGCTTCTGCACGGCAAATCAGGGCCTTACTTCCAGGCATGTGTTCATGCTGGGTGTGCCGGTAGCGATATAGCAGGGTAAGATGCTGACTTTCTCCTCGAGCAGAGTGACTTCACGTACGAGGGCCTCGAAGTACTCCAAGCACAGTGTTCTCTCATGGCAGCTCACACAAGGACCATGAGAAGTTTTCTGTGCACTTCGGACTCACCAGCAAAGTTGTCCTGAGGCCGTTCGAGGACTCTGGAAATGTAGCTCTCCTCAAGGAACGTACAGTGTGTTGCCCATCACTGGGCACGCACAGAGGGCCTCCGAGGGATGCACCAATGGGCCTCGAAGTTGCTCAGCCGGCCCACAGGGGTCTGGAGGTACTCAGTGAACTTGCAGGGAAAACGAGGCCTACCCGAGAGGCCTAGGAGTCCTCAGACGTGTACTTCCTTTAAAGTAAAGCATATAAGGGACTAAGAACTCATGGAAACAGCTGCATGCCTCCCTTTCTGCACGGCTACTAAGGGCCTAACCTGGAGGCAAGTTTTCACGTTGAGATTCCCTTTAGCTCTAGAGCTTGTCAGGCTGACCACCACCGCGGCCATGGAAGCCCCTGGTTTAGACAGAGCAAACTCATTTTCTCCCCAGAAGCATTCTTACAGTGTTTACAGGCCTGTCAAGAGGAGGGAATGGCAGGCAGTTTCAATGCAGCGTGAACGCTTCCTTCAAAACGGGAAAGCAAGGCTAGTTCCAGCAGGTCCCCTTTTCCAGGGGCACACTCAGCATGCACCCCTGTGGCTTCTAACAAGTCCGAGGAGACACAGGTTACCCTGTGTTTCCTTCCCTGACTCAACTTCTCGAAGTAGGGTGTTCTGCATCATGCGAACTGCCTCAACCAAGGAACGCCGTAAGCTGCTCCTCTGGGCCTGTGGCTATTCGAAAGCCTGCAGTGCCACAGGAAAAACAGGACTTCAACTGCAGTAAGAACGCAAGCTGACTTCCTCTAGGAGGCACGGTGACTTCAGGCAGGACGTCTTAGGTGGAATGCGAAGACGAGGGTTACCCTGAGTGCAGCTCAGGCTAGGGCAACGCGTAAGACTTGCACGCCGTGTGGGACGTGCCAGAACGGTGTTCGTGAACGTGTGCGAGGGCTGAGGAAATGAAGCTGCTCCAAAAGAGAGGGCAGTGCGTTTCCCTACACCCGGCATGCACAGAGGGGCTGTAACGGGCTCCGGGTCTGGACGTTGCTTAGCTGACCCAGGTGAGCCTGGGGTACTCAAGTGTTCCTGCGGGAATAGGGTGCCCAGGCTAGCGTCCTAGGTGTCCAGAAAACTGTGCTGCCGTTTAAGGAACGCAGAGCAGAGGCCAGCGCCTCATGGAAACTGCTGCACGCCTCTGCTTCTGCACGGCAAATCAGGGCTTTACTTCCAGGCATGTGTTCATGCTGGGTGTGCCGGTAGCGATATAGCAGGGTAAGATGCTGACTTTCTCCTCGAGCAGAGTGACTTCACGTACGAGGGCCTCGAAGTACTCCAAGCACAGTGTTCTCTCATGGCAGCTCACACAAGGACCATGAGAAGTTTTCTGTGCACTTCGGACTCACCAGCAAAGTTGTCCTGAGGCCGTTCGAGGACTCTGGAAATGTAGCTCTCCTCAAGGAACGTACAGTGTGTTGCCCATCACTGGGCACGCAAGAGGGCCTCCGAGGGATGCACCAATGGGCCTCGAAGTTGCTCAGCCGGCCCACAGGGGTCTGGAGGTACTCAGTGAACTTGCAGGGAAAACGAGGCCTACCCGAGAGGCCTAGGAGTCCTCAGACGTGTACTTCCTTTAAAGTAAAGCATATAAGGGACTAAGAACTCATGGAAACAGCTGCATGCCTCCCTTTCTGCACGGCTACTAAGGGCCTAACCTGGAGGCAAGTTTTCACGTTGAGATTCCCTTTAGCTCTAGAGCTTGTCAGGCTGACCACCACCGCGGCCATGGAAGCCCCTGGTTTAGACAGAGCAAACTCATTTTCTCCCCAGAAGCATTCTTACAGTGTTTACAGGCCTGTCAAGAGGAGGGAATGGCAGGCAGTTTCAATGCAGCGTGAACGCTTCCTTCAAAACGGGAAAGCAAGGCTAGTTCCAGCAGGTCCCCTTTTCCAGGGACACACTCAGCATGCACCCCTGTGGCTTCTAAGAAGTCCGAGGAGACACAGGTTACCCTGTGTTTCCTTCCCTGACTCAACTTCTCGAAGTAGGGTGTTCTGCATCATGCGAACTGCCTCAACCAAGGAACGCCGTAAGCTGCTCCTCTGGGCCTGTGGCTATTCGAAAGCCTGCAGTGCCACAGGAAGAACAGGACTTCAACTGCAGTAAGAACGCAAGCTGACTTCCTCTAGGAGGCACGGTGACTTCAGGCAGGACGTCTTAGATGGAATGCGAAGACGAGGGTTACCCTGAGTGCAGCTCAGGCTAGGGCAACGCGTGAGACTTCCACGCCGTGTGGGACGTGCCAGAACGGTGTTCGTGAACGTGTGCGAGGGCTGAGGAAATGAAGCTGCTCCAAAAGAGAGGGCAGTGCGTTTCCCTACACCCGGCATGCACAGAGGGGCTGTAACGGGCTCCGGGTCTGGACGTTGCTTAGCTGACCCAGGTGAGCCTGGGGTACTCAAGTGTTCCTGCGGGAATAGGGTGCCCAGGCTAGCGTCCTAGGTGTCCAGAAAACTGTGCTGCCGTTCAAGGAACGCAGAGCAGAGGCCAGCGCCTCATGGAAACTGCTGCACGCCTCTGCTTCTGCACGGCAAATCAGGGCCTTACTTCCAGGCATGTGTTCATGCTGGGTGTGCCGGTAGCGATATAGCAGGGTAAGATGCTGACTTTCTCCTCGAGCAGAGTGACTTCACGTACGAGGGCCTCGAAGTGCTCCAAGCACAGTGTTCTCTCATGGCAGCTCACACAAGGACCATGAGAAGTTTTCTGTGCACTTCGGACTCACCAGCAATGTTGTCCTGAGGCCGTTCGAGGACTCTGGAAATGTCGCTCTCCTCAAGGAACGTACATTGTGTTGCCCATCACTGGGCACGCACAGAGGGCCTCCGAGGGATACACCAATGGGCCTCGAAATTGCTCAGCCGGCCCACAGGGGTCTGGAGGTACTCAGTGAACTTGCAGGAAAACGAGGTCTACCCGAGAGGCCTAGGAGTCCTCAGACGTGTACTTCCTTTAAAGTAAAGCATATAAGGGACAAAGAACTCATGGAAATAGCTGCATGCCTCCCTTTCTGCACGGCTACTAAGGGCCTAACCTGGAGGCAACTTTTCACGTTGAGATTCCCTTTAGCTCTAGAGCTTGTCAGGCTGACCACCACCGCGGCCATGGAAGCCCCTGGTTTAGACAGAGCAAACTCATTTTCTCCCCAGAAGCATTCTTACAGTGTTTACAGGCCTGTCAAGAGGAGGGAATGGCAGGCACTTTCAATGCAGCGTGAACGCTGCCTTCAAAATGGGAAAGCAAGGCTAGTTCCAACAGGTCCCCTTTTCCAGGGGCACACTCAGCATGCACCCCTGTGGCTTCTAAGAAGTCCGAGGAGACACAGGTTACCCTGTGTTTCCTTCCCTGACTCAACTTCTCGAAGTAGGGTGTTCTGCATCATGCGAACTGCCTCAACCAAGGAACGCCGTAAGCTGCTCCTCTGGGCCTGTGGCTATTCGAAAGCCTGCAGTGCCACAGGAAGAACAGGACTTCAACTGCAGTAAGAACGCAAGCTGACTTCCTCTAGGAGGCACGGTGACTTCAGGCAGGACGTCTTAGGTGGAATGCGAAGACGAGGGTTACCCTGAGTGCAGCTCAGGCTAGGGCAACGCGTAAGACTTCCACGCCGTGTGGGACGTGCCAGAACGCTGTTCGTGAACGTGTGCGAGGGCTGAGGAAATGAAGCTGCTCCAAAAGAGAGGGCAGTGCGTTTCCCTACACCCGGCATGCACAGAGGGGCTGTAACGGGCTCCGAGTCTGGACGTTGCTTAGCTGACCCAGGTGAGCCTGGGGTACTCAAGTGTTCCTGCGGGAATAGGGTGCCCAGGCTAGCGTCCTAGGTGTCCAGAAAACTGTGCTGCCGTTCAAGGAACGCAGAGCAGAGGCCAGCGCCTCATGGAAACTGCTGCACGCCTCTGCTTCTGCACGGCAAATCAGGGCCTTACTTCCAGGCATGTGTTCATGCTGGGTGTGCCGGTAGCGATATAGCAGGGTAAGATGCTGACTTTCTCCTCGAGCAGAGTGACTTCACGTACGAGGGCCTCGAAGTACTCCAAGCACAGTGTTCTCTCATGGCAGCTCACACAAGGACCATGAGAAGTTTTCTGTGCACTTCGGACTCACCAGCAAAGTTGTCCTGAGGCCGTTCGAGGACTCTGGAAATGTAGCTCTCCTCAAGGAACGTACAGTGTGTTGCCCATCACTGGGCACGCACAGAGGGCCTCCGAGGGATGCACCAATGGGCCTCGAAGTTGCTCAGCCGGCCCACAGGGGTCTGGAGGTACTCAGTGAACTTGCAGGGAAAACGAGGCCTACCCGAGAGGCCTAGGAGTCCTCAGACGTGTACTTCCTTTAAAGTAAAGCATATAAGGGACTAAGAACTCATGGAAACAGCTGCATGCCTCCCTTTCTGCACGGCTACTAAGGGCCTAACCTGGAGGCAAGTTTTCACGTTGAGATTCCCTTTAGCTCTAGAGCTTGTCAGGCTGACCACCACCGCGGCCATGGAAGCCCCTGGTTTAGACAGAGCAAACTCATTTTCTCCCCAGAAGCATTCTTACAGTGTTTACAGGCCTGTCAAGAGGAGGGAATGGCAGGCAGTTTCAATGCAGCGTGAACGCTGCCTTCAAAACGGGAAAGCAAGGCTAGTTCCAGCAGGTCCCCTTTTCCAGGGGCACACTCAGCATGCACCCCTGTGGCTTCTAACAAGTCCGAGGAGACACAGGTTACCCTGCGTTTCCTTCCCTGACTCAACTTCTCGAAGTAGGGTGTTCTGCATCATGCGAACTGCCTCAACCAAGGAACGCCGTAAGCTGCTCCTCTGGGCCTGTGGCTATTCGAAAGCCTGCAGTGCCACAGGAAGAACAGGACTTCAACTGCAGTAAGAACGCAAGCTGACTTCCTCTAGGAGGCACGGTGACTTCAGGCAGGACGTCTTAGGTGGAATGCGAAGACGAGGGTTACCCTGAGTGCAGCTCAGGCTAGGGCAACGCGTAAGACTTGCACGCCGTGTGGGACGTGCCAGAACGGTGTTCGTGAACGTGTGCGAGGGCTGAGGAAATGAAGCTGCTCCAAAAGAGAGGGCAGTGCGTTTCCCTACACCCGGCATGCACAGAGGGGCTGTAACGGGCTCCGGGTCTGGACGTTGCTTAGCTGACCCAGGTGAGCCTGGGGTACTCAAGTGTTCCTGCGGGAATAGGGTGCCCAGGCTAGCGTCCTAGGTGTCCAGAAAACTGTGCTGCCGTTCAAGGAACGCAGAGCAGAGGCCAGCGCCTCATGGAAACTGCTGCACGCCTCTGCTTCTGCACGGCAAATCAGGGCCTTACTTCCAGGCATGTGTTCATGCTGGGTGTGCCGGTAGCGATATAGCAGGGTAAGATGCTGACTTTCTCCTCGAGCAGAGTGACTTCACGTACGAGGGCCTCGAAGTGCTCCAAGCACAGTGTTCTCTCATGGCAGCTCACACAAGGACCATGAGAAGTTTTCTGTGCACTTCGGACGCACCAGCAATGTTGTCCTGAGGCCGTTCCAGGACTCTGGAAATGTCGCTCTCCTCAAGGAACGTACAGTGTGTTGCCCATCACTGGGCACGCACAGAGGGCCTCCGAGGGATGCACCAATGGGCCTCGAAATTGCTCAGCCGGCCCACAGGGGTCTGGAGGTACTCAGTGAACTTGCAGGAAAACGAGGTCTACCCGAGAGGCCTAGGAGTCCTCAGACGTGTACTTCCTTTAAAGTAAAGCATATAAGGGACAAAGAACTCATGGAAATAGCTGCATGCCTCCCTTTCTGCACGGCTACTAAGGGCCTAACCTGGAGGCAACTTTTCACGTTGAGATTCCCTTTAGCTCTAGAGCTTGTCAGGCTGACCACCACCGCGGCCATGGAAGCCCCTGGTTTAGACAGAGCAAACTCATTTTCTCCCCAGAAGCATTCTTACTGTCTTTACAGGCCTGTCAAGAGGAGGGAATGGCAGGCAGTTTCAATGCAGCGTGAACGCTTCCTTCAAAACGGGAAAGCAAGGCTAGTTCCAGCAGGTCCCCTTTTCCAGGGGCACACTCAGCATGCACCCCTGTGGCTTCTAACAAGTCCGAGGAGACACAGGTTACCCTGTGTTTCCTTCCCTGACTCAACTTCTCGAAGTAGGGTGTTCTGCATCATGCGAACTGCCTCAACCAAGGAACGCCGTAAGCTGCTCCTCTGGGCCTGTGGCTATTCGAAAGCCTGCAGTGCCACAGGAAGAACAGGACTTCAACTGCAGTAAGAACGCAAGCTGACATCCTCTAGGAGGCACGGTGACTTCAGGCAGGACGTCTTAGATGGAATGCGAAGACGAGGGTTACCCTGAGTGCAGCTCAGGCTAGGGCAACGCGTAAGACTTCAACGCCGTGTGGGACGTGCCAGAACGGTGTTCGTGAACGTGTGCGAGGGCTGAGGAAATGAAGCTGCTCCAAAAGAGAGGGCAGTGCGTTTCCCTACACCCGGCATGCACAGAGGGGCTGTAACGGGCTCCGGGTCTGGACGTTGCTTAGCTGACCCAGGTGAGCCTGGGGTACTCAAGTGTTCCTGCGGGAATAGGGTGCCCAGGCTAGCGTCCTAGGTGTCCAGAAAACTGTGCTGCCGTTTAAGGAACGCAGAGCAGAGGCCAGCGCCTCATGGAAACTGCTGCACGCCTCTGCTTCTGCACGGCAAATCAGGGCCTTACTTCCAGGCATGTGTTCATGCTGGGTGTGCCGGTAGCGATATAGCAGGGTAAGATGCTGACTTTCTCCTCGAGCAGAGTGACTTCACGTACGAGGGCCTCGAAGTACTCCAAGCACAGTGTTCTCTCATGGCAGCTCACACAAGGACCATGAGAAGTTTTCTGTGCACTTCGGACTCACCAGCAAAGTTGTCCTGAGGCCGTTCGAGGACTCTGGAAATGTAGCTCTCCTCAAGGAACGTACAGTGTGTTACCCATCACTGGGCACGCACAGAGGGCCTCCGAGGGATGCACCAATGGGCCTCGAAATTGCTCAGCTGGCCCACAGGGGTCTGGAGGTACTCAGTGAACTTACAGGGAAACGAGGTCTACCCGAGAGGCCTAGGAGTCCTCAGACGTGTACTTCCTTTAAAGTAAAGCATATAAGGGACAAAGAACTCATGGAAATAGCTGCATGCCTCCCTTTCTGCACGGCTACTAAGGGCCTAACCTGGAGGCAACTTTTCACGTTGAGATTCCCTTTAGCTCTAGAGCTTGTCAGGCTGACAACCACCGCGGCCATGGAAGCCCCTGGTTTAGACAGAGCAAACTCATTTTCTCCCCAGAAGCATTCTTACAGTGTTTACAGGCCTGTCAAGAGGAGGGAATGGCAGGCACTTTCAATGCAGCGTGAACGCTTCCTTGAAAACGGGAAAGCAAGGCTAGTTCCAGCAGGTTCCCTTTTCCAGGGGCACACTCAGCATGCACCCCTGTGGCTTCTAACAAGTCCGAGGAGACACAGGTTACCCTGTGTTTCCTTCCCTGACTCAACTTCTCGAAGTAGGGTGTTCTGCATCATGCGAACTGCCTCAACCAAGGAACGCCGTAAGCTGCTCCTCTGGGCCTGTGGCTATTCGAAAGCCTGCAGTGCCACAGGAAGAACAGGACTTCAACTGCAGTAAGAACGCAAGCTGACTTCCTCTAGGAGGCACGGTGACTTAAGGCAGGACGTCTTAGATGGAATGCGAAGACGAGGGTTACCCTGAGTGCAGCTCAGGCTAGGGCAACGCGTAAGACTTGCACGCCGTGTGGGACGTGCCAGAACGGTGTTCGTGAACGTGTGCGAGGGCTGAGGAAATGAAGCTGCTCCAAAAGAGAGGGCAGTGCGTTTCCCTACACCCGGCATGCACAGAGGGGCTGTAACGGGCTCCGGGTCAGGACGTTGCTTAGCTGACCCAGGTGAGCCTGGGGTACTCAAGTGTTCCTGCGGGAATAGGGTGCCCAGGCTAGCGTCCTAGGTGTCCAGAAAACTGTGCTGCCGTTCAAGGAACGCAGAGCAGAGGCCAGCGCCTCATGGAAACTGCTGCACGCCTCTGCTTCTGCACGGCAAATCAGGGCCTTACTTCCAGGCATGTGTTCATGCTGGGTGTGCCGGTAGCGATATAGCAGGGTAAGATGCTGACTTTCTCCTCGAGCAGAGTGACTTCACGTACGAGGGCCTCGAAGTGCTCCAAGCACAGTGTTCTCTCATGGCAGCTCACACAAGGACCATGAGAAGTTTTCTGTGCACTTCGGACTCACCAGCAATGTTGTCCTGAGGCCGTTCGAGGACTCTGGAAATGTCGCTCTCCTCAAGGAACGTACATTGTGTTGCCCATCACTGGGCACGCACAGAGGGCCTCCGAGGGATGCACCAATGGGCCTCGAAATTGCTCAGCCGGCCCACAGGGGTCTGGAGGTACTCAGTGAACTTGCAGGAAAACGAGGTCTACCCGAGAGGCCTAGGAGTCCTCAGACGTGTACTTCCTTTAAAGTAAAGCATATAAGGGACAAAGAACTCATGGAAATAGCTGCATGCCTCCCTTTCTGCACGGCTACTAAGGGCCTAACCTGGAGGCAACTTTTCACGTTGAGATTCCCTTTAGCTCTAGAGCTTGTCAGGCTGACCACCACCGCGGCCATGGAAGCCCCTGGTTTAGACAGAGCAAACTCATTTTCTCCCCAGAAGCATTCTTACAGTGTTTACAGGCCTGTCAAGAGGAGGGAATGGCAGGCACTTTCAATGCAGCGTGAACGCTGCCTTCAAAATGGGAAAGCAAGGCTAGTTCCAACAGGTCCCCTTTTCCAGGGGCACACTCAGCATGCATCCCTGTGGCTTCTAAGAAGTCCGAGGAGACACAGGTTACCCTGTGTTTCCTTCCCTGACTCAACTTCTCGAAGTAGGGTGTTCTGCATCATGCGAACTGCCTCAACCAAGGAACGCCGTAAGCTGCTCCTCTGGGCCTGTGGCTATTCGAAAGCCTGCAGTGCCACAGGAAGAACAGGACTTCAACTGCAGTAAGAACGCAAGCTGACTTCCTCTAGGAGGCACGGTGACTTCAGGCAGGACGTCTTAGGTGGAATGCGAAGACGAGGGTTACCCTGAGTGCAGCTCAGGCTAGGGCAACGCGTAAGACTTCCACGCCGTGTGGGACGTGCCAGAACGCTGTTCGTGAACGTGTGCGAGGGCTGAGGAAATGAAGCTGCTCCAAAAGAGAGGGCAGTGCGTTTCCCTACACCCGGCATGCACAGAGGGGCTGTAACGGGCTCCGGGTCTGGATGTTGCTTAGCTGACCCAGGTGAGCCTGGGGTGCTCAAGTGTTCCTGCGGGAATAGGGTGCCCAGGCTAGCGTCCTAGGTGTCCAGAAAACTGTGCTGCCGTTCAAGGAACGCAGAGCAGAGGCCAGCGCCTCATGGAAACTGCTGCACGCCTCTGCTTCTGCACGGCAAATCAGGGCCTTACTTCCAGGCATGTGTTCATGCTGGGTGTGCCGGTAGCGATATAGCAGGGTAAGATGCTGACTTTCTCCTCGAGCAGAGTGACTTCACGTACGAGGGCCTCGAAGTGCTCCAAGCACAGTGTTCTCTCATGGCAGCTCACACAAGGACCATGAGAAGTTTTCTGTGCACTTCGGACTCACCAGCAAAGTTGTCCTGAGGCCGTTCGAGGACTCTGGAAATGTAGCTCTCCTCAAGGAACGTACAGTGTGTTGCCCATCACTGGGCACGCACAGAGGGCCTCCGAGGGATGCACCAATGGGCCTCGAAATTGCTCAGCCGGCCCACAGGGGTCTGGAGGTACTCAGTGAACTTGCAGGAAAACGAGGTCTACCCGAGAGGCCTAGGAGTCCTCAGACGTGTACTTCCTTTAAAGTAAAGCATATAAGGGACAAAGAACTCATGGAAATAGCTGCATGCCTCCCTTTCTGCACGGCTACTAAGGGCCTAACCTGGAGGCAACTTTTCACGTTGAGATTCCCTTTAGCTCTAGAGCTTGTCAGGCTGACCACCACCGCGGCCATGGAAGCCCCTGGTTTAGACAGAGCAAACTCATTTTCTCCCCAGAAGCATTCTTACTGTCTTTACAGGCCTGTCAAGAGGAGGGAATGGCAGGCAGTTTCAATGCAGCGTGAACGCTTCCTTCAAAACGGGAAAGCAAGGCTAGTTCCAGCAGGTCCCCTTTTCCAGGGGCACACTCAGCATGCACCCCTGTGGCTTCTAACAAGTCCGAGGAGACACAGGTTACCCTGTGTTTCCTTCCCTGACTCAACTTCTCGAAGTAGGGTGTTCTGCATCATGCGAACTGCCTCAACCAAGGAACGCCGTAAGCTGCTCCTCTGGGCCTGTGGCTATTCGAAAGCCTGCAGTGCCACAGGAAGAACAGGACTTCAACTGCAGTAAGAACGCAAGCTGACATCCTCTAGGAGGCACGGTGACTTCAGGCAGGACGTCTTAGATGGAATGCGAAGACGAGGGTTACCCTGAGTGCAGCTCAGGCTAGGGCAACGCGTAAGACTTCCACGCCGTGTGGGACGTGCCAGAACGGTGTTCGTGAACGTGTGCGAGGGCTGAGGAAATGAAGCTGCTCCAAAAGAGAGGGCAGTGCGTTTCCCTACAACCGGCATGCACAGAGGGGCTGTAACGGGCTCCGGGTCTGGACGTTGCTTAGCTGACCCAGGTGAGCCTGGGGTACTCAAGTGTTCCTGCGGGAATAGGGTGCCCAGGCTAGCGTCCTAGGTGTCCAGAAAACTGTGCTGCCGTTTAAGGAACGCAGAGCAGAGGCCAGCGCCTCATGGAAACTGCTGCACGCCTCTGCTTCTGCACGGCAAATCAGGGCCTTACTTCCAGGCATGTGTTCATGCTGGGTGTGCCGGTAGCGATATAGCAGGGTAAGATGCTGACTTTCTCCTCGAGCAGAGTGACTTCACGTACGAGGGCCTCGAAGTACTCCAAGCACAGTGTTCTCTCATGGCAGCGCACACAAGGACCATGAGAAGTTTTCTGTGCACTTCGGACTCACCAGCAATGTTGTCCTGAGGCCGTTCGAGGACTCTGGAAATGTCGCTCTCCTCAAGGAACGTACATTGTGTTGCCCATCACTGGGCACGCACAGAGGGCCTCCGAGGGATGCACCAATGGGCCTCGAAATTGCTCAGCCGGCCCACAGGGGTCTGGAGGTACTCAGTGAACTTGCAGGAAAACGAGGTCTACCCGAGAGGCCTAGGAGTCCTCAGACGTGTACTTCCTTTAAAGTAAAGCATATAAGGGACTAAGAACTCATGGAAACAGCTGCATGCCTCCCTTTCTGCACGGCTACTAAGGGCCTAACCTGGAGGCAAGTTTTCACGTTGAGATTCCCTTTAGCTCTAGAGCTTGTCAGGCTGACCACCACCGCGGCCATGGAAGCCCCTGGTTTAGACAGAGCAAACTCATTTTCTCCCCAGAAGCATTCTTACAGTGTTTACAGGCCTGTCAAGAGGAGGGAATGGCAGGCAGTTTCAATGCAGCGTGAACGCTGCCTTCAAAACGGGAAAGCAAGGCTAGTTCCAGCAGGTCCCCTTTTCCAGGGGCACACTCAGCATGCACCCCTGTGGCTTCTAACAAGTCCGAGGAGACACAGGTTACCCTGTGTTTCCTTCCCTGACTCAACTTCTCGAAGTAGGGTGTTCTGCATCATGCGAACTGCCTCAACCAAGGAACGCCGTAAGCTGCTCCTCTGGGCCTGTGGCTATTCGAAAGCCTGCAGTGCCACAGGAAGAACAGGACTTCAACTGCAGTAAGAACGCAAGCTGACTTCCTCTAGGAGGCACGGTGACTTCAGGCAGGACGTCTTAGGTGGAATGCGAAGACGAGGGTTACCCTGAGTGCAGCTCAGGCTAGGGCAACGCGTAAGACTTGCACGCCGTGTGGGACGAGCCAGAACGGTGTTCGTGAACGTGTGCGAGGGCTGAGGAAATGAAGCTGCTCCAAAAGAGAGGGCAGTGCGTTTCCCTACACCCGGCATGCACAGAGGGGCTGTAACGGGCTCCGGGTCTGGACGTTGCTTAGCTGACCCAGGTGAGCCTGGGGTACTCAAGTGTTCCTGCGGGAATAGGGTGCCCAGGCTAGCGTCCTAGGTGTCCAGAAAACTGTGCTGCCGTTCAAGGAACGCAGAGCAGAGGCCAGCGCCTCATGGAAACTGCTGCACGCCTCTGCTTCTGCACGGCAAATCAGGGCCTTACTTCCAGGCATGTGTTCATGCTGGGTGTGCCGGTAGCGATATAGCAGGGTAAGATGTTGACTTTCTCCTCGAGCAGAGTGACTTCACGTACGAGGGCCTCGAAGTGCTCCAAGCACAGTGTTCTCTCATGGCAGCTCACACAAGGACCATGAGAAGTTTTCTGTGCACTTCGGACGCACCAGCAATGTTGTCCTGAGGCCGTTCCAGGACTCTGGAAATGTAGCTCTCCTCAAGGAACGTACAGTGTGTTGCCCATCACTGGGCACGCACAGAGGGCCTCCGAGGGATGCACCAATGGGCCTCGAAATTGCTCAGCCGGCCCACAGGGGTCTGGAGGTACTCAGTGAACTTGCAGGAAAACGAGGTCTACCCGAGAGGCCTAGGAGTCCTCAGACGTGTACTTCCTTTAAAGTAAAGCATATAAGGGACAAAGAACTCATGGAAATAGCTGCATGCCTCCCTTTCTGCACGGCTACTAAGGGCCTAACCTGGAGGCAACTTTTCACGTTGAGATTCCCTTTAGCTCTAGAGCTTGTCAGGCTGACCACCACCGCGGCCATGGAAGCCCCTGGTTTAGACAGAGCAAACTCATTTTCTCCCCAGAAGCATTCTTACAGTGTTTACAGGCCTGTCAAGAGGAGGGAATGGCAGGCACTTTCAATGCAGCGTGAACGCTGCCTTCAAAATGGGAAAGCAAGGCTAGTTCCAACAGGTCCCCTTTTCCAGGGGCACACTCAGCATGCACCCCTGTGGCTTCTAAGAAGTCCGAGGAGACACAGGTTACCCTGTGTTTCCTTCCCTGACTCAACTTCTCGAAGTAGGGTGTTCTGCATCATGCGAACTGCCTCAACCAAGGAACGCCGTAAGCTGCTCCTCTGGGCCTGTGGCTATTCGAAAGCCTGCAGTGCCACAGGAAGAACAGGACTTCAACTGCAGTAAGAACGCAAGCTGACTTCCTCTAGGAGGCACGGTGACTTCAGGCAGGACGTCTTAGGTGGAATGCGAAGACGAGGGTTACCCTGAGTGCAGCTCAGGCTAGGGCAACGCGTAAGACTTCCACGCCGTGTGGGACGTGCCAGAACGCTGTTCGTGAACGTGTGCGAGGGCTGAGGAAATGAAGCTGCTCCAAAAGAGAGGGCAGTGCGTTTCCCTACACCCGGCATGCACAGAGGGGCTGTAACGGGCTCCGGGTCTGGACGTTGCTTAGCTGACCCAGGTGAGCCTGGGGTACTCAAGTGTTCCTGCGGGAATAGGGTGCCCAGGCTAGCGTCCTAGGTGTCCAGAAAACTGTGCTGCCGTTCAAGGAACGCAGAGCAGAGGCCAGCGCCTCATGGAAACTGCTGCACGCCTCTGCTTCTGCACGGCAAATCAGGGCCTTACTTCCAGGCATGTGTTCATGCTGGGTGTGCCGGTAGCGATATAGCAGGGTAAGATGCTGACTTTCTCCTCGAGCAGAGTGACTTCACGTACGAGGGCCTCGAAGTACTCCAAGCACAGTGTTCTCTCATGGCAGCTCACACAAGGACCATGAGAAGTTTTCTGTGCACTTCGGACTCACCAGCAAAGTTGTCCTGAGGCCGTTCGAGGACTCTGGAAATGTAGCTCTCCTCAAGGAACGTACAGTGTGTTGCCCATCACTGGGCACGCACAGAGGGCCTCCGAGGGATGCACCAATGGGCCTCGAAATTGCTCAGCCGGCCCACAGGGGTCTGGAGGTACTCAGTGAACTTGCAGGAAAACGAGGTCTACCCGAGAGGCCTAGGAGTCCTCAGACGTGTACTTCCTTTAAAGTAAAGCATATAAGGGACAAAGAACTCATGGAAATAGCTGCATGCCTCCCTTTCTGCACGGCTACTAAGGGCCTAACCTGGAGGCAACTTTTCACGTTGAGATTCCCTTTAGCTCTAGAGCTTGTCAGGCTGACCACCACCGCGGCCATGGAAGCCCCTGGTTTAGACAGAGCAAACTCATTTTCTCCCCAGAAGCATTCTTACTGTCTTTACAGGCCTGTCAAGAGGAGGGAATGGCAGGCAGTTTCAATGCAGCGTGAACGCTTCCTTCAAAACGGGAAAGCAAGGCTAGTTCCAGCAGGTCCCCTTTTCCAGGGGCACACTCAGCATGCACCCCTGTGGCTTCTAACAAGTCCGAGGAGACACAGGTTACCCTGTGTTTCCTTCCCTGACTCAACTTCTCGAAGTAGGGTGTTCTGCATCATGCGAACTGCCTCAACCAAGGAACGCCGTAAGCTGCTCCTCTGGGCCTGTGGCTATTCGAAAGCCTGCAGTGCCACAGGAAGAACAGGACTTCAACTGCAGTAAGAACGCAAGCTGACATCCTCTAGGAGGCACGGTGACTTCAGGCAGGACGTCTTAGATGGAATGCGAAGACGAGGGTTACCCTGAGTGCAGCTCAGGCTAGGGCAACGCGTAAGACTTCCACGCCATGTGGGACGTGCCAGAACGGTGTTCGTGAACGTGTGCGAGGGCTGAGGAAATGAAGCTGCTCCAAAAGAGAGGGCAGTGCGTTTCCCTACAACCGGCATGCACAGAGGGGCTGTAACGGGCTCCGGGTCTGGACGTTGCTTAGCTGACCCAGGTGAGCCTGGGGTACTCAAGTGTTCCTGCGGGAATAGGGTGCCCAGGCTAGCGTCCTAGGTGTCCAGAAAACTGTGCTGCCGTTTAAGGAACGCAGAGCAGAGGCCAGCGCCTCATGGAAACTGCTGCACGCCTCTGCTTCTGCACGGCAAATCAGGGCCTTACTTCCAGGCATGTGTTCATGCTGGGTGTGCCGGTAGCGATATAGCAGGGTAAGATGCTGACTTTCTCCTCGAGCAGAGTGACTTCACGTACGAGGGCCTCGAAGTACTCCAAGCACAGTGTTCTCTCATGGCAGCGCACACAAGGACCATGAGAAGTTTTCTGTGCACTTCGGACTCACCAGCAATGTTGTCCTGAGGCCGTTCGAGGACTCTGGAAATGTCGCTCTCCTCAAGGAACGTACATTGTGTTGCCCATCACTGGGCACGCACAGAGGGCCTCCGAGGGATGCACCAATGGGCCTCGAAATTGCTCAGCCGGCCCACAGGGGTCTGGAGGTACTCAGTGAACTTGCAGGAAAACGAGGTCTACCCGAGAGACCTAGGAGTCCTCAGACGTGTACTTCCTTTAAAGTAAAGCATATAAGGGACAAAGAACTCATGGAAATAGCTGCATGCCTCCCTTTCTGCACGGCTACTAAGGGCCTAACCTGGAGGCAACTTTTCACGTTGAGATTCCCTTTAGCTCTAGAGCTTGTCAGGCTGACCACCACCGCGGCCATGGAAGCCCCTGGTTTAGACAGAGCAAACTCATTTTCTCCCCAGAAGCATTCTTACAGTGTTTACAGGCCTGTCAAGAGGAGGGAATGGCAGGCACTTTCAATGCAGCGTGAACGCTGCCTTCAAAATGGGAAAGCAAGGCTAGTTCCAACAGGTCCCCTTTTCCAGGGGCACACTCAGCATGCACCCCTGTGGCTTCTAAGAAGTCCGAGGAGACACAGGTTACCCTGTGTTTCCTTCCCTGACTCAACTTCTCGAAGTAGGGTGTTCTGCATCATGCGAACTGCCTCAACCAAGGAACGCCGTAAGCTGCTCCTCTGGGCCTGTGGCTATTCGAAAGCCTGCAGTGCCACAGGAAGAACAGGACTTCAACTGCAGTAAGAACGCAAGCTGACTTCCTCTAGGAGGCACGGTGACTTCAGGCAGGACGTCTTAGGTGGAATGCGAAGACGAGGGTTACCCTGAGTGCAGCTCAGGCTAGGGCAACGCGTAAGACTTGCACGCCGTGTGGGACGTGCCAGAACGGTGTTCGTGAACGTGTGCGAGGGCTGAGGAAATGAAGCTGCTCCAAAAGAGAGGGCAGTGCGTTTCCCTACACCCGGCATGCACAGAGGGGCTGTAACGGGCTCCGGGTCTGGACGTTGCTTAGCTGACCCAGGTGAGCCTGGGGTACTCAAGTGTTCCTGCGGGAATAGGGTGCCCAGGCTAGCGTCCTAGGTGTCCAGAAAACTGTGCTGCCGTTCAAGGAACGCAGAGCAGAGGCCAGCGCCTCATGGAAACTGCTGCACGCCTCTGCTTCTGCACGGCAAATCAGGGCCTTACTTCCAGGCATGTGTTCATGCTGGGTGTGCCGGTAGCGATATAGCAGGGTAAGATGCTGACTTTCTCCTCGAGCAGAGTGACTTCACGTACGAGGGCCTCGAAGTACTCCAAGCACAGTGTTCTCTCATGGCAGCTCACACAAGGACCATGAGAAGTTTTCTGTGCACTTCGGACTCACCAGCAAAGTTGTCCTGAGGCCGTTCGAGGACTCTGGAAATGTAGCTCTCCTCAAGGAACGTACAGTGTGTTGCCCATCACTGGGCACGCACAGAGGGCCTCCGAGGGATGCACCAATGGGCCTCGAAATTGCTCAGCCGGCCCACAGGGGTCTGGAGGTACTCAGTGAACTTGCAGGAAAACGAGGTCTACCCGAGAGGCCTAGGAGTCCTCAGACGTGTACTTCCTTTAAAGTAAAGCATATAAGGGACAAAGAACTCATGGAAATAGCTGCATGCCTCCCTTTCTGCACGGCTACTAAGGGCCTAACCTGGAGGCAACTTTTCACGTTGAGATTCCCTTTAGCTCTAGAGCTTGTCAGGCTGACCACCACCGCGGCCATGGAAGCCCCTGGTTTAGACAGAGCAAACTCATTTTCTCCCCAGAAGCATTCTTACAGTGTTTACAGGCCTGTCAAGAGGAGGGAATGGCAGGCAGTTTCAATGCAGCGTGAACGCTTCCTTCAAAACGGGAAAGCAAGGCTAGTTCCAGCAGGTCCCCTTTTCCAGGGGCACACTCAGCATGCACCCCTGTGGCTTCTAACAAGTCCGAGGAGACACAGGTTACCCTGTGTTTCCTTCCCTGACTCAACTTCTCGAAGTAGGGTGTTCTGCATCATGCGAACTGCCTCAACCAAGGAACGCCGTAAGCTGCTCCTCTGGGCCTGTGGCTATTCGAAAGCCTGCAGTGCCACAGGAAGAACAGGACTTCAACTGCAGTAAGAACGCAAGCTGACATCCTCTAGGAGGCACGGTGACTTCAGGCAGGACGTCTTAGATGGAATGCGAAGACGAGGGTTACCCTGAGTGCAGCTCAGGCTAGGGCAACGCGTAAGACTTCCACGCCGTGTGGGACGTGCCAGAACGGTGTTCGTGAACGTGTGCGAGGGCTGAGGAAATGAAGCTGCTCCAAAAGAGAGGGCAGTGCGTTTCCCTACAACCGGCATGCACAGAGGGGCTGTAACGGGCTCCGGGTCTGGACGTTGCTTAGCTGACCCAGGTGAGCCTGGGGTACTCAAGTGTTCCTGCGGGAATAGGGTGCCCAGGCTAGCGTCCTAGGTGTCCAGAAAACTGTGCTGCCGTTTAAGGAACGCAGAGCAGAGGCCAGCGCCTCATGGAAACTGCTGCACGCCTCTGCTTCTGCACGGCAAATCAGGGCCTTACTTCCAGGCATGTGTTCATGCTGGGTGTGCCGGTAGCGATATAGCAGGGTAAGATGCTGACTTTCTCCTCGAGCAGAGTGACTTCACGTACGAGGGCCTCGAAGTACTCCAAGCACAGTGTTCTCTCATGGCAGCGCACACAAGGACCATGAGAAGTTTTCTGTGCACTTCGGACTCACCAGCAATGTTGTCCTGAGGCCGTTCGAGGACTCTGGAAATGTCGCTCTCCTCAAGGAACGTACATTGTGTTGCCCATCACTGGGCACGCACAGAGGGCCTCCGAGGGATGCACCAATGGGCCTCGAAATTGCTCAGCCGGCCCACAGGGGTCTGGAGGTACTCAGTGAACTTGCAGGAAAACGAGGTCTACCCGAGAGACCTAGGAGTCCTCAGACGTGTACTTCCTTTAAAGTAAAGCATATAAGGGACAAAGAACTCATGGAAATAGCTGCATGCCTCCCTTTCTGCACGGCTACTAAGGGCCTAACCTGGAGGCAACTTTTCACGTTGAGATTCCCTTTAGCTCTAGAGCTTGTCAGGCTGACCACCACCGCGGCCATGGAAGCCCCTGGTTTAGACAGAGCAAACTCATTTTCTCCCCAGAAGCATTCTTACAGTGTTTACAGGCCTGTCAAGAGGAGGGAATGGCAGGCACTTTCAATGCAGCGTGAACGCTGCCTTCAAAATGGGAAAGCAAGGCTAGTTCCAACAGGTCCCCTTTTCCAGGGGCACACTCAGCATGCACCCCTGTGGCTTCTAAGAAGTCCGAGGAGACACAGGTTACCCTGTGTTTCCTTCCCTGACTCAACTTCTCGAAGTAGGGTGTTCTGCATCATGCGAACTGCCTCAACCAAGGAACGCCGTAAGCTGCTCCTCTGGGCCTGTGGCTATTCGAAAGCCTGCAGTGCCACAGGAAGAACAGGACTTCAACTGCAGTAAGAACGCAAGCTGACTTCCTCTAGGAGGCACGGTGACTTCAGGCAGGACGTATTAGGTGGAATGCGAAGACGAGGGTTACCCTGAGTGCAGCTCAGGCTAGGGCAACGCGTAAGACTTCCACGCCGTGTGGGACGTGCCAGAACGCTGTTCGTGAACGTGTGCGAGGGCTGAGGAAATGAAGCTGCTCCAAAAGAGAGGGCAGTGCGTTTCCCTACACCCGGCATGCACAGAGGGGCTGTAACGGGCTCCGGGTCTGGACGTTGCTTAGCTGACCCAGGTGAGCCTGGGGTACTCAAGTGTTCCTGCGGGAATAGGGTGCCCAGGCTAGCGTCCTAGGTGTCCAGAAAACTGTGCTGCCGTTCAAGGAACGCAGAGCAGAGGCCAGCGCCTCATGGAAACTGCTGCACGCCTCTGCTTCTGCACGGCAAATCAGGGCCTTACTTCCAGGCATGTGTTCATGCTGGGTGTGCCGGTAGCGATATAGCAGGGTAAGATGCTGACTTTCTCCTCGAGCAGAGTGACTTCACGTACGAGGGCCTCGAAGTACTCCAAGCACAGTGTTCTCTCATGGCAGCTCACACAAGGACCATGAGAAGTTTTCTGTGCACTTCGGACTCACCAGCAAAGTTGTCCTGAGGCCGTTCGAGGACTCTGGAAATGTAGCTCTCCTCAAGGAACGTACAGTGTGTTGCCCATCACTGGGCACGCACAGAGGGCCTCCGAGGGATGCACCAATGGGCCTCGAAGTTGCTCAGCCGGCCCACAGGGGTCTGCAGGTACTCAGTGAACTTGCAGGGAAAACGAGGCCTACCCGAGAGGCCTAGGAGTCCTCAGACGTGTACTTCCTTTAAAGTAAAGCATATAAGGGACTAAGAACTCATGGAAACAGCTGCATGCCTCCCTTTCTGCACGGCTACTAAGGGCCTAACCTGGAGGCAAGTTTTCACGTTGAGATTCCCTTTAGCTCTAGAGCTTGTCAGGCTGACCACCACCGCGGCCATGGAAGCCCCTGGTTTAGACAGAGCAAACTCATTTTCTCCCCAGAAGCATTCTTACAGTGTTTACAGGCCTGTCAAGAGGAGGGAATGGCAGGCAGTTTCAATGCAGCGTGAACGCTGCCTTCAAAACGGGAAAGCAAGGCTAGTTCCAGCAGGTCCCCTTTTCCAGGGGCACACTCAGCATGCACCCCTGTGGCTTCTAACAAGTCCGAGGAGACACAGGTTACCCTGTGTTTCCTTCCCTGACTCAACTTCTCGAAGTAGGGTGTTCTGCATCATGCGAACTGCCTCAACCAAGGAACGCCGTAAGCTGCTCCTCTGGGCCTGTGGCTATTCGAAAGCCTGCAGTGCCACAGGAAGAACAGGACTTCAACTGCAGTAAGAACGCAAGCTGACTTCCTCTAGGAGGCACGGTGACTTCAGGCAGGACGTCTTAGGTGGAATGCGAAGACGAGGGTTACCCTGAGTGCAGCTCAGGCTAGGGCAACGCGTAAGACTTGCACGCCGTGTGGGACGAGCCAGAACGGTGTTCGTGAACGTGTGCGAGGGCTGAGGAAATGAAGCTGCTCCAAAAGAGAGGGCAGTGCGTTTCCCTACACCCGGCATGCACAGAGGGGCTGTAACGGGCTCCGGGTCTGGACGTTGCTTAGCTGACCCAGGTGAGCCTGGGGTACTCAAGTGTTCCTGCGGGAATAGGGTGCCCAGGCTAGCGTCCTAGGTGTCCAGAAAACTGTGCTGCCGTTCAAGGAACGCAGAGCAGAGGCCAGCGCCTCATGGAAACTGCTGCACGCCTCTGCTTCTGCACGGCAAATCAGGGCCTTACTTCCAGGCATGTGTTCATGCTGGGTGTGCCGGTAGCGATATAGCAGGGTAAGATGCTGACTTTCTCCTCGAGCAGAGTGACTTCACGTACGAGGGCCTCGAAGTGCTCCAAGCACAGTGTTCTCTCATGGCAGCTCACACAAGGACCATGAGAAGTTTTCTGTGCACTTCGGACGCACCAGCAATGTTGTCCTGAGGCCGTTCCAGGACTCTGGAAATGTAGCTCTCCTCAAGGAACGTACAGTGTGTTGCCCATCACTGGGCACGCACAGAGGGCCTCCGAGGGATGCACCAATGGGCCTCGAAATTGCTCAGCCGGCCCACAGGGGTCTGGAGGTACTCAGTGAACTTGCAGGAAAACGAGGTCTACCCGAGAGGCCTAGGAGTCCTCAGACGTGTACTTCCTTTAAAGTAAAGCATATAAGGGACAAAGAACTCATGGAAATAGCTGCATGCCTCCCTTTCTGCACGGCTACTAAGGGCCTAACCTGGAGGCAACTTTTCACGTTGAGATTCCCTTTAGCTCTAGAGCTTGTGAGGCTGACCACCACCGCGGCCATGGAAGCCCCTGGTTTAGACAGAGCAAACTCATTTTCTCCCCAGAAGCATTCTTACAGTGTTTACAGGCCTGTCAAGAGGAGGGAATGGCAGGCAGTTTCAATGCAGCATGAACGCTGCCTTCAAAATGGGAAAGCAAGGCTAGTTCCAACAGGTCCCCTTTTCCAGGGGGACACTCAGCATGCACCCCTGTGGCTTCTAAGAAGTCCGAGGAGACACAGGTTACCCTGTGTTTCCTTCCCTGACTCAACTTCTCGAAGTAGGGTGTTCTGCATCATGCGAACTGCCTCAACCAAGGAACGCCGTAAGCTGCTCCTCTGGGCCTGTGGCTATTCGAAAGCCTGCAGTGCCACAGGAAGAACAGGACTTCAACTGCAGTAAGAACGCAAGCTGACTTCCTCTAGGAGGCACGGTGACTTCAGGCAGGACGTCTTAGGTGGAATGCGAAGACGAGGGTTACCCTGAGTGCAGCTCAGGCTAGGGCAACGCGTAAGACTTCCACGCCGTGTGGGACGTGCCAGAACGCTGTTCGTGAACGTGTGCGAGGGCTGAGGAAATGAAGCTGCTCCAAAAGAGAGGGCAGTGCGTTTCCCTACACCCAGCATGCACAGAGGGGCTGTAACGGGCTCCGGGTCTGGACGTTGCTTAGCTGACCCAGGTGAGCCTGGGGTACTCAAGTGTTCCTGCGGGAATAGGGTGCCCAGGCTAGCGTCCTAGGTGTCCAGAAAACTGTGCTGCCGTTCAAGGAACGCAGAGCAGAGGCCAGCGCCTCATGGAAACTGCTGCACGCCTCTGCTTCTGCACGGCAAATCAGGGCCTTACTTCCAGGCATGTGTTCATGCTGGGTGTGCCGGTAGCGATATAGCAGGGTAAGATGCTGACTTTCTCCTCGAGCAGAGTGACTTCACGTACGAGGGCCTCGAAGTACTCCAAGCACAGTGTTCTCTCATGGCAGCTCACACAAGGACCATGAGAAGTTTTCTGTGCACTTCGGACTCACCAGCAAAGTTGTCCTGAGGCCGTTCGAGGACTCTGGAAATGTAGCTCTCCTCAAGGAACGTACAGTGTGTTGCCCATCACTGGGCACGCACAGAGGGCCTCCGAGGGATGCACCAATGGGCCTCGAAATTGCTCAGCCGGCCCACAGGGGTCTGGAGGTACTCAGTGAACTTGCAGGAAAACGAGGTCTACCCGAGAGGCCTAGGAGTCCTCAGACGTGTACTTCCTTTAAAGTAAAGCATATAAGGGACAAAGAACTCATGGAAATAGCTGCATGCCTCCCTTTCTGCACGGCTACTAAGGGCCTAACCTGGAGGCAACTTTTCACGTTGAGATTCCCTTTAGCTCTAGAGCTTGTCAGGCTGACCACCACCGCGGCCATGGAAGCCCCTGGTTTAGACAGAGCAAACTCATTTTCTCCCCAGAAGCATTCTTACTGTCTTTACAGGCCTGTCAAGAGGAGGGAATGGCAGGCAGTTTCAATGCAGCGTGAACGCTTCCTTCAAAACGGGAAAGCAAGGCTAGTTCCAGCAGGTCCCCTTTTCCAGGGGCACACTCAGCATGCACCCCTGTGGCTTCTAACAAGTCCGAGGAGACACAGGTTACCCTGTGTTTCCTTCCCTGACTCAACTTCTCGAAGTAGGGTGTTCTGCATCATGCGAACTGCCTCAACCAAGGAACGCCGTAAGCTGCTCCTCTGGGCCTGTGGCTATTCGAAAGCCTGCAGTGCCACAGGAAGAACAGGACTTCAACTGCAGTAAGAACGCAAGCTGACATCCTCTAGGAGGCACGGTGACTTCAGGCAGGACGTCTTAGATGGAATGCGAAGACGAGGGTTACCCTGAGTGCAGCTCAGGCTAGGGCAACGCGTAAGACTTCCACGCCGTGTGGGACGTGCCAGAACGGTGTTCGTGAACGTGTGCGAGGGCTGAGGAAATGAAGCTGCTCCAAAAGAGAGGGCAGTGCGTTTCCCTACAACCGGCATGCACAGAGGGGCTGTAACGGGCTCCGGGTCTGGACGTTGCTTAGCTGACCCAGGTGAGCCTGGGGTACTCAAGTGTTCCTGCGGGAATAGGGTGCCCAGGCTAGCGTCCTAGGTGTCCAGAAAACTGTGCTGCCGTTTAAGGAACGCAGAGCAGTGGCCAGCGCCTCATGGAAACTGCTGCACGCCTCTGCTTCTGCACGGCAAATCAGGGCCTTACTTCCAGGCATGTGTTCATGCTGGGTGTGCCGGTAGCGATATAGCAGGGTAAGATGCTGACTTTCTCCTCGAGCAGAGTGACTTCACGTACGAGGGCCTCGAAGTACTCCAAGCACAGTGTTCTCTCATGGCAGCGCACACAAGGACCATGAGAAGTTTTCTGTGCACTTCGGACTCACCAGCAATGTTGTCCTGAGGCCGTTCCAGGACTCTGGAAATGTAGCTCTCCTCAAGGAACGTACAGTGTGTTACCCATCACTGGGCACGCACAGAGGGCCTCCGAGGGATGCACCAATGGGCCTCGAAATTGCTCAGCCGGCCCACAGGGGTCTGGAGGTACTCAGTGAACTTACAGGAAAACGAGGTCTACCCGAGAGGCCTAGGAGTCCTCAGACGTGTACTTCCTTTAAAGTAAAGCATATAAGGGACAAAGAACTCATGGAAATAGCTGCATGCCTCCCTTTCTGCACGGCTACTAAGGGCCTAACCTGGAGGCAACTTTTCACGTTGAGATTCCCTTTAGCTCTAGAGCTTGTCAGGCTGACCACCACCGCGGCCATGGAAGTCCCTGGTTTAGACAGAGCAAACTCATTTTCTCCCCAGAAGCATTCTTACAGTGTTTACAGGCCTGTCAAGAGGAGGGAATGGCAGGCAGTTTCAATGCAGCGTGAACGCTTCCTTCAAAACGGGAAAGCAAGGCTAGTTCCAGCAGGTCCCCTTTTCCAGGGGCACACTCAGCATGCACCCCTGTGGCTTCTAAGAAGTCCGAGGAGACACAGGTTACCCTGTGTTTCCTTCCCTGACTCAACTTCTCGAAGTAGGGTGTTCTGCATCATGCGAACTGCCTCAACCAAGGAACGCCGTAAGCTGCTCCTCTGGGCCTGTGGCTATTCGAAAGCCTGCAGTGCCACAGGAAGAACAGGACTTCAACTGCAGTAAGAACGCAAGCTGACTTCCTCTAGGAGGCACGGTGACTTCAGGCAGGACGTCTTAGGTGGAATGCGAAGACGAGGGTTACCCTGAGTGCAGCTCAGGCTAGGGCAACGCGTAAGACTTGCACGCCGTGTGGGACGTGCCAGAACGGTGTTCGTGAACGTGTGCGAGGGCTGAGGAAATGAAGCTGCTCCAAAAGAGAGGGCAGTGCGTTTCCCTACACCCGGCATGCACAGAGGGGCTGTAACGGGCTCCGGGTCTGGACGTTGCTTAGCTGACCCAGGTGAGCCTGGGGTACTCAAGTGTTCCTGCGGGAATAGGGTGCCCAGGCTAGCGTCCTAGGTGTCCAGAAAACTGTGCTGCCGTTCAAGGAACGCAGAGCAGAGGCCAGCGCCTCATGGAAACTGCTGCACGCCTCTGCTTCTGCACGGCAAATCAGGGCCTTACTTCCAGGCATGTGTTCATGCTGGGTGTGCCGGTAGCGATATAGCAGGGTAAGATGTTGACTTTCTCCTCGAGCAGAGTGACTTCACGTACGAGGGCCTCGAAGTGCTCCAAGCACAGTGTTCTCTCATGGCAGCTCACACAAGGACCATGAGAAGTTTTCTGTGCACTTCGGACTCACCAGCAATGTTGTCCTGAGGCCGTTCGAGGACTCTGGAAATGTCGCTCTCCTCAAGGAACGTACATTGTGTTGCCCATCACTGGGCACGCACAGAGGGCCTCCGAGGGATGCACCAATGGGCCTCGAAATTGCTCAGCCGGCCCACAGGGGTCTGGAGGTACTCAGTGAACTTGCAGGAAAACGAGGTCTACCCGAGAGGCCTAGGAGTCCTCAGACGTGTACTTCCTTTAAAGTAAAGCATATAAGGGACAAAGAACTCATGGAAATAGCTGCATGCCTCCCTTTCTGCACGGCTACTAAGGGCCTAACCTGGAGGCAACTTTTCACGTTGAGATTCCCTTTAGCTCTAGAGCTTGTCAGGCTGACCACCACCGCGGCCATGGAAGCCCCTGGTTTAGACAGAGCAAACTCATTTTCTCCCCAGAAGCATTCTTACAGTGTTTACAGGCCTGTCAAGAGGAGGGAATGGCAGGCACTTTCAATGCAGCGTGAACGCTGCCTTCAAAATGGGAAAGCAAGGCTAGTTCCAACAGGTCCCCTTTTCCAGGGGCACACTCAGCATGCACCCCTGTGGCTTCTAAGAAGTCCGAGGAGACACAGGTTACCCTGTGTTTCCTTCCCTGACTCAACTTCTCGAAGTAGGGTGTTCTGCATCATGCGAACTGCCTCAACCAAGGAACGCCGTAAGCTGCTCCTCTGGGCCTGTGGCTATTCGAAAGCCTGCAGTGCCACAGGAAGAACAGGACTTCAACTGCAGTAAGAACGCAAGCTGACTTCCTCTAGGAGGCACGGTGACTTCAGGCAGGACGTATTAGGTGGAATGCGAAGACGAGGGTTACCCTGAGTGCAGCTCAGGCTAGGGCAACGCGTAAGACTTCCACGCCGTGTGGGACGTGCCAGAACGCTGTTCGTGAACGTGTGCGAGGGCTGAGGAAATGAAGCTGCTCCAAAAGAGAGGGCAGTGCGTTTCCCTACACCCGGCATGCACAGAGGGGCTGTAACGGGCTCCGGGTCTGGACGTTGCTTAGCTGACCCAGGTGAGCCTGGGGTACTCAAGTGTTCCTGCGGGAATAGGGTGCCCAGGCTAGCGTCCTAGGTGTCCAGAAAACTGTGCTGCCGTTCAAGGAACGCAGAGCAGAGGCCAGCGCCTCATGGAAACTGCTGCACGCCTCTGCTTCTGCACGGCAAATCAGGGCCTTACTTCCAGGCATGTGTTCATGCTGGGTGTGCCGGTAGCGATATAGCAGGGTAAGATGCTGACTTTCTCCTCGAGCAGAGTGACTTCACGTACGAGGGCCTCGAAGTACTCCAAGCACAGTGTTCTCTCATGGCAGCTCACACAAGGACCATGAGAAGTTTTCTGTGCACTTCGGACTCACCAGCAAAGTTGTCCTGAGGCCGTTCGAGGACTCTGGAAATGTAGCTCTCCTCAAGGAACGTACAGTGTGTTGCCCATCACTGGGCACGCACAGAGGGCCTCCGAGGGATGCACCAATGGGCCTCGAAATTGCTCAGCCGGCCCACAGGGGTCTGGAGGTACTCAGTGAACTTGCAGGAAAACGAGGTCTACCCGAGAGGCCTAGGAGTCCTCAGACGTGTACTTCCTTTAAAGTAAAGCATATAAGGGACAAAGAACTCATGGAAATAGCTGCATGCCTCCCTTTCTGCACGGCTACTAAGGGCCTAACCTGGAGGCAACTTTTCACGTTGAGATTCCCTTTAGCTCTAGAGCTTGTCAGGCTGACCACCACCGCGGCCATGGAAGCCCCTGGTTTAGACAGAGCAAACTCATTTTCTCCCCAGAAGCATTCTTACTGTCTTTACAGGCCTGTCAAGAGGAGGGAATGGCAGGCAGTTTCAATGCAGCGTGAACGCTTCCTTCAAAACGGGAAAGCAAGGCTAGTTCCAGCAGGTCCCCTTTTCCAGGGGCACACTCAGCATGCACCCCTGTGGCTTCTAACAAGTCCGAGGAGACACAGGTTACCCTGTGTTTCCTTCCCTGACTCAACTTCTCGAAGTAGGGTGTTCTGCATCATGCGAACTGCCTCAACCAAGGAACGCCGTAAGCTGCTCCTCTGGGCCTGTGGCTATTCGAAAGCCTGCAGTGCCACAGGAAGAACAGGACTTCAACTGCAGTAAGAACGCAAGCTGACATCCTCTAGGAGGCACGGTGACTTCAGGCAGGACGTCTTAGATGGAATGCGAAGACGAGGGTTACCCTGAGTGCAGCTCAGGCTAGGGCAACGCGTAAGACTTCCACGCCGTGTGGGACGTGCCAGAACGGTGTTCGTGAACGTGTGCGAGGGCTGAGGAAATGAAGCTGCTCCAAAAGAGAGGGCAGTGCGTTTCCCTACAACCGGCATGCACAGAGGGGCTGTAACGGGCTCCGGGTCTGGACGTTGCTTAGCTGACCCAGGTGAGCCTGGGGTACTCAAGTGTTCCTGCGGGAATAGGGTGCCCAGGCTAGCGTCCTAGGTGTCCAGAAAACTGTGCTGCCGTTTAAGGAACGCAGAGCAGTGGCCAGCGCCTCATGGAAACTGCTGCACGCCTCTGCTTCTGCACGGCAAATCAGGGCCTTACTTCCAGGCATGTGTTCATGCTGGGTGTGCCGGTAGCGATATAGCAGGGTAAGATGCTGACTTTCTCCTCGAGCAGAGTGACTTCACGTACGAGGGCCTCGAAGTACTCCAAGCACAGTGTTCTCTCATGGCAGCGCACACAAGGACCATGAGAAGTTTTCTGTGCACTTCGGACTCACCAGCAATGTTGTCCTGAGGCCGTTCCAGGACTCTGGAAATGTAGCTCTCCTCAAGGAACGTACAGTGTGTTACCCATCACTGGGCACGCACAGAGGGCCTCCGAGGGATGCACCAATGGGCCTCGAAATTGCTCAGCCGGCCCACAGGGGTCTGGAGGTACTCAGTGAACTTACAGGAAAACGAGGTCTACCCGAGAGGCCTAGGAGTCCTCAGACGTGTACTTCCTTTAAAGTAAAGCATATAAGGGACAAAGAACTCATGGAAATAGCTGCATGCCTCCCTTTCTGCACGGCTACTAAGGGCCTAACCTGGAGGCAAGTTTTCACGTTGAGATTCCCTTTAGCTCTAGAGCTTGTCAGGCTGACCACCACCGCGGCCATGGAAGTCCCTGGTTTAGACAGAGCAAACTCATTTTCTCCCCAGAAGCATTCTTACAGTGTTTACAGGCCTGTCAAGAGGAGGGAATGGCAGGCAGTTTCAATGCAGCGTGAACGCTTCCTTCAAAACGGGAAAGCAAGGCTAGTTCCAGCAGGTCCCCTTTTCCAGGGGCACACTCAGCATGCACCCCTGTGGCTTCTAAGAAGTCCGAGGAGACACAGGTTACCCTGTGTTTCCTTCCCTGACTCAACTTCTCGAAGTAGGGTGTTCTGCATCATGCGAACTGCCTCAACCAAGGAACGCCGTAAGCTGCTCCTCTGGGCCTGTGGCTATTCGAAAGCCTGCAGTGCCACAGGAAGAACAGGACTTCAACTGCAGTAAGAACGCAAGCTGACTTCCTCTAGGAGGCACGGTGACTTCAGGCAGGACGTCTTAGGTGGAATGCGAAGACGAGGGTTACCCTGAGTGCAGCTCAGGCTAGGGCAACGCGTAAGACTTGCACGCCGTGTGGGACGTGCCAGAACGGTGTTCGTGAACGTGTGCGAGGGCTGAGGAAATGAAGCTGCTCCAAAAGAGAGGGCAGTGCGTTTCCCTACACCCGGCATGCACAGAGGGGCTGTAACGGGCTCCGGGTCTGGACGTTGCTTAGCTGACCCAGGTGAGCCTGGGGTACTCAAGTGTTCCTGCGGGAATAGGGTGCCCAGGCTAGCGTCCTAGGTGTCCAGAAAACTGTGCTGCCGTTCAAGGAACGCAGAGCAGAGGCCAGCGCCTCATGGAAACTGCTGCACGCCTCTGCTTCTGCACGGCAAATCAGGGCCTTACTTCCAGGCATGTGTTCATGCTGGGTGTGCCGGTAGCGATATAGCAGGGTAAGATGTTGACTTTCTCCTCGAGCAGAGTGACTTCACGTACGAGGGCCTCGAAGTGCTCCAAGCACAGTGTTCTCTCATGGCAGCTCACACAAGGACCATGAGAAGTTTTCTGTGCACTTCGGACTCACCAGCAATGTTGTCCTGAGGCCGTTCGAGGACTCTGGAAATGTCGCTCTCCTCAAGGAACGTACATTGTGTTGCCCATCACTGGGCACGCACAGAGGGCCTCCGAGGGATGCACCAATGGGCCTCGAAATTGCTCAGCCGGCCCACAGGGGTCTGGAGGTACTCAGTGAACTTGCAGGAAAACGAGGTCTACCCGAGAGGCCTAGGAGTCCTCAGACGTGTACTTCCTTTAAAGTAAAGCATATAAGGGACAAAGAACTCATGGAAATAGCTGCATGCCTCCCTTTCTGCACGGCTACTAAGGGCCTAACCTGGAGGCAACTTTTCACGTTGAGATTCCCTTTAGCTCTAGAGCTTGTCAGGCTGACCACCACCGCGGCCATGGAAGCCCCTGGTTTAGACAGAGCAAACTCATTTTCTCCCCAGAAGCATTCTTACAGTGTTTACAGGCCTGTCAAGAGGAGGGAATGGCAGGCACTTTCAATGCAGCGTGAACGCTGCCTTCAAAATGGGAAAGCAAGGCTAGTTCCAACAGGTCCCCTTTTCCAGGGGCACACTCAGCATGCACCCCTGTGGCTTCTAAGAAGTCCGAGGAGACACAGGTTACCCTGTGTTTCCTTCCCTGACTCAACTTCTCGAAGTAGGGTGTTCTGCATCATGCGAACTGCCTCAACCAAGGAACGCCGTAAGCTGCTCCTCTGGGCCTGTGGCTATTCGAAAGCCTGCAGTGCCACAGGAAGAACAGGACTTCAACTGCAGTAAGAACGCAAGCTGACTTCCTCTAGGAGGCACGGTGACTTCAGGCAGGACGTATTAGGTGGAATGCGAAGACGAGGGTTACCCTGAGTGCAGCTCAGGCTAGGGCAACGCGTAAGACTTCCACGCCGTGTGGGACGTGCCAGAACGCTGTTCGTGAACGTGTGCGAGGGCTGAGGAAATGAAGCTGCTCCAAAAGAGAGGGCAGTGCGTTTCCCTACACCCGGCATGCACAGAGGGGCTGTAACGGGCTCCGGGTCTGGACGTTGCTTAGCTGACCCAGGTGAGCCTGGGGTACTCAAGTGTTCCTGCGGGAATAGGGTGCCCAGGCTAGCGTCCTAGGTGTCCAGAAAACTGTGCTGCCGTTCAAGGAACGCAGAGCAGAGGCCAGCGCCTCATGGAAACTGCTGCACGCCTCTGCTTCTGCACGGCAAATCAGGGCCTTACTTCCAGGCATGTGTTCATGCTGGGTGTGCCGGTAGCGATATAGCAGGGTAAGATGTTGACTTTCTCCTCGAGCAGAGTGACTTCACGTACGAGGGCCTCGAAGTGCTCCAAGCACAGTGTTCTCTCATGGCAGCTCACACAAGGACCATGAGAAGTTTTCTGTGCACTTCGGACTCACCAGCAATGTTGTCCTGAGGCCGTTCGAGGACTCTGGAAATGTCGCTCTCCTCAAGGAACGTACATTGTGTTGCCCATCACTGGGCACGCACAGAGGGCCTCCGAGGGATGCACCAATGGGCCTCGAAATTGCTCAGCCGGCCCACAGGGGTCTGGAGGTACTCAGTGAACTTGCAGGAAAACGAGGTCTACCCGAGAGGCCTAGGAGTCCTCAGACGTGTACTTCCTTTAAAGTAAAGCATATAAGGGACAAAGAACTCATGGAAATAGCTGCATGCCTCCCTTTCTGCACGGCTACTAAGGGCCTAACCTGGAGGCAACTTTTCACGTTGAGATTCCCTTTAGCTCTAGAGCTTGTCAGGCTGACCACCACCGCGGCCATGGAAGCCCCTGGTTTAGACAGAGCAAACTCATTTTCTCCCCAGAAGCATTCTTACAGTGTTTACAGGCCTGTCAAGAGGAGGGAATGGCAGGCACTTTCAATGCAGCGTGAACGCTGCCTTCAAAATGGGAAAGCAAGGCTAGTTCCAACAGGTCCCCTTTTCCAGGGGCACACTCAGCATGCACCCCTGTGGCTTCTAAGAAGTCCGAGGAGACACAGGTTACCCTGTGTTTCCTTCCCTGACTCAACTTCTCGAAGTAGGGTGTTCTGCATCATGCGAACTGCCTCAACCAAGGAACGCCGTAAGCTGCTCCTCTGGGCCTGTGGCTATTCGAAAGCCTGCAGTGCCACAGGAAGAACAGGACTTCAACTGCAGTAAGAACGCAAGCTGACTTCCTCTAGGAGGCACGGTGACTTCAGGCAGGACGTATTAGGTGGAATGCGAAGACGAGGGTTACCCTGAGTGCAGCTCAGGCTAGGGCAACGCGTAAGACTTCCACGCCGTGTGGGACGTGCCAGAACGCTGTTCGTGAACGTGTGCGAGGGCTGAGGAAATGAAGCTGCTCCAAAAGAGAGGGCAGTGCGTTTCCCTACACCCGGCATGCACAGAGGGGCTGTAACGGGCTCCGGGTCTGGACGTTGCTTAGCTGACCCAGGTGAGCCTGGGGTACTCAAGTGTTCCTGCGGGAATAGGGTGCCCAGGCTAGCGTCCTAGGTGTCCAGAAAACTGTGCTGCCGTTTAAGGAACGCAGAGCAGAGGCCAGCGCCTCATGGAAACTGCTGCACGCCTCTGCTTCTGCACGGCAAATCAGGGCCTTACTTCCAGGCATGTGTTCATGCTGGGTGTGCCGGTAGCGATATAGCAGGGTAAGATGCTGACTTTCTCCTCGAGCAGAGTGACTTCACGTACGAGGGCCTCGAAGTACTCCAAGCACAGTGTTCTCTCATGGCAGCGCACACAAGGACCATGAGAAGTTTTCTGTGCACTTCGGACTCACCAGCAATGTTGTCCTGAGGCCGTTCCAGGACTCTGGAAATGTAGCTCTCCTCAAGGAACGTACAGTGTGTTACCCATCACTGGGCACGCACAGAGGGCCTCCGAGGGATGCACCAATGGGCCTCGAAATTGCTCAGCCGGCCCACAGGGGTCTGGAGGTACTCAGTGAACTTACAGGAAAACGAGGTCTACCCGAGAGGCCTAGGAGTCCTCAGACGTGTACTTCCTTTAAAGTAAAGCATATAAGGGACAAAGAACTCATGGAAATAGCTGCATGCCTCCCTTTCTGCACGGCTACTAAGGGCCTAACCTGGAGGCAACTTTTCACGTTGAGATTCCCTTTAGCTCTAGAGCTTGTCAGGCTGACCACCACCGCGGCCATGGAAGCCCCTGGTTTAGACAGAGCAAACTCATTTTCTCCCCAGAAGCATTCTTACAGTGTTTACAGGCCTGTCAAGAGGAGGGAATGGCAGGCAGTTTCAATGCAGCGTGAACGCTTCCTTCAAAACGGGAAAGCAAGGCTAGTTCCAGCAGGTCCCCTTTTCCAGGGGCACACTCAGCATGCACCCCTGTGGCTTCTAACAAGTCCGAGGAGACACAGGTTACCCTGTGTTTCCTTCCCTGACTCAACTTCTCGAAGTAGGGTGTTCTGCATCATGCGAACTGCCTCAACCAAGGAACGCCGTAAGCTGCTCCTCTGGGCCTGTGGCTATTCGAAAGCCTGCAGTGCCACAGGAAGAACAGGACTTCAACTGCAGTAAGAACGCAAGCTGACTTCCTCTAGGAGGCACGGTGACTTCAGGCAGGACGTCTTAGGTGGAATGCGAAGACGAGGGTTACCCTGAGTGCAGCTCAGGCTAGGGCAACGCGTAAGACTTGCACGCCGTGTGGGACGTGCCAGAACGGTGTTCGTGAACGTGTGCGAGGGCTGAGGAAATGAAGCTGCTCCAAAAGAGAGGGCAGTGCGTTTCCCTACACCCGGCATGCACAGAGGGGCTGTAACGGGCTCCGGGTCTGGACGTTGCTTAGCTGACCCAGGTGAGCCTGGGGTACTCAAGTGTTCCTGCGGGAATAGGGTGCCCAGGCTAGCGTCCTAGGTGTCCAGAAAACTGTGCTGCCGTTCAAGGAACGCAGAGCAGAGGCCAGCGCCTCATGGAAACTGCTGCACGCCTCTGCTTCTGCACGGCAAATCAGGGCCTTACTTCCAGGCATGTGTTCATGCTGGGTGTGCCGGTAGCGATATAGCAGGGTAAGATGTTGACTTTCTCCTCGAGCAGAGTGACTTCACGTACGAGGGCCTCGAAGTGCTCCAAGCACAGTGTTCTCTCATGGCAGCTCACACAAGGACCATGAGAAGTTTTCTGTGCACTTCGGACTCACCAGCAATGTTGTCCTGAGGCCGTTCGAGGACTCTGGAAATGTCGCTCTCCTCAAGGAACGTACATTGTGTTGCCCATTACTGGGCACGCACAGAGGGCCTCCGAGGGATGCACCAATGGGCCTCGAAATTGCTCAGCCGGCCCACAGGGGTCTGGAGGTACTCAGTGAACTTGCAGGAAAACGAGGTCTACCCGAGAGGCCTAGGAGTCCTCAGACGTGTACTTCCTTTAAAGTAAAGCATATAAGGGACAAAGAACTCATGGAAATAGCTGCATGCCTCCCTTTCTGCACGGCTACTAAGGGCCTAACCTGGAGGCAACTTTTCACGTTGAGATTCCCTTTAGCTCTAGAGCTTGTCAGGCTGACCACCACCGCGGCCATGGAAGCCCCTGGTTTAGACAGAGCAAACTCATTTTCTCCCCAGAAGCATTCTTACAGTGTTTACAGGCCTGTCAAGAGGAGGGAATGGCAGGCACTTTCAATGCAGCGTGAACGCTGCCTTCAAAATGGGAAAGCAAGGCTAGTTCCAACAGGTCCCCTTTTCCAGGGGCACACTCAGCATGCACCCCTGTGGCTTCTAAGAAGTCCGAGGAGACACAGGTTACCCTGTGTTTCCTTCCCTGACTCAACTTCTCGAAGTAGGGTGTTCTGCATCATGCGAACTGCCTCAACCAAGGAACGCCGTAAGCTGCTCCTCTGGGCCTGTGGCTATTCGAAAGCCTGCAGTGCCACAGGAAGAACAGGACTTCAACTGCAGTAAGAACGCAAGCTGACTTCCTCTAGGAGGCACGGTGACTTCAGGCAGGACGTATTAGGTGGAATGCGAAGACGAGGGTTACCCTGAGTGCAGCTCAGGCTAGGGCAACGCGTAAGACTTCCACGCCGTGTGGGACGTGCCAGAACGCTGTTCGTGAACGTGTGCGAGGGCTGAGGAAATGAAGCTGCTCCAAAAGAGAGGGCAGTGCGTTTCCCTACACCCGGCATGCACAGAGGGGCTGTAACGGGCTCCGGGTCTGGACGTTGCTTAGCTGACCCAGGTGAGCCTGGGGTACTCAAGTGTTCCTGCGGGAATAGGGTGCCCAGGCTAGCGTCCTAGGTGTCCAGAAAACTGTGCTGCCGTTCAAGGAACGCAGAGCAGAGGCCAGCGCCTCATGGAAACTGCTGCACGCCTCTGCTTCTGCACGGCAAATCAGGGCCTTACTTCCAGGCATGTGTTCATGCTGGGTGTGCCGGTAGCGATATAGCAGGGTAAGATGCTGACTTTCTCCTCGAGCAGAGTGACTTCACGTACGAGGGCCTCGAAGTACTCCAAGCACAGTGTTCTCTCATGGCAGCTCACACAAGGACCATGAGAAGTTTTCTGTGCACTTCGGACTCACCAGCAAAGTTGTCCTGAGGCCGTTCGAGGACTCTGGAAATGTAGCTCTCCTCAAGGAACGTACAGTGTGTTGCCCATCACTGGGCACGCACAGAGGGCCTCCGAGGGATGCACCAATGGGCCTCGAAGTTGCTCAGCCGGCCCACAGGGGTCTGGAGGTACTCAGTGAACTTGCAGGGAAAACGAGGCCTACCCGAGAGGCCTAGGAGTCCTCAGACGTGTACTTCCTTTAAAGTAAAGCATATAAGGGACTAAGAACTCATGGAAACAGCTGCATGCCTCCCTTTCTGCACGGCTACTAAGGGCCTAACCTGGAGGCAAGTTTTCACGTTGAGATTCCCTTTAGCTCTAGAGCTTGTCAGGCTGACCACCACCGCGGCCATGGAAGCCCCTGGTTTAGACAGAGCAAACTCATTTTCTCCCCAGAAGCATTCTTACAGTGTTTACAGGCCTGTCAAGAGGAGGGAATGGCAGGCAGTTTCAATGCAGCGTGAACGCTTCCTTCAAAACGGGAAAGCAAGGCTAGTTCCAGCAGGTCCCCTTTTCCAGGGGCACACTCAGCATGCACCCCTGTGGCTTCTAACAAGTCCGAGGAGACACAGGTTACCCTGTGTTTCCTTCCCTGACTCAACTTCTCGAAGTAGGGTGTTCTGCATCATGCGAACTGCCTCAACCAAGGAACGCCGTAAGCTGCTCCTCTGGGCCTGTGGCTATTCGAAAGCCTGCAGTGCCACAGGAAGAACAGGACTTCAACTGCAGTAAGAACGCAAGCTGACTTCCTCTAGGAGGCACGGTGACTTCAGGCAGGACGTCTTAGGTGGAATGCGAAGACGAGGGTTACCCTGAGTGCAGCTCAGGCTAGGGCAACGCGTAAGACTTGCACGCCGTGTGGGACGTGCCAGAACGGTGTTCGTGAACGTGTGCGAGGGCTGAGGAAATGAAGCTGCTCCAAAAGAGAGGGCAGTGCGTTTCCCTACACCCGGCATGCACAGAGGGGCTGTAACGGGCTCCGGGTCTGGACGTTGCTTAGCTGACCCAGGTGAGCCTGGGGTACTCAAGTGTTCCTGCGGGAATAGGGTGCCCAGGCTAGCGTCCTAGGTGTCCAGAAAACTGTGCTGCCGTTTAAGGAACGCAGAGCAGAGGCCAGCGCCTCATGGAAACTGCTGCACGCCTCTGCTTCTGCACGGCAAATCAGGGCTTTACTTCCAGGCATGTGTTCATGCTGGGTGTGCCGGTAGCGATATAGCAGGGTAAGATGCTGACTTTCTCCTCGAGCAGAGTGACTTCACGTACGAGGGCCTCGAAGTACTCCAAGCACAGTGTTCTCTCATGGCAGCTCACACAAGGACCATGAGAAGTTTTCTGTGCACTTCGGACTCACCAGCAAAGTTGTCCTGAGGCCGTTCGAGGACTCTGGAAATGTAGCTCTCCTCAAGGAACGTACAGTGTGTTGCCCATCACTGGGCACGCAAGAGGGCCTCCGAGGGATGCACCAATGGGCCTCGAAGTTGCTCAGCCGGCCCACAGGGGTCTGGAGGTACTCAGTGAACTTGCAGGGAAAACGAGGCCTACCCGAGAGGCCTAGGAGTCCTCAGACGTGTACTTCCTTTAAAGTAAAGCATATAAGGGACTAAGAACTCATGGAAACAGCTGCATGCCTCCCTTTCTGCACGGCTACTAAGGGCCTAACCTGGAGGCAAGTTTTCACGTTGAGATTCCCTTTAGCTCTAGAGCTTGTCAGGCTGACCACCACCGCGGCCATGGAAGCCCCTGGTTTAGACAGAGCAAACTCATTTTCTCCCCAGAAGCATTCTTACAGTGTTTACAGGCCTGTCAAGAGGAGGGAATGGCAGGCAGTTTCAATGCAGCGTGAACGCTTCCTTCAAAACGGGAAAGCAAGGCTAGTTCCAGCAGGTCCCCTTTTCCAGGGACACACTCAGCATGCACCCCTGTGGCTTCTAAGAAGTCCGAGGAGACACAGGTTACCCTGTGTTTCCTTCCCTGACTCAACTTCTCGAAGTAGGGTGTTCTGCATCATGCGAACTGCCTCAACCAAGGAACGCCGTAAGCTGCTCCTCTGGGCCTGTGGCTATTCGAAAGCCTGCAGTGCCACAGGAAGAACAGGACTTCAACTGCAGTAAGAACGCAAGCTGACTTCCTCTAGGAGGCACGGTGACTTCAGGCAGGACGTCTTAGGTGGAATGCGAAGACGAGGGTTACCCTGAGTGCAGCTCAGGCTAGGGCAACGCGTAAGACTTGCACGCCGTGTGGGACGTGCCAGAACGGTGTTCGTGAACGTGTGCGAGGGCTGAGGAAATGAAGCTGCTCCAAAAGAGAGGGCAGTGCGTTTCCCTACACCCGGCATGCACAGAGGGGCTGTAACGGGCTCCGGGTCTGGACGTTGCTTAGCTGACCCAGGTGAGCCTGGGGTACTCAAGTGTTCCTGCGGGAATAGGGTGCCCAGGCTAGCGTCCTAGGTGTCCAGAAAACTGTGCTGCCGTTCAAGGAACGCAGAGCAGAGGCCAGCGCCTCATGGAAACTGCTGCACGCCTCTGCTTCTGCACGGCAAATCAGGGCCTTACTTCCAGGCATGTGTTCATGCTGGGTGTGCCGGTAGCGATATAGCAGGGTAAGATGTTGACTTTCTCCTCGAGCAGAGTGACTTCACGTACGAGGGCCTCGAAGTGCTCCAAGCACAGTGTTCTCTCATGGCAGCTCACACAAGGACCATGAGAAGTTTTCTGTGCACTTCGGACTCACCAGCAATGTTGTCCTGAGGCCGTTCGAGGACTCTGGAAATGTCGCTCTCCTCAAGGAACGTACATTGTGTTGCCCATCACTGGGCACGCACAGAGGGCCTCCGAGGGATGCACCAATGGGCCTCGAAATTGCTCAGCCGGCCCACAGGGGTCTGGAGGTACTCAGTGAACTTGCAGGAAAACGAGGTCTACCCGAGAGGCCTAGGAGTCCTCAGACGTGTACTTCCTTTAAAGTAAAGCATATAAGGGACAAAGAACTCATGGAAATAGCTGCATGCCTCCCTTTCTGCACGGCTACTAAGGGCCTAACCTGGAGGCAACTTTTCACGTTGAGATTCCCTTTAGCTCTAGAGCTTGTCAGGCTGACCACCACCGCGGCCATGGAAGCCCCTGGTTTAGACAGAGCAAACTCATTTTCTCCCCAGAAGCATTCTTACAGTGTTTACAGGCCTGTCAAGAGGAGGGAATGGCAGGCACTTTCAATGCAGCGTGAACGCTGCCTTCAAAATGGGAAAGCAAGGCTAGTTCCAACAGGTCCCCTTTTCCAGGGGCACACTCAGCATGCACCCCTGTGGCTTCTAAGAAGTCCGAGGAGACACAGGTTACCCTGTGTTTCCTTCCCTGACTCAACTTCTCGAAGTAGGGTGTTCTGCATCATGCGAACTGCCTCAACCAAGGAACGCCGTAAGCTGCTCCTCTGGGCCTGTGGCTATTCGAAAGCCTGCAGTGCCACAGGAAGAACAGGACTTCAACTGCAGTAAGAACGCAAGCTGACTTCCTCTAGGAGGCACGGTGACTTCAGGCAGGACGTATTAGGTGGAATGCGAAGACGAGGGTTACCCTGAGTGCAGCTCAGGCTAGGGCAACGCGTAAGACTTCCACGCCGTGTGGGACGTGCCAGAACGCTGTTCGTGAACGTGTGCGAGGGCTGAGGAAATGAAGCTGCTCCAAAAGAGAGGGCAGTGCGTTTCCCTACACCCGGCATGCACAGAGGGGCTGTAACGGGCTCCGGGTCTGGACGTTGCTTAGCTGACCCAGGTGAGCCTGGGGTACTCAAGTGTTCCTGCGGGAATAGGGTGCCCAGGCTAGCGTCCTAGGTGTCCAGAAAACTGTGCTGCCGTTCAAGGAACGCAGAGCAGAGGCCAGCGCCTCATGGAAACTGCTGCACGCCTCTGCTTCTGCACGGCAAATCAGGGCCTTACTTCCAGGCATGTGTTCATGCTGGGTGTGCCGGTAGCGATATAGCAGGGTAAGATGTTGACTTTCTCCTCGAGCAGAGTGACTTCACGTACGAGGGCCTCGAAGTGCTCCAAGCACAGTGTTCTCTCATGGCAGCTCACACAAGGACCATGAGAAGTTTTCTGTGCACTTCGGACTCACCAGCAATGTTGTCCTGAGGCCGTTCGAGGACTCTGGAAATGTCGCTCTCCTCAAGGAACGTACAGTGTGTTACCCATCACTGGGCACGCACAGAGGGCCTCCGAGGGATGCACCAATGGGCCTCGAAATTGCTCAGCCGGCCCACAGGGGTCTGGAGGTACTCAGTGAACTTACAGGAAAACGAGGTCTACCCGAGAGGCCTAGGAGTCCTCAGACGTGTACTTCCTTTAAAGTAAAGCATATAAGGGACAAAGAACTCATGGAAATAGCTGCATGCCTCCCTTTCTGCACGGCTACTAAGGGCCTAACCTGGAGGCAACTTTTCACGTTGAGATTCCCTTTAGCTCTAGAGCTTGTCAGGCTGACCACCACCGCGGCCATGGAAGCCCCTGGTTTAGACAGAGCAAACTCATTTTCTCCCCAGAAGCATTCTTACAGTGTTTACAGGCCTGTCAAGAGGAGGGAATGGCAGGCAGTTTCAATGCAGCGTGAACGCTTCCTTCAAAACGGGAAAGCAAGGCTAGTTCCAGCAGGTCCCCTTTTCCAGGGGCACACTCAGCATGCACCCCTGTGGCTTCTAACAAGTCCGAGGAGACACAGGTTACCCTGTGTTTCCTTCCCTGACTCAACTTCTCGAAGTAGGGTGTTCTGCATCATGCGAACTGCCTCAACCAAGGAACGCCGTAAGCTGCTCCTCTGGGCCTGTGGCTATTCGAAAGCCTGCAGTGCCACAGGAAGAACAGGACTTCAACTGCAGTAAGAACGCAAGCTGACTTCCTCTAGGAGGCACGGTGACTTCAGGCAGGACGTCTTAGGTGGAATGCGAAGACGAGGGTTACCCTGAGTGCAGCTCAGGCTAGGGCAACGCGTAAGACTTGCACGCCGTGTGGGACGTGCCAGAACGGTGTTCGTGAACGTGTGCGAGGGCTGAGGAAATGAAGCTGCTCCAAAAGAGAGGGCAGTGCGTTTCCCTACACCCGGCATGCACAGAGGGGCTGTAACGGGCTCCGGGTCTGGACGTTGCTTAGCTGACCCAGGTGAGCCTGGGGTACTCAAGTGTTCCTGCGGGAATAGGGTGCCCAGGCTAGCGTCCTAGGTGTCCAGAAAACTGTGCTGCCGTTCAAGGAACGCAGAGCAGAGGCCAGCGCCTCATGGAAACTGCTGCACGCCTCTGCTTCTGCACGGCAAATCAGGGCCTTACTTCCAGGCATGTGTTCATGCTGGGTGTGCCGGTAGCGATATAGCAGGGTAAGATGTTGACTTTCTCCTCGAGCAGAGTGACTTCACGTACGAGGGCCTCGAAGTGCTCCAAGCACAGTGTTCTCTCATGGCAGCTCACACAAGGACCATGAGAAGTTTTCTGTGCACTTCGGACTCACCAGCAATGTTGTCCTGAGGCCGTTCGAGGACTCTGGAAATGTCGCTCTCCTCAAGGAACGTACATTGTGTTGCCCATTACTGGGCACGCACAGAGGGCCTCCGAGGGATGCACCAATGGGCCTCGAAATTGCTCAGCCGGCCCACAGGGGTCTGGAGGTACTCAGTGAACTTGCAGGAAAACGAGGTCTACCCGAGAGGCCTAGGAGTCCTCAGACGTGTACTTCCTTTAAAGTAAAGCATATAAGGGACAAAGAACTCATGGAAATAGCTGCATGCCTCCCTTTCTGCACGGCTACTAAGGGCCTAACCTGGAGGCAACTTTTCACGTTGAGATTCCCTTTAGCTCTAGAGCTTGTCAGGCTGACCACCACCGCGGCCATGGAAGCCCCTGGTTTAGACAGAGCAAACTCATTTTCTCCCCAGAAGCATTCTTACAGTGTTTACAGGCCTGTCAAGAGGAGGGAATGGCAGGCACTTTCAATGCAGCGTGAACGCTGCCTTCAAAATGGGAAAGCAAGGCTAGTTCCAACAGGTCCCCTTTTCCAGGGGCACACTCAGCATGCACCCCTGTGGCTTCTAAGAAGTCCGAGGAGACACAGGTTACCCTGTGTTTCCTTCCCTGACTCAACTTCTCGAAGTAGGGTGTTCTGCATCATGCGAACTGCCTCAACCAAGGAACGCCGTAAGCTGCTCCTCTGGGCCTGTGGCTATTCGAAAGCCTGCAGTGCCACAGGAAGAACAGGACTTCAACTGCAGTAAGAACGCAAGCTGACTTCCTCTAGGAGGCACGGTGACTTCAGGCAGGACGTATTAGGTGGAATGCGAAGACGAGGGTTACCCTGAGTGCAGCTCAGGCTAGGGCAACGCGTAAGACTTCCACGCCGTGTGGGACGTGCCAGAACGCTGTTCGTGAACGTGTGCGAGGGCTGAGGAAATGAAGCTGCTCCAAAAGAGAGGGCAGTGCGTTTCCCTACACCCGGCATGCACAGAGGGGCTGTAACGGGCTCCGGGTCTGGACGTTGCTTAGCTGACCCAGGTGAGCCTGGGGTACTCAAGTGTTCCTGCGGGAATAGGGTGCCCAGGCTAGCGTCCTAGGTGTCCAGAAAACTGTGCTGCCGTTCAAGGAACGCAGAGCAGAGGCCAGCGCCTCATGGAAACTGCTGCACGCCTCTGCTTCTGCACGGCAAATCAGGGCCTTACTTCCAGGCATGTGTTCATGCTGGGTGTGCCGGTAGCGATATAGCAGGGTAAGATGCTGACTTTCTCCTCGAGCAGAGTGACTTCACGTACGAGGGCCTCGAAGTACTCCAAGCACAGTGTTCTCTCATGGCAGCTCACACAAGGACCATGAGAAGTTTTCTGTGCACTTCGGACTCACCAGCAAAGTTGTCCTGAGGCCGTTCGAGGACTCTGGAAATGTAGCTCTCCTCAAGGAACGTACAGTGTGTTGCCCATCACTGGGCACGCACAGAGGGCCTCCGAGGGATGCACCAATGGGCCTCGAAGTTGCTCAGCCGGCCCACAGGGGTCTGGAGGTACTCAGTGAACTTGCAGGGAAAACGAGGCCTACCCGAGAGGCCTAGGAGTCCTCAGACGTGTACTTCCTTTAAAGTAAAGCATATAAGGGACTAAGAACTCATGGAAACAGCTGCATGCCTCCCTTTCTGCACGGCTACTAAGGGCCTAACCTGGAGGCAAGTTTTCACGTTGAGATTCCCTTTAGCTCTAGAGCTTGTCAGGCTGACCACCACCGCGGCCATGGAAGCCCCTGGTTTAGACAGAGCAAACTCATTTTCTCCCCAGAAGCATTCTTACAGTGTTTACAGGCCTGTCAAGAGGAGGGAATGGCAGGCAGTTTCAATGCAGCGTGAACGCTTCCTTCAAAACGGGAAAGCAAGGCTAGTTCCAGCAGGTCCCCTTTTCCAGGGGCACACTCAGCATGCACCCCTGTGGCTTCTAACAAGTCCGAGGAGACACAGGTTACCCTGTGTTTCCTTCCCTGACTCAACTTCTCGAAGTAGGGTGTTCTGCATCATGCGAACTGCCTCAACCAAGGAACGCCGTAAGCTGCTCCTCTGGGCCTGTGGCTATTCGAAAGCCTGCAGTGCCACAGGAAAAACAGGACTTCAACTGCAGTAAGAACGCAAGCTGACTTCCTCTAGGAGGCACGGTGACTTCAGGCAGGACGTCTTAGGTGGAATGCGAAGACGAGGGTTACCCTGAGTGCAGCTCAGGCTAGGGCAACGCGTAAGACTTGCACGCCGTGTGGGACGTGCCAGAACGGTGTTCGTGAACGTGTGCGAGGGCTGAGGAAATGAAGCTGCTCCAAAAGAGAGGGCAGTGCGTTTCCCTACACCCGGCATGCACAGAGGGGCTGTAACGGGCTCCGGGTCTGGACGTTGCTTAGCTGACCCAGGTGAGCCTGGGGTACTCAAGTGTTCCTGCGGGAATAGGGTGCCCAGGCTAGCGTCCTAGGTGTCCAGAAAACTGTGCTGCCGTTTAAGGAACGCAGAGCAGAGGCCAGCGCCTCATGGAAACTGCTGCACGCCTCTGCTTCTGCACGGCAAATCAGGGCTTTACTTCCAGGCATGTGTTCATGCTGGGTGTGCCGGTAGCGATATAGCAGGGTAAGATGCTGACTTTCTCCTCGAGCAGAGTGACTTCACGTACGAGGGCCTCGAAGTACTCCAAGCACAGTGTTCTCTCATGGCAGCTCACACAAGGACCATGAGAAGTTTTCTGTGCACTTCGGACTCACCAGCAAAGTTGTCCTGAGGCCGTTCGAGGACTCTGGAAATGTAGCTCTCCTCAAGGAACGTACAGTGTGTTGCCCATCACTGGGCACGCAAGAGGGCCTCCGAGGGATGCACCAATGGGCCTCGAAGTTGCTCAGCCGGCCCACAGGGGTCTGGAGGTACTCAGTGAACTTGCAGGGAAAACGAGGCCTACCCGAGAGGCCTAGGAGTCCTCAGACGTGTACTTCCTTTAAAGTAAAGCATATAAGGGACTAAGAACTCATGGAAACAGCTGCATGCCTCCCTTTCTGCACGGCTACTAAGGGCCTAACCTGGAGGCAAGTTTTCACGTTGAGATTCCCTTTAGCTCTAGAGCTTGTCAGGCTGACCACCACCGCGGCCATGGAAGCCCCTGGTTTAGACAGAGCAAACTCATTTTCTCCCCAGAAGCATTCTTACAGTGTTTACAGGCCTGTCAAGAGGAGGGAATGGCAGGCAGTTTCAATGCAGCGTGAACGCTTCCTTCAAAACGGGAAAGCAAGGCTAGTTCCAGCAGGTCCCCTTTTCCAGGGACACACTCAGCATGCACCCCTGTGGCTTCTAAGAAGTCCGAGGAGACACAGGTTACCCTGTGTTTCCTTCCCTGACTCAACTTCTCGAAGTAGGGTGTTCTGCATCATGCGAACTGCCTCAACCAAGGAACGCCGTAAGCTGCTCCTCTGGGCCTGTGGCTATTCGAAAGCCTGCAGTGCCACAGGAAGAACAGGACTTCAACTGCAGTAAGAACGCAAGCTGACTTCCTCTAGGAGGCACGGTGACTTCAGGCAGGACGTCTTAGGTGGAATGCGAAGACGAGGGTTACCCTGAGTGCAGCTCAGGCTAGGGCAACGCGTAAGACTTGCACGCCGTGTGGGACGTGCCAGAACGGTGTTCGTGAACGTGTGCGAGGGCTGAGGAAATGAAGCTGCTCCAAAAGAGAGGGCAGTGCGTTTCCCTACACCCGGCATGCACAGAGGGGCTGTAACGGGCTCCGGGTCTGGACGTTGCTTAGCTGACCCAGGTGAGCCTGGGGTACTCAAGTGTTCCTGCGGGAATAGGGTGCCCAGGCTAGCGTCCTAGGTGTCCAGAAAACTGTGCTGCCGTTCAAGGAACGCAGAGCAGAGGCCAGCGCCTCATGGAAACTGCTGCACGCCTCTGCTTCTGCACGGCAAATCAGGGCCTTACTTCCAGGCATGTGTTCATGCTGGGTGTGCCGGTAGCGATATAGCAGGGTAAGATGTTGACTTTCTCCTCGAGCAGAGTGACTTCACGTACGAGGGCCTCGAAGTGCTCCAAGCACAGTGTTCTCTCATGGCAGCTCACACAAGGACCATGAGAAGTTTTCTGTGCACTTCGGACTCACCAGCAATGTTGTCCTGAGGCCGTTCGAGGACTCTGGAAATGTCGCTCTCCTCAAGGAACGTACATTGTGTTGCCCATCACTGGGCACGCACAGAGGGCCTCCGAGGGATGCACCAATGGGCCTCGAAATTGCTCAGCCGGCCCACAGGGGTCTGGAGGTACTCAGTGAACTTGCAGGAAAACGAGGTCTACCCGAGAGGCCTAGGAGTCCTCAGACGTGTACTTCCTTTAAAGTAAAGCATATAAGGGACAAAGAACTCATGGAAATAGCTGCATGCCTCCCTTTCTGCACGGCTACTAAGGGCCTAACCTGGAGGCAACTTTTCACGTTGAGATTCCCTTTAGCTCTAGAGCTTGTCAGGCTGACCACCACCGCGGCCATGGAAGCCCCTGGTTTAGACAGAGCAAACTCATTTTCTCCCCAGAAGCATTCTTACAGTGTTTACAGGCCTGTCAAGAGGAGGGAATGGCAGGCACTTTCAATGCAGCGTGAACGCTGCCTTCAAAATGGGAAAGCAAGGCTAGTTCCAACAGGTCCCCTTTTCCAGGGGCACACTCAGCATGCACCCCTGTGGCTTCTAAGAAGTCCGAGGAGACACAGGTTACCCTGTGTTTCCTTCCCTGACTCAACTTCTCGAAGTAGGGTGTTCTGCATCATGCGAACTGCCTCAACCAAGGAACGCCGTAAGCTGCTCCTCTGGGCCTGTGGCTATTCGAAAGCCTGCAGTGCCACAGGAAGAACAGGACTTCAACTGCAGTAAGAACGCAAGCTGACTTCCTCTAGGAGGCACGGTGACTTCAGGCAGGACGTATTAGGTGGAATGCGAAGACGAGGGTTACCCTGAGTGCAGCTCAGGCTAGGGCAACGCGTAAGACTTCCACGCCGTGTGGGACGTGCCAGAACGCTGTTCGTGAACGTGTGCGAGGGCTGAGGAAATGAAGCTGCTCCAAAAGAGAGGGCAGTGCGTTTCCCTACACCCGGCATGCACAGAGGGGCTGTAACGGGCTCCGGGTCTGGACGTTGCTTAGCTGACCCAGGTGAGCCTGGGGTACTCAAGTGTTCCTGCGGGAATAGGGTGCCCAGGCTAGCGTCCTAGGTGTCCAGAAAACTGTGCTGCCGTTCAAGGAACGCAGAGCAGAGGCCAGCGCCTCATGGAAACTGCTGCACGCCTCTGCTTCTGCACGGCAAATCAGGGCCTTACTTCCAGGCATGTGTTCATGCTGGGTGTGCCGGTAGCGATATAGCAGGGTAAGATGTTGACTTTCTCCTCGAGCAGAGTGACTTCACGTACGAGGGCCTCGAAGTGCTCCAAGCACAGTGTTCTCTCATGGCAGCTCACACAAGGACCATGAGAAGTTTTCTGTGCACTTCGGACTCACCAGCAATGTTGTCCTGAGGCCGTTCGAGGACTCTGGAAATGTCGCTCTCCTCAAGGAACGTACATTGTGTTGCCCATCACTGGGCACGCACAGAGGGCCTCCGAGGGATGCACCAATGGGCCTCGAAATTGCTCAGCCGGCCCACAGGGGTCTGGAGGTACTCAGTGAACTTGCAGGAAAACGAGGTCTACCCGAGAGGCCTAGGAGTCCTCAGACGTGTACTTCCTTTAAAGTAAAGCATATAAGGGACAAAGAACTCATGGAAATAGCTGCATGCCTCCCTTTCTGCACGGCTACTAAGGGCCTAACCTGGAGGCAACTTTTCACGTTGAGATTCCCTTTAGCTCTAGAGCTTGTCAGGCTGACCACCACCGCGGCCATGGAAGCCCCTGGTTTAGACAGAGCAAACTCATTTTCTCCCCAGAAGCATTCTTACAGTGTTTACAGGCCTGTCAAGAGGAGGGAATGGCAGGCACTTTCAATGCAGCGTGAACGCTGCCTTCAAAATGGGAAAGCAAGGCTAGTTCCAACAGGTCCCCTTTTCCAGGGGCACACTCAGCATGCACCCCTGTGGCTTCTAAGAAGTCCGAGGAGACACAGGTTACCCTGTGTTTCCTTCCCTGACTCAACTTCTCGAAGTAGGGTGTTCTGCATCATGCGAACTGCCTCAACCAAGGAACGCCGTAAGCTGCTCCTCTGGGCCTGTGGCTATTCGAAAGCCTGCAGTGCCACAGGAAGAACAGGACTTCAACTGCAGTAAGAACGCAAGCTGACTTCCTCTAGGAGGCACGGTGACTTCAGGCAGGACGTATTAGGTGGAATGCGAAGACGAGGGTTACCCTGAGTGCAGCTCAGGCTAGGGCAACGCGTAAGACTTCCACGCCGTGTGGGACGTGCCAGAACGCTGTTCGTGAACGTGTGCGAGGGCTGAGGAAATGAAGCTGCTCCAAAAGAGAGGGCAGTGCGTTTCCCTACACCCGGCATGCACAGAGGGGCTGTAACGGGCTCCGGGTCTGGACGTTGCTTAGCTGACCCAGGTGAGCCTGGGGTACTCAAGTGTTCCTGCGGGAATAGGGTGCCCAGGCTAGCGTCCTAGGTGTCCAGAAAACTGTGCTGCCGTTTAAGGAACGCAGAGCAGAGGCCAGCGCCTCATGGAAACTGCTGCACGCCTCTGCTTCTGCACGGCAAATCAGGGCCTTACTTCCAGGCATGTGTTCATGCTGGGTGTGCCGGTAGCGATATAGCAGGGTAAGATGCTGACTTTCTCCTCGAGCAGAGTGACTTCACGTACGAGGGCCTCGAAGTACTCCAAGCACAGTGTTCTCTCATGGCAGCGCACACAAGGACCATGAGAAGTTTTCTGTGCACTTCGGACTCACCAGCAATGTTGTCCTGAGGCCGTTCCAGGACTCTGGAAATGTAGCTCTCCTCAAGGAACGTACAGTGTGTTACCCATCACTGGGCACGCACAGAGGGCCTCCGAGGGATGCACCAATGGGCCTCGAAATTGCTCAGCCGGCCCACAGGGGTCTGGAGGTACTCAGTGAACTTACAGGAAAACGAGGTCTACCCGAGAGGCCTAGGAGTCCTCAGACGTGTACTTCCTTTAAAGTAAAGCATATAAGGGACAAAGAACTCATGGAAATAGCTGCATGCCTCCCTTTCTGCACGGCTACTAAGGGCCTAACCTGGAGGCAACTTTTCACGTTGAGATTCCCTTTAGCTCTAGAGCTTGTCAGGCTGACCACCACCGCGGCCATGGAAGCCCCTGGTTTAGACAGAGCAAACTCATTTTCTCCCCAGAAGCATTCTTACAGTGTTTACAGGCCTGTCAAGAGGAGGGAATGGCAGGCAGTTTCAATGCAGCGTGAACGCTTCCTTCAAAACGGGAAAGCAAGGCTAGTTCCAGCAGGTCCCCTTTTCCAGGGGCACACTCAGCATGCACCCCTGTGGCTTCTAACAAGTCCGAGGAGACACAGGTTACCCTGTGTTTCCTTCCCTGACTCAACTTCTCGAAGTAGGGTGTTCTGCATCATGCGAACTGCCTCAACCAAGGAACGCCGTAAGCTGCTCCTCTGGGCCTGTGGCTATTCGAAAGCCTGCAGTGCCACAGGAAGAACAGGACTTCAACTGCAGTAAGAACGCAAGCTGACTTCCTCTAGGAGGCACGGTGACTTCAGGCAGGACGTCTTAGGTGGAATGCGAAGACGAGGGTTACCCTGAGTGCAGCTCAGGCTAGGGCAACGCGTAAGACTTGCACGCCGTGTGGGACGTGCCAGAACGGTGTTCGTGAACGTGTGCGAGGGCTGAGGAAATGAAGCTGCTCCAAAAGAGAGGGCAGTGCGTTTCCCTACACCCGGCATGCACAGAGGGGCTGTAACGGGCTCCGGGTCTGGACGTTGCTTAGCTGACCCAGGTGAGCCTGGGGTACTCAAGTGTTCCTGCGGGAATAGGGTGCCCAGGCTAGCGTCCTAGGTGTCCAGAAAACTGTGCTGCCGTTCAAGGAACGCAGAGCAGAGGCCAGCGCCTCATGGAAACTGCTGCACGCCTCTGCTTCTGCACGGCAAATCAGGGCCTTACTTCCAGGCATGTGTTCATGCTGGGTGTGCCGGTAGCGATATAGCAGGGTAAGATGTTGACTTTCTCCTCGAGCAGAGTGACTTCACGTACGAGGGCCTCGAAGTGCTCCAAGCACAGTGTTCTCTCATGGCAGCTCACACAAGGACCATGAGAAGTTTTCTGTGCACTTCGGACTCACCAGCAATGTTGTCCTGAGGCCGTTCGAGGACTCTGGAAATGTCGCTCTCCTCAAGGAACGTACATTGTGTTGCCCATTACTGGGCACGCACAGAGGGCCTCCGAGGGATGCACCAATGGGCCTCGAAATTGCTCAGCCGGCCCACAGGGGTCTGGAGGTACTCAGTGAACTTGCAGGAAAACGAGGTCTACCCGAGAGGCCTAGGAGTCCTCAGACGTGTACTTCCTTTAAAGTAAAGCATATAAGGGACAAAGAACTCATGGAAATAGCTGCATGCCTCCCTTTCTGCACGGCTACTAAGGGCCTAACCTGGAGGCAACTTTTCACGTTGAGATTCCCTTTAGCTCTAGAGCTTGTCAGGCTGACCACCACCGCGGCCATGGAAGCCCCTGGTTTAGACAGAGCAAACTCATTTTCTCCCCAGAAGCATTCTTACAGTGTTTACAGGCCTGTCAAGAGGAGGGAATGGCAGGCACTTTCAATGCAGCGTGAACGCTGCCTTCAAAATGGGAAAGCAAGGCTAGTTCCAACAGGTCCCCTTTTCCAGGGGCACACTCAGCATGCACCCCTGTGGCTTCTAAGAAGTCCGAGGAGACACAGGTTACCCTGTGTTTCCTTCCCTGACTCAACTTCTCGAAGTAGGGTGTTCTGCATCATGCGAACTGCCTCAACCAAGGAACGCCGTAAGCTGCTCCTCTGGGCCTGTGGCTATTCGAAAGCCTGCAGTGCCACAGGAAGAACAGGACTTCAACTGCAGTAAGAACGCAAGCTGACTTCCTCTAGGAGGCACGGTGACTTCAGGCAGGACGTATTAGGTGGAATGCGAAGACGAGGGTTACCCTGAGTGCAGCTCAGGCTAGGGCAACGCGTAAGACTTCCACGCCGTGTGGGACGTGCCAGAACGCTGTTCGTGAACGTGTGCGAGGGCTGAGGAAATGAAGCTGCTCCAAAAGAGAGGGCAGTGCGTTTCCCTACACCCGGCATGCACAGAGGGGCTGTAACGGGCTCCGGGTCTGGACGTTGCTTAGCTGACCCAGGTGAGCCTGGGGTACTCAAGTGTTCCTGCGGGAATAGGGTGCCCAGGCTAGCGTCCTAGGTGTCCAGAAAACTGTGCTGCCGTTCAAGGAACGCAGAGCAGAGGCCAGCGCCTCATGGAAACTGCTGCACGCCTCTGCTTCTGCACGGCAAATCAGGGCCTTACTTCCAGGCATGTGTTCATGCTGGGTGTGCCGGTAGCGATATAGCAGGGTAAGATGCTGACTTTCTCCTCGAGCAGAGTGACTTCACGTACGAGGGCCTCGAAGTACTCCAAGCACAGTGTTCTCTCATGGCAGCTCACACAAGGACCATGAGAAGTTTTCTGTGCACTTCGGACTCACCAGCAAAGTTGTCCTGAGGCCGTTCGAGGACTCTGGAAATGTAGCTCTCCTCAAGGAACGTACAGTGTGTTGCCCATCACTGGGCACGCACAGAGGGCCTCCGAGGGATGCACCAATGGGCCTCGAAGTTGCTCAGCCGGCCCACAGGGGTCTGGAGGTACTCAGTGAACTTGCAGGGAAAACGAGGCCTACCCGAGAGGCCTAGGAGTCCTCAGACGTGTACTTCCTTTAAAGTAAAGCATATAAGGGACTAAGAACTCATGGAAACAGCTGCATGCCTCCCTTTCTGCACGGCTACTAAGGGCCTAACCTGGAGGCAAGTTTTCACGTTGAGATTCCCTTTAGCTCTAGAGCTTGTCAGGCTGACCACCACCGCGGCCATGGAAGCCCCTGGTTTAGACAGAGCAAACTCATTTTCTCCCCAGAAGCATTCTTACAGTGTTTACAGGCCTGTCAAGAGGAGGGAATGGCAGGCAGTTTCAATGCAGCGTGAACGCTTCCTTCAAAACGGGAAAGCAAGGCTAGTTCCAGCAGGTCCCCTTTTCCAGGGGCACACTCAGCATGCACCCCTGTGGCTTCTAACAAGTCCGAGGAGACACAGGTTACCCTGTGTTTCCTTCCCTGACTCAACTTCTCGAAGTAGGGTGTTCTGCATCATGCGAACTGCCTCAACCAAGGAACGCCGTAAGCTGCTCCTCTGGGCCTGTGGCTATTCGAAAGCCTGCAGTGCCACAGGAAAAACAGGACTTCAACTGCAGTAAGAACGCAAGCTGACTTCCTCTAGGAGGCACGGTGACTTCAGGCAGGACGTCTTAGGTGGAATGCGAAGACGAGGGTTACCCTGAGTGCAGCTCAGGCTAGGGCAACGCGTAAGACTTGCACGCCGTGTGGGACGTGCCAGAACGGTGTTCGTGAACGTGTGCGAGGGCTGAGGAAATGAAGCTGCTCCAAAAGAGAGGGCAGTGCGTTTCCCTACACCCGGCATGCACAGAGGGGCTGTAACGGGCTCCGGGTCTGGACGTTGCTTAGCTGACCCAGGTGAGCCTGGGGTACTCAAGTGTTCCTGCGGGAATAGGGTGCCCAGGCTAGCGTCCTAGGTGTCCAGAAAACTGTGCTGCCGTTTAAGGAACGCAGAGCAGAGGCCAGCGCCTCATGGAAACTGCTGCACGCCTCTGCTTCTGCACGGCAAATCAGGGCTTTACTTCCAGGCATGTGTTCATGCTGGGTGTGCCGGTAGCGATATAGCAGGGTAAGATGCTGACTTTCTCCTCGAGCAGAGTGACTTCACGTACGAGGGCCTCGAAGTACTCCAAGCACAGTGTTCTCTCATGGCAGCTCACACAAGGACCATGAGAAGTTTTCTGTGCACTTCGGACTCACCAGCAAAGTTGTCCTGAGGCCGTTCGAGGACTCTGGAAATGTAGCTCTCCTCAAGGAACGTACAGTGTGTTGCCCATCACTGGGCACGCAAGAGGGCCTCCGAGGGATGCACCAATGGGCCTCGAAGTTGCTCAGCCGGCCCACAGGGGTCTGGAGGTACTCAGTGAACTTGCAGGGAAAACGAGGCCTACCCGAGAGGCCTAGGAGTCCTCAGACGTGTACTTCCTTTAAAGTAAAGCATATAAGGGACTAAGAACTCATGGAAACAGCTGCATGCCTCCCTTTCTGCACGGCTACTAAGGGCCTAACCTGGAGGCAAGTTTTCACGTTGAGATTCCCTTTAGCTCTAGAGCTTGTCAGGCTGACCACCACCGCGGCCATGGAAGCCCCTGGTTTAGACAGAGCAAACTCATTTTCTCCCCAGAAGCATTCTTACAGTGTTTACAGGCCTGTCAAGAGGAGGGAATGGCAGGCAGTTTCAATGCAGCGTGAACGCTTCCTTCAAAACGGGAAAGCAAGGCTAGTTCCAGCAGGTCCCCTTTTCCAGGGACACACTCAGCATGCACCCCTGTGGCTTCTAAGAAGTCCGAGGAGACACAGGTTACCCTGTGTTTCCTTCCCTGACTCAACTTCTCGAAGTAGGGTGTTCTGCATCATGCAAACTGCCTCAACCAAGGAACGCCGTAAGCTGCTCCTCTGGGCCTGTGGCTATTCGAAAGCCTGCAGTGCCACAGGAAGAACAGGACTTCAACTGCAGTAAGAACGCAAGCTGACTTCCTCTAGGAGGCACGGTGACTTCAGGCAGGACGTCTTAGATGGAATGCGAAGACGAGGGTTACCCTGAGTGCAGCTCAGGCTAGGGCAACGCGTGAGACTTCCACGCCGTGTGGGACGTGCCAGAACGGTGTTCGTGAACGTGTGCGAGGGCTGAGGAAATGAAGCTGCTCCAAAAGAGAGGGCAGTGCGTTTCCCTACACCCGGCATGCACAGAGGGGCTGTAACGGGCTCCGGGTCTGGACGTTGCTTAGCTGACCCAGGTGAGCCTGGGGTACTCAAGTGTTCCTGCGGGAATAGGGTGCCCAGGCTAGCGTCCTAGGTGTCCAGAAAACTGTGCTGCCGTTTAAGGAACGCAGAGCAGAGGCCAGCGCCTCATGGAAACTGCTGCACGCCTCTGCTTCTGCACGGCAAATCAGGGCCTTACTTCCAGGCATGTGTTCATGCTGGGTGTGCCGGTAGCGATATAGCAGGGTAAGATGCTGACTTTCTCCTCGAGCAGAGTGACTTCACGTACGAGGGCCTCGAAGTGCTCCAAGCACAGTGTTCTCTCATGGCAGCTCACACAAGGACCATGAGAAGTTTTCTGTGCATTTCGGGCTCACCAGCAAAGTTGTCCTGAGGCCGTTCGAGGACTCTGGAAATGTAGCTCTCCTCAAGGAACGTACAGTGTGTTGCCCATCACTGGGCACGCACAGAGGGCCTCCGAGGGATGCACCAATGGGCCTCGAAGTTGCTCAATCGGCCCACAGGGGTCTGGAGGTGCTCAGTGAACTTGCAGGAAAACGAGGCCTACCCGAGAGGCCTAGGAGTCCTCAGACGTGTACTTCCTTTAAAGTAAAGCATATAAGGGCCTAAGAACTCATGGAAACAGCTGCATGCCTCCCTTTCTGCCCGGCTACTAAGGGCCTATCCTGGAGGCAAGTTTTCACGTTGAGATTCCCTTTAGCTCTAGGGCTTGTCAGGCTGACCACCACCGCGGCCATGGAAGCCCCTGGTTTAGACAGAGCAAACTCATTTTCTCCCCAGAAGCATTCTTACAGTGTTTACAGGCCTGTCAAGAGGAGGGAATGGCAGGCACTTTCAATGCAGCGTGAACGCTGCCTTCAAAACGGGAAAGCAAGGCTAGTTCCAGCAGGTCCCCTTTTCCAGGGGCACACTCAGCATGCACCCCTGTGGCTTCTAACAAGTCCGAGGAGACACAGGTTACCCTGTGTTTCCTTCCCTGACTCAACTTCTCGAAGTAGGGTGTTCTGCATCATGCGAACTGCCTCAACCAAGGAACGCCGTAAGCTGCTCCTCTGGGCCTGTGGCTCTTCGAAAGCCTGCAGTGCCACAGGAAGAACAGGACTTCAACTGCAGTAAGAACGCAAGCTGACTTCCTCTAGGAGGCACGGAGACTTCAGGCAGGACGTCTTAGATGGAATGCGAAGACGAGGGTTACCCTGAGTGCAGCTCAGGCTAGGGCAACGCGTAAGACTTCAACGCCCTGTGGGACGTGCCAGAACGCTGTTCGTGAACGTGTGCGAGGGCTGAGGAAATGAAGCTGCTCCAAAAGAGAGGGCAGTGCGTTTCCCTACACCCGGCATGCACAGAGGGGCTGTAACGGGCTCCGGGTCTGGACGTTGCTTAGCTGACCCAGGTGAGCCTGGGGTACTCAAGTGTTCCTGCGGGAATAGGGTGCCCAGGCTAGCGTCCTAGGTGTCCAGAAAACTGTGCTGCCGTTCAAGGAACGCAGAGCAGAGGCCAGCGCCTCATGGAAACTGCTGCACGCCTCTGCTTCTGCACGGCAAATCAGGGCCTTACTTCCAGGCATGTGTTCATGCTGGGTGTGCCGGTAGCGATATAGCAGGGTAAGATGCTGACTTTCTCCTCGAGCAGAGTGACTTCACGTACGAGGGCCTCGAAGTACTCCAAGCACAGTGTTCTCTCATGGCAGCTCACACAAGGACCATGAGAAGTTTTCTGTGCACTTCGGACTCACCAGCAATGTTGTCCTGAGGCCGTTCGAGGACTCTGGAAATGTAGCTCTCCTCAAGGATCGTACAGTGTGTTGCCCATCACTGGGCACGCACAGAGGGCCTCCGAGGGATGCACCAATGGGCCTCGAAGTTGCTCAACCGGCCCACAGGGGTCTGGAAGTGCTCAGTGAACTTGCAGGAAAACGAGGCCTACCCGAGAGGCCTAGGAGTCCTCAGACGTGTACTTCCTTTAAAGTAAAGCATATAAGGGACAAAGAACTCATGGAAATAGCTGCATGCCTCCCTTTCTGCACGGCTACTAAGGGCCTAACCTGGAGGCAACTTTTCACGTTGAGATTCCCTTTAGCTCTAGAGCTTGTCAGGCTGACCACCACCGCGGCCATGGAAGCCCCTGGTTTAGACAGAGCAAACTCATTTTCTCCCCAGAAGCATTCTTACAGTGTTTACAGGCCTGTCAAGAGGAGGGAATGGCAGGCACTTTCAATGCAGCGTGAACGCTACCTTCCAAATGGGAAAGCAAGGCTAGTTCCAACAGGTCCCCTTTTCCAGGGACACACTCAGCATGCACCCCTGTGGCTTCTAAGAAGTCCGAGGAGACACAGGTTACCCTGTGTTTCCTTCCCTGACTCAACTTCTCGAAGTAGGGTGTTCTGCATCATGCGAACTGCCTCAACCAAGGAACGCCGTAAGCTGCTCCCCTGGGCCTGTGGCTATTCGAAAGCCTGCAGTGCCACAGGAAGAACAGGACTTCAACTGCAGTAAGAACGCAAGCTGACTTCCTCTAGGAGGCACGGTGACTTCAGGCAGGACGTCTTAGATGGAATGCGAAGACGAGGGTTACCCTGAGTGCAGCTCAGGCTAGGGCAACGCGTAAGACTTCCACGCCGTGTGGGACGTGCCAGAACGGTGTTCGTGAACGTGTGCGAGGGCTGAGGAAATGAAGCTGCTCCAAAAGAGAGGGCAGTGCGTTTCCCTACACCCGGCATGCACAGAGGGGCTGTAACGGGCTCCGGGTCTGGACGTTGCTTAGCTGACCCAGGTGAGCCTGGGGTACTCAAGTGTTCCTGCGGGAATAGGGTGCCCAGGCTAGCGTCCTAGGTGTCCAGAAAACTGTGCTGCCGTTTAAGGAACGCAGAGCAGAGGCCAGCGCCTCATGGAAACTGCTGCACGCCTCTGCTTCTGCACGGCAAATCAGGGCCTTACTTCCAGGCATGTGTTCATGCTGGGTGTGCCGGTAGCGATATAGCAGGGTAAGATGCTGACTTTCTCCTCGAGCAGAGTGACTTCACGTACGAGGGCCTCGAAGTACTCCAAGCACAGTGTTCTCTCATGGCAGCGCACACAAGGACCATGAGAAGTTTTCTGTGCACTTCGGACTCACCAGCAATGTTGTCCTGAGGCCGTTCGAGGACTCTGGAAATGTAGCTCTCCTCAAGGAACGTACAGTGTGTTGCCCATCACTGGGAACGCACAGAGGGCCTCCGAGGGATGCACCAATGGGCCTCGAAGTTGCTCAGCCGGCCCACAGGGGTCTGGAGGTACTCAGTGAACTTGCAGGGAAAACGAGGTCTACCCGAGAGGCCTAGGAGTCCTCAGACGTGTACTTCCTTTAAAGTAAAGCATATAAGGGACTAAGAACTCATGGAAACAGCTGCATGCCTCCCTTTCTGCACGACTACTAAGGGCCTAACCTGGAGGCAAGTTTTCACGTTGAGATTCCCTTTAGCTCTAGAGCTTGTCAGGCTGACCACCACCGCGGCCATGGAAGCCCCTGGTTTAGACAGAGCAAACTCATTTTCTCCCCAGAAGTATTCTTACAGTGTTTACAGGCCTGTCAAGAGGAGGGAATGGCAGGCAGTTTCAATGCAGCGTGAACGCTTCCTTCAAAACGGGAAAGCAAGGCTAGTTCCAGCAGGTCCCCTTTTCCAGGGGCACACTCAGCATGCACCCCTGTGGCTTCTAAGAAGTCCGAGGAGACACAGGTTACCCTGTGTTTCCTTCCCTGACTCAACTTCTCGAAGTAGGGTGTTCTGCATCATGCGAACTGCCTCAACCAAGGAACGCCGTAAGCTGCTCCTCTGGGCCTGTGGCTATTCGAAAGCCTGCAGTGCCACAGGAAGAACAGGACTTCAACTGCAGTAAGAACGCAAGCTGACTTCCTCTAGGAGGCACGGTGACTTCAGGCAGGACGTCTTAGGTGGAATGCGAAGACGAGGGTTACCCTGAGTGCAGCTCAGGCTAGGGAAACGCGTAAGACTTCAACGCCGTGTGGGACGTGCCAGAACGCTGTACGTGAACGTGTGCGAGGGCTGAGGAAATGAAGCTGCTCCAAAAGAGAGGGCAGTGCGTTTCCCTACACCCGGCATGCACAGAGGGGCTGTAACGGGCTCCGGGTCTGGACGTTGCTTAGCTGACCCAGGTGAGCCTGGGGTACTCAAGTGTTCCTGCGGGAATAGGGTGCCCAGGCTAGCGTCCTAGGTGTCCAGAAAACTGTGCTGCCGTTCAAGGAACGCAGAGCAGAGGCCAGCGCCTCATGGAAACTGCTGCACGCCTCTGCTTCTGCACGGCAAATCAGGGCCTTACTTCCAGGCATGTGTTCATGCTAGGTGTGCCGGTAGCGATATAGCAGGGTAAGATGCTGACTTTCTCCTCGAGCAGAGTGACTTCACGTACGAGGGCCTCGAAGTACTCCAAGCACAGTGTTCTCTCATGGCAGCTCACACAAGGACCATGAGAAGTTTTCTGTGCACTTCGGACTCACCAGCAAAGTTGTCCTGAGGCCGTTCGAGGACTCTGGAAATGTAGCTCTCCTCAAGGAACGTACAGTGTGTTGCCCATCACTGGGCACGCACAGAGGGCCTCCGAGGGATGCACCAATGGGCCTCGAAGTTGCTCAGCCGGCCCACAGGGGTCTGGAGGTACTCAGTGAACTTGCAGGGAAAACGAGGCCTACCCGAGAGGCCTAGGAGTCCTCAGACGTGTACTTCCTTTAAAGTAAAGCATATAAGGGACAAAGAACTCATGGAAATAGCTGCATGCCTCCCTTTCTGCACGGCTACTAAGGGCCTAACCTGGAGGCAACTTTTCACGTTGAGATTCCCTTTAGCTCTAGAGCTTGTCAGGCTGACCACCACCGCGGCCATGGAAGCCCCTGGTTTAGACAGAGCAAACTCATTTTCTCCCCAGAAGCATTCTTACAGTGTTTACAGGCCTGTCAAGAGGAGGGAATGGCAGGCAGTTTCAATGCAGCGTGAACGCTTCCTTCAAAACGGGAAAGCAAGGCTAGTTCCAGCAGGTCCCCTTTTCCAGGGGCACACTCAGCATGCACCCCTGTGGCTTCTAACAAGTCCGAGGAGACACAGGTTACCCTGTGTTTCCTTCCCTGACTCAACTTCTCGAAGTAGGGTGTTCTGCATCATGCGAACTGCCTCAACCAAGGAACGCCGTAAGCTGCTCCTCTGGGCCTGTGGCTATTCGAAAGCCTGCAGTGCCACAGGAAAAACAGGACTTCAACTGCAGTAAGAACGCAAGCTGACTTCCTCTAGGAGGCACGGTGACTTCAGGCAGGACGTCTTAGGTGGAATGCGAAGACGAGGGTTACCCTGAGTGCAGCTCAGGCTAGGGCAACGCGTAAGACTTGCACGCCGTGTGGGACGTGCCAGAACGGTGTTCGTGAACGTGTGCGAGGGCTGAGGAAATGAAGCTGCTCCAAAAGAGAGGGCAGTGCGTTTCCCTACACCCGGCATGCACAGAGGGGCTGTAACGGGCTCCGGGTCTGGACGTTGCTTAGCTGACCCAGGTGAGCCTGGGGTACTCAAGTGTTCCTGCGGGAATAGGGTGCCCAGGCTAGCGTCCTAGGTGTCCAGAAAACTGTGCTGCCGTTCAAGGAACGCAGAGCAGAGGCCAGCGCCTCATGGAAACTGCTGCACGCCTCTGCTTCTGCACGGCAAATCAGGGCCTTACTTCCAGGCATGTGTTCATGCTGGGTGTGCCGGTAGCGATATAGCAGGGTAAGATGCTGACTTTCTCCTCGAGCAGAGTGACTTCACGTACGAGGGCCTCGAAGTACTCCAAGCACAGTGTTCTCTCATGGCAGCTCACACAAGGACCATGAGAAGTTTTCTGTGCACTTCGGACTCACCAGCAAAGTTGTCCTGAGGCCGTTCGAGGACTCTGGAAATGTAGCTCTCCTCAAGGAACGTACAGTGTGTTGCCCATCACTGGGCACGCACAGAGGGCCTCCGAGGGATGCACCAATGGGCCTCGAAATTGCTCAGCCGGCCCACAGGGGTCTGGAGGTACTCAGTGAACTTGCAGGAAAACGAGGTCTACCCGAGAGGCCTAGGAGTCCTCAGACGTGTACTTCCTTTAAAGTAAAGCATATAAGGGACAAAGAACTCATGGAAATAGCTGCATGCCTCCCTTTCTGCACGGCTACTAAGGGCCTAACCTGGAGGCAACTTTTCACGTTGAGATTCCCTTTAGCTCTAGAGCTTGTCAGGCTGACCACCACCGCGGCCATGGAAGCCCCTGGTTTAGACAGAGCAAACTCATTTTCTCCCCAGAAGCATTCTTACAGTGTTTACAGGCCTGTCAAGAGGAGGGAATGGCAGGCAGTTTCAATGCAGCGTGAACGCTTCCTTCAAAACGGGAAAGCAAGGCTAGTTCCAGCAGGTCCCCTTTTCCAGGGGCACACTCAGCATGCACCCCTGTGGCTTCTAACAAGTCCGAGGAGACACAGGTTACCCTGTGTTTCCTTCCCTGACTCAACTTCTCGAAGTAGGGTGTTCTGCATCATGCGAACTGCCTCAACCAAGGAACGCCGTAAGCTGCTCCTCTGGGCCTGTGGCTATTCGGAAGCCTGCAGTGCCACAGGAAGAACAGGACTTCAACTGCAGTAAGAACGCAAGCTGACATCCTCTAGGAGGCACGGTGACTTCAGGCAGGACGTCTTAGATGGAATGCGAAGACGAGGGTTACCCTGAGTGCAGCTCAGGCTAGGGCAACGCGTAAGACTTCCACGCCGTGTGGGACGTGCCAGAACGGTGTTCGTGAACGTGTGCGAGGGCTGAGGAAATGAAGCTGCTCCAAAAGAGAGGGCAGTGCGTTTCCCTACAACCGGCATGCACAGAGGGGCTGTAACGGGCTCCGGGTCTGGACGTTGCTTAGCTGACCCAGGTGAGCCTGGGGTACTCAAGTGTTCCTGCGGGAATAGGGTGCCCAGGCTAGCGTCCTAGGTGTCCAGAAAACTGTGCTGCCGTTTAAGGAACGCAGAGCAGAGGCCAGCGCCTCATGGAAACTGCTGCACGCCTCTGCTTCTGCACGGCAAATCAGGGCCTTACTTCCAGGCATGTGTTCATGCTGGGTGTGCCGGTAGCGATATAGCAGGGTAAGATGCTGACTTTCTCCTCGAGCAGAGTGACTTCACGTACGAGGGCCTCGAAGTACTCCAAGCACAGTGTTCTCTCATGGCAGCGCACACAAGGACCATGAGAAGTTTTCTGTGCACTTCGGACTCACCAGCAATGTTGTCCTGAGGCCGTTCCAGGACTCTGGAAATGTAGCTCTCCTCAAGGAACGTACAGTGTGTTACCCATCACTGGGCACGCACAGAGGGCCTCCGAGGGATGCACCAATGGGCCTCGAAATTGCTCAGCCGGCCCACAGGGGTCTGGAGGTACTCAGTGAACTTACAGGAAAACGAGGTCTACCCGAGAGGCCTAGGAGTCCTCAGACGTGTACTTCCTTTAAAGTAAAGCATATAAGGGACAAAGAACTCATGGAAATAGCTGCATGCCTCCCTTTCTGCACGGCTACTAAGGGCCTAACCTGGAGGCAACTTTTCACGTTGAGATTCCCTTTAGCTCTAGAGCTTGTCAGGCTGACCACCACCGCGGCCATGGAAGCCCCTGGTTTAGACAGAGCAAACTCATTTTCTCCCCAGAAGCATTCTTACAGTGTTTACAGGCCTGTCAAGAGGAGGGAATGGCAGGCAGTTTCAATGCAGCGTGAACGCTTCCTTCAAAACGGGAAAGCAAGGCTAGTTCCAGCAGGTCCCCTTTTCCAGGGGCACACTCAGCATGCACCCCTGTGGCTTCTAACAAGTCCGAGGAGACACAGGTTACCCTGTGTTTCCTTCCCTGACTCAACTTCTCGAAAGGGTGTTCTGCATCATGCGAACTGCCTCAACCAAGGAACGCCGTAAGCTGCTCCTCTGGGCCTGTGGCTATTCGAAAGCCTGCAGTGCCACAGGAAGAACAGGACTTCAACTGCAGTAAGAACGCAAGCTGACTTCCTCTAGGAGGCACGGTGACTTCAGGCAGGACGTCTTAGGTGGAATGCGAAGACGAGGGTTACCCTGAGTGCAGCTCAGGCTAGGGCAACGCGTAAGACTTGCACGCCGTGTGGGACGTGCCAGAACGGTGTTCGTGAACGTGTGCGAGGGCTGAGGAAATGAAGCTGCTCCAAAAGAGAGGGCAGTGCGTTTCCCTACACCCGGCATGCACAGAGGGGCTGTAACGGGCTCCGGGTCTGGACGTTGCTTAGCTGACCCAGGTGAGCCTGGGGTACTCAAGTGTTCCTGCGGGAATAGGGTGCCCAGGCTAGCGTCCTAGGTGTCCAGAAAACTGTGCTGCCGTTCAAGGAACGCAGAGCAGAGGCCAGCGCCTCATGGAAACTGCTGCACGCCTCTGCTTCTGCACGGCAAATCAGGGCCTTACTTCCAGGCATGTGTTCATGCTGGGTGTGCCGGTAGCGATATAGCAGGGTAAGATGCTGACTTTCTCCTCGAGCAGAGTGACTTCACGTACGAGGGCCTCGAAGTACTCCAAGCACAGTGTTCTCTCATGGCAGCTCACACAAGGACCATGAGAAGTTTTCTGTGCACTTCGGACTCACCAGCAAAGTTGTCCTGAGGCCGTTCGAGGACTCTGGAAATGTAGCTCTCCTCAAGGAACGTACAGTGTGTTGCCCATCACTGGGCACGCACAGAGGGCCTCCGAGGGATGCACCAATGGGCCTCGAAATTGCTCAGCCGGCCCACAGGGGTCTGGAGGTACTCAGTGAACTTGCAGGAAAACGAGGTCTACCCGAGAGGCCTAGGAGTCCTCAGACGTGTACTTCCTTTAAAGTAAAGCATATAAGGGACAAAGAACTCATGGAAATAGCTGCATGCCTCCCTTTCTGCACGGCTACTAAGGGCCTAACCTGGAGGCAACTTTTCACGTTGAGATTCCCTTTAGCTCTAGAGCTTGTCAGGCTGACCACCACCGCGGCCATGGAAGCCCCTGGTTTAGACAGAGCAAACTCATTTTCTCCCCAGAAGCATTCTTACAGTGTTTACAGGCCTGTCAAGAGGAGGGAATGGCAGGCACTTTCAATGCAGCGTGAACGCTGCCTTCAAAACGGGAAAGCAAGGCTAGTTCCAGCAGGTCCCCTTTTCCAGGGGCACACTCAGCATGCACCCCTGTGGCTTCTAACAAGTCCGAGGAGACACAGGTTACCCTGTGTTTCCTTCCCTGACTCAACTTCTCGAAGTAGGGTGTTCTGCATCATGCGAACTGCCTCAACCAAGGAACGCCGTAAGCTGCTCCTCTGGGCCTGTGGCTATTCGGAAGCCTGCAGTGCCACAGGAAGAACAGGACTTCAACTGCAGTAAGAACGCAAGCTGACATCCTCTAGGAGGCACGGTGACTTCAGGCAGGACGTCTTAGATGGAATGCGAAGACGAGGGTTACCCTGAGTGCAGCTCAGGCTAGGGCAACGCGTAAGACTTCCACGCCGTGTGGGACGTGCCAGAACGGTGTTCGTGAACGTGTGCGAGGGCTGAGGAAATGAAGCTGCTCCAAAAGAGAGGGCAGTGCGTTTCCCTACACCCGGCATGCACAGAGGGGCTGTAACGGGCTCCGGGTCTGGACGTTGCTTAGCTGACCCAGGTGAGCCTGGGGTACTCAAGTGTTCCTGCGGGAATAGGGTGCCCAGGCTAGCGTCCTAGGTGTCCAGAAAACTGTGCTGCCGTTTAAGGAACGCAGAGCAGAGGCCAGCGCCTCATGGAAACTGCTGCACGCCTCTGCTTCTGCACGGCAAATCAGGGCCTTACTTCCAGGCATGTGTTCATGCTGGGTGTGCCGGTAGCGATATAGCAGGGTAAGATGCTGACTTTCTCCTCGAGCAGAGTGACTTCACGTACGAGGGCCTCGAAGTACTCCAAGCACAGTGTTCTCTCATGGCAGCGCACACAAGGACCATGAGAAGTTTTCTGTGCACTTCGGACTCACCAGCAATGTTGTCCTGAGGCCGTTCCAGGACTCTGGAAATGTAGCTCTCCTCAAGGAACGTACAGTGTGTTACCCATCACTGGGCACGCACAGAGGGCCTCCGAGGGATGCACCAATGGGCCTCGAAATTGCTCAGCCGGCCCACAGGGGTCTGGAGGTACTCAGTGAACTTACAGGAAAACGAGGTCTACCCGAGAGGCCTAGGAGTCCTCAGACGTGTACTTCCTTTAAAGTAAAGCATATAAGGGACAAAGAACTCATGGAAATAGCTGCATGCCTCCCTTTCTGCACGGCTACTAAGGGCCTAACCTGGAGGCAACTTTTCACGTTGAGATTCCCTTTAGCTCTAGAGCTTGTCAGGCTGACCACCACCGCGGCCATGGAAGCCCCTGGTTTAGACAGAGCAAACTCATTTTCTCCCCAGAAGCATTCTTACAGTGTTTACAGGCCTGTCAAGAGGAGGGAATGGCAGGCAGTTTCAATGCAGCGTGAACGCTTCCTTCAAAACGGGAAAGCAAGGCTAGTTCCAGCAGGTCCACTTTTCCAGGGGCACACTCAGCATGCACCCCTGTGGCTTCTAACAAGTCCGAGGAGACACAGGTTACCCTGTGTTTCCTTCCCTGACTCAACTTCTCGAAGTAGGGTGTTCTGCATCATGCGAACTGCCTCAACCAAGGAACGCCGTAAGCTGCTCCTCTGGGCCTGTGGCTATTCGAAAGCCTGCAGTGCCACAGGAAGAACAGGACTTCAACTGCAGTAAGAACGCAAGCTGACTTCCTCTAGGAGGCACGGTGACTTCAGGCAGGACGTCTTAGGTGGAATGCGAAGACGAGGGTTACCCTGAGTGCAGCTCAGGCTAGGGCAACGCGTAAGACTTGCACGCCGTGTGGGACGTGCCAGAACGGTGTTCGTGAACGTGTGCGAGGGCTGAGGAAATGAAGCTGCTCCAAAAGAGAGGGCAGTGCGTTTCCCTACACCCGGCATGCACAGAGGGGCTGTAACGGGCTCCGGGTCTGGACGTTGCTTAGCTGACCCAGGTGAGCCTGGGGTACTCAAGTGTTCCTGCGGGAATAGGGTGCCCAGGCTAGCGTCCTAGGTGTCCAGAAAACTGTGCTGCCGTTCAAGGAACGCAGAGCAGAGGCCAGCGCCTCATGGAAACTGCTGCACGCCTCTGCTTCTGCACGGCAAATCAGGGCCTTACTTCCAGGCATGTGTTCATGCTGGGTGTGCCGGTAGCGATATAGCAGGGTAAGATGTTGACTTTCTCCTCGAGCAGAGTGACTTCACGTACGAGGGCCTCGAAGTGCTCCAAGCACAGTGTTCTCTCATGGCAGCTCACACAAGGACCATGAGAAGTTTTCTGTGCACTTCGGACTCACCAGCAATGTTGTCCTGAGGCCGTTCGAGGACTCTGGAAATGTCGCTCTCCTCAAGGAACGTACATTGTGTTGCCCATCACTGGGCACGCACAGAGGGCCTCCGAGGGATGCACCAATGGGCCTCGAAATTGCTCAGCCGGCCCACAGGGGTCTGGAGGTACTCAGTGAACTTGCAGGAAAACGAGGTCTACCCGAGAGGCCTAGGAGTCCTCAGACGTGTACTTCCTTTAAAGTAAAGCATATAAGGGACAAAGAACTCATGGAAATAGCTGCATGCCTCCCTTTCTGCACGGCTACTAAGGGCCTAACCTGGAGGCAACTTTTCACGTTGAGATTCCCTTTAGCTCTAGAGCTTGTCAGGCTGACCACCACCGCGGCCATGGAAGCCCCTGGTTTAGACAGAGCAAACTCATTTTCTCCCCAGAAGCATTCTTACAGTGTTTACAGGCCTGTCAAGAGGAGGGAATGGCAGGCAGTTTCAATGCAGCGTGAACGCTTCCTTCAAAACGGGAAAGCAAGGCTAGTTCCAGCAGGTCCCCTTTTCCAGGGGCACACTCAGCATGCACCCCTGTGGCTTCTAACAAGTCCGAGGAGACACAGGTTACCCTGTGTTTCCTTCCCTGACTCAACTTCTCGAAGTAGGGTGTTCTGCATCATGCGAACTGCCTCAACCAAGGAACGCCGTAAGCTGCTCCTCTGGGCCTGTGGCTATTCGAAAGCCTGCAGTGCCACAGGAAAAACAGGACTTCAACTGCAGTAAGAACGCAAGCTGACTTCCTCTAGGAGGCACGGTGACTTCAGGCAGGACGTCTTAGGTGGAATGCGAAGACGAGGGTTACCCTGAGTGCAGCTCAGGCTAGGGCAACGCGTAAGACTTGCACGCCGTGTGGGACGTGCCAGAACGGTGTTCGTGAACGTGTGCGAGGGCTGAGGAAATGAAGCTGCTCCAAAAGAGAGGGCAGTGCGTTTCCCTACACCCGGCATGCACAGAGGGGCTGTAACGGGCTCCGGGTCTGGACGTTGCTTAGCTGACCCAGGTGAGCCTGGGGTACTCAAGTGTTCCTGCGGGAATAGGGTGCCCAGGCTAGCGTCCTAGGTGTCCAGAAAACTGTGCTGCCGTTCAAGGAACGCAGAGCAGAGGCCAGCGCCTCATGGAAACTGCTGCACGCCTCTGCTTCTGCACGGCAAATCAGGGCCTTACTTCCAGGCATGTGTTCATGCTGGGTGTGCCGGTAGCGATATAGCAGGGTAAGATGCTGACTTTCTCCTCGAGCAGAGTGACTTCACGTACGAGGGCCTCGAAGTACTCCAAGCACAGTGTTCTCTCATGGCAGCTCACACAAGGACCATGAGAAGTTTTCTGTGCACTTCGGACTCACCAGCAAAGTTGTCCTGAGGCCGTTCGAGGACTCTGGAAATGTAGCTCTCCTCAAGGAACGTACAGTGTGTTGCCCATCACTGGGCACGCACAGAGGGCCTCCGAGGGATGCACCAATGGGCCTCGAAATTGCTCAGCCGGCCCACAGGGGTCTGGAGGTACTCAGTGAACTTGCAGGAAAACGAGGTCTACCCGAGAGGCCTAGGAGTCCTCAGACGTGTACTTCCTTTAAAGTAAAGCATATAAGGGACAAAGAACTCATGGAAATAGCTGCATGCCTCCCTTTCTGCACGGCTACTAAGGGCCTAACCTGGAGGCAACTTTTCACGTTGAGATTCCCTTTAGCTCTAGAGCTTGTCAGGCTGACCACCACCGCGGCCATGGAAGCCCCTGGTTTAGACAGAGCAAACTCATTTTCTCCCCAGAAGCATTCTTACAGTGTTTACAGGCCTGTCAAGAGGAGGGAATGGCAGGCAGTTTCAATGCAGCGTGAACGCTTCCTTCAAAACGGGAAAGCAAGGCTAGTTCCAGCAGGTCCCCTTTTCCAGGGGCACACTCAGCATGCACCCCTGTGGCTTCTAACAAGTCCGAGGAGACACAGGTTACCCTGTGTTTCCTTCCCTGACTCAACTTCTCGAAGTAGGGTGTTCTGCATCATGCGAACTGCCTCAACCAAGGAACGCCGTAAGCTGCTCCTCTGGGCCTGTGGCTATTCGGAAGCCTGCAGTGCCACAGGAAGAACAGGACTTCAACTGCAGTAAGAACGCAAGCTGACATCCTCTAGGAGGCACGGTGACTTCAGGCAGGACGTCTTAGATGGAATGCGAAGACGAGGGTTACCCTGAGTGCAGCTCAGGCTAGGGCAACGCGTAAGACTTCCACGCCGTGTGGGACGTGCCAGAACGGTGTTCGTGAACGTGTGCGAGGGCTGAGGAAATGAAGCTGCTCCAAAAGAGAGGGCAGTGCGTTTCCCTACAACCGGCATGCACAGAGGGGCTGTAACGGGCTCCGGGTCTGGACGTTGCTTAGCTGACCCAGGTGAGCCTGGGGTACTCAAGTGTTCCTGCGGGAATAGGGTGCCCAGGCTAGCGTCCTAGGTGTCCAGAAAACTGTGCTGCCGTTTAAGGAACGCAGAGCAGAGGCCAGCGCCTCATGGAAACTGCTGCACGCCTCTGCTTCTGCACGGCAAATCAGGGCCTTACTTCCAGGCATGTGTTCATGCTGGGTGTGCCGGTAGCGATATAGCAGGGTAAGATGCTGACTTTCTCCTCGAGCAGAGTGACTTCACGTACGAGGGCCTCGAAGTACTCCAAGCACAGTGTTCTCTCATGGCAGCGCACACAAGGACCATGAGAAGTTTTCTGTGCACTTCGGACTCACCAGCAATGTTGTCCTGAGGCCGTTCCAGGACTCTGGAAATGTAGCTCTCCTCAAGGAACGTACAGTGTGTTACCCATCACTGGGCACGCACAGAGGGCCTCCGAGGGATGCACCAATGGGCCTCGAAATTGCTCAGCCGGCCCACAGGGGTCTGGAGGTACTCAGTGAACTTACAGGAAAACGAGGTCTACCCGAGAGGCCTAGGAGTCCTCAGACGTGTACTTCCTTTAAAGTAAAGCATATAAGGGACAAAGAACTCATGGAAATAGCTGCATGCCTCCCTTTCTGCACGGCTACTAAGGGCCTAACCTGGAGGCAACTTTTCACGTTGAGATTCCCTTTAGCTCTAGAGCTTGTCAGGCTGACCACCACCGCGGCCATGGAAGCCCCTGGTTTAGACAGAGCAAACTCATTTTCTCCCCAGAAGCATTCTTACAGTGTTTACAGGCCTGTCAAGAGGAGGGAATGGCAGGCAGTTTCAATGCAGCGTGAACGCTTCCTTCAAAACGGGAAAGCAAGGCTAGTTCCAGCAGGTCCACTTTTCCAGGGGCACACTCAGCATGCACCCCTGTGGCTTCTAACAAGTCCGAGGAGACACAGGTTACCCTGTGTTTCCTTCCCTGACTCAACTTCTCGAAGTAGGGTGTTCTGCATCATGCGAACTGCCTCAACCAAGGAACGCCGTAAGCTGCTCCTCTGGGCCTGTGGCTATTCGAAAGCCTGCAGTGCCACAGGAAGAACAGGACTTCAACTGCAGTAAGAACGCAAGCTGACTTCCTCTAGGAGGCACGGTGACTTCAGGCAGGACGTCTTAGGTGGAATGCGAAGACGAGGGTTACCCTGAGTGCAGCTCAGGCTAGGGCAACGCGTAAGACTTGCACGCCGTGTGGGACGTGCCAGAACGGTGTTCGTGAACGTGTGCGAGGGCTGAGGAAATGAAGCTGCTCCAAAAGAGAGGGCAGTGCGTTTCCCTACACCCGGCATGCACAGAGGGGCTGTAACGGGCTCCGGGTCTGGACGTTGCTTAGCTGACCCAGGTGAGCCTGGGGTACTCAAGTGTTCCTGCGGGAATAGGGTGCCCAGGCTAGCGTCCTAGGTGTCCAGAAAACTGTGCTGCCGTTCAAGGAACGCAGAGCAGAGGCCAGCGCCTCATGGAAACTGCTGCACGCCTCTGCTTCTGCACGGCAAATCAGGGCCTTACTTCCAGGCATGTGTTCATGCTGGGTGTGCCGGTAGCGATATAGCAGGGTAAGATGTTGACTTTCTCCTCGAGCAGAGTGACTTCACGTACGAGGGCCTCGAAGTGCTCCAAGCACAGTGTTCTCTCATGGCAGCTCACACAAGGACCATGAGAAGTTTTCTGTGCACTTCGGACTCACCAGCAATGTTGTCCTGAGGCCGTTCGAGGACTCTGGAAATGTCGCTCTCCTCAAGGAACGTACATTGTGTTGCCCATCACTGGGCACGCACAGTGGGCCTCCGAGGGATGCACCAATGGGCCTCGAAATTGCTCAGCCGGCCCACAGGGGTCTGGAGGTACTCAGTGAACTTGCAGGAAAACGAGGTCTACCCGAGAGGCCTAGGAGTCCTCAGACGTGTACTTCCTTTAAAGTAAAGCATATAAGGGACAAAGAACTCATGGAAATAGCTGCATGCCTCCCTTTCTGCACGGCTACTAAGGGCCTAACCTGGAGGCAACTTTTCACGTTGAGATTCCCTTTAGCTCTAGAGCTTGTCAGGCTGACCACCACCGCGGCCATGGAAGCCCCTGGTTTAGACAGAGCAAACTCATTTTCTCCCCAGAAGCATTCTTACAGTGTTTACAGGCCTGTCAAGAGGAGGGAATGGCAGGCAGTTTCAATGCAGCGTGAACGCTTCCTTCAAAACGGGAAAGCAAGGCTAGTTCCAGCAGGTCCCCTTTTCCAGGGGCACACTCAGCATGCACCCCTGTGGCTTCTAACAAGTCCGAGGAGACACAGGTTACCCTGTGTTTCCTTCCCTGACTCAACTTCTCGAAGTAGGGTGTTCTGCATCATGCGAACTGCCTCAACCAAGGAACGCCGTAAGCTGCTCCTCTGGGCCTGTGGCTATTCGAAAGCCTGCAGTGCCACAGGAAAAACAGGACTTCAACTGCAGTAAGAACGCAAGCTGACTTCCTCTAGGAGGCACGGTGACTTCAGGCAGGACGTCTTAGGTGGAATGCGAAGACGAGGGTTACCCTGAGTGCAGCTCAGGCTAGGGCAACGCGTAAGACTTGCACGCCGTGTGGGACGTGCCAGAACGGTGTTCGTGAACGTGTGCGAGGGCTGAGGAAATGAAGCTGCTCCAAAAGAGAGGGCAGTGCGTTTCCCTACACCCGGCATGCACAGAGGGGCTGTAACGGGCTCCGGGTCTGGACGTTGCTTAGCTGACCCAGGTGAGCCTGGGGTACTCAAGTGTTCCTGCGGGAATAGGGTGCCCAGGCTAGCGTCCTAGGTGTCCAGAAAACTGTGCTGCCGTTCAAGGAACGCAGAGCAGAGGCCAGCGCCTCATGGAAACTGCTGCACGCCTCTGCTTCTGCACGGCAAATCAGGGCCTTACTTCCAGGCATGTGTTCATGCTGGGTGTGCCGGTAGCGATATAGCAGGGTAAGATGCTGACTTTCTCCTCGAGCAGAGTGACTTCACGTACGAGGGCCTCGAAGTGCTCCAAGCACAGTGTTCTCTCATGGCAGCTCACACAAGGACCATGAGAAGTTTTCTGTGCACTTCGGACGCACCAGCAATGTTGTCCTGAGGCCGTTCCAGGACTCTGGAAATGTAGCTCTCCTCAAGGAACGTACAGTGTGTTGCCCATCACTGGGCACGCACAGAGGGCCTCCGAGGGATGCACCAATGGGCCTCGAAATTGCTCAGCCGGCCCACAGGGGTCTGGAGGTACTCAGTGAACTTGCAGGAAAACGAGGTCTACCCGAGAGGCCTAGGAGTCCTCAGACGTGTACTTCCTTTAAAGTAAAGCATATAAGGGACAAAGAACTCATGGAAATAGCTGCATGCCTCCCTTTCTGCACGGCTACTAAGGGCCTAACCTGGAGGCAACTTTTCACGTTGAGATTCCCTTTAGCTCTAGAGCTTGTCAGGCTGACCACCACCGCGGCCATGGAAGCCCCTGGTTTAGACAGAGCAAACTCATTTTCTCCCCAGAAGCATTCTTACAGTGTTTACAGGCCTGTCAAGAGGAGGGAATGGCAGGCACTTTCAATGCAGCGTGAACGCTGCCTTCAAAACGGGAAAGCAAGGCTAGTTCCAACAGGTCCCCTTTTCCAGGGGCACACTCAGCATGCACCCCTGTGGCTTCTAAGAAGTCCGAGGAGACACAGGTTACCCTGTGTTTCCTTCCCTGACTCAACTTCTCGAAGTAGGGTGTTCTGCATCATGCGAACTGCCTCAACCAAGGAACGCCGTAAGCTGCTCCTCTGGGCCTGTGGCTATTCGAAAGCCTGCAGTGCCACAGGAAGAACAGGACTTCAACTGCAGTAAGAACGCAAGCTGACTTCCTCTAGGAGGCACGGTGACTTCAGGCAGGACGTCTTAGATGGAATGCGAAGACGAGGGTTACCCTGAGTGCAGCTCAGGCTAGGGCAACGCGTAAGACTTCCACGCCGTGTGGGACTTGCCAGAACGGTGTTCGTGAACGTGTGCGAGGGCTGAGGAAATGAAGCTGCTCCAAAAGAGAGGGCAGTGCGTTTCCCTACACCCGGCATGCACAGAGGGGCTGTAACGGGCTCCGGGTCTGGACGTTGCTTAGCTGACCCAGGTGAGCCTGGGGTACTCAAGTGTTCCTGCGGGAATAGGGTGCCCAGGCTAGCGTCCTAGGTGTCCAGAAAACTGTGCTGCCGTTCAAGGAACGCAGAGCAGAGGCCAGCGCCTCATGGAAACTGTTGCACGCCTCTGCTTCTGCACGGCAAATCAGGGCCTTACTTCCAGGCATGTGTTCATGCTGGGTGTGCCGGTAGCGATATAGCAGGGTAAGATGCTGACTTTCTCCTCGAGCAGAGTGACTTCACGTACGAGGGCCTCGAAGTACTCCAAGCACAGTGTTCTCTCATGGCAGCTCACACAAGGACCATGAGAAGTTTTCTGTGCACTTCGGACTCACCAGCAATGTTGTCCTGAGGCCGTTCGAGGACTCTGGAAATGTAGCTCTCCTCAAGGATCGTACAGTGTGTTGCCCATCCCTGGGCACGCACAGAGGGCCTCCGAGGGATGCACCAATGGGCCTCGAAGTTGCTCAACCGGCCCACAGGGGTCTGGAAGTGCTCAGTGAACTTGCAGGAAAACTCGGCCTACCCGAGAGGCCTAGGAGTCCTCAGACGTGTACTTCCTTTAAAGTAAAGCATATAAGGGACAAAGAACTCATGGAAATAGCTGCATGCCTCCCTTTCTGCACGGCTACTAAGGGCCTAACCTGGAGGCAACTTTTCACGTTGAGATTCCCTTTAGCTCTAGAGCTTGTCAGGCTGACCACCACCGCGGCCATGGAAGCCCCTGGTTTAGACAGAGCAAACTCATTTTCTCCCCAGAAGCATTCTTACAGTGTTTACAGGCCTGTCAAGAGGAGGGAATGGCAGGCACTTTCAATGCAGCGTGAACGCTACCTTCCAAATGGGAAAGCAAGGCTAGTTCCAACAGGTCCCCTTTTCCAGGGACACACTCAGCATGCACCCCTGTGGCTTCTAAGAAGTCCGAGGAGACACAGGTTACCCTGTGTTTCCTTCCCTGACTCAACTTCTCGAAGTAGGGTGTTCTGCATCATGCGAACTGCCTCAACCAAGGAACGCCGTAAGCTGCTCCTCTGGGCCTGTGGCTATTCGAAAGCCTGCAGTGCCACAGGAAGAACAGGACTTCAACTGCAGTAAGAACGCAAGCTGACTTCCTCTAGGAGGCACGGTGACTTCAGGCAGGACGTCTTAGATGGAATGCGAAGACGAGGGTTACCCTGAGTGCAGCTCAGGCTAGGGCAACGCGTGAGACTTCCACGCCGTGTGGGACGTGCCAGAACGGTGTTCGTGAACGTGTGCGAGGGCTGAGGAAATGAAGCTGCTCCAAAAGAGAGGGCAGTGCGTTTCCCTACACCCGGCATGCACAGAGGGGCTGTAACGGGCTCCGGGTCTGGACGTTGCTTAGCTGACCCAGGTGAGCCTGGGGTACTCAAGTGTTCCTGCGGGAATAGGGTGCCCAGGCTAGCGTCCTAGGTGTCCAGAAAACTGTGCTGCCGTTTAAGGAACGCAGAGCAGAGGCCAGCGCCTCATGGAAACTGCTGCACGCCTCTGCTTCTGCACGGCAAATCAGGGCCTTACTTCCAGGCATGTGTTCATGCTGGGTGTGCCGGTAGCGATATAGCAGGGTAAGATGCTGACTTTCTCCTCGAGCAGAGTGACTTCACGTACGAGGGCCTCGAAGTACTCCAAGCACAGTGTTCTCTCATGGCAGCTCACACAAGGACCATGAGAAGTTTTCTGTGCACTTCGGACTCACCAGCAATTTTGTCCTGAGGCCGTTCGAGGACTCTGGAAATGTAGCTCTCCTCAAGGAACGTACAGTGTGTTGCCCATCACTGGGCACGCACAGAGGGCCTCCGAGGGATGCACCAATGGGCCTCGAAGTTGCTCAGCCGGCCCACAGGGGTCTGGAGGTACTCAGTGAACTTGCAGGGAAAACGAGGTCTACCCGAGAGGCCTAGGAGTCCTCAGACGTGTACTTCCTTTAAAGTAAAGCATATAAGGGACTAAGAACTCATGGAAACAGCTGCATGCCTCCCTTTCTGCACGACTACTAAGGGCCTAACCTGGAGGCAAGTTTTCACGTTGAGATTCCCTTTAGCTCTAGAGCTTGTCAGGCTGACCACCACCGCGGCCATGGAAGCCCCTGGTTTAGACAGAGCAAACTCATTTTCTCCCCAGAAGCATTCTTACAGTGTTTACAGGCCTGTCAAGAGGAGGGAATGGCAGGCAGTTTCAATGCAGCGTGAACGCTTCCTTCAAAACGGGAAAGCAAGGCTAGTTCCAGCAGGTCCCCTTTTCCAGGGGCACACTCAGCATGCACCCCTGTGGCTTCTAACAAGTCCGAGGAGACACAGGTTACCCTGTGTTTCCTTCCCTGACTCAACTTCTCGAAAGGGTGTTCTGCATCATGCGAACTGCCTCAACCAAGGAACGCCGTAAGCTGCTCCTCTGGGCCTGTGGCTATTCGAAAGCCTGCAGTGCCACAGGAAGAACAGGACTTCAACTGCAGTAAGAACGCAAGCTGACTTCCTCTAGGAGGCACGGTGACTTCAGGCAGGACGTCTTAGGTGGAATGCGAAGACGAGGGTTACCCTGAGTGCAGCTCAGGCTAGGGCAACGCGTAAGACTTGCACGCCGTGTGGGACGTGCCAGAACGGTGTTCGTGAACGTGTGCGAGGGCTGAGGAAATGAAGCTGCTCCAAAAGAGAGGGCAGTGCGTTTCCCTACACCCGGCATGCACAGAGGGGCTGTAACGGGCTCCGGGTCTGGACGTTGCTTAGCTGACCCAGGTGAGCCTGGGGTACTCAAGTGTTCCTGCGGGAATAGGGTGCCCAGGCTAGCGTCCTAGGTGTCCAGAAAACTGTGCTGCCGTTCAAGGAACGCAGAGCAGAGGCCAGCGCCTCATGGAAACTGCTGCACGCCTCTGCTTCTGCACGGCAAATCAGGGCCTTACTTCCAGGCATGTGTTCATGCTGGGTGTGCCGGTAGCGATATAGCAGGGTAAGATGCTGACTTTCTCCTCGAGCAGAGTGACTTCACGTACGAGGGCCTCGAAGTGCTCCAAGCACAGTGTTCTCTCATGGCAGCTCACACAAGGACCATGAGAAGTTTTCTGTGCACTTCGGACTCACCAGCAATGTTGTCCTGAGGCCGTTCGAGGACTCTGGAAATGTAGCTCTCCTCAAGGAACGTACAGTGTGTTGCCCATCACTGGGCACGCACAGAGGGCCTCCGAGGGATGCACCAATGGGCCTCGAAATTGCTCAGCCGGCCCACAGGGGTCTGGAGGTACTCAGTGAACTTGCAGGAAAACGAGGTCTACCCGAGAGGCCTAGGAGTCCTCAGACGTGTACTTCCTTTAAAGTAAAGCATATAAGGGACAAAGAACTCATGGAAATAGCTGCATGCCTCCCTTTCTGCACGGCTACTAAGGGCCTAACCTGGAGGCAACTTTTCACGTTGAGATTCCCTTTAGCTCTAGAGCTTGTCAGGCTGACCACCACCGCGGCCATGGAAGCCCCTGGTTTAGACAGAGCAAACTCATTTTCTCCCCAGAAGCATTCTTACTGTCTTTACAGGCCTGTCAAGAGGAGGGAATGGCAGGCAGTTTCAATGCAGCGTGAACGCTTCCTTCAAAACGGGAAAGCAAGGCTAGTTCCAGCAGGTCCCCTTTTCCAGGGGCACACTCAGCATGCACCCCTGTGGCTTCTAACAAGTCCGAGGAGACACAGGTTACCCTGTGTTTCCTTCCCTGACTCAACTTCTCGAAGTAGGGTGTTCTGCATCATGCGAACTGCCTCAACCAAGGAACGCCGTAAGCTGCTCCTCTGGGCCTGTGGCTATTCGAAAGCCTGCAGTGCCACAGGAAGAACAGGACTTCAACTGCAGTAAGAACGCAAGCTGACATCCTCTAGGAGGCACGGTGACTTCAGGCAGGACGTCTTAGATGGAATGCGAAGACGAGGGTTACCCTGAGTGCAGCTCAGGCTAGGGCAACGCGTAAGACTTGCACGCCGTGTGGGACGTGCCAGAACGGTGTTCGTGAACGTGTGCGAGGGCTGAGGAAATGAAGCTGCTCCAAAAGAGAGGGCAGTGCGTTTCCCTACAACCGGCATGCACAGAGGGGCTGTAACGGGCTCCGGGTCTGGACGTTGCTTAGCTGACCCAGGTGAGCCTGGGGTACTCAAGTGTTCCTGCGGGAATAGGGTGCCCAGGCTAGCGTCCTAGGTGTCCAGAAAACTGTGCTGCCGTTTAAGGAACGCAGAGCAGAGGCCAGCGCCTCATGGAAACTGCTGCACGCCTCTGCTTCTGCACGGCAAATCAGGGCCTTACTTCCAGGCATGTGTTCATGCTGGGTGTGCCGGTAGCGATATAGCAGGGTAAGATGCTGACTTTCTCCTCGAGCAGAGTGACTTCACGTACGAGGGCCTCGAAGTACTCCAAGCACTGTGTTCTCTCATGGCAGCGCACAAAAGGACCATGAGAAGTTTTCTGTGCACTTCGGACTCACCAGCAATGTTGTCCTGAGGCCGTTCGAGGACTCTGGAAATGTCGCTCTCCTCAAGGAACGTACATTGTGTTGCCCATCACTGGGCACGCACAGAGGGCCTCCGAGGGATGCACCAATGGGCCTCGAAATTGCTCAGCCGGCCCACAGGGATCTGGAGGTACTCAGTGAACTTGCAGGAAAACGAGGTCTACCCGAGAGGCCTAGGAGTCCTCAGACGTGTACTTCCTTTAAAGTAAAGCATATAAGGGACTAAGAACTCATGGAAACAGCTGCATGCCTCCCTTTCTGCACGGCTACTAAGGGCCTAACCTGGAGGCAAGTTTTCACGTTGAGATTCCCTTTAGCTCTAGAGCTTGTCAGGCTGACCACCACCGCGGCCATGGAAGCCCCTGGTTTAGACAGAGCAAACTCATTTTCTCCCCAGAAGCATTCTTACAGTGTTTACAGGCCTGTCAAGAGGAGGGAATGGCAGGCAGTTTCAATGCAGCGTGAACGCTGCCTTCAAAACGGGAAAGCAAGGCTAGTTCCAGCAGGTCCCCTTTTCCAGGGGCACACTCAGCATGCACCCCTGTGGCTTCTAACAAGTCCGAGGAGACACAGGTTACCCTGTGTTTCCTTCCCTGACTCAACTTCTCGAAGTAGGGTGTTCTGCATCATGCGAACTGCCTCAACCAAGGAACGCCGTAAGCTGCTCCTCTGGGCCTGTGGCTATTCGAAAGCCTGCAGTGCCACAGGAAGAACAGGACTTCAACTGCAGTAAGAACGCAAGCTGACTTCCTCTAGGAGGCACGGTGACTTCAGGCAGGACGTCTTAGGTGGAATGCGAAGACGAGGGTTACCCTGAGTGCAGCTCAGGCTAGGGCAACGCGTAAGACTTGCACGCCGTGTGGGACGAGCCAGAACGGTGTTCGTGAACGTGTGCGAGGGCTGAGGAAATGAAGCTGCTCCAAAAGAGAGGGCAGTGCGTTTCCCTACACCCGGCATGCACAGAGGGGCTGTAACGGGCTCCGGGTCTGGACGTTGCTTAGCTGACCCAGGTGAGCCTGGGGTACTCAAGTGTTCCTGCGGGAATAGGGTGCCCAGGCTAGCGTCCTAGGTGTCCAGAAAACTGTGCTGCCGTTCAAGGAACGCAGAGCAGAGGCCAGCGCCTCATGGAAACTGCTGCACGCCTCTGCTTCTGCACGGCAAATCAGGGCCTTACTTCCAGGCATGTGTTCATGCTGGGTGTGCCGGTAGCGATATAGCAGGGTAAGATGCTGACTTTCTCCTCGAGCAGAGTGACTTCACGTACGAGGGCCTCGAAGTGCTCCAAGCACAGTGTTCTCTCATGGCAGCTCACACAAGGACCATGAGAAGTTTTCTGTGCACTTCGGACGCACCAGCAATGTTGTCCTGAGGCCGTTCCAGGACTCTGGAAATGTAGCTCTCCTCAAGGAACGTACAGTGTGTTGCCCATCACTGGGCACGCACAGAGGGCCTCCGAGGGATGCACCAATGGGCCTCGAAATTGCTCAGCCGGCCCACAGGGGTCTGGAGGTACTCAGTGAACTTGCAGGAAAACGAGGTCTACCCGAGAGGCCTAGGAGTCCTCAGACGTGTACTTCCTTTAAAGTAAAGCATATAAGGGACAAAGAACTCATGGAAATAGCTGCATGCCTCCCTTTCTGCACGGCTACTAAGGGCCTAACCTGGAGGCAACTTTTCACGTTGAGATTCCCTTTAGCTCTAGAGCTTGTCAGGCTGACCACCACCGCGGCCATGGAAGCCCCTGGTTTAGACAGAGCAAACTCATTTTCTCCCCAGAAGCATTCTTACAGTGTTTACAGGCCTGTCAAGAGGAGGGAATGGCAGGCACTTTCAATGCAGCGTGAACGCTGCCTTCAAAATGGGAAAGCAAGGCTAGTTCCAACAGGTCCCCTTTTCCAGGGGCACACTCAGCATGCACCCCTGTGGCTTCTAAGAAGTCCGAGGAGACACAGGTTACCCTGTGTTTCCTTCCCTGACTCAACTTCTCGAAGTAGGGTGTTCTGCATCATGCGAACTGCCTCAACCAAGGAACGCCGTAAGCTGCTCCTCTGGGCCTGTGGCTATTCGAAAGCATGCAGTGCCACAGGAAGAACAGGACTTCAACTGCAGTAAGAACGCAAGCTGACTTCCTCTAGGAGGCACGGTGACTTCAGGCAGGACGTCTTAGGTGGAATGCGAAGACGAGGGTTACCCTGAGTGCAGCTCAGGCTAGGGCAACGCGTAAGACTTCCACGCCGTGTGGGACGTGCCAGAACGCTGTTCGTGAACGTGTGCGAGGGCTGAGGAAATGAAGCTGCTCCAAAAGAGAGGGCAGTGCGTTTCCCTACACCCGGCATGCACAGAGGGGCTGTAACGGGCTCCGGGTCTGGACGTTGCTTAGCTGACCCAGGTGAGCCTGGGGTACTCAAGTGTTCCTGCGGGAATAGGGTGCCCAGGCTAGCGTCCTAGGTGTCCAGAAAACTGTGCTGCCGTTCAAGGAACGCAGAGCAGAGGCCAGCGCCTCATGGAAACTGCTGCACGCCTCTGCTTCTGCACGGCAAATCAGGGCCTTACTTCCAGGCATGTGTTCATGCTGGGTGTGCCGGTAGCGATATAGCAGGGTAAGATGCTGACTTTCTCCTCGAGCAGAGTGACTTCACGTACGAGGGCCTCGAAGTGCTCCAAGCACAGTGTTCTCTCATGGCAGCTCACACAAGGACCATGAGAAGTTTTCTGTGCACTTCGGACTCACCAGCAAAGTTGTCCTGAGGCCGTTCGAGGACTCTGGAAATGTAGCTCTCCTCAAGGAACGTACAGTGTGTTGCCCATCACTGGGCACGCACAGAGGGCCTCCGAGGGATGCACCAATGGGCCTCGAAATTGCTCAGCCGGCCCACAGGGGTCTGGAGGTACTCAGTGAACTTGCAGGAAAACGAGGTCTACCCGAGAGGCCTAGGAGTCCTCAGACGTGTACTTCCTTTAAAGTAAAGCATATAAGGGACAAAGAACTCATGGAAATAGCTGCATGCCTCCCTTTCTGCACGGCTACTAAGGGCCTAACCTGGAGGCAACTTTTCACGTTGAGATTCCCTTTAGCTCTAGAGCTTGTCAGGCTGACCACCACCGCGGCCATGGAAGCCCCTGGTTTAGACAGAGCAAACTCATTTTCTCCCCAGAAGCATTCTTACTGTCTTTACAGGCCTGTCAAGAGGAGGGAATGGCAGGCAGTTTCAATGCAGCGTGAACGCTTCCTTCAAAACGGGAAAGCAAGGCTAGTTCCAGCAGGTCCCCTTTTCCAGGGGCACACTCAGCATGCACCCCTGTGGCTTCTAACAAGTCCGAGGAGACACAGGTTACCCTGTGTTTCCTTCCCTGACTCAACTTCTCGAAGTAGGGTGTTCTGCATCATGCGAACTGCCTCAACCAAGGAACGCCGTAAGCTGCTCCTCTGGGCCTGTGGCTATTCGAAAGCCTGCAGTGCCACAGGAAGAACAGGACTTCAACTGCAGTAAGAACGCAAGCTGACATCCTCTAGGAGGCACGGTGACTTCAGGCAGGACGTCTTAGATGGAATGCGAAGACGAGGGTTACCCTGAGTGCAGCTCAGGCTAGGGCAACGCGTAAGACTTCCACGCCGTGTGGGACGTGCCAGAACGGTGTTCGTGAACGTGTGCGAGGGCTGAGGAAATGAAGCTGCTCCAAAAGAGAGGGCAGTGCGTTTCCCTACAACCGGCATGCACAGAGGGGCTGTAACGGGCTCCGGGTCTGGACGTTGCTTAGCTGACCCAGGTGAGCCTGGGGTACTCAAGTGTTCCTGCGGGAATAGGGTGCCCAGGCTAGCGTCCTAGGTGTCCAGAAAACTGTGCTGCCGTTTAAGGAACGCAGAGCAGAGGCCAGCGCCTCATGGAAACTGCTGCACGCCTCTGCTTCTGCACGGCAAATCAGGGCCTTACTTCCAGGCATGTGTTCATGCTGGGTGTGCCGGTAGCGATATAGCAGGGTAAGATGCTGACTTTCTCCTCGAGCAGAGTGACTTCACGTACGAGGGCCTCGAAGTACTCCAAGCACAGTGTTCTCTCATGGCAGCGCACACAAGGACCATGAGAAGTTTTCTGTGCACTTCGGACTCACCAGCAATGTTGTCCTGAGGCCGTTCGAGGACTCTGGAAATGTAGCTCTCCTCAAGGAACGTACATTGTGTTGCCCATCACTGGGCACGCACAGAGGGCCTCCGAGGGATGCACCAATGGGCCTCGAAATTGCTCAGCCGGCCCACAGGGGTCTGGAGGTACTCAGTGAACTTGCAGGAAAACGAGGTCTACCCGAGAGACCTAGGAGTCCTCAGACGTGTACTTCCTTTAAAGTAAAGCATATAAGGGACAAAGAACTCATGGAAATAGCTGCATGCCTCCCTTTCTGCACGGCTACTAAGGGCCTAACCTGGAGGCAACTTTTCACGTTGAGATTCCCTTTAGCTCTAGAGCTTGTCAGGCTGACCACCACCGCGGCCATGGAAGCCCCTGGTTTAGACAGAGCAAACTCATTTTCTCCCCAGAAGCATTCTTACAGTGTTTACAGGCCTGTCAAGAGGAGGGAATGGCAGGCACTTTCAATGCAGCGTGAACGCTGCCTTCAAAATGGGAAAGCAAGGCTAGTTCCAACAGGTCCCCTTTTCCAGGGGCACACTCAGCATGCACCCCTGTGGCTTCTAAGAAGTCCGAGGAGACACAGGTTACCCTGTGTTTCCTTCCCTGACTCAACTTCTCGAAGTAGGGTGTTCTGCATCATGCGAACTGCCTCAACCAAGGAACGCCGTAAGCTGCTCCTCTGGGCCTGTGGCTATTCGAAAGCCTGCAGTGCCACAGGAAGAACAGGACTTCAACTGCAGTAAGAACGCAAGCTGACTTCCTCTAGGAGGCACGGTGACTTCAGGCAGGACGTATTAGGTGGAATGCGAAGACGAGGGTTACCCTGAGTGCAGCTCAGGCTAGGGCAACGCGTAAGACTTCCACGCCGTGTGGGACGTGCCAGAACGCTGTTCGTGAACGTGTGCGAGGGCTGAGGAAATGAAGCTGCTCCAAAAGAGAGGGCAGTGCGTTTCCCTACACCCGGCATGCACAGAGGGGCTGTAACGGGCTCCGGGTCTGGACGTTGCTTAGCTGACCCAGGTGAGCCTGGGGTACTCAAGTGTTCCTGCGGGAATAGGGTGCCCAGGCTAGCGTCCTAGGTGTCCAGAAAACTGTGCTGCCGTTCAAGGAACGCAGAGCAGAGGCCAGCGCCTCATGGAAACTGCTGCACGCCTCTGCTTCTGCACGGCAAATCAGGGCCTTACTTCCAGGCATGTGTTCATGCTGGGTGTGCCGGTAGCGATATAGCAGGGTAAGATGCTGACTTTCTCCTCGAGCAGAGTGACTTCACGTACGAGGGCCTCGAAGTACTCCAAGCACAGTGTTCTCTCATGGCAGCTCACACAAGGACCATGAGAAGTTTTCTGTGCACTTCGGACTCACCAGCAAAGTTGTCCTGAGGCCGTTCGAGGACTCTGGAAATGTAGCTCTCCTCAAGGAACGTACAGTGTGTTGCCCATCACTGGGCACGCACAGAGGGCCTCCGAGGGATGCACCAATGGGCCTCGAAGTTGCTCAGCCGGCCCACAGGGGTCTGGAGGTACTCAGTGAACTTGCAGGGAAAACGAGGCCTACCCGAGAGGCCTAGGAGTCCTCAGACGTGTACTTCCTTTAAAGTAAAGCATATAAGGGACTAAGAACTCATGGAAACAGCTGCATGCCTCCCTTTCTGCACGGCTACTAAGGGCCTAACCTGGAGGCAAGTTTTCACGTTGAGATTCCCTTTAGCTCTAGAGCTTGTCAGGCTGACCACCACCGCGGCCATGGAAGCCCCTGGTTTAGACAGAGCAAACTCATTTTCTCCCCAGAAGCATTCTTACAGTGTTTACAGGCCTGTCAAGAGGAGGGAATGGCAGGCAGTTTCAATGCAGCGTGAACGCTGCCTTCAAAACGGGAAAGCAAGGCTAGTTCCAGCAGGTCCCCTTTTCCAGGGGCACACTCAGCATGCACCCCTGTGGCTTCTAACAAGTCCGAGGAGACACAGGTTACCCTGTGTTTCCTTCCCTGACTCAACTTCTCGAAGTAGGGTGTTCTGCATCATGCGAACTGCCTCAACCAAGGAACGCCGTAAGCTGCTCCTCTGGGCCTGTGGCTATTCGAAAGCCTGCAGTGCCACAGGAAGAACAGGACTTCAACTGCAGTAAGAACGCAAGCTGACTTCCTCTAGGAGGCACGGTGACTTCAGGCAGGACGTCTTAGGTGGAATGCGAAGACGAGGGTTACCCTGAGTGCAGCTCAGGCTAGGGCAACGCGTAAGACTTGCACGCCGTGTGGGACGAGCCAGAACGGTGTTCGTGAACGTGTGCGAGGGCTGAGGAAATGAAGCTGCTCCAAAAGAGAGGGCAGTGCGTTTCCCTACACCCGGCATGCACAGAGGGGCTGTAACGGGCTCCGGGTCTGGACGTTGCTAAGCTGACCCAGGTGAGCCTGGGGTACTCAAGTGTTCCTGCGGGAATAGGGTGCCCAGGCTAGCGTCCTAGGTGTCCAGAAAACTGTGCTGCCGTTCAAGGAACGCAGAGCAGAGGCCAGCGCCTCATGGAAACTGCTGCACGCCTCTGCTTCTGCACGGCAAATCAGGGCCTTACTTCCAGGCATGTGTTCATGCTGGGTGTGCCGGTAGCGATATAGCAGGGTAAGATGCTGACTTTCTCCTCGAGCAGAGTGACTTCACGTACGAGGGCCTCGAAGTGCTCCAAGCACAGTGTTCTCTCATGGCAGCTCACACAAGGACCATGAGAAGTTTTCTGTGCACTTCGGACGCACCAGCAATGTTGTCCTGAGGCCGTTCCAGGACTCTGGAAATGTAGCTCTCCTCAAGGAACGTACAGTGTGTTGCCCATCACTGGGCACGCACAGAGGGCCTCCGAGGGATGCACCAATGGGCCTCGAAATTGCTCAGCCGGCCCACAGGGGTCTGGAGGTACTCAGTGAACTTGCAGGAAAACGAGGTCTACCCGAGAGGCCTAGGAGTCCTCAGACGTGTACTTCCTTTAAAGTAAAGCATATAAGGGACAAAGAACTCATGGAAATAGCTGCATGCCTCCCTTTCTGCACGGCTACTAAGGGCCTAACCTGGAGGCAACTTTTCACGTTGAGATTCCCTTTAGCTCTAGAGCTTGTCAGGCTGACAACCACCGCGGCCATGGAAGCCCCTGGTTTAGACAGAGCAAACTCATTTTCTCCCCAGAAGCATTCTTACAGTGTTTACAGGCCTGTCAAGAGGAGGGAATGGCAGGCAGTTTCAATGCAGCGTGAACGCTTCCTTGAAAACGGGAAAGCAAGGCTAGTTCCAGCAGGTTCCCTTTTCCAGGGGCACACTCAGCATGCACCCCTGTGGCTTCTAACAAGTCCGAGGAGACACAGGTTACCCTGTGTTTCCTTCCCTGACTCAACTTCTCGAAGTAGGGTGTTCTGCATCATTCGAACTGCCTCAACCAAGGAACGCCGTAAGCTGCTCCTCTGGGCCTGTGGCTATTCGAAAGCCTGCAGTGCCACAGGAAGAACAGGACTTCAACTGCAGTAAGAACGCAAGCTGACTTCCTCTAGGAGGCACGGTGACTTCAGGCAGGACGTCTTAGGTGGAATGCGAAGACGAGGGTTACCCTGAGTGCAGCTCAGGCTAGGGCAACGCGTAAGACTTGCACGCCGTGTGGGACGTGCCAGAACGGTGTTCGTGAACGTGTGCGAGGGCTGAGGAAATGAAGCTGCTCCAAAAGAGAGGGCAGTGCGTTTCCCTACACCCGGCATGCACAGAGGGGCTGTAACGGGCTCCGGGTCTGGACGTTGCTTAGCTGACCCAGGTGAGCCTGGGGTACTCAAGTGTTCCTGCGGGAATAGGGTGCCCAGGCTAGCGTCCTAGGTGTCCAGAAAACTGTGCTGCCGTTCAAGGAACGCAGAGCAGAGGCCAGCGCCTCATGGAAACTGCTGCACGCCTCTGCTTCTGCACGGCAAATCAGGGCCTTACTTCCAGGCATGTGTTCATGCTGGGTGTGCCGGTAGCGATATAGCAGGATAAGATGCTGACTTTCTCCTCGAGCAGAGTGACTTCACGTACGAGGGCCTCGAAGTGCTCCAAGCACAGTGTTCTCTCATGGCAGCTCACACAAGGACCATGAGAAGTTTTCTGTGCACTTCGGACTCACCAGCAATGTTGTCCTGAGGCCGTTCGAGGACTCTGGAAATGTCGCTCTCCTCAAGGAACGTACATTGTGTTGCCCATCACTGGGCACGCACAGAGGGCCTCCGAGGGATGCACCAATGGGCCTCGAAATTGCTCAGCCGGCCCACAGGGGTCTGGAGGTACTCAGTGAACTTGCAGGAAAACGAGGTCTACCCGAGAGGCCTAGGAGTCCTCAGACGTGTACTTCCTTTAAAGTAAAGCATATAAGGGACAAAGAACTCATGGAAATAGCTGCATGCCTCCCTTTCTGCACGGCTACTAAGGGCCTAACCTGGAGGCAACTTTTCACGTTGAGATTCCCTTTAGCTCTAGAGCTTGTCAGGCTGACCACCACCGCGGCCATGGAAGCCCCTGGTTTAGACAGAGCAAACTCATTTTCTCCCCAGAAGCATTCTTACAGTGTTTACAGGCCTGTCAAGAGGAGGGAATGGCAGGCAGTTTCAATGCAGCGTGAACGCTGCCTTCAAAATGGGAAAGCAAGGCTAGTTCCAACAGGTCCCCTTTTCCAGGGGCACACTCAGCATGCACCCCTGTGGCTTCTAAGAAGTCCGAGGAGACACAGGTTACCCTGTGTTTCCTTCCCTGACTCAACTTCTCGAAGTAGGGTGTTCTGCATCATGCGAACTGCCTCAACCAAGGAACGCCGTAAGCTGCTCCTCTGGGCCTGTGGCTATTCGAAAGCCTGCAGTGCCACAGGAAGAACAGGACTTCAACTGCAGTAAGAACGCAAGCTGACTTCCTCTAGGAGGCACGGTGACTTCAGGCAGGACGTCTTAGGTGGAATGCGAAGACGAGGGTTACCCTGAGTGCAGCTCAGGCTAGGGCAACGCGTAAGACTTGCACGCCGTGTGGGACGTGCCAGAACGGTGTTCGTGAACGTGTGCGAGGGCTGAGGAAATGAAGCTGCTCCAAAAGAGAGGGCAGTGCGTTTCCCTACACCCGGCATGCACAGAGGGGCTGTAACGGGCTCCGGGTCTGGACGTTGCTTAGCTGACCCAGGTGAGCCTGGGGTACTCAAGTGTTCCTGCGGGAATAGGGTGCCCAGGCTAGCGTCCTAGGTGTCCAGAAAACTGTGCTGCCGTTCAAGGAACGCAGAGCAGAGGCCAGCGCCTCATGGAAACTGCTGCACGCCTCTGCTTCTGCACGGCAAATCAGGGCCTTACTTCCAGGCATGTGTTCATGCTGGGTGTGCCGGTAGCGATATAGCAGGGTAAGATGCTGACTTTCTCCTCGAGCAGAGTGACTTCACGTACGAGGGCCTCGAAGTACTCCAAGCACAGTGTTCTCTCATGGCAGCTCACACAAGGACCATGAGAAGTTTTCTGTGCACTTCGGACTCACCAGCAAAGTTGTCCTGAGGCCGTTCGAGGACTCTGGAAATGTAGCTCTCCTCAAGGAACGTACAGTGTGTTGCCCATCACTGGGCACGCACAGAGGGCCTCCGAGGGATGCACCAATGGGCCTCGAAATTGCTCAGCCGGCCCACAGGGGTCTGGAGGTACTCAGTGAACTTGCAGGAAAACGAGGTCTACCCGAGAGGCCTAGGAGTCCTCAGACGTGTACTTCCTTTAAAGTAAAGCATATAAGGGACAAAGAACTCATGGAAATAGCTGCATGCCTCCCTTTCTGCACGGCTACTAAGGGCCTAACCTGGAGGCAACTTTTCACGTTGAGATTCCCTTTAGCTCTAGAGCTTGTCAGGCTGACCACCACCGCGGCCATGGAAGCCCCTGGTTTAGACAGAGCAAACTCATTTTCTCCCCAGAAGCATTCGTACTGGCTTTACAGGCCTGTCAAGAGGAGGGAATGGCAGGCAGTTTCAATGCAGCGTGAACGCTTCCTTCAAAACGGGAAAGCAAGGCTAGTTCCAGCAGGTCCCCTTTTCCAGGGGCACACTCAGCATGCACCCCTGTGGCTTCTAAGAAGTCCGAGGAGACACAGGTTACCCTGTGTTTCCTTCCCTGACTCAACTTCTCGAAGTAGGGTGTTCTGCATCATGCGAACTGCCTCAACCAAGGAACGCCGTAAGCTGCTCCTCTGGGCCTGTGGCTATTCGAAAGCCTGCAGTGCCACAGGAAGAACAGGACTTCAACTGCAGTAAGAACGCAAGCTGACATCCTCTAGGAGGCACGGTGACTTCAGGCAGGACGTCTTAGATGGAATGCGAAGACGAGGGTTACCCTGAGTGCAGCTCAGGCTAGGGCAACGCGTAAGACTTCCACGCCGTGTGGGACGTGCCAGAACGGTGTTCGTGAACGTGTGCGAGGGCTGAGGAAATGAAGCTGCTCCAAAAGAGAGGGCAGTGCGTTTCCCTACAACCGGCATGCACAGAGGGGCTGTAACGGGCTCCGGGTCTGGACGTTGCTTAGCTGACCCAGGTGAGCCTGGGGTACTCAAGTGTTCCTGCGGGAATAGGGTGCCCAGGCTAGCGTCCTAGGTGTCCAGAAAACTGTGCTGCCGTTTAAGGAACGCAGAGCAGAGGCCAGCGCCTCATGGAAACTGCTGCACGCCTCTGCTTCTGCACGGCAAATCAGGGCCTTACTTCCAGGCATGTGTTCATGCTGGGTGTGCCGGTAGCGATATAGCAGGGTAAGATGCTGACTTTCTCCTCGAGCAGAGTGACTTCACGTACGAGGGCCTCGAAGTACTCCAAGCACAGTGTTCTCTCATGGCAGCGCACACAAGGACCATGAGAAGTTTTCTGTGCACTTCGGACTCACCAGCAATGTTGTCCTGAGGCCGTTCCAGGACTCTGGAAATGTAGCTCTCCTCAAGGAACGTACAGTGTGTTACCCATCACTGGGCACGCACAGAGGGCCTCCGAGGGATGCACCAATGGGCCTCGAAATTGCTCAGCCGGCCCACAGGGGTCTGGAGGTACTCAGTGAACTTACAGGAAAACGAGGTCTACCCGAGAGGCCTAGGAGTCCTCAGACGTGTACTTCCTTTAAAGTAAAGCATATAAGGGACAAAGAACTCATGGAAATAGCTGCATGCCTCCCTTTCTGCACGGCTACTAAGGGCCTAACCTGGAGGCAACTTTTCACGTTGAGATTCCCTTTAGCTCTAGAGCTTGTCAGGCTGACCACCACCGCGGCCATGGAAGCCCCTGGTTTAGACAGAGCAAACTCATTTTCTCCCCAGAAGCATTCTTACAGTGTTTACAGGCCTGTCAAGAGGAGGGAATGGCAGGCAGTTTCAATGCAGCGTGAACGCTTCCTTCAAAACGGGAAAGCAAGGCTAGTTCCAGCAGGTCCCCTTTTCCAGGGGCACACTCAGCATGCACCCCTGTGGCTTCTAAGAAGTCCGAGGAGACACAGGTTACCCTGTGTTTCCTTCCCTGACTCAACTTCTCGAAGTAGGGTGTTCTGCATCATGCGAACTGCCTCAACCAAGGAACGCCGTAAGCTGCTCCTCTGGGCCTGTGGCTATTCGAAAGCCTGCAGTGCCACAGGAAGAACAGGACTTCAACTGCAGTAAGAACGCAAGCTGACTTCCTCTAGGAGGCACGGTGACTTCAGGCAGGACGTCTTAGGTGGAATGCGAAGACGAGGGTTACCCTGAGTGCAGCTCAGGCTAGGGCAACGCGTAAGACTTGCACGCCGTGTGGGACGTGCCAGAACGGTGTTCGTGAACGTGTGCGAGGGCTGAGGAAATGAAGCTGCTCCAAAAGAGAGGGCAGTGCGTTTCCCTACACCCGGCATGCACAGAGGGGCTGTAACGGGCTCCGGGTCTGGACGTTGCTTAGCTGACCCAGGTGAGCCTGGGGTACTCAAGTGTTCCTGCGGGAATAGGGTGCCCAGGCTAGCGTCCTAGGTGTCCAGAAAACTGTGCTGCCGTTCAAGGAACGCAGAGCAGAGGCCAGCGCCTCATGGAAACTGCTGCACGCCTCTGCTTCTGCACGGCAAATCAGGGCCTTACTTCCAGGCATGTGTTCATGCTGGGTGTGCCGGTAGCGATATAGCAGGGTAAGATGCTGACTTTCTCCTCGAGCAGAGTGACTTCACGTACGAGGGCCTCGAAGTGCTCCAAGCACAGTGTTCTCTCATGGCAGCTCACACAAGGACCATGAGAAGTTTTCTGTGCACTTCGGACTCACCAGCAATGTTGTCCTGAGGCCGTTCGAGGACTCTGGAAATGTCGCTCTCCTCAAGGAACGTACATTGTGTTGCCCATCACTGGGCACGCACAGAGGGCCTCCGAGGGATGCACCAATGGGCCTCGAAATTGCTCAGCCGGCCCACAGGGGTCTGGAGGTACTCAGTGAACTTGCAGGAAAACGAGGTCTACCCGAGAGGCCTAGGAGTCCTCAGACGTGTACTTCCTTTAAAGTAAAGCATATAAGGGACAAAGAACTCATGGAAATAGCTGCATGCCTCCCTTTCTGCACGGCTACTAAGGGCCTAACCTGGAGGCAACTTTTCACGTTGAGATTCCCTTTAGCTCTAGAGCTTGTCAGGCTGACCACCACCGCGGCCATGGAAGCCCCTGGTTTAGACAGAGCAAACTCATTTTCTCCCCAGAAGCATTCTTACAGTGTTTACAGGCCTGTCAAGAGGAGGGAATGGCAGGCACTTTCAATGCAGCGTGAACGCTGCCTTCAAAACGGGAAAGCAAGGCTAGTTCCAACAGGTCCCCTTTTCCAGGGGCACACTCAGCATGCACCCCTGTGGCTTCTAAGAAGTCCGAGGAGACACAGGTTACCCTGTGTTTCCTTCCCTGACTCAACTTCTCGAAGTAGGGTGTTCTGCATCATGCGAACTGCCTCAACCAAGGAACGCCGTAAGCTGCTCCTCTGGGCCTGTGGCTATTCGAAAGCCTGCAGTGCCACAGGAAGAACAGGACTTCAACTGCAGTAAGAACGCAAGCTGACTTCCTCTAGGAGGCACGGTGACTTCAGGCAGGACGTATTAGGTGGAATGCGAAGACGAGGGTTACCCTGAGTGCAGCTCAGGCTAGGGCAACGCGTAAGACTTCCACGCCGTGTGGGACGTGCCAGAACGCTGTTCGTGAACGTGTGCGAGGGCTGAGGAAATGAAGCTGCTCCAAAAGAGAGGGCAGTGCGTTTCCCTACACCCGGCATGCACAGAGGGGCTGTAACGGGCTCCGGGTCTGGACGTTGCTTAGCTGACCCAGGTGAGCCTGGGGTACTCAAGTGTTCCTGCGGGAATAGGGTGCCCAGGCTAGCGTCCTAGGTGTCCAGAAAACTGTGCTGCCGTTTAAGGAACGCAGAGCAGAGGCCAGAGCCTCATGGAAACTGCTGCACGCCTCTGCTTCTGCACGGCAAATCAGGGCCTTACTTCCAGGCATGTGTTCATGCTGGGTGTGCCGGTAGCGATATAGCAGGGTAAGATGCTGACTTTCTCCTCGAGCAGAGTGACTTCACGTACGAGGGCCTCGAAGTACTCCAAGCACAGTGTTCTCTCATGGCAGCGCACACAAGGACCATGAGAAGTTTTCTGTGCACTTCGGACTCACCAGCAATGTTGTCCTGAGGCCGTTCCAGGACTCTGGAAATGTAGCTCTCCTCAAGGAACGTACAGTGTGTTACCCATCACTGGGCACGCACAGAGGGCCTCCGAGGGATGCACCAATGGGCCTCGAAATTGCTCAGCCGGCCCACAGGGGTCTGGAGGTACTCAGTGAACTTACAGGAAAACGAGGTCTACCCGAGAGGCCTAGGAGTCCTCAGACGTGTACTTCCTTTAAAGTAAAGCATATAAGGGACAAAGAACTCATGGAAATAGCTGCATGCCTCCCTTTCTGCACGGCTACTAAGGGCCTAACCTGGAGGCAACTTTTCACGTTGAGATTCCCTTTAGCTCTAGAGCTTGTCAGGCTGACCACCACCGCGGCCATGGAAGCCCCTGGTTTAGACAGAGCAAACTCATTTTCTCCCCAGAAGCATTCTTACAGTGTTTACAGGCCTGTCAAGAGGAGGGAATGGCAGGCAGTTTCAATGCAGCGTGAACGCTTCCTTCAAAACGGGAAAGCAAGGCTAGTTCCAGCAGGTCCCCTTTTCCAGGGGCACACTCAGCATGCACCCCTGTGGCTTCTAAGAAGTCCGAGGAGACACAGGTTACCCTGTGTTTCCTTCCCTGACTCAACTTCTCGAAGTAGGGTGTTCTGCATCATGCGAACTGCCTCAACCAAGGAACGCCGTAAGCTGCTCCTCTGGGCCTGTGGCTATTCGAAAGCCTGCAGTGCCACAGGAAGAACAGGACTTCAACTGCAGTAAGAACGCAAGCTGACTTCCTCTAGGAGGCACGGTGACTTCAGGCAGGACGTCTTAGGTGGAATGCGAAGACGAGGGTTACCCTGAGTGCAGCTCAGGCTAGGGCAACGCGTAAGACTTGCACGCCGTGTGGGACGTGCCAGAACGGTGTTCGTGAACGTGTGCGAGGGCTGAGGAAATGAAGCTGCTCCAAAAGAGAGGGCAGTGCGTTTCCCTACACCCGGCATGCACAGAGGGGCTGTAACGGGCTCCGGGTCTGGACGTTGCTTAGCTGACCCAGGTGAGCCTGGGGTACTCAAGTGTTCCTGCGGGAATAGGGTGCCCAGGCTAGCGTCCTAGGTGTCCAGAAAACTGTGCTGCCGTTCAAGGAACGCAGAGCAGAGGCCAGCGCCTCATGGAAACTGCTGCACGCCTCTGCTTCTGCACGGCAAATCAGGGCCTTACTTCCAGGCATGTGTTCATGCTGGGTGTGCCGGTAGCGATATAGCAGGGTAAGATGTTGACTTTCTCCTCGAGCAGAGTGACTTCACGTACGAGGGCCTCGAAGTGCTCCAAGCACAGTGTTCTCTCATGGCAGCTCACACAAGGACCATGAGAAGTTTTCTGTGCACTTCGGACTCACCAGCAATGTTGTCCTGAGGCCGTTCGAGGACTCTGGAAATGTCGCTCTCCTCAAGGAACGTACATTGTGTTGCCCATCACTGGGCACGCACAGAGGGCCTCCGAGGGATGCACCAATGGGCCTCGAAATTGCTCAGCCGGCCCACAGGGGTCTGGAGGTACTCAGTGAACTTGCAGGAAAACGAGGTCTACCCGAGAGGCCTAGGAGTCCTCAGACGTGTACTTCCTTTAAAGTAAAGCATATAAGGGACAAAGAACTCATGGAAATAGCTGCATGCCTCCCTTTCTGCACGGCTACTAAGGGCCTAACCTGGAGGCAACTTTTCACGTTGAGATTCCCTTTAGCTCTAGAGCTTGTCAGGCTGACCACCACCGCGGCCATGGAAGCCCCTGGTTTAGACAGAGCAAACTCATTTTCTCCCCAGAAGCATTCTTACAGTGTTTACAGGCCTGTCAAGAGGAGGGAATGGCAGGCACTTTCAATGCAGCGTGAACGCTGCCTTCAAAATGGGAAAGCAAGGCTAGTTCCAACAGGTCCCCTTTTCCAGGGGCACACTCAGCATGCACCCCTGTGGCTTCTAAGAAGTCCGAGGAGACACAGGTTACCCTGTGTTTCCTTCCCTGACTCAACTTCTCGAAGTAGGGTGTTCTGCATCATGCGAACTGCCTCAACCAAGGAACGCCGTAAGCTGCTCCTCTGGGCCTGTGGCTATTCGAAAGCCTGCAGTGCCACAGGAAGAACAGGACTTCAACTGCAGTAAGAACGCAAGCTGACTTCCTCTAGGAGGCACGGTGACTTCAGGCAGGACGTATTAGGTGGAATGCGAAGACGAGGGTTACCCTGAGTGCAGCTCAGGCTAGGGCAACGCGTAAGACTTCCACGCCGTGTGGGACGTGCCAGAACGCTGTTCGTGAACGTGTGCGAGGGCTGAGGAAATGAAGCTGCTCCAAAAGAGAGGGCAGTGCGTTTCCCTACACCCGGCATGCACAGAGGGGCTGTAACGGGCTCCGGGTCTGGACGTTGCTTAGCTGACCCAGGTGAGCCTGGGGTACTCAAGTGTTCCTGCGGGAATAGGGTGCCCAGGCTAGCGTCCTAGGTGTCCAGAAAACTGTGCTGCCGTTCAAGGAACGCAGAGCAGAGGCCAGCGCCTCATGGAAACTGCTGCACGCCTCTGCTTCTGCACGGCAAATCAGGGCCTTACTTCCAGGCATGTGTTCATGCTGGGTGTGCCGGTAGCGATATAGCAGGGTAAGATGCTGACTTTCTCCTCGAGCAGAGTGACTTCACGTACGAGGGCCTCGAAGTACTCCAAGCACAGTGTTCTCTCATGGCAGCTCACACAAGGACCATGAGAAGTTTTCTGTGCACTTCGGACTCACCAGCAAAGTTGTCCTGAGGCCGTTCGAGGACTCTGGAAATGTAGCTCTCCTCAAGGAACGTACAGTGTGTTGCCCATCACTGGGCACGCACAGAGGGCCTCCGAGGGATGCACCAATGGGCCTCGAAGTTGCTCAGCCGGCCCACAGGGGTCTGGAGGTACTCAGTGAACTTGCAGGGAAAACGAGGCCTACCCGAGAGGCCTAGGAGTCCTCAGACGTGTACTTCCTTTAAAGTAAAGCATATAAGGGACTAAGAACTCATGGAAACAGCTGCATGCCTCCCTTTCTGCACGGCTACTAAGGGCCTAACCTGGAGGCAAGTTTTCACGTTGAGATTCCCTTTAGCTCTAGAGCTTGTCAGGCTGACCACCACCGCGGCCATGGAAGCCCCTGGTTTAGACAGAGCAAACTCATTTTCTCCCCAGAAGCATTCTTACAGTGTTTACAGGCCTGTCAAGAGGAGGGAATGGCAGGCAGTTTCAATGCAGCGTGAACGCTTCCTTCAAAACGGGAAAGCAAGGCTAGTTCCAGCAGGTCCCCTTTTCCAGGGACACACTCAGCATGCACCCCTGTGGCTTCTAAGAAGTCCGAGGAGACACAGGTTACCCTGTGTTTCCTTCCCTGACTCAACTTCTCGAAGTAGGGTGTTCTGCATCATGCGAACTGCCTCAACCAAGGAACGCCGTAAGCTGCTCCTCTGGGCCTGTGGCTATTCGAAAGCCTGCAGTGCCACAGGAAGAACAGGACTTCAACTGCAGTAAGAACGCAAGCTGACTTCCTCTAGGAGGCACGGTGACTTCAGGCAGGACGTCTTAGATGGAATGCGAAGACGAGGGTTACCCTGAGTGCAGCTCAGGCTAGGGCAACGCGTGAGACTTCCACGCCGTGTGGGACGTGCCAGAACGGTGTTCGTGAACGTGTGCGAGGGCTGAGGAAATGAAGCTGCTCCAAAAGAGAGGGCAGTGCGTTTCCCTACACCCGGCATGCACAGAGGGGCTGTAACGGGCTCCGGGTCTGGACGTTGCTTAGCTGACCCAGGTGAGCCTGGGGTACTCAAGTGTTCCTGCGGGAATAGGGTGCCCAGGCTAGCGTCCTAGGTGTCCAGAAAACTGTGCTGCCGTTTAAGGAACGCAGAGCAGAGGCCAGCGCCTCATGGAAACTGCTGCACGCCTCTGCTTCTGCACGGCAAATCAGGGCCTTACTTCCAGGCATGTGTTCATGCTGGGTGTGCCGGTAGCGATATAGCAGGGTAAGATGCTGACTTTCTCCTCGAGCAGAGTGACTTCACGTACGAGGGCCTCGAAGTGCTCCAAGCACAGTGTTCTCTCATGGCAGCTCACACAAGGACCATGAGAAGTTTTCTGTGCATTTCGGGCTCACCAGCAAAGTTGTCCTGAGGCCGTTCGAGGACTCTGGAAATGTAGCTCTCCTCAAGGAACGTACAGTGTGTTGCCCATCACTGGGCACGCACAGAGGGCCTCCGAGGGATGCACCAATGGGCCTCGAAGTTGCTCAATCGGCCCACAGGGGTCTGGAGGTGCTCAGTGAACTTGCAGGAAAACGAGGCCTACCCGAGAGGCCTAGGAGTCCTCAGACGTGTACTTCCTTTAAAGTAAAGCATATAAGGGCCTAAGAACTCATGGAAACAGCTGCATGCCTCCCTTTCTGCCCGGCTACTAAGGGCCTATCCTGGAGGCAAGTTTTCACGTTGAGATTCCCTTTAGCTCTAGGGCTTGTCAGGCTGACCACCACCGCGGCCATGGAAGCCCCTGGTTTAGACAGAGCAAACTCATTTTCTCCCCAGAAGCATTCTTACAGTGTTTACAGGCCTGTCAAGAGGAGGGAATGGCAGGCACTTTCAATGCAGCGTGAACGCTGCCTTCAAAACGGGAAAGCAAGGCTAGTTCCAGCAGGTCCCCTTTTCCAGGGGCACACTCAGCATGCACCCCTGTGGCTTCTAACAAGTCCGAGGAGACACAGGTTACCCTGTGTTTCCTTCCCTGACTCAACTTCTCGAAGTAGGGTGTTCTGCATCATGCGAACTGCCTCAACCAAGGAACGCCGTAAGCTGCTCCTCTGGGCCTGTGGCTCTTCGAAAGCCTGCAGTGCCACAGGAAGAACAGGACTTCAACTGCAGTAAGAACGCAAGCTGACTTCCTCTAGGAGGCACGGAGACTTCAGGCAGGACGTCTTAGATGGAATGCGAAGACGAGGGTTACCCTGAGTGCAGCTCAGGCTAGGGCAACGCGTAAGACTTCAACGCCCTGTGGGACGTGCCAGAACGCTGTTCGTGAACGTGTGCGAGGGCTGAGGAAATGAAGCTGCTCCAAAAGAGAGGGCAGTGCGTTTCCCTACACCCGGCATGCACAGAGGGGCTGTAACGGGCTCCGGGTCTGGACGTTGCTTAGCTGACCCAGGTGAGCCTGGGGTACTCAAGTGTTCCTGCGGGAATAGGGTGCCCAGGCTAGCGTCCTAGGTGTCCAGAAAACTGTGCTGCCGTTCAAGGAACGCAGAGCAGAGGCCAGCGCCTCATGGAAACTGCTGCACGCCTCTGCTTCTGCACGGCAAATCAGGGCCTTACTTCCAGGCATGTGTTCATGCTGGGTGTGCCGGTAGCGATATAGCAGGGTAAGATGCTGACTTTCTCCTCGAGCAGAGTGACTTCACGTACGAGGGCCTCGAAGTACTCCAAGCACAGTGTTCTCTCATGGCAGCTCACACAAGGACCATGAGAAGTTTTCTGTGCACTTCGGACTCACCAGCAATGTTGTCCTGAGGCCGTTCGAGGACTCTGGAAATGTAGCTCTCCTCAAGGATCGTACAGTGTGTTGCCCATCACTGGGCACGCACAGAGGGCCTCCGAGGGATGCACCAATGGGCCTCGAAGTTGCTCAACCGGCCCACAGGGGTCTGGAAGTGCTCAGTGAACTTGCAGGAAAACTCGGCCTACCCGAGAGGCCTAGGAGTCCTCAGACGTGTACTTCCTTTAAAGTAAAGCATATAAGGGACAAAGAACTCATGGAAATAGCTGCATGCCTCCCTTTCTGCACGGCTACTAAGGGCCTAACCTGGAGGCAACTTTTCACGTTGAGATTCCCTTTAGCTCTAGAGCTTGTCAGGCTGACCACCACCGCGGCCATGGAAGCCCCTGGTTTAGACAGAGCAAACTCATTTTCTCCCCAGAAGCATTCTTACAGTGTTTACAGGCCTGTCAAGAGGAGGGAATGGCAGGCACTTTCAATGCAGCGTGAACGCTACCTTCCAAATGGGAAAGCAAGGCTAGTTCCAACAGGTCCCCTTTTCCAGGGACACACTCAGCATGCACCCCTGTGGCTTCTAAGAAGTCCGAGGAGACACAGGTTACCCTGTGTTTCCTTCCCTGACTCAACTTCTCGAAGTAGGGTGTTCTGCATCATGCGAACTGCCTCAACCAAGGAACGCCGTAAGCTGCTCCCCTGGGCCTGTGGCTATTCGAAAGCCTGCAGTGCCACAGGAAGAACAGGACTTCAACTGCAGTAAGAACGCAAGCTGACTTCCTCTAGGAGGCACGGTGACTTCAGGCAGGACGTCTTAGATGGAATGCGAAGACGAGGGTTACCCTGAGTGCAGCTCAGGCTAGGGCAACGCGTAAGACTTGCACGCCGTGTGGGACGTGCCAGAACGGTGTTCGTGAACGTGTGCGAGGGCTGAGGAAATGAAGCTGCTCCAAAAGAGAGGGCAGTGCGTTTCCCTACACCCGGCATGCACAGAGGGGCTGTAACGGGCTCCGGGTCTGGACGTTGCTTAGCTGACCCAGGTGAGCCTGGGGTACTCAAGTGTTCCTGCGGGAATAGGGTGCCCAGGCTAGCGTCCTAGGTGTCCAGAAAACTGTGCTGCCGTTTAAGGAACGCAGAGCAGAGGCCAGCGCCTCATGGAAACTGCTGCACGCCTCTGCTTCTGCACGGCAAATCAGGGCCTTACTTCCAGGCATGTGTTCATGCTGGGTGTGCCGGTAGCGATATAGCAGGGTAAGATGCTGACTTTCTCCTCGAGCAGAGTGACTTCACGTACGAGGGCCTCGAAGTACTCCAAGCACAGTGTTCTCTCATGGCAGCTCACACAAGGACCATGAGAAGTTTTCTGTGCACTTCGGACTCACCAGCAATGTTGTCCTGAGGCCGTTCGAGGACTCTGGAAATGTAGCTCTCCTCAAGGAACGTACAGTGTGTTGCCCATCACTGGGAACGCACAGAGGGCCTCCGAGGGATGCACCAATGGGCCTCGAAGTTGCTCAGCCGGCCCACAGGGGTCTGGAGGTACTCAGTGAACTTGCAGGGAAAACGAGGTCTACCCGAGAGGCCTAGGAGTCCTCAGACGTGTACTTCCTTTAAAGTAAAGCATATAAGGGACTAAGAACTCATGGAAACAGCTGCATGCCTCCCTTTCTGCACGACTACTAAGGGCCTAACCTGGAGGCAAGTTTTCACGTTGAGATTCCCTTTAGCTCTAGAGCTTGTCAGGCTGACCACCACCGCGGCCATGGAAGCCCCTGGTTTAGACAGAGCAAACTCATTTTCTCCCCAGAAGTATTCTTACAGTGTTTACAGGCCTGTCAAGAGGAGGGAATGGCAGGCAGTTTCAATGCAGCGTGAACGCTTCCTTCAAAACGGGAAAGCAAGGCTAGTTCCAACAGGTCCCCTTTTCCAGGGGCACACTCAGCATGCACCCCTGTGGCTTCTAACAAGTCCGAGGAGACACAGGTTACCCTGTGTTTCCTTCCCTGACTCAACTTCTCGAAGTAGGGTGTTCTGCATCATGCGAACTGCCTCAACCAAGGAACGCCGTAAGCTGCTCCTCTGGGCCTGTGGCTATTCGAAAGCCTGCAGTGCCACAGGAAAAACAGGACTTCAACTGCAGTAAGAACGCAAGCTGACTTCCTCTAGGAGGCACGGTGACTTCAGGCAGGACGTCTTAGGTGGAATGCGAAGACGAGGGTTACCCTGAGTGCAGCTCAGGCTAGGGCAACGCGTAAGACTTCAACGCCGTGTGGGACGTGCCAGAACGCTGTTCGTGAACGTGTGCGAGGGCTGAGGAAATGAAGCTGCTCCAAAAGAGAGGGCAGTGCGTTTCCCTACACCCGGCATGCACAGAGGGGCTGTAACGGGCTCCGGGTCTGGACGTTGCTTAGCTGACCCAGGTGAGCCTGGGGTACTCAAGTGTTCCTGCGGGAATAGGGTGCCCAGGCTAGCGTCCTAGGTGTCCAGAAAACTGTGCTGCCGTTTAAGGAACGCAGAGCAGAGGCCAGCGCCTCATGGAAACTGCTGCACGCCTCTGCTTCTGCACGGCAAATCAGGGCTTTACTTCCAGGCATGTGTTCATGCTGGGTGTGCCGGTAGCGATATAGCAGGGTAAGATGCTGACTTTCTCCTCGAGCAGAGTGACTTCACGTACGAGGGCCTCGAAGTACTCCAAGCACAGTGTTCTCTCATGGCAGCTCACACAAGGACCATGAGAAGTTTTCTGTGCACTTCGGACTCACCAGCAAAGTTGTCCTGAGGCCGTTCGAGGACTCTGGAAATGTAGCTCTCCTCAAGGAACGTACAGTGTGTTGCCCATCACTGGGCACGCACAGAGGGCCTCCGAGGGATGCACCAATGGGCCTCGAAGTTGCTCAGCCGGCCCACAGGGGTCTGGAGGTACTCAGTGAACTTGCAGGGAAAACGAGGCCTACCCGAGAGGCCTAGGAGTCCTCAGACGTGTACTTCCTTTAAAGTAAAGCATATAAGGGACTAAGAACTCATGGAAACAGCTGCATGCCTCCCTTTCTGCACGGCTACTAAGGGCCTAACCTGGAGGCAAGTTTTCACGTTGAGATTCCCTTTAGCTCTAGAGCTTGTCAGGCTGACCACCACCGCGGCCATGGAAGCCCCTGGTTTAGACAGAGCAAACTCATTTTCTCCCCAGAAGCATTCTTACAGTGTTTACAGGCCTGTCAAGAGGAGGGAATGGCAGGCAGTTTCAATGCAGCGTGAACGCTTCCTTCAAAACGGGAAAGCAAGGCTAGTTCCAGCAGGTCCCCTTTTCCAGGGACACACTCAGCATGCACCCCTGTGGCTTCTAAGAAGTCCGAGGAGACACAGGTTACCCTGTGTTTCCTTCCCTGACTCAACTTCTCGAAGTAGGGTGTTCTGCATCATGCGAACTGCCTCAACCAAGGAACGCCGTAAGCTGCTCCTCTGGGCCTGTGGCTATTCGAAAGCCTGCAGTGCCACAGGAAGAACAGGACTTCAACTGCAGTAAGAACGCAAGCTGACTTCCTCTAGGAGGCACGGTGACTTCAGGCAGGACGTCTTAGATGGAATGCGAAGACGAGGGTTACCCTGAGTGCAGCTCAGGCTAGGGCAACGCGTGAGACTTCCACGCCGTGTGGGACGTGCCAGAACGGTGTTCGTGAACGTGTGCGAGGGCTGAGGAAATGAAGCTGCTCCAAAAGAGAGGGCAGTGCGTTTCCCTACACCCGGCATGCACAGAGGGGCTGTAACGGGCTCCGGGTCTGGACGTTGCTTAGCTGACCCAGGTGAGCCTGGGGTACTCAAGTGTTCCTGCGGGAATAGGGTGCCCAGGCTAGCGTCCTAGGTGTCCAGAAAACTGTGCTGCCGTTTAAGGAACGCAGAGCAGAGGCCAGCGCCTCATGGAAACTGCTGCACGCCTCTGCTTCTGCACGGCAAATCAGGGCCTTACTTCCAGGCATGTGTTCATGCTGGGTGTGCCGGTAGCGATATAGCAGGGTAAGATGCTGACTTTCTCCTCGAGCAGAGTGACTTCACGTACGAGGGCCTCGAAGTGCTCCAAGCACAGTGTTCTCTCATGGCAGCTCACACAAGGACCATGAGAAGTTTTCTGTGCATTTCGGGCTCACCAGCAAAGTTGTCCTGAGGCCGTTCGAGGACTCTGGAAATGTAGCTCTCCTCAAGGAACGTACAGTGTGTTGCCCATCACTGGGCACGCACAGAGGGCCTCCGAGGGATGCACCAATGGGCCTCGAAGTTGCTCAATCGGCCCACAGGGGTCTGGAGGTGCTCAGTGAACTTGCAGGAAAACGAGGCCTACCCGAGAGGCCTAGGAGTCCTCAGACGTGTACTTCCTTTAAAGTAAAGCATATAAGGGCCTAAGAACTCATGGAAACAGCTGCATGCCTCCCTTTCTGCCCGGCTACTAAGGGCCTATCCTGGAGGCAAGTTTTCACGTTGAGATTCCCTTTAGCTCTAGGGCTTGTCAGGCTGACCACCACCGCGGCCATGGAAGCCCCTGGTTTAGACAGAGCAAACTCATTTTCTCCCCAGAAGCATTCTTACAGTGTTTACAGGCCTGTCAAGAGGAGGGAATGGCAGGCACTTTCAATGCAGCGTGAACGCTTCCTTCAAAACGGGAAAGCAAGGCTAGTTCCAGCAGGTCCCCTTTTCCAGGGGCACACTCAGCATGCACCCCTGTGGCTTCTAACAAGTCCGAGGAGACACAGGTTACCCTGTGTTTCCTTCCCTGACTCAACTTCTCGAAGTAGGGTGTTCTGCATCATGCGAACTGCCTCAACCAAGGAACGCCGTAAGCTGCTCCTCTGGGCCTGTGGCTATTCGAAAGCCTGCAGTGCCACAGGAAGAACAGGACTTCAACTGCAGTAAGAACGCAAGCTGACTTCCTCTAGGAGGCACGGAGACTTCAGGCAGGACGTCTTAGATGGAATGCGAAGACGAGGGTTACCCTGAGTGCAGCTCAGGCTAGGGCAACGCGTAAGACTTCAACGCCCTGTGGGACGTGCCAGAACGCTGTTCGTGAACGTGTGCGAGGGCTGAGGAAATGAAGCTGCTCCAAAAGAGAGGGCAGTGCGTTTCCCTACACCCGGCATGCACAGAGGGGCTGTAACGGGCTCCGGGTCTGGACGTTGCTTAGCTGACCCAGGTGAGCCTGGGGTACTCAAGTGTTCCTGCGGGAATAGGGTGCCCAGGCTAGCGTCCTAGGTGTCCAGAAAACTGTGCTGCCGTTCAAGGAACGCAGAGCAGAGGCCAGCGCCTCATGGAAACTGCTGCACGCCTCTGCTTCTGCACGGCAAATCAGGGCCTTACTTCCAGGCATGTGTTCATGCTGGGTGTGCCGGTAGCGATATAGCAGGGTAAGATGCTGACTTTCTCCTCGAGCAGAGTGACTTCACGTACGAGGGCCTCGAAGTACTCCAAGCACAGTGTTCTCTCATGGCAGCTCACACAAGGACCATGAGAAGTTTTCTGTGCACTTCGGACTCACCAGCAATGTTGTCCTGAGGCCGTTCGAGGACTCTGGAAATGTAGCTCTCCTCAAGGATCGTACAGTGTGTTGCCCATCCCTGGGCACGCACAGAGGGCCTCCGAGGGATGCACCAATGGGCCTCGAAGTTGCTCAACCGGCCCACAGGGGTCTGGAAGTGCTCAGTGAACTTGCAGGAAAACGAGGCCTACCCGAGAGGCCTAGGAGTCCTCAGACGTGTACTTCCTTTAAAGTAAAGCATATAAGGGACAAAGAACTCATGGAAATAGCTGCATGCCTCCCTTTCTGCACGGCTACTAAGGGCCTAACCTGGAGGCAACTTTTCACGTTGAGATTCCCTTTAGCTCTAGAGCTTGTCAGGCTGACCACCACCGCGGCCATGGAAGCCCCTGGTTTAGACAGAGCAAACTCATTTTCTCCCCAGAAGCATTCTTACAGTGTTTACAGGCCTGTCAAGAGGAGGGAATGGCAGGCACTTTCAATGCAGCGTGAACGCTACCTTCCAAATGGGAAAGCAAGGCTAGTTCCAACAGGTCCCCTTTTCCAGGGACACACTCAGCATGCACCCCTGTGGCTTCTAAGAAGTCCGAGGAGACACAGGTTACCCTGTGTTTCCTTCCCTGACTCAACTTCTCGAAGTAGGGTGTTCTGCATCATGCGAACTGCCTCAACCAAGGAACGCCGTAAGCTGCTCCCCTGGGCCTGTGGCTATTCGAAAGCCTGCAGTGCCACAGGAAGAACAGGACTTCAACTGCAGTAAGAACGCAAGCTGACTTCCTCTAGGAGGCACGGTGACTTCAGGCAGGACGTCTTAGATGGAATGCGAAGACGAGGGTTACCCTGAGTGCAGCTCAGGCTAGGGCAACGCGTAAGACTTCCACGCCGTGTGGGACGTGCCAGAACGGTGTTCGTGAACGTGTGCGAGGGCTGAGGAAATGAAGCTGCTCCAAAAGAGAGGGCAGTGCGTTTCCCTACACCCGGCATGCACAGAGGGGCTGTAACGGGCTCCGGGTCTGGACGTTGCTTAGCTGACCCAGGTGAGCCTGGGGTACTCAAGTGTTCCTGCGGGAATAGGGTGCCCAGGCTAGCGTCCTAGGTGTCCAGAAAACTGTGCTGCCGTTTAAGGAACGCAGAGCAGAGGCCAGCGCCTCATGGAAACTGCTGCACGCCTCTGCTTCTGCACGGCAAATCAGGGCCTTACTTCCAGGCATGTGTTCATGCTGGGTGTGCCGGTAGCGATATAGCAGGGTAAGATGCTGACTTTCTCCTCGAGCAGAGTGACTTCACGTACGAGGGCCTCGAAGTACTCCAAGCACAGTGTTCTCTCATGGCAGCTCACACAAGGACCATGAGAAGTTTTCTGTGCACTTCGGACTCACCAGCAATGTTGTCCTGAGGCCGTTCGAGGACTCTGGAAATGTAGCTCTCCTCAAGGAACGTACAGTGTGTTGCCCATCACTGGGAACGCACAGAGGGCCTCCGAGGGATGCACCAATGGGCCTCGAAGTTGCTCAGCCGGCCCACAGGGGTCTGGAGGTACTCAGTGAACTTGCAGGGAAAACGAGGTCTACCCGAGAGGCCTAGGAGTCCTCAGACGTGTACTTCCTTTAAAGTAAAGCATATAAGGGCCTAAGAACTCATGGAAACAGCTGCATGCCTCCCTTTCTGCACGACTACTAAGGGCCTAACCTGGAGGCAAGTTTTCACGTTGAGATTCCCTTTAGCTCTAGAGCTTGTCAGGCTGACCACCACCGCGGCCATGGAAGCCCCTGGTTTAGACAGAGCAAACTCATTTTCTCCCCAGAAGTATTCTTACAGTGTTTACAGGCCTGTCAAGAGGAGGGAATGGCAGGCAGTTTCAATGCAGCGTGAACGCTTCCTTCAAAACGGGAAAGCAAGGCTAGTTCCAGCAGGTCCCCTTTTCCAGGGGCACACTCAGCATGCACCCCTGTGGCTTCTAACAAGTCCGAGGAGACACAGGTTACCCTGTGTTTCCTTCCCTGACTCAACTTCTCGAAGTAGGGTGTTCTGCATCATGCGAACTGCCTCAACCAAGGAACGCCGTAAGCTGCTCCTCTGGGCCTGTGGCTATTCGAAAGCCTGCAGTGCCACAGGAAAAACAGGACTTCAACTGCAGTAAGAACGCAAGCTGACTTCCTCTAGGAGGCACGGTGACTTCAGGCAGGACGTCTTAGGTGGAATGCGAAGACGAGGGTTACCCTGAGTGCAGCTCAGGCTAGGGCAACGCGTAAGACTTGCACGCCGTGTGGGACGTGCCAGAACGGTGTTCGTGAACGTGTGCGAGGGCTGAGGAAATGAAGCTGCTCCAAAAGAGAGGGCAGTGCGTTTCCCTACACCCGGCATGCACAGAGGGGCTGTAACGGGCTCCGGGTCTGGACGTTGCTTAGCTGACCCAGGTGAGCCTGGGGTACTCAAGTGTTCCTGCGGGAATAGGGTGCCCAGGCTAGCGTCCTAGGTGTCCAGAAAACTGTGCTGCCGTTTAAGGAACGCAGAGCAGAGGCCAGCGCCTCATGGAAACTGCTGCACGCCTCTGCTTCTGCACGGCAAATCAGGGCTTTACTTCCAGGCATGTGTTCATGCTGGGTGTGCCGGTAGCGATATAGCAGGGTAAGATGCTGACTTTCTCCTCGAGCAGAGTGACTTCACGTACGAGGGCCTCGAAGTACTCCAAGCACAGTGTTCTCTCATGGCAGCTCACACAAGGACCATGAGAAGTTTTCTGTGCACTTCGGACTCACCAGCAAAGTTGTCCTGAGGCCGTTCGAGGACTCTGGAAATGTAGCTCTCCTCAAGGAACGTACAGTGTGTTGCCCATCACTGGGCACGCACAGAGGGCCTCCGAGGGATGCACCAATGGGCCTCGAAGTTGCTCAGCCGGCCCACAGGGGTCTGGAGGTACTCAGTGAACTTGCAGGAAAAACGAGGCCTACCCGAGAGGCCTAGGAGTCCTCAGACGTGTACTTCCTTTAAAGTAAAGCATATAAGGGACTAAGAACTCATGGAAACAGCTGCATGCCTCCCTTTCTGCACGGCTACTAAGGGCCTAACCTGGAGGCAAGTTTTCACGTTGAGATTCCCTTTAGCTCTAGAGCTTGTCAGGCTGACCACCACCGCGGCCATGGAAGCCCCTGGTTTAGACAGAGCAAACTCATTTTCTCCCCAGAAGCATTCTTACAGTGTTTACAGGCCTGTCAAGAGGAGGGAATGGCAGGCAGTTTCAATGCAGCGTGAACGCTTCCTTCAAAACGGGAAAGCAAGGCTAGTTCCAGCAGGTCCCCTTTTCCAGGGACACACTCAGCATGCACCCCTGTGGCTTCTAAGAAGTCCGAGGAGACACAGGTTACCCTGTGTTTCCTTCCCTGACTCAACTTCTCGAAGTAGGGTGTTCTGCATCATGCGAACTGCCTCAACCAAGGAACGCCGTAAGCTGCTCCTCTGGGCCTGTGGCTATTCGAAAGCCTGCAGTGCCACAGGAAGAACAGGACTTCAACTGCAGTAAGAACGCAAGCTGACTTCCTCTAGGAGGCACGGTGACTTCAGGCAGGACGTCTTAGATGGAATGCGAAGACGAGGGTTACCCTGAGTGCAGCTCAGGCTAGGGCAACGCGTGAGACTTCCACGCCGTGTGGGACGTGCCAGAACGGTGTTCGTGAACGTGTGCGAGGGCTGAGGAAATGAAGCTGCTCCAAAAGAGAGGGCAGTGCGTTTCCCTACACCCGGCATGCACAGAGGGGCTGTAACGGGCTCCGGGTCTGGACGTTGCTTAGCTGACCCAGGTGAGCCTGGGGTACTCAAGTGTTCCTGCGGGAATAGGGTGCCCAGGCTAGCGTCCTAGGTGTCCAGAAAACTGTGCTGCCGTTTAAGGAACGCAGAGCAGAGGCCAGCGCCTCATGGAAACTGCTGCACGCCTCTGCTTCTGCACGGCAAATCAGGGCCTTACTTCCAGGCATGTGTTCATGCTGGGTGTGCCGGTAGCGATATAGCAGGGTAAGATGCTGACTTTCTCCTCGAGCAGAGTGACTTCACGTACGAGGGCCTCGAAGTGCTCCAAGCACAGTGTTCTCTCATGGCAGCTCACACAAGGACCATGAGAAGTTTTCTGTGCATTTCGGGCTCACCAGCAAAGTTGTCCTGAGGCCGTTCGAGGACTCTGGAAATGTAGCTCTCCTCAAGGAACGTACAGTGTGTTGCCCATCACTGGGCACGCACAGAGGGCCTCCGAGGGATGCACCAATGGGCCTCGAAGTTGCTCAATCGGCCCACAGGGGTCTGGAGGTGCTCAGTGAACTTGCAGGAAAACGAGGCCTACCCGAGAGGCCTAGGAGTCCTCAGACGTGTACTTCCTTTAAAGTAAAGCATATAAGGGCCTAAGAACTCATGGAAACAGCTGCATGCCTCCCTTTCTGCACGACTACTAAGGGCCTAACCTGGAGGCAAGTTTTCACGTTGAGATTCCCTTTAGCTCTAGAGCTTGTCAGGCTGACCACCACCGCGGCCATGGAAGCCCCTGGTTTAGACAGAGCAAACTCATTTTCTCCCCAGAACTATTCTTACAGTGTTTACAGGCCTGTCAAGAGGAGGGAATGGCAGGCAGTTTCAATGCAGCGTGAACGCTTCCTTCAAAACGGGAAAGCAAGGCTAGTTCCAGCAGGTCCCCTTTTCCAGGGGCACACTCAGCATGCACCCCTGTGGCTTCTAACAAGTCCGAGGAGACACAGGTTACCCTGTGTTTCCTTCCCTGACTCAACTTCTCGAAAGGGTGTTCTGCATCATGCGAACTGCCTCAACCAAGGAACGCCGTAAGCTGCTCCTCTGGGCCTGTGGCTATTCGAAAGCCTGCAGTGCCACAGGAAGAACAGGACTTCAACTGCAGTAAGAACGCAAGCTGACTTCCTCTAGGAGGCACGGTGACTTCAGGCAGGACGTCTTAGGTGGAATGCGAAGACGAGGGTTACCCTGAGTGCAGCTCAGGCTAGGGCAACGCGTAAGACTTGCACGCCGTGTGGGACGTGCCAGAACGGTGTTCGTGAACGTGTGCGAGGGCTGAGGAAATGAAGCTGCTCCAAAAGAGAGGGCAGTGCGTTTCCCTACACCCGGCATGCACAGAGGGGCTGTAACGGGCTCCGGGTCTGGACGTTGCTTAGCTGACCCAGGTGAGCCTGGGGTACTCAAGTGTTCCTGCGGGAATAGGGTGCCCAGGCTAGCGTCCTAGGTGTCCAGAAAACTGTGCTGCCGTTCAAGGAACGCAGAGCAGAGGCCAGCGCCTCATGGAAACTGCTGCACGCCTCTGCTTCTGCACGGCAAATCAGGGCCTTACTTCCAGGCATGTGTTCATGCTGGGTGTGCCGGTAGCGATATAGCAGGGTAAGATGCTGACTTTCTCCTCGAGCAGAGTGACTTCACGTACGAGGGCCTCGAAGTGCTCCAAGCACAGTGTTCTCTCATGGCAGCTCACACAAGGACCATGAGAAGTTTTCTGTGCACTTCGGACTCACCAGCAATGTTGTCCTGAGGCCGTTCGAGGACTCTGGAAATGTAGCTCTCCTCAAGGAACGTACAGTGTGTTGCCCATCACTGGGCACGCACAGAGGGCCTCCGAGGGATGCACCAATGGGCCTCGAAATTGCTCAGCCGGCCCACAGGGGTCTGGAGGTACTCAGTGAACTTGCAGGAAAACGAGGTCTACCCGAGAGGCCTAGGAGTCCTCAGACGTGTACTTCCTTTAAAGTAAAGCATATAAGGGACAAAGAACTCATGGAAATAGCTGCATGCCTCCCTTTCTGCACGGCTACTAAGGGCCTAACCTGGAGGCAACTTTTCACGTTGAGATTCCCTTTAGCTCTAGAGCTTGTCAGGCTGACCACCACCGCGGCCATGGAAGCCCCTGGTTTAGACAGAGCAAACTCATTTTCTCCCCAGAAGCATTCTTACTGTCTTTACAGGCCTGTCAAGAGGAGGGAATGGCAGGCAGTTTCAATGCAGCGTGAACGCTTCCTTCAAAACGGGAAAGCAAGGCTAGTTCCAGCAGGTCCCCTTTTCCAGGGGCACACTCAGCATGCACCCCTGTGGCTTCTAACAAGTCCGAGGAGACACAGGTTACCCTGTGTTTCCTTCCCTGACTCAACTTCTCGAAGTAGGGTGTTCTGCATCATGCGAACTGCCTCAACCAAGGAACGCCGTAAGCTGCTCCTCTGGGCCTGTGGCTATTCGAAAGCCTGCAGTGCCACAGGAAGAACAGGACTTCAACTGCAGTAAGAACGCAAGCTGACATCCTCTAGGAGGCACGGTGACTTCAGGCAGGACGTCTTAGATGGAATGCGAAGACGAGGGTTACCCTGAGTGCAGCTCAGGCTAGGGCAACGCGTAAGACTTGCACGCCGTGTGGGACGTGCCAGAACGGTGTTCGTGAACGTGTGCGAGGGCTGAGGAAATGAAGCTGCTCCAAAAGAGAGGGCAGTGCGTTTCCCTACAACCGGCATGCACAGAGGGGCTGTAACGGGCTCCGGGTCTGGACGTTGCTTAGCTGACCCAGGTGAGCCTGGGGTACTCAAGTGTTCCTGCGGGAATAGGGTGCCCAGGCTAGCGTCCTAGGTGTCCAGAAAACTGTGCTGCCGTTTAAGGAACGCAGAGCAGAGGCCAGCGCCTCATGGAAACTGCTGCACGCCTCTGCTTCTGCACGGCAAATCAGGGCCTTACTTCCAGGCATGTGTTCATGCTGGGTGTGCCGGTAGCGATATAGCAGGGTAAGATGCTGACTTTCTCCTCGAGCAGAGTGACTTCACGTACGAGGGCCTCGAAGTACTCCAAGCACTGTGTTCTCTCATGGCAGCGCACAAAAGGACCATGAGAAGTTTTCTGTGCACTTCGGACTCACCAGCAATGTTGTCCTGAGGCCGTTCGAGGACTCTGGAAATGTCGCTCTCCTCAAGGAACGTACATTGTGTTGCCCATCACTGGGCACGCACAGAGGGCCTCCGAGGGATGCACCAATGGGCCTCGAAATTGCTCAGCCGGCCCACAGGGGTCTGGAGGTACTCAGTGAACTTGCAGGAAAACGAGGTCTACCCGAGAGGCCTAGGAGTCCTCAGACGTGTACTTCCTTTAAAGTAAAGCATATAAGGGACTAAGAACTCATGGAAACAGCTGCATGCCTCCCTTTCTGCACGGCTACTAAGGGCCTAACCTGGAGGCAAGTTTTCACGTTGAGATTCCCTTTAGCTCTAGAGCTTGTCAGGCTGACCACCACCGCGGCCATGGAAGCCCCTGGTTTAGACAGAGCAAACTCATTTTCTCCCCAGAAGCATTCTTACAGTGTTTACAGGCCTGTCAAGAGGAGGGAATGGCAGGCACTTTCAATGCAGCGTGAACGCTGCCTTCAAAATGGGAAAGCAAGGCTAGTTCCAACAGGTCCCCTTTTCCAGGGGCACACTCAGCATGCACCCCTGTGGCTTCTAACAAGTCCGAGGAGACACAGGTTACCCTGTGTTTCCTTCCCTGACTCAACTTCTCGAAGTAGGGTGTTCTGCATCATGCGAACTGCCTCAACCAAGGAACGCCGTAAGCTGCTCCTCTGGGCCTGTGGCTATTCGAAAGCCTGCAGTGCCACAGGAAGAACAGGACTTCAACTGCAGTAAGAACGCAAGCTGACTTCCTCTAGGAGGCACGGTGACTTCAGGCAGGACGTCTTAGGTGGAATGCGAAGACGAGGGTTACCCTGAGTGCAGCTCAGGCTAGGGCAACGCGTAAGACTTCCACGCCGTGTGGGACGTGCCAGAACGCTGTTCGTGAACGTGTGCGAGGGCTGAGGAAATGAAGCTGCTCCAAAAGAGAGGGCAGTGCGTTTCCCTACACCCGGCATGCACAGAGGGGCTGTAACGGGCTCCGGGTCTGGACGTTGCTTAGCTGACCCAGGTGAGCCTGGGGTACTCAAGTGTTCCTGCGGGAATAGGGTGCCCAGGCTAGCGTCCTAGGTGTCCAGAAAACTGTGCTGCCGTTCAAGGAACGCAGAGCAGAGGCCAGCGCCTCATGGAAACTGCTGCACGCCTCTGCTTCTGCACGGCAAATCAGGGCCTTACTTCCAGGCATGTGTTCATGCTGGGTGTGCCGGTAGCGATATAGCAGGGTAAGATGCTGACTTTCTCCTCGAGCAGAGTGACTTCACGTACGAGGGCCTCGAAGTACTCCAAGCACAGTGTTCTCTCATGGCAGCTCACACAAGGACCATGAGAAGTTTTCTGTGCACTTCGGACTCACCAGCAAAGTTGTCCTGAGGCCGTTCGAGGACTCTGGAAATGTAGCTCTCCTCAAGGAACGTACAGTGTGTTGCCCATCACTGGGCACGCACAGAGGGCCTCCGAGGGATGCACCAATGGGCCTCGAAATTGCTCAGCCGGCCCACAGGGGTCTGGAGGTACTCAGTGAACTTGCAGGAAAACGAGGTCTACCCGAGAGGCCTAGGAGTCCTCAGACGTGTACTTCCTTTAAAGTAAAGCATATAAGGGACAAAGAACTCATGGAAATAGCTGCATGCCTCCCTTTCTGCACGGCTACTAAGGGCCTAACCTGGAGGCAACTTTTCACGTTGAGATTCCCTTTAGCTCTAGAGCTTGTCAGGCTGACCACCACCGCGGCCATGGAAGCCCCTGGTTTAGACAGAGCAAACTCATTTTCTCCCCAGAAGCATTCTTACTGTCTTTACAGGCCTGTCAAGAGGAGGGAATGGCAGGCAGTTTCAATGCAGCGTGAACGCTTCCTTCAAAACGGGAAAGCAAGGCTAGTTCCAGCAGGTCCCCTTTTCCAGGGGCACACTCAGCATGCACCCCTGTGGCTTCTAACAAGTCCGAGGAGACACAGGTTACCCTGTGTTTCCTTCCCTGACTCAACTTCTCGAAGTAGGGTGTTCTGCATCATGCGAACTGCCTCAACCAAGGAACGCCGTAAGCTGCTCCTCTGGGCCTGTGGCTATTCGAAAGCCTGCAGTGCCACAGGAAGAACAGGACTTCAACTGCAGTAAGAACGCAAGCTGACATCCTCTAGGAGGCACGGTGACTTCAGGCAGGACGTCTTAGATGGAATGCGAAGACGAGGGTTACCCTGAGTGCAGCTCAGGCTAGGGCAACGCGTAAGACTTCCACGCCGTGTGGGACGTGCCAGAACGGTGTTCGTGAACGTGTGCGAGGGCTGAGGAAATGAAGCTGCTCCAAAAGAGAGGGCAGTGCGTTTCCCTACAACCGGCATGCACAGAGGGGCTGTAACGGGCTCCGGGTCTGGACGTTGCTTAGCTGACCCAGGTGAGCCTGGGGTACTCAAGTGTTCCTGCGGGAATAGGGTGCCCAGGCTAGCGTCCTAGGTGTCCAGAAAACTGTGCTGCCGTTTAAGGAACGCAGAGCAGAGGCCAGCGCCTCATGGAAACTGCTGCACGCCTCTGCTTCTGCACGGCAAATCAGGGCCTTACTTCCAGGCATGTGTTCATGCTGGGTGTGCCGGTAGCGATATAGCAGGGTAAGATGCTGACTTTCTCCTCGAGCAGAGTGACTTCACGTACGAGGGCCTCGAAGTACTCCAAGCACAGTGTTCTCTCATGGCAGCGCACACAAGGACCATGAGAAGTTTTCTGTGCACTTCGGACTCACCAGCAATGTTGTCCTGAGGCCGTTCGAGGACTCTGGAAATGTAGCTCTCCTCAAGGAACGTACATTGTGTTGCCCATCACTGGGCACGCACAGAGGGCCTCCGAGGGATGCACCAATGGGCCTCGAAATTGCTCAGCCGGCCCACAGGGGTCTGGAGGTACTCAGTGAACTTGCAGGAAAACGAGGTCTACCCGAGAGACCTAGGAGTCCTCAGACGTGTACTTCCTTTAAAGTAAAGCATATAAGGGACAAAGAACTCATGGAAATAGCTGCATGCCTCCCTTTCTGCACGGCTACTAAGGGCCTAACCTGGAGGCAACTTTTCACGTTGAGATTCCCTTTAGCTCTAGAGCTTGTCAGGCTGACCACCACCGCGGCCATGGAAGCCCCTGGTTTAGACAGAGCAAACTCATTTTCTCCCCAGAAGCATTCTTACAGTGTTTACAGGCCTGTCAAGAGGAGGGAATGGCAGGCACTTTCAATGCAGCGTGAACGCTGCCTTCAAAATGGGAAAGCAAGGCTAGTTCCAACAGGTCCCCTTTTCCAGGGGCACACTCAGCATGCACCCCTGTGGCTTCTAAGAAGTCCGAGGAGACACAGGTTACCCTGTGTTTCCTTCCCTGACTCAACTTCTCGAAGTAGGGTGTTCTGCATCATGCGAACTGCCTCAACCAAGGAACGCCGTAAGCTGCTCCTCTGGGCCTGTGGCTATTCGAAAGCCTGCAGTGCCACAGGAAGAACAGGACTTCAACTGCAGTAAGAACGCAAGCTGACTTCCTCTAGGAGGCACGGTGACTTCAGGCAGGACGTATTAGGTGGAATGCGAAGACGAGGGTTACCCTGAGTGCAGCTCAGGCTAGGGCAACGCGTAAGACTTCCACGCCGTGTGGGACGTGCCAGAACGCTGTTCGTGAACGTGTGCGAGGGCTGAGGAAATGAAGCTGCTCCAAAAGAGAGGGCAGTGCGTTTCCCTACACCCGGCATGCACAGAGGGGCTGTAACGGGCTCCGGGTCTGGACGTTGCTTAGCTGACCCAGGTGAGCCTGGGGTACTCAAGTGTTCCTGCGGGAATAGGGTGCCCAGGCTAGCGTCCTAGGTGTCCAGAAAACTGTGCTGCCGTTCAAGGAACGCAGAGCAGAGGCCAGCGCCTCATGGAAACTGCTGCACGCCTCTGCTTCTGCACGGCAAATCAGGGCCTTACTTCCAGGCATGTGTTCATGCTGGGTGTGCCGGTAGCGATATAGCAGGGTAAGATGCTGACTTTCTCCTCGAGCAGAGTGACTTCACGTACGAGGGCCTCGAAGTACTCCAAGCACAGTGTTCTCTCATGGCAGCTCACACAAGGACCATGAGAAGTTTTCTGTGCACTTCGGACTCACCAGCAAAGTTGTCCTGAGGCCGTTCGAGGACTCTGGAAATGTAGCTCTCCTCAAGGAACGTACAGTGTGTTGCCCATCACTGGGCACGCACAGAGGGCCTCCGAGGGATGCACCAATGGGCCTCGAAGTTGCTCAGCCGGCCCACAGGGGTCTGGAGGTACTCAGTGAACTTGCAGGGAAAACGAGGCCTACCCGAGAGGCCTAGGAGTCCTCAGACGTGTACTTCTTTTAAAGTAAAGCATATAAGGGACTAAGAACTCATGGAAACAGCTGCATGCCTCCCTTTCTGCACGGCTACTAAGGGCCTAACCTGGAGGCAAGTTTTCACGTTGAGATTCCCTTTAGCTCTAGAGCTTGTCAGGCTGACCACCACCGCGGCCATGGAAGCCCCTGGTTTAGACAGAGCAAACTCATTTTCTCCCCAGAAGCATTCTTACAGTGTTTACAGGCCTGTCAAGAGGAGGGAATGGCAGGCAGTTTCAATGCAGCGTGAACGCTGCCTTCAAAATGGGAAAGCAAGGCTAGTTCCAGCAGGTCCCCTTTTCCAGGGGCACACTCAGCATGCACCCCTGTGGCTTCTAACAAGTCCGAGGAGACACAGGTTACCCTGTGTTTCCTTCCCTGACTCAACTTCTCGAAGTAGGGTGTTCTGCATCATGCGAACTGCCTCAACCAAGGAACGCCGTAAGCTGCTCCTCTGGGCCTGTGGCTATTCGAAAGCCTGCAGTGCCACAGGAAGAACAGGACTTCAACTGCAGTAAGAACGCAAGCTGACTTCCTCTAGGAGGCACGGTGACTTCAGGCAGGACGTCTTAGGTGGAATGCGAAGACGAGGGTTACCCTGAGTGCAGCTCAGGCTAGGGCAACGCGTAAGACTTGCACGCCGTGTGGGACGAGCCAGAACGGTGTTCGTGAACGTGTGCGAGGGCTGAGGAAATGAAGCTGCTCCAAAAGAGAGGGCAGTGCGTTTCCCTACACCCGGCATGCACAGAGGGGCTGTAACGGGCTCCGGGTCTGGACGTTGCTTAGCTGACCCAGGTGAGCCTGGGGTACTCAAGTGTTCCTGCGGGAATAGGGTGCCCAGGCTAGCGTCCTAGGTGTCCAGAAAACTGTGCTGCCGTTCAAGGAACGCAGAGCAGAGGCCAGCGCCTCATGGAAACTGCTGCACGCCTCTGCTTCTGCACGGCAAATCAGGGCCTTACTTCCAGGCATGTGTTCATGCTGGGTGTGCCGGTAGCGATATAGCAGGGTAAGATGCTGACTTTCTCCTCGAGCAGAGTGACTTCACGTACGAGGGCCTCGAAGTGCTCCAAGCACAGTGTTCTCTCATGGCAGCTCACACAAGGACCATGAGAAGTTTTCTGTGCACTTCGGACGCACCAGCAATGTTGTCCTGAGGCCGTTCCAGGACTCTGGAAATGTAGCTCTCCTCAAGGAACGTACAGTGTGTTGCCCATCACTGGGCACGCACAGAGGGCCTCCGAGGGATGCACCAATGGGCCTCGAAATTGCTCAGCCGGCCCACAGGGGTCTGGAGGTACTCAGTGAACTTGCAGGAAAACGAGGTCTACCCGAGAGGCCTAGGAGTCCTCAGACGTGTACTTCCTTTAAAGTAAAGCATATAAGGGACAAAGAACTCATGGAAATAGCTGCATGCCTCCCTTTCTGCACGGCTACTAAGGGCCTAACCTGGAGGCAACTTTTCACGTTGAGATTCCCTTTAGCTCTAGAGCTTGTCAGGCTGACAACCACCGCGGCCATGGAAGCCCCTGGTTTAGACAGAGCAAACTCATTTTCTCCCCAGAAGCATTCTTACAGTGTTTACAGGCCTGTCAAGAGGAGGGAATGGCAGGCAGTTTCAATGCAGCGTGAACGCTTCCTTGAAAACGGGAAAGCAAGGCTAGTTCCAGCAGGTTCCCTTTTCCAGGGGCACACTCAGCATGCACCCCTGTGGCTTCTAACAAGTCCGAGGAGACACAGGTTACCCTGTGTTTCCTTCCCTGACTCAACTTCTCGAAGTAGGGTGTTCTGCATCATTCGAACTGCCTCAACCAAGGAACGCCGTAAGCTGCTCCTCTGGGCCTGTGGCTATTCGAAAGCCTGCAGTGCCACAGGAAGAACAGGACTTCAACTGCAGTAAGAACGCAAGCTGACTTCCTCTAGGAGGCACGGTGACTTCAGGCAGGACGTCTTAGGTGGAATGCGAAGACGAGGGTTACCCTGAGTGCAGCTCAGGCTAGGGCAACGCGTAAGACTTGCACGCCGTGTGGGACGTGCCAGAACGGTGTTCGTGAACGTGTGCGAGGGCTGAGGAAATGAAGCTGCTCCAAAAGAGAGGGCAGTGCGTTTCCCTACACCCGGCATGCACAGAGGGGCTGTAACGGGCTCCGGGTCTGGACGTTGCTTAGCTGACCCAGGTGAGCCTGGGGTACTCAAGTGTTCCTGCGGGAATAGGGTGCCCAGGCTAGCGTCCTAGGTGTCCAGAAAACTGTGCTGCCGTTCAAGGAACGCAGAGCAGAGGCCAGCGCCTCATGGAAACTGCTGCACGCCTCTGCTTCTGCACGGCAAATCAGGGCCTTACTTCCAGGCATGTGTTCATGCTGGGTGTGCCGGTAGCGATATAGCAGGATAAGATGCTGACTTTCTCCTCGAGCAGAGTGACTTCACGTACGAGGGCCTCGAAGTGCTCCAAGCACAGTGTTCTCTCATGGCAGCTCACACAAGGACCATGAGAAGTTTTCTGTGCACTTCGGACTCACCAGCAATGTTGTCCTGAGGCCGTTCGAGGACTCTGGAAATGTCGCTCTCCTCAAGGAACGTACATTGTGTTGCCCATCACTGGGCACGCACAGAGGGCCTCCGAAGGATGCACCAATGGGCCTCGAAATTGCTCAGCCGGCCCACAGGGGTCTGGAGGTACTCAGTGAACTTGCAGGAAAACGAGGTCTACCCGAGAGGCCTAGGAGTCCTCAGACGTGTACTTCCTTTAAAGTAAAGCATATAAGGGACAAAGAACTCATGGAAATAGCTGCATGCCTCCCTTTCTGCACGGCTACTAAGGGCCTAACCTGGAGGCAACTTTTCACGTTGAGATTCCCTTTAGCTCTAGAGCTTGTCAGGCTGACCACCACCGCGGCCATGGAAGCCCCTGGTTTAGACAGAGCAAACTCATTTTCTCCCCAGAAGCATTCTTACAGTGTTTACAGGCCTGTCAAGAGGAGGGAATGGCAGGCAGTTTCAATGCAGCGTGAACGCTGCCTTCAAAATGGGAAAGCAAGGCTAGTTCCAACAGGTCCCCTTTTCCAGGGGCACACTCAGCATGCACCCCTGTGGCTTCTAAGAAGTCCGAGGAGACACAGGTTACCCTGTGTTTCCTTCCCTGACTCAACTTCTCGAAGTAGGGTGTTCTGCATCATGCGAACTGCCTCAACCAAGGAACGCCGTAAGCTGCTCCTCTGGGCCTGTGGCTATTCGAAAGCCTGCAGTGCCACAGGAAGAACAGGACTTCAACTGCAGTAAGAACGCAAGCTGACTTCCTCTAGGAGGCACGGTGACTTCAGGCAGGACGTCTTAGGTGGAATGCGAAGACGAGGGTTACCCTGAGTGCAGCTCAGGCTAGGGCAACGCGTAAGACTTCCACGCCGTGTGGGACGTGCCAGAACGCTGTTCGTGAACGTGTGCGAGGGCTGAGGAAATGAAGCTGCTCCAAAAGAGAGGGCAGTGCGTTTCCCTACACCCGGCATGCACAGAGGGGCTGTAACGGGCTCCGGGTCTGGACGTTGCTTAGCTGACCCAGGTGAGCCTGGGGTACTCAAGTGTTCCTGCGGGAATAGGGTGCCCAGGCTAGCGTCCTAGGTGTCCAGAAAACTGTGCTGCCGTTCAAGGAACGCAGAGCAGAGGCCAGCGCCTCATGGAAACTGCTGCACGCCTCTGCTTCTGCACGGCAAATCAGGGCCTTACTTCCAGGCATGTGTTCATGCTGGGTGTGCCGGTAGCGATATAGCAGGGTAAGATGCTGACTTTCTCCTCGAGCAGAGTGACTTCACGTACGAGGGCCTCGAAGTACTCCAAGCACAGTGTTCTCTCATGGCAGCTCACACAAGGACCATGAGAAGTTTTCTGTGCACTTCGGACTCACCAGCAAAGTTGTCCTGAGGCCGTTCGAGGACTCTGGAAATGTAGCTCTCCTCAAGGAACGTACAGTGTGTTGCCCATCACTGGGCACGCACAGAGGGCCTCCGAGGGATGCACCAATGGGCCTCGAAATTGCTCAGCCGGCCCACAGGGGTCTGGAGGTACTCAGTGAACTTGCAGGAAAACGAGGTCTACCCGAGAGGCCTAGGAGTCCTCAGACGTGTACTTCCTTTAAAGTAAAGCATATAAGGGACAAAGAACTCATGGAAATAGCTGCATGCCTCCCTTTCTGCACGGCTACTAAGGGCCTAACCTGGAGGCAACTTTTCACGTTGAGATTCCCTTTAGCTCTAGAGCTTGTCAGGCTGACCACCACCGCGGCCATGGAAGCCCCTGGTTTAGACAGAGCAAACTCATTTTCTCCCCAGAAGCATTCTTACTGGCTTTACAGGCCTGTCAAGAGGAGGGAATGGCAGGCAGTTTCAATGCAGCGTGAACGCTTCCTTCAAAACGGGAAAGCAAGGCTAGTTCCAGCAGGTCCCCTTTTCCAGGGGCACACTCAGCATGCACCCCTGTGGCTTCTAACAAGTCCGAGGAGACAGAGGTTACCCTGTGTTTCCTTCCCTGACTCAACTTCTCGAAGTAGGGTGTTCTGCATCATGCGAACTGCCTCAACCAAGGAACGCCGTAAGCTGCTCCTCTGGGCCTGTGGCTATTCGAAAGCCTGCAGTGCCACAGGAAGAACAGGACTTCAACTGCAGTAAGAACGCAAGCTGACATCCTCTAGGAGGCACGGTGACTTCAGGCAGGACGTCTTAGATGGAATGCGAAGACGAGGGTTACCCTGAGTGCAGCTCAGGCTAGGGCAACGCGTAAGACTTCCACGCCGTGTGGGACGTGCCAGAACGGTGTTCGTGAACGTGTGCGAGGGCTGAGGAAATGAAGCTGCTCCAAAAGAGAGGGCAGTGCGTTTCCCTACAACCGGCATGCACAGAGGGGCTGTAACGGGCTCCGGGTCTGGACGTTGCTTAGCTGACCCAGGTGAGCCTGGGGTACTCAAGTGTTCCTGCGGGAATAGGGTGCCCAGGCTAGCGTCCTAGGTGTCCAGAAAACTGTGCTGCCGTTTAAGGAACGCAGAGCAGAGGCCAGCGCCTCATGGAAACTGCTGCACGCCTCTGCTTCTGCACGGCAAATCAGGGCCTTACTTCCAGGCATGTGTTCATGCTGGGTGTGCCGGTAGCGATATAGCAGGGTAAGATGCTGACTTTCTCCTCGAGCAGAGTGACTTCACGTACGAGGGCCTCGAAGTACTCCAAGCACAGTGTTCTCTCATGGCAGCGCACACAAGGACCATGAGAAGTTTTCTGTGCACTTCGGACTCACCAGCAATGTTGTCCTGAGGCCGTTCCAGGACTCTGGAAATGTAGCTCTCCTCAAGGAACGTACAGTGTGTTACCCATCACTGGGCACGCACAGAGGGCCTCCGAGGGATGCACCAATGGGCCTCGAAATTGCTCAGCCGGCCCACAGGGGTCTGGAGGTACTCAGTGAACTTACAGGAAAACGAGGTCTACCCGAGAGGCCTAGGAGTCCTCAGACGTGTACTTCCTTTAAAGTAAAGCATATAAGGGACAAAGAACTCATGGAAATAGCTGCATGCCTCCCTTTCTGCACGGCTACTAAGGGCCTAACCTGGAGGCAACTTTTCACGTTGAGATTCCCTTTAGCTCTAGAGCTTGTCAGGCTGACCACCACCGCGGCCATGGAAGCCCCTGGTTTAGACAGAGCAAACTCATTTTCTCCCCAGAAGCATTCTTACAGTGTTTACAGGCCTGTCAAGAGGAGGGAATGGCAGGCAGTTTCAATGCAGCGTGAACGCTTCCTTCAAAACGGGAAAGCAAGGCTAGTTCCAGCAGGTCCCCTTTTCCAGGGGCACACTCAGCATGCACCCCTGTGGCTTCTAAGAAGTCCGAGGAGACACAGGTTACCCTGTGTTTCCTTCCCTGACTCAACTTCTCGAAGTAGGGTGTTCTGCATCATGCGAACTGCCTCAACCAAGGAACGCCGTAAGCTGCTCCTCTGGGCCTGTGGCTATTCGAAAGCCTGCAGTGCCACAGGAAGAACAGGACTTCAACTGCAGTAAGAACGCAAGCTGACTTCCTCTAGGAGGCACGGTGACTTCAGGCAGGACGTCTTAGGTGGAATGCGAAGACGAGGGTTACCCTGAGTGCAGCTCAGGCTAGGGCAACGCGTAAGACTTGCACGCCGTGTGGGACGTGCCAGAACGGTGTTCGTGAACGTGTGCGAGGGCTGAGGAAATGAAGCTGCTCCAAAAGAGAGGGCAGTGCGTTTCCCTACACCCGGCATGCACAGAGGGGCTGTAACGGGCTCCGGGTCTGGACGTTGCTTAGCTGACCCAGGTGAGCCTGGGGTACTCAAGTGTTCCTGCGGGAATAGGGTGCCCAGGCTAGCGTCCTAGGTGTCCAGAAAACTGTGCTGCCGTTCAAGGAACGCAGAGCAGAGGCCAGCGCCTCATGGAAACTGCTGCACGCCTCTGCTTCTGCACGGCAAATCAGGGCCTTACTTCCAGGCATGTGTTCATGCTGGGTGTGCCGGTAGCGATATAGCAGGGTAAGATGTTGACTTTCTCCTCGAGCAGAGTGACTTCACGTACGAGGGCCTCGAAGTGCTCCAAGCACAGTGTTCTCTCATGGCAGCTCACACAAGGACCATGAGAAGTTTTCTGTGCACTTCGGACTCACCAGCAATGTTGTCCTGAGGCCGTTCGAGGACTCTGGAAATGTCGCTCTCCTCAAGGAACGTACATTGTGTTGCCCATCACTGGGCACGCACAGAGGGCCTCCGAGGGATGCACCAATGGGCCTCGAAATTGCTCAGCCGGCCCACAGGGGTCTGGAGGTACTCAGTGAACTTGCAGGAAAACGAGGTCTACCCGAGAGGCCTAGGAGTCCTCAGACGTGTACTTCCTTTAAAGTAAAGCATATAAGGGACAAAGAACTCATGGAAATAGCTGCATGCCTCCCTTTCTGCACGGCTACTAAGGGCCTAACCTGGAGGCAACTTTTCACGTTGAGATTCCCTTTAGCTCTAGAGCTTGTCAGGCTGACCACCACCGCGGCCATGGAAGCCCCTGGTTTAGACAGAGCAAACTCATTTTCTCCCCAGAAGCATTCTTACAGTGTTTACAGGCCTGTCAAGAGGAGGGAATGGCAGGCACTTTCAATGCAGCGTGAACGCTGCCTTCAAAATGGGAAAGCAAGGCTAGTTCCAACAGGTCCCCTTTTCCAGGGGCACACTCAGCATGCACCCCTGTGGCTTCTAAGAAGTCCGAGGAGACACAGGTTACCCTGTGTTTCCTTCCCTGACTCAACTTCTCGAAGTAGGGTGTTCTGCATCATGCGAACTGCCTCAACCAAGGAACGCCGTAAGCTGCTCCTCTGGGCCTGTGGCTATTCGAAAGCCTGCAGTGCCACAGGAAGAACAGGACTTCAACTGCAGTAAGAACGCAAGCTGACTTCCTCTAGGAGGCACGGTGACTTCAGGCAGGACGTATTAGGTGGAATGCGAAGACGAGGGTTACCCTGAGTGCAGCTCAGGCTAGGGCAACGCGTAAGACTTCCACGCCGTGTGGGACGTGCCAGAGCGCTGTTCGTGAACGTGTGCGAGGGCTGAGGAAATGAAGCTGCTCCAAAAGAGAGGGCAGTGCGTTTCCCTACACCCGGCATGCACAGAGGGGCTGTAACGGGCTCCGGGTCTGGACGTTGCTTAGCTGACCCAGGTGAGCCTGGGGTACTCAAGTGTTCCTGCGGGAATAGGGTGCCCAGGCTAGCGTCCTAGGTGTCCAGAAAACTGTGCTGCCGTTTAAGGAACGCAGAGCAGAGGCCAGAGCCTCATGGAAACTGCTGCACGCCTCTGCTTCTGCACGGCAAATCAGGGCCTTACTTCCAGGCATGTGTTCATGCTGGGTGTGCCGGTAGCGATATAGCAGGGTAAGATGCTGACTTTCTCCTCGAGCAGAGTGACTTCACGTACGAGGGCCTCGAAGTACTCCAAGCACAGTGTTCTCTCATGGCAGCGCACACAAGGACCATGAGAAGTTTTCTGTGCACTTCGGACTCACCAGCAATGTTGTCCTGAGGCCGTTCCAGGACTCTGGAAATGTAGCTCTCCTCAAGGAACGTACAGTGTGTTACCCATCACTGGGCACGCACAGAGGGCCTCCGAGGGATGCACCAATGGGCCTCGAAATTGCTCAGCCGGCCCACAGGGGTCTGGAGGTACTCAGTGAACTTACAGGAAAACGAGGTCTACCCGAGAGGCCTAGGAGTCCTCAGACGTGTACTTCCTTTAAAGTAAAGCATATAAGGGACAAAGAACTCATGGAAATAGCTGCATGCCTCCCTTTCTGCACGGCTACTAAGGGCCTAACCTGGAGGCAACTTTTCACGTTGAGATTCCCTTTAGCTCTAGAGCTTGTCAGGCTGACCACCACCGCGGCCATGGAAGCCCCTGGTTTAGACAGAGCAAACTCATTTTCTCCCCAGAAGCATTCTTACAGTGTTTACAGGCCTGTCAAGAGGAGGGAATGGCAGGCAGTTTCAATGCAGCGTGAACGCTTCCTTCAAAACGGGAAAGCAAGGCTAGTTCCTGCAGGTCCCCTTTTCCAGGGGCACACTCAGCATGCACCCCTGTGGCTTCTAAGAAGTCCGAGGAGACACAGGTTACCCTGTGTTTCCTTCCCTGACTCAACTTCTCGAAGTAGGGTGTTCTGCATCATGCGAACTGCCTCAACCAAGGAACGCCGTAAGCTGCTCCTCTGGGCCTGTGGCTATTCGAAAGCCTGCAGTGCCACAGGAAGAACAGGACTTCAACTGCAGTAAGAACGCAAGCTGACTTCCTCTAGGAGGCACGGTGACTTCAGGCAGGACGTCTTAGGTGGAATGCGAAGACGAGGGTTACCCTGAGTGCAGCTCAGGCTAGGGCAACGCGTAAGACTTGCACGCCGTGTGGGACGTGCCAGAACGGTGTTCGTGAACGTGTGCGAGGGCTGAGGAAATGAAGCTGCTCCAAAAGAGAGGGCAGTGCGTTTCCCTACACCCGGCATGCACAGAGGGGCTGTAACGGGCTCCGGGTCTGGACGTTGCTCAGCTGACCCAGGTGAGCCTGGGGTACTCAAGTGTTCCTGCGGGAATAGGGTGCCCAGGCTAGCGTCCTAGGTGTCCAGAAAACTGTGCTGCCGTTCAAGGAACGCAGAGCAGAGGCCAGCGCCTCATGGAAACTGCTGCACGCCTCTGCTTCTGCACGGCAAATCAGGGCCTTACTTCCAGGCATGTGTTCATGCTGGGTGTGCCGGTAGCGATATAGCAGGGTAAGATGTTGACTTTCTCCTCGAGCAGAGTGACTTCACGTACGAGGGCCTCGAAGTGCTCCAAGCACAGTGTTCTCTCATGGCAGCTCACACAAGGACCATGAGAAGTTTTCTGTGCACTTCGGACTCACCAGCAATGTTGTCCTGAGGCCGTTCGAGGACTCTGGAAATGTCGCTCTCCTCAAGGAACGTACATTGTGTTGCCCATCACTGGGCACGCACAGAGGGCCTCCGAGGGATGCACCAATGGGCCTCGAAATTGCTCAGCCGGCCCACAGGGGTCTGGAGGTACTCAGTGAACTTGCAGGAAAACGAGGTCTACCCGAGAGGCCTAGGAGTCCTCAGACGTGTACTTCCTTTAAAGTAAAGCATATAAGGGACAAAGAACTCATGGAAATAACTGCATGCCTCCCTTTCTGCACGGCTACTAAGGGCCTAACCTGGAGGCAACTTTTCACGTTGAGATTCCCTTTAGCTCTAGAGCTTGTCAGGCTGACCACCACCGCGGCCATGGAAGCCCCTGGTTTAGACAGAGCAAACTCATTTTCTCCCCAGAAGCATTCTTACAGTGTTTACAGGCCTGTCAAGAGGAGGGAATGGCAGGCAGTTTCAATGCAGCGTGAACGCTGCCTTCAAAATGGGAAAGCAAGGCTAGTTCCAACAGGTCCCCTTTTCCAGGGGCACACTCAGCATGCACCCCTGTGGCTTCTAAGAAGTCCGAGGAGACACAGGTTACCCTGTGTTTCCTTCCCTGACTCAACTTCTCGAAGTAGGGTGTTCTGCATCATGCGAACTGCCTCAACCAAGGAACGCCGTAAGCTGCTCCTCTGGGCCTGTGGCTATTCGAAAGCCTGCAGTGCCACAGGAAGAACAGGACTTCAACTGCAGTAAGAACGCAAGCTGACTTCCTCTAGGAGGCACGGTGAGTTCAGGCAGGACGTCTTAGGTGGAATGCGAAGACGAGGGTTACCCTGAGTGCAGCTCAGGCTAGGGCAACGCGTAAGACTTCCACGCCGTGTGGGACGTGCCAGAACGCTGTTCGTGAACGTGTGCGAGGGCTGAGGAAATGAAGCTGCTCCAAAAGAGAGGGCAGTGCGTTTCCCTACACCCGGCATGCACAGAGGGGCTGTAACGGGCTCCGGGTCTGGACGTTGCTTAGCTGACCCAGGTGAGCCTGGGGTAGTCAAGTGTTCCTGCGGGAATAGGGTGCCCAGGCTAGCGTCCTAGGTGTCCAGAAAACTGTGCTGCCGTTCAAGGAACGCAGAGCAGAGGCCAGCGCCTCATGGAAACTGCTGCACGCCTCTGCTTCTGCACGGCAAATCAGGGCCTTACTTCCAGGCATGTGTTCATGCTGGGTGTGCCGGTAGCGATATAGCAGGGTAAGATGCTGACTTTCTCCTCGAGCAGAGTGACTTCACGTACGAGGGCCTCGAAGTACTCCAAGCACAGTGTTCTCTCATGGCAGCTCACACAAGGACCATGAGAAGTTTTCTGTGCACTTCGGACTCACCAGCAAAGTTGTCCTGAGGCCGTTCGAGGACTCTGGAAATGTAGCTCTCCTCAAGGAACGTACAGTGTGTTGCCGATCACTGGGCACGCACAGAGGGCCTCCGAGGGATGCACCAATGGGCCTCGAAGTTGCTCAGCCGGCCCACAGGGGTCTGGAGGTACTCAGTGAACTTGCAGGGAAAACGAGGCCTACCCGAGAGGCCTAGGAGTCCTCAGACGTGTACTTCCTTTAAAGTAAAGCATATAAGGGACTAAGAACTCATGGAAACAGCTGCATGCCTCCCTTTCTGCACGGCTACTAAGGGCCTAACCTGGAGGCAAGTTTTCACGTTGAGATTCCCTTTAGCTCTAGAGCTTGTCAGGCTGACCACCACCGCGGCCATGGAAGCCCCTGGTTTAGACAGAGCAAACTCATTTTCTCCCCAGAAGCATTCTTACAGTGTTTACAGGCCTGTCAAGAGGAGGGAATGGCAGGCAGTTTCAATGCAGCGTGAACGCTTCCTTCAAAACGGGAAAGCAAGGCTAGTTCCAGCAGGTCCCCTTTTCCAGGGGCACACTCAGCATGCACCCCTGTGGCTTCTAACAAGTCCGAGGAGACACAGGTTACCCTGTGTTTCCTTCCCTGACTCAACTTCTCGAAGTAGGGTGTTCTGCATCATGCGAACTGCCTCAACCAAGGAACGCCGTAAGCTGCTCCTCTGGGCCTGTGGCTATTCGAAAGCCTGCAGTGCCACAGGAAAAACAGGACTTCAACTGCAGTAAGAACGCAAGCTGACTTCCTCTAGGAGGCACGGTGACTTCAGGCAGGACGTCTTAGGTGGAATGCGAAGACGAGGGTTACCCTGAGTGCAGCTCAGGCTAGGGCAACGCGTAAGACTTGCACGCCGTGTGGGACGTGCCAGAACGGTGTTCGTGAACGTGTGCGAGGGCTGAGGAAATGAAGCTGCTCCAAAAGAGAGGGCAGTGCGTTTCCCTACACCCGGCATGCACAGAGGGGCTGTAACGGGCTCCGGGTCTGGACGTTGCTTAGCTGACCCAGGTGAGCCTGGGGTACTCAAGTGTTCCTGCGGGAATAGGGTGCCCAGGCTAGCGTCCTAGGTGTCCAGAAAACTGTGCTGCCGTTTAAGGAACGCAGAGCAGAGGCCAGCGCCTCATGGAAACTGCTGCACGCCTCTGCTTCTGCACGGCAAATCAGGGCTTTACTTCCAGGCATGTGTTCATGCTGGGTGTGCCGGTAGCGATATAGCAGGGTAAGATGCTGACTTTCTCCTCGAGCAGAGTGACTTCACGTACGAGGGCCTCGAAGTACTCCAAGCACAGTGTTCTCTCATGGCAGCTCACACAAGGACCATGAGAAGTTTTCTGTGCACTTCGGACTCACCAGCAAAGTTGTCCTGAGGCCGTTCGAGGACTCTGGAAATGTAGCTCTCCTCAAGGAACGTACAGTGTGTTGCCCATCACTGGGCACGCAAGAGGGCCTCCGAGGGATGCACCAATGGGCCTCGAAGTTGCTCAGCCGGCCCACAGGGGTCTGGAGGTACTCAGTGAACTTGCAGGGAAAACGAGGCCTACCCGAGAGGCCTAGGAGTCCTCAGACGTGTACTTCCTTTAAAGTAAAGCATATAAGGGACTAAGAACTCATGGAAACAGCTGCATGCCTCCCTTTCTGCACGGCTACTAAGGGCCTAACCTGGAGGCAAGTTTTCACGTTGAGATTCCCTTTAGCTCTAGAGCTTGTCAGGCTGACCACCACCGCGGCCATGGAAGCCCCTGGTTTAGACAGAGCAAACTCATTTTCTCCCCAGAAGCATTCTTACAGTGTTTACAGGCCTGTCAAGAGGAGGGAATGGCAGGCAGTTTCAATGCAGCGTGAACGCTTCCTTCAAAACGGGAAAGCAAGGCTAGTTCCAGCAGGTCCCCTTTTCCAGGGACACACTCAGCATGCACCCCTGTGGCTTCTAAGAAGTCCGAGGAGACACAGGTTACCCTGTGTTTCCTTCCCTGACTCAACTTCTCGAAGTAGGGTGTTCTGCATCATGCGAACTGCCTCAACCAAGGAACGCCGTAAGCTGCTCCTCTGGGCCTGTGGCTATTCGAAAGCCTGCAGTGCCACAGGAAGAACAGGACTTCAACTGCAGTAAGAACGCAAGCTGACTTCCTCTAGGAGGCACGGTGACTTCAGGCAGGACGTCTTAGATGGAATGCGAAGACGAGGGTTACCCTGAGTGCAGCTCAGGCTAGGGCAACGCGTGAGACTTCCACGCCGTGTGGGACGTGCCAGAACGTTGTTCGTGAACGTGTGCGAGGGCTGAGGAAATGAAGCTGCTCCAAAAGAGAGGGCAGTGCGTTTCCCTACACCCGGCATGCACAGAGGGGCTGTAACGGGCTCCGGGTCTGGACGTTGCTTAGCTGACCCAGGTGAGCCTGGGGTACTCAAGTGTTCCTGCGGGAATAGGGTGCCCAGGCTAGCGTCCTAGGTGTCCAGAAAACTGTGCTGCCGTTTAAGGAACGCAGAGCAGAGGCCAGCGCCTCATGGAAACTGCTGCACGCCTCTGCTTCTGCACGGCAAATCAGGGCCTTACTTCCAGGCATGTGTTCATGCTGGGTGTGCCGGTAGCGATATAGCAGGGTAAGATGCTGACTTTCTCCTCGAGCAGAGTGACTTCACGTACGAGGGCCTCGAAGTGCTCCAAGCACAGTGTTCTCTCATGGCAGCTCACACAAGGACCATGAGAAGTTTTCTGTGCATTTCGGGCTCACCAGCAAAGTTGTCCTGAGGCCGTTCGAGGACTCTGGAAATGTAGCTCTCCTCAAGGAACGTACAGTGTGTTGCCCATCACTGGGCACGCACAGAGGGCCTCCGAGGGATGCACCAATGGGCCTCGAAGTTGCTCAATCGGCCCACAGGGGTCTGGAGGTGCTCAGTGAACTTGCAGGAAAACGAGGCCTACCCGAGAGGCCTAGGAGTCCTCAGACGTGTACTTCCTTTAAAGTAAAGCATATAAGGGCCTAAGAACTCATGGAAACAGCTGCATGCCTCCCTTTCTGCCCGGCTACTAAGGGCCTATCCTGGAGGCAAGTTTTCACGTTGAGATTCCCTTTAGCTCTAGGGCTTGTCAGGCTGACCACCACCGCGGCCATGGAAGCCCCTGGTTTAGACAGAGCAAACTCATTTTCTCCCCAGAAGCATTCTTACAGTGTTTACAGGCCTGTCAAGAGGAGGGAATGGCAGGCACTTTCAATGCAGCGTGAACGCTGCCTTCAAAACGGGAAAGCAAGGCTAGTTCCAGCAGGTCCCCTTTTCCAGGGGCACACTCAGCATGCACCCCTGTGGCTTCTAACAAGTCCGAGGAGACACAGGTTACCCTGTGTTTCCTTCCCTGACTCAACTTCTCGAAGTAGGGTGTTCTGCATCATGCGAACTGCCTCAACCAAGGAACGCCGTAAGCTGCTCCTCTGGGCCTGTGGCTCTTCGAAAGCCTGCAGTGCCACAGGAAGAACAGGACTTCAACTGCAGTAAGAACGCAAGCTGACTTCCTCTAGGAGGCACGGAGACTTCAGGCAGGACGTCTTAGATGGAATGCGAAGACGAGGGTTACCCTGAGTGCAGCTCAGGCTAGGGCAACGCGTAAGACTTCAACGCCCTGTGGGACGTGCCAGAACGCTGTTCGTGAACGTGTGCGAGGGCTGAGGAAATGAAGCTGCTCCAAAAGAGAGGGCAGTGCGTTTCCCTACACCCGGCATGCACAGAGGGGCTGTAACGGGCTCCGGGTCTGGACGTTGCTTAGCTGACCCAGGTGAGCCTGGGGTACTCAAGTGTTCCTGCGGGAATAGGGTGCCCAGGCTAGCGTCCTAGGTGTCCAGAAAACTGTGCTGCCGTTCAAGGAACGCAGAGCAGAGGCCAGCGCCTCATGGAAACTGCTGCACGCCTCTGCTTCTGCACGGCAAATCAGGGCCTTACTTCCAGGCATGTGTTCATGCTGGGTGTGCCGGTAGCGATATAGCAGGGTAAGATGCTGACTTTCTCCTCGAGCAGAGTGACTTCACGTACGAGGGCCTCGAAGTACTCCAAGCACAGTGTTCTCTCATGGCAGCTCACACAAGGACCATGAGAAGTTTTCTGTGCACTTCGGACTCACCAGCAATGTTGTCCTGAGGCCGTTCGAGGACTCTGGAAATGTAGCTCTCCTCAAGGATCGTACAGTGTGTTGCCCATCACTGGGCACGCACAGAGGGCCTCCGAGGGATGCACCAATGGGCCTCGAAGTTGCTCAACCGGCCCACAGGGGTCTGGAAGTGCTCAGTGAACTTGCAGGAAAACGAGGCCTACCCGAGAGGCCTAGGAGTCCTCAGACGTGTACTTCCTTTAAAGTAAAGCATATAAGGGACAAAGAACTCATGGAAATAGCTGCATGCCTCCCTTTCTGCACGGCTACTAAGGGCCTAACCTGGAGGCAACTTTTCACGTTGAGATTCCCTTTAGCTCTAGAGCTTGTCAGGCTGACCACCACCGCGGCCATGGAAGCCCCTGGTTTAGACAGAGCAAACTCATTTTCTCCCCAGAAGCATTCTTACAGTGTTTACAGGCCTGTCAAGAGGAGGGAATGGCAGGCACTTTCAATGCAGCGTGAACGCTACCTTCCAAATGGGAAAGCAAGGCTAGTTCCAACAGGTCCCCTTTTCCAGGGACACACTCAGCATGCACCCCTGTGGCTTCTAAGAAGTCCGAGGAGACACAGGTTACCCTGTGTTTCCTTCCCTGACTCAACTTCTCGAAGTAGGGTGTTCTGCATCATGCGAACTGCCTCAACCAAGGAACGCCGTAAGCTGCTCCCCTGGGCCTGTGGCTATTCGAAAGCCTGCAGTGCCACAGGAAGAACAGGACTTCAACTGCAGTAAGAACGCAAGCTGACTTCCTCTAGGAGGCACGGTGACTTCAGGCAGGACGTCTTAGATGGAATGCGAAGACGAGGGTTACCCTGAGTGCAGCTCAGGCTAGGGCAACGCGTAAGACTTCCACGCCGTGTGGGACGTGCCAGAACGGTGTTCGTGAACGTGTGCGAGGGCTGAGGAAATGAAGCTGCTCCAAAAGAGAGGGCAGTGCGTTTCCCTACACCCGGCATGCACAGAGGGGCTGTAACGGGCTCCGGGTCTGGACGTTGCTTAGCTGACCCAGGTGAGCCTGGGGTACTCAAGTGTTCCTGCGGGAATAGGGTGCCCAGGCTAGCGTCCTAGGTGTCCAGAAAACTGTGCTGCCGTTTAAGGAACGCAGAGCAGAGGCCAGCGCCTCATGGAAACTGCTGCACGCCTCTGCTTCTGCACGGCAAATCAGGGCCTTACTTCCAGGCATGTGTTCATGCTGGGTGTGCCGGAAGCGATATAGCAGGGTAAGATGCTGACTTTCTCCTCGAGCAGAGTGACTTCACGTACGAGGGCCTCGAAGTACTCCAAGCACAGTGTTCTCTCATGGCAGCTCACACAAGGACCATGAGAAGTTTTCTGTGCTCTTCGGACTCACCAGCAATGTTGTCCTGAGGCCGTTCGAGGACTCTGGAAATGTAGCTCTCCTCAAGGAACGTACAGTGTGTTGCCCATCACTGGGCACGCACAGAGGGCCTCCGAGGGATGCACCAATGGGCCTCGAAGTTGCTCAGCCGGCCCACAGGGTTCTGGAGGTGCTCAGTGAACTTGCAGGAAAACGAGGCCTACCCGAGAGGCCTAGGAGTCCTCAGACGTGTAGTTCCTTTAAAATAAAGCATATAAGGGACTAAGAACTCATGGAAACAGCTGCATGCCTCCCTTTCTGCACGGCTACTAAGGGCCTAACCTGGAGGCACGTTTTCACGTTGAGATTCCCTTTAGCTCTAGAGCTTGTCAGGCTGACCACCACCGCGGCCATGGAAGCCCCTGGTTTAGACAGAGCAAACTCATTTTCTCCCCAGAAGCATTCTTACAGTGTTTACAGGCCTGTCAAGAGGAGGGAATGGCAGGCAGTTTCAATGCAGCGTGAACGCTGCTTTCAAAATGGGAAAGCAAGGCTAGTTCCAGCAGGTCCCCTTTTCCAGGGGCACACTCAGCATGCAGCCCTGTGGCTTCTAACAAGTCCGAGGAGACACAGGTTACCCTGTGTTTCCTTCCCTGACTCAACTTCTCGAAGTAGGGTGTTCTGCATCATGCGAACTGCCTCAACCAAGGAACGCCGTAAGGTGCTCCTCTGGGCCTGTGGCTATTCGAAAGCCTGCAGTGCCACAGGAAGAACAGGACTTCAACTGCAGTAAGAACGCAAGCTGACTTGTTCTCGGAGGCCCGGTGACTTCAGGCAGGACGTCTTATATGGAATGCGAAGACGAGGGTTACCCTGAGTGCAGCTCAGGCTAGGGCAACGCGTAAGACTTGCACGCCGTGTGGGACGTGCCAGAACGCTGTTCGTGAACGTGTGCGAGGGCTGAGGAAATGAAGCTGCTCCAAAAGAGAGGGCAGTGCGTTTCCCTACACCCGGCATGCACAGAGGGGCTGTAACGGGCTCCGGGTCTGGACGTTGCTTAGCTGACCCAGGTGAGCCTGGGGTACTCAAGTGTTCCTGCGGGAATAGGGTGCCCAGGCTAGCGTCCTAGGTGTCCAGAAAACTGTGCTGCCGTTCAAGGAACGCAGAGCAGAGGCCAGCGCCTCATGGAAACTGCTGCACGCCTCTGCTTCTGCACGGCAAATCAGGGCCTTACTTCCAGGCATGTGTTCATGCTGGGTGTGCCGGTAGCGATATAGCAGGGTAAGATGCTGACTTTCTCCTCGAGCAGAGTGACTTCACGTACGAGGGCCTCGAAGTACTCCAAGCACAGTGTTCTCTCATGGCAGCTCACACAAGGACCATGAGAAGTTTTCTCTGCACTTCGGACTCATCAGCAAAGTTGTCCTGAGGCCGTTCGAGGACTCTGGAAATGTAGCTCTCCTCAAGGAACGTACAGTGTGTTGCCCATCACTGGGCACGCACAGAGGGCCTCCGAGGGATGCACCAATGGGCCTCGAAGTTGCTCAGCCGGCCCACAGGGGTCTGGAGGTACTCAGTGAACATGCAGGGAAAACGAGGCCTACCCAAGAGGCCTAGGAGTCCTCAGACGTGTACTTCCTTTAAAGTAAAGCATATAAGGGACAAAGAACTCATGGAAACAGCTGCATGCCTCCCTTTCTGCACGGCTACTAAGGGCCTAACCTGGAGGCAAGTTTTCACGTTGAGATTCCCTTTAGCTCTAGAGCTTGTCAGGCTGACCACCACCGCGGCCATGGAAGCCCCTGGTTTAGACAGAGCAAACTCATTTTCTCCCCAGAAGCATTCTTACAGTGTTTACAGGCCTGTCAAGAGGAGGGAATGGCAGTCAGTTTCAATGCAGCGTGAACGCGGCCTTCAAAATGGGAAAGCAAGGCTAGTTCCAGCAGGTCCCCTTTTCCAGGGGCACACTCAGCATGCAGCCCTGTGGCTTCTAACAAGTCCGAGGAGACACAGGTTACCCTGTGTTTCCTTCCCTGACTCAACTTCTCGAAGTAGGGTGTTCTGCATCATGCGAACTGCCTCAACCAAGGAACGCCGTAAGCTGCTCCTCTGGGCCTGTGGCTATTCGAAAGCCTGCAGTGCCACAGGAAGAACAGGACTTCAACTGCAGTAAGAACGCAAGCTGACTTCCTCTAGGAGGCACGGTGACTTCAGGCAGGACGTCTTAGGTGGAATGCGAAGACTAGGGTTACCCTGAGTGCAGCTCAGGCTAGGGCAACGCGTAAGACTTGCACGCCGTGTGGGACGTGCCAGAACGGTGTTCGTGAACGTGTGCGAGGGCGGAGGAAATGAAGCTGCTCCAAAAGAGAGGGCAGTGCGTTTCCCTACACCCGGCATGCACAGAGGGGCTGTAACGGGCTCCGGGTCTGGACGTTGCTTAGCTGACCCAGGTGAGCCTGGGGTACTCAAGTGTTCCTGCGGGAATAGGGTGCCCAGGCTAGCGTCCTAGGTGTCCAGAAAACTGTGCTGCCGTTCAAGGAACGCAGAGCAGAGGCCAGCGCCTCATGGAAACTGCTGCACGCCTCTGCTTCTGCACGGCAAATCAGGGCCTTACTTCCAGGCATGTGTTCATGCTGGGTGTGCCGGTAGCGATATAGCAGGGTAAGATGCTGACTTTCTCCTCGAGCAGAGTGACTTCACGTACGAGGGCCTCGAAGTACTCCAAGCACAGTGTTCTCTCATGGCAGCTCACACAAGGACCATGAGAAGTTTTCTCTGCACTTCGGACTCATCAGCAAAGTTGTCCTGAGGCCGTTCGAGGACTCTGGAAATGTAGCTCTCCTCAAGGAACGTACAGTGTGTTGCCCATCACTGGGCACGCACAGAGGGCCTCCGAGGGATGCACCAATGGGCCTCGAAGTTGCTCAGCCGGCCCACAGGGGTCTGGAGGTACTCAGTGAACATGCAGGGAAAACGAGGCCTACCCAAGAGGCCTAGGAGTCCTCAGACGTGTACTTCCTTTAAAGTAAAGCATATAAGGGACAAAGAACTCATGGAAACAGCTGCATGCCTCCCTTTCTGCACGGCTACTAAGGGCCTAACCTGGAGGCAAGTTTTCACGTTGAGATTCCCTTTAGCTCTAGAGCTTGTCAGGCTGACCACCACCGCGGCCATGGAAGCCCCTGGTTTAGACAGAGCAAACTCATTTTCTCCCCAGAAGCATTCTTACAGTGTTTACAGGCCTGTCAAGAGGAGGGAATGGCAGTCAGTTTCAATGCAGCGTGAACGCGGCCTTCAAAATGGGAAAGCAAGGCTAGTTCCAGCAGGTCCCCTTTTCCAGGGGCACACTCAGCATGCAGCCCTGTGGCTTCTAACAAGTCCGAGGAGACACAGGTTACCCTGTGTTTCCTTCCCTGACTCAACTTCTCGAAGTAGGGTGTTCTGCATCATGCGAACTGCCTCAACCAAGGAACGCCGTAAGCTGCTCCTCTGGGCCTGTGGCTATTCGAAAGCCTGCAGTGCCACAGGAAGAACAGGACTTCAACTGCAGTAAGAACGCAAGCTGACTTCCTCTAGGAGGCACGGTGACTTCAGGCAGGACGTCTTAGGTGGAATGCGAAGACTAGGGTTACCCTGAGTGCAGCTCAGGCTAGGGCAACGCGTAAGACTTGCACGCCGTGTGGGACGTGCCAGAACGGTGTTCGTGAACGTGTGCGAGGGCGGAGGAAATGAAGCTGCTCCAAAAGAGAGGGCAGTGCGTTTCCCTACACCCGGCATGCACAGAGGGGCTGTAACGGGCTCCGGGTCTGGACGTTGCTTAGCTGACCCAGGTGAGCCTGGGGTACTCAAGTGTTCCTGCGGGAATAGGGTGCCCAGGCTAGCGTCCTAGGTGTCCAGAAAACTGTGCTGCCGTTCAAGGAACGCAGAGCAGAGGCCAGCGCCTCATGGAAACTGCTGCACGCCTCTGCTTCTGCACGGCAAATCAGGGCCTTACTTCCAGGCATGTGTTCATGCTGGGTGTGCCGGTAGCGATATAGCAGGGTAAGATGCTGACTTTCTCCTCGAGCAGAGTGACTTCACGTACGAGGGCCTCGAAGTACTCCAAGCACAGTGTTCTCTCATGGCAGCTCACACAAGGACCATGAGAAGTTTTCTGTGCACTTCGGACTCACCAGCAAAGTTGTCCTGAGGCCGTTCGAGGACTCTGGAAATGTAGCTCTCCTCAAGGATCGTACAGTGTGTTGCCCATCACTGGGCACGCACAGAGGGCCTCCGAGGGATGCACCAATGGGCCTCGAACTTGCTCAACCGGCCCACAGGGGTCTGGAGGTACTCAGTGAACTTGCAGGAAAACGAGGCCTACCCGAGAGGCCTAGGAGTCCTCAGACGTGTACTTCCTTTAAAATAAAGCATATAAGGGAGTAAGAACTCATGGAAACAGCTGCATGCCTCCCTTTCTGCACGGCTACTAAGGGCCTAACCTGGAGGCAAGTTTTCACGTTGAGATTCCCTTTAGCTCTAGAGCTTGTCAGGCTGACCACCACCGCGGCCATGGAAGCCCCTGGTTTAGACAGAGCAAACTCATTTTCTCCCCAGAAGCATTCTTACAGTGTTTACAGGCCTGTCAAGAGGAGGGAATGGCAGGCACTTTCAATGCAGCGTGAACGCTGCCTTCAAAATGGGAAAGCAAGGCTAGTTCCAACAGGTCCCCTTTTCCAGGGGCACACTCAGCATGCACCCCTGTGGCTTCTAAGAAGTCCGAGGAGACACAGGTTACCCTGTGTTTCCTTCCCTGACTCAACTTCTCGAAGTAGGGTGTTCTGCATCATGCGAACTGCCTCAACCAAGGAACGCCGTAAGCTGCTCCTCTGGGCCTGTGGCTATTCGAAAGCCTGCAGTGCCACAGGAAGAACAGGACTTCAACTGCAGTAAGAACGCAAGCTGACTTCCTCTAGGAGGCACGGTGACTTCAGGCAGGACGTATTAGGTGGAATGCGAAGACGAGGGTTACCCTGAGTGCAGCTCAGGCTAGGGCAACGCGTAAGACTTCCACGCCGTGTGGGACGTGCCAGAACGCTGTTCGTGAACGTGTGCGAGGGCTGAGGAAATGAAGCTGCTCCAAAAGAGAGGGCAGTGCGTTTCCCTACACCCGGCATGCACAGAGGGGCTGTAACGGGCTCCGGGTCTGGACGTTGCTTAGCTGACCCAGGTGAGCCTGGGGTACTCAAGTGTTCCTGCGGGAATAGGGTGCCCAGGCTAGCGTCCTAGGTGTCCAGAAAACTGTGCTGCCGTTCAAGGAACGCAGAGCAGAGGCCAGCGCCTCATGGAAACTGCTGCACGCCTCTGCTTCTGCACGGCAAATCAGGGCCTTACTTCCAGGCATGTGTTCATGCTGGGTGTGCCGGTAGCGATATAGCAGGGTAAGATGCTGACTTTCTCCTCGAGCAGAGTGACTTCACGTACGAGGGCCTCGAAGTACTCCAAGCACAGTGTTCTCTCATGGCAGCTCACACAAGGACCATGAGAAGTTTTCTGTGCACTTCGGACTCACCAGCAAAGTTGTCCTGAGGCCGTTCGAGGACTCTGGAAATGTAGCTCTCCTCAAGGAACGTACAGTGTGTTGCCCATCACTGGGCACGCACAGAGGGCCTCCGAGGGATGCACCAATGGGCCTCGAAGTTGCTCAGCCGGCCCACAGGGGTCTGGAGGTACTCAGTGAACTTGCAGGGAAAACGAGGCCTACCCGAGAGGCCTAGGAGTCCTCAGACGTGTACTTCCTTTAAAGTAAAGCATATAAGGGACTAAGAACTCATGGAAACAGCTGCATGCCTCCCTTTCTGCACGGCTACTAAGGGCCTAACCTGGAGGCAAGTTTTCACGTTGAGATTCCCTTTAGCTCTAGAGCTTGTCAGGCTGACCACCACCGCGGCCATGGAAGCCCCTGGTTTAGACAGAGCAAACTCATTTTCTCCCCAGAAGCATTCTTACAGTGTTTACAGGCCTGTCAAGAGGAGGGAATGGCAGGCAGTTTCAATGCAGCGTGAACGCTGCCTTCAAAACGGGAAAGCAAGGCTAGTTCCAGCAGGTCCCCTTTTCCAGGGGCACACTCAGCATGCACCCCTGTGGCTTCTAACAAGTCCGAGGAGACACAGGTTACCCTGTGTTTCCTTCCCTGACTCAACTTCTCGAAGTAGGGTGTTCTGCATCATGCGAACTGCCTCAACCAAGGAACGCCGTAAGCTGCTCCTCTGGGCCTGTGGCTATTCGAAAGCCTGCAGTGCCACAGGAAGAACAGGACTTCAACTGCAGTAAGAACGCAAGCTGACTTCCTCTAGGAGGCACGGTGACTTCAGGCAGGACGTCTTAGGTGGAATGCGAAGACGAGGGTTACCCTGAGTGCAGCTCAGGCTAGGGCAACGCGTAAGACTTGCACGCCGTGTGGGACGAGCCAGAACGGTGTTCGTGAACGTGTGCGAGGGCTGAGGAAATGAAGCTGCTCCAAAAGAGAGGGCAGTGCGTTTCCCTACACCCGGCATGCACAGAGGGGCTGTAACGGGCTCCGGGTCTGGACGTTGCTTAGCTGACCCAGGTGAGCCTGGGGTACTCAAGTGTTCCTGCGGGAATAGGGTGCCCAGGCTAGCGTCCTAGGTGTCCAGAAAACTGTGCTGCCGTTCAAGGAACGCAGAGCAGAGGCCAGCGCCTCATGGAAACTGCTGCACGCCTCTGCTTCTGCACGGCAAATCAGGGCCTTACTTCCAGGCATGTGTTCATGCTGGGTGTGCCGGTAGCGATATAGCAGGGTAAGATGCTGACTTTCTCCTCGAGCAGAGTGACTTCACGTACGAGGGCCTCGAAGTGCTCCAAGCACAGTGTTCTCTCATGGCAGCTCACACAAGGACCATGAGAAGTTTTCTGTGCACTTCGGACGCACCAGCAATGTTGTCCTGAGGCCGTTCCAGGACTCTGGAAATGTAGCTCTCCTCAAGGAACGTACAGTGTGTTGCCCATCACTGGGCACGCACAGAGGGCCTCCGAGGGATGCACCAATGGGCCTCGAAATTGCTCAGCCGGCCCACAGGGGTCTGGAGGTACTCAGTGAACTTGCAGGAAAACGAGGTCTACCCGAGAGGCCTAGGAGTCCTCAGACGTGTACTTCCTTTAAAGTAAAGCATATAAGGGACAAAGAACTCATGGAAATAGCTGCATGCCTCCCTTTCTGCACGGCTACTAAGGGCCTAACCTGGAGGCAACTTTTCACGTTGAGATTCCCTTTAGCTCTAGAGCTTGTCAGGCTGACAACCACCGCGGCCATGGAAGCCCCTGGTTTAGACAGAGCAAACTCATTTTCTCCCCAGAAGCATTCTTACAGTGTTTACAGGCCTGTCAAGAGGAGGGAATGGCAGGCAGTTTCAATGCAGCGTGAACGCTTCCTTGAAAACGGGAAAGCAAGGCTAGTTCCAGCAGGTTCCCTTTTCCAGGGGCACACTCAGCATGCACCCCTGTGGCTTCTAACAAGTCCGAGGAGACACAGGTTACCCTGTGTTTCCTTCCCTGACTCAACTTCTCGAAGTAGGGTGTTCTGCATCATTCGAACTGCCTCAACCAAGGAACGCCGTAAGCTGCTCCTCTGGGCCTGTGGCTATTCGAAAGCCTGCAGTGCCACAGGAAGAACAGGACTTCAACTGCAGTAAGAACGCAAGCTGACTTCCTCTAGGAGGCACGGTGACTTCAGGCAGGACGTCTTAGGTGGAATGCGAAGACGAGGGTTACCCTGAGTGCAGCTCAGGCTAGGGCAACGCGTAAGACTTGCACGCCGTGTGGGACGTGCCAGAACGGTGTTCGTGAACGTGTGCGAGGGCTGAGGAAATGAAGCTGCTCCAAAAGAGAGGGCAGTGCGTTTCCCTACACCCGGCATGCACAGAGGGGCTGTAACGGGCTCCGGGTCTGGACGTTGCTTAGCTGACCCAGGTGAGCCTGGGGTACTCAAGTGTTCCTGCGGGAATAGGGTGCCCAGGCTAGCGTCCTAGGTGTCCAGAAAACTGTGCTGCCGTTCAAGGAACGCAGAGCAGAGGCCAGCGCCTCATGGAAACTGCTGCACGCCTCTGCTTCTGCACGGCAAATCAGGGCCTTACTTCCAGGCATGTGTTCATGCTGGGTGTGCCGGTAGCGATATAGCAGGATAAGATGCTGACTTTCTCCTCGAGCAGAGTGACTTCACGTACGAGGGCCTCGAAGTGCTCCAAGCACAGTGTTCTCTCATGGCAGCTCACACAAGGACCATGAGAAGTTTTCTGTGCACTTCGGACTCACCAGCAATGTTGTCCTGAGGCCGTTCGAGGACTCTGGAAATGTCGCTCTCCTCAAGGAACGTACATTGTGTTGCCCATCACTGGGCACGCACAGAGGGCCTCCGAGGGATGCACCAATGGGCCTCGAAATTGCTCAGCCGGCCCACAGGGGTCTGGAGGTACTCAGTGAACTTGCAGGAAAACGAGGTCTACCCGAGAGGCCTAGGAGTCCTCAGACGTGTACTTCCTTTAAAGTAAAGCATATAAGGGACAAAGAACTCATGGAAATAGCTGCATGCCTCCCTTTCTGCACGGCTACTAAGGGCCTAACCTGGAGGCAACTTTTCACGTTGAGATTCCCTTTAGCTCTAGAGCTTGTCAGGCTGACCACCACCGCGGCCATGGAAGCCCCTGGTTTAGACAGAGCAAACTCATTTTCTCCCCAGAAGCATTCTTACAGTGTTTACAGGCCTGTCAAGAGGAGGGAATGGCAGGCAGTTTCAATGCAGCGTGAACGCTGCCTTCAAAATGGGAAAGCAAGGCTAGTTCCAACAGGTCCCCTTTTCCAGGGGCACACTCAGCATGCACCCCTGTGGCTTCTAAGAAGTCCGAGGAGACACAGGTTACCCTGTGTTTCCTTCCCTGACTCAACTTCTCGAAGTAGGGTGTTCTGCATCATGCGAACTGCCTCAACCAAGGAACGCCGTAAGCTGCTCCTCTGGGCCTGTGGCTATTCGAAAGCCTGCAGTGCCACAGGAAGAACAGGACTTCAACTGCAGTAAGAACGCAAGCTGACTTCCTCTAGGAGGCACGGTGACTTCAGGCAGGACGTCTTAGGTGGAATGCGAAGACGAGGGTTACCCTGAGTGCAGCTCAGGCTAGGGCAACGCGTAAGACTTCCACGCCGTGTGGGACGTGCCAGAACGCTGTTCGTGAACGTGTGCGAGGGCTGAGGAAATGAAGCTGCTCCAAAAGAGAGGGCAGTGCGTTTCCCTACACCCGGCATGCACAGAGGGGCTGTAACGGGCTCCGGGTCTGGACGTTGCTTAGCTGACCCAGGTGAGCCTGGGGTACTCAAGTGTTCCTGCGGGAATAGGGTGCCCAGGCTAGCGTCCTAGGTGTCCAGAAAACTGTGCTGCCGTTCAAGGAACGCAGAGCAGAGGCCAGCGCCTCATGGAAACTGCTGCACGCCTCTGCTTCTGCACGGCAAATCAGGGCCTTACTTCCAGGCATGTGTTCATGCTGGGTGTGCCGGTAGCGATATAGCAGGGTAAGATGCTGACTTTCTCCTCGAGCAGAGTGACTTCACGTACGAGGGCCTCGAAGTACTCCAAGCACAGTGTTCTCTCATGGCAGCTCACACAAGGACCATGAGAAGTTTTCTGTGCACTTCGGACTCACCAGCAAAGTTGTCCTGAGGCCGTTCGAGGACTCTGGAAATGTAGCTCTCCTCAAGGAACGTACAGTGTGTTGCCCATCACTGGGCACGCACAGAGGGCCTCCGAGGGATGCACCAATGGGCCTCGAAATTGCTCAGCCGGCCCACAGGGGTCTGGAGGTACTCAGTGAACTTGCAGGAAAACGAGGTCTACCCGAGAGGCCTAGGAGTCCTCAGACGTGTACTTCCTTTAAAGTAAAGCATATAAGGGACAAAGAACTCATGGAAATAGCTGCATGCCTCCCTTTCTGCACGGCTACTAAGGGCCTAACCTGGAGGCAACTTTTCACGTTGAGATTCCCTTTAGCTCTAGAGCTTGTCAGGCTGACCACCACCGCGGCCATGGAAGCCCCTGGTTTAGACAGAGCAAACTCATTTTCTCCCCAGAAGCATTCTTACTGGCTTTACAGGCCTGTCAAGAGGAGGGAATGGCAGGCAGTTTCAATGCAGCGTGAACGCTTCCTTCAAAACGGGAAAGCAAGGCTAGTTCCAGCAGGTCCCCTTTTCCAGGGGCACACTCAGCATGCACCCCTGTGGCTTCTAACAAGTCCGAGGAGACACAGGTTACCCTGTGTTTCCTTCCCTGACTCAACTTCTCGAAGTAGGGTGTTCTGCATCATGCGAACTGCCTCAACCAAGGAACGCCGTAAGCTGCTCCTCTGGGCCTGTGGCTATTCGAAAGCCTGCAGTGCCACAGGAAGAACAGGACTTCAACTGCAGTAAGAACGCAAGCTGACATCCTCTAGGAGGCACGGTGACTTCAGGCAGGACGTCTTAGATGGAATGCGAAGACGAGGGTTACCCTGAGTGCAGCTCAGGCTAGGGCAACGCGTAAGACTTCCACGCCGTGTGGGACGTGCCAGAACGGTGTTCGTGAACGTGTGCGAGGGCTGAGGAAATGAAGCTGCTCCAAAAGAGAGGGCAGTGCGTTTCCCTACAACCGGCATGCACAGAGGGGCTGTAACGGGCTCCGGGTCTGGACGTTGCTTAGCTGACCCAGGTGAGCCTGGGGTACTCAAGTGTTCCTGCGGGAATAGGGTGCCCAGGCTAGCGTCCTAGGTGTCCAGAAAACTGTGCTGCCGTTTAAGGAACGCAGAGCAGAGGCCAGCGCCTCATGGAAACTGCTGCACGCCTCTGCTTCTGCACGGCAAATCAGGGCCTTACTTCCAGGCATGTGTTCATGCTGGGTGTGCCGGTAGCGATATAGCAGGGTAAGATGCTGACTTTCTCCTCGAGCAGAGTGACTTCACGTACGAGGGCCTCGAAGTACTCCAAGCACAGTGTTCTCTCATGGCAGCGCACACAAGGACCATGAGAAGTTTTCTGTGCACTTCGGACTCACCAGCAATGTTGTCCTGAGGCCGTTCCAGGACTCTGGAAATGTAGCTCTCCTCAAGGAACGTACAGTGTGTTACCCATCACTGGGCACGCACAGAGGGCCTCCGAGGGATGCACCAATGGGCCTCGAAATTGCTCAGCCGGCCCACAGGGGTCTGGAGGTACTCAGTGAACTTACAGGAAAACGAGGTCTACCCGAGAGGCCTAGGAGTCCTCAGACGTGTACTTCCTTTAAAGTAAAGCATATAAGGGACAAAGAACTCATGGAAATAGCTGCATGCCTCCCTTTCTGCACGGCTACTAAGGGCCTAACCTGGAGGCAACTTTTCACGTTGAGATTCCCTTTAGCTCTAGAGCTTGTCAGGCTGACCACCACCGCGGCCATGGAAGCCCCTGGTTTAGACAGAGCAAACTCATTTTCTCCCCAGAAGCATTCTTACAGTGTTTACAGGCCTGTCAAGAGGAGGGAATGGCAGGCAGTTTCAATGCAGCGTGAACGCTTCCTTCAAAACGGGAAAGCAAGGCTAGTTCCAGCAGGTCCCCTTTTCCAGGGGCACACTCAGCATGCACCCCTGTGGCTTCTAAGAAGTCCGAGGAGACACAGGTTACCCTGTGTTTCCTTCCCTGACTCAACTTCTCGAAGTAGGGTGTTCTGCATCATGCGAACTGCCTCAACCAAGGAACGCCGTAAGCTGCTCCTCTGGGCCTGTGGCTATTCGAAAGCCTGCAGTGCCACAGGAAGAACAGGACTTCAACTGCAGTAAGAACGCAAGCTGACTTCCTCTAGGAGGCACGGTGACTTCAGGCAGGACGTATTAGGTGGAATGCGAAGACGAGGGTTACCCTGAGTGCAGCTCAGGCTAGGGCAACGCGTAAGACTTCCACGCCGTGTGGGACGTGCCAGAGCGCTGTTCGTGAACGTGTGCGAGGGCTGAGGAAATGAAGCTGCTCCAAAAGAGAGGGCAGTGCGTTTCCCTACACCCGGCATGCACAGAGGGGCTGTAACGGGCTCCGGGTCTGGACGTTGCTTAGCTGACCCAGGTGAGCCTGGGGTACTCAAGTGTTCCTGCGGGAATAGGGTGCCCAGGCTAGCGTCCTAGGTGTCCAGAAAACTGTGCTGCCGTTTAAGGAACGCAGAGCAGAGGCCAGAGCCTCATGGAAACTGCTGCACGCCTCTGCTTCTGCACGGCAAATCAGGGCCTTACTTCCAGGCATGTGTTCATGCTGGGTGTGCCGGTAGCGATATAGCAGGGTAAGATGCTGACTTTCTCCTCGAGCAGAGTGACTTCACGTACGAGGGCCTCGAAGTACTCCAAGCACAGTGTTCTCTCATGGCAGCGCACACAAGGACCATGAGAAGTTTTCTGTGCACTTCGGACTCACCAGCAATGTTGTCCTGAGGCCGTTCCAGGACTCTGGAAATGTAGCTCTCCTCAAGGAACGTACAGTGTGTTACCCATCACTGGGCACGCACAGAGGGCCTCCGAGGGATGCACCAATGGGCCTCGAAATTGCTCAGCCGGCCCACAGGGGTCTGGAGGTACTCAGTGAACTTACAGGAAAACGAGGTCTACCCGAGAGGCCTAGGAGTCCTCAGACGTGTACTTCCTTTAAAGTAAAGCATATAAGGGACAAAGAACTCATGGAAATAGCTGCATGCCTCCCTTTCTGCACGGCTACTAAGGGCCTAACCTGGAGGCAACTTTTCACGTTGAGATTCCCTTTAGCTCTAGAGCTTGTCAGGCTGACCACCACCGCGGCCATGGAAGCCCCTGGTTTAGACAGAGCAAACTCATTTTCTCCCCAGAAGCATTCTTACAGTGTTTACAGGCCTGTCAAGAGGAGGGAATGGCAGGCAGTTTCAATGCAGCGTGAACGCTTCCTTCAAAACGGGAAAGCAAGGCTAGTTCCTGCAGGTCCCCTTTTCCAGGGGCACACTCAGCATGCACCCCTGTGGCTTCTAAGAAGTCCGAGGAGACACAGGTTACCCTGTGTTTCCTTCCCTGACTCAACTTCTCGAAGTAGGGTGTTCTGCATCATGCGAACTGCCTCAACCAAGGAACGCCGTAAGCTGCTCCTCTGGGCCTGTGGCTATTCGAAAGCCTGCAGTGCCACAGGAAGAACAGGACTTCAACTGCAGTAAGAACGCAAGCTGACTTCCTCTAGGAGGCACGGTGACTTCAGGCAGGACGTCTTAGGTGGAATGCGAAGACGAGGGTTACCCTGAGTGCAGCTCAGGCTAGGGCAACGCGTAAGACTTGCACGCCGTGTGGGACGTGCCAGAACGGTGTTCGTGAACGTGTGCGAGGGCTGAGGAAATGAAGCTGCTCCAAAAGAGAGGGCAGTGCGTTTCCCTACACCCGGCATGCACAGAGGGGCTGTAACGGGCTCCGGGTCTGGACGTTGCTCAGCTGACCCAGGTGAGCCTGGGGTACTCAAGTGTTCCTGCGGGAATAGGGTGCCCAGGCTAGCGTCCTAGGTGTCCAGAAAACTGTGCTGCCGTTCAAGGAACGCAGAGCAGAGGCCAGCGCCTCATGGAAACTGCTGCACGCCTCTGCTTCTGCACGGCAAATCAGGGCCTTACTTCCAGGCATGTGTTCATGCTGGGTGTGCCGGTAGCGATATAGCAGGGTAAGATGTTGACTTTCTCCTCGAGCAGAGTGACTTCACGTACGAGGGCCTCGAAGTGCTCCAAGCACAGTGTTCTCTCATGGCAGCTCACACAAGGACCATGAGAAGTTTTCTGTGCACTTCGGACTCACCAGCAATGTTGTCCTGAGGCCGTTCGAGGACTCTGGAAATGTCGCTCTCCTCAAGGAACGTACATTGTGTTGCCCATCACTGGGCACGCACAGAGGGCCTCCGAGGGATGCACCAATGGGCCTCGAAATTGCTCAGCCGGCCCACAGGGGTCTGGAGGTACTCAGTGAACTTGCAGGAAAACGAGGTCTACCCGAGAGGCCTAGGAGTCCTCAGACGTGTACTTCCTTTAAAGTAAAGCATATAAGGGACAAAGAACTCATGGAAATAGCTGCATGCCTCCCTTTCTGCACGGCTACTAAGGGCCTAACCTGGAGGCAACTTTTCACGTTGAGATTCCCTTTAGCTCTAGAGCTTGTCAGGCTGACCACCACCGCGGCCATGGAAGCCCCTGGTTTAGACAGAGCAAACTCATTTTCTCCCCAGAAGCATTCTTACAGTGTTTACAGGCCTGTCAAGAGGAGGGAATGGCAGGCAGTTTCAATGCAGCGTGAACGCTGCCTTCAAAATGGGAAAGCAAGGCTAGTTCCAACAGGTCCCCTTTTCCAGGGGCACACTCAGCATGCACCCCTGTGGCTTCTAAGAAGTCCGAGGAGACACAGGTTACCCTGTGTTTCCTTCCCTGACTCAACTTCTCGAAGTAGGGTGTTCTGCATCATGCGAACTGCCTCAACCAAGGAACGCCGTAAGCTGCTCCTCTGGGCCTGTGGCTATTCGAAAGCCTGCAGTGCCACAGGAAGAACAGGACTTCAACTGCAGTAAGAACGCAAGCTGACTTCCTCTAGGAGGCACGGTGAGTTCAGGCAGGACGTCTTAGGTGGAATGCGAAGACGAGGGTTACCCTGAGTGCAGCTCAGGCTAGGGCAACGCGTAAGACTTCCACGCCGTGTGGGACGTGCCAGAACGCTGTTCGTGAACGTGTGCGAGGGCTGAGGAAATGAAGCTGCTCCAAAAGAGAGGGCAGTGCGTTTCCCTACACCCGGCATGCACAGAGGGGCTGTAACGGGCTCCGGGTCTGGACGTTGCTTAGCTGACCCAGGTGAGCCTGGGGTAGTCAAGTGTTCCTGCGGGAATAGGGTGCCCAGGCTAGCGTCCTAGGTGTCCAGAAAACTGTGCTGCCGTTCAAGGAACGCAGAGCAGAGGCCAGCGCCTCATGGAAACTGCTGCACGCCTCTGCTTCTGCACGGCAAATCAGGGCCTTACTTCCAGGCATGTGTTCATGCTGGGTGTGCCGGTAGCGATATAGCAGGGTAAGATGCTGACTTTCTCCTCGAGCAGAGTGACTTCACGTACGAGGGCCTCGAAGTACTCCAAGCACAGTGTTCTCTCATGGCAGCTCACACAAGGACCATGAGAAGTTTTCTGTGCACTTCGGACTCACCAGCAAAGTTGTCCTGAGGCCGTTCGAGGACTCTGGAAATGTAGCTCTCCTCAAGGAACGTACAGTGTGTTGCCGATCACTGGGCACGCACAGAGGGCCTCCGAGGGATGCACCAATGGGCCTCGAAGTTGCTCAGCCGGCCCACAGGGGTCTGGAGGTACTCAGTGAACTTGCAGGGAAAACGAGGCCTACCCGAGAGGCCTAGGAGTCCTCAGACGTGTACTTCCTTTAAAGTAAAGCATATAAGGGACTAAGAACTCATGGAAACAGCTGCATGCCTCCCTTTCTGCACGGCTACTAAGGGCCTAACCTGGAGGCAAGTTTTCACGTTGAGATTCCCTTTAGCTCTAGAGCTTGTCAGGCTGACCACCACCGCGGCCATGGAAGCCCCTGGTTTAGACAGAGCAAACTCATTTTCTCCCCAGAAGCATTCTTACAGTGTTTACAGGCCTGTCAAGAGGAGGGAATGGCAGGCAGTTTCAATGCAGCGTGAACGCTTCCTTCAAAACGGGAAAGCAAGGCTAGTTCCAGCAGGTCCCCTTTTCCAGGGGCACACTCAGCATGCACCCCTGTGGCTTCTAACAAGTCCGAGGAGACACAGGTTACCCTGTGTTTCCTTCCCTGACTCAACTTCTCGAAGTAGGGTGTTCTGCATCATGCGAACTGCCTCAACCAAGGAACGCCGTAAGCTGCTCCTCTGGGCCTGTGGCTATTCGAAAGCCTGCAGTGCCACAGGAAAAACAGGACTTCAACTGCAGTAAGAACGCAAGCTGACTTCCTCTAGGAGGCACGGTGACTTCAGGCAGGACGTCTTAGGTGGAATGCGAAGACGAGGGTTACCCTGAGTGCAGCTCAGGCTAGGGCAACGCGTAAGACTTGCACGCCGTGTGGGACGTGCCAGAACGGTGTTCGTGAACGTGTGCGAGGGCTGAGGAAATGAAGCTGCTCCAAAAGAGAGGGCAGTGCGTTTCCCTACACCCGGCATGCACAGAGGGGCTGTAACGGGCTCCGGGTCTGGACGTTGCTTAGCTGACCCAGGTGAGCCTGGGGTACTCAAGTGTTCCTGCGGGAATAGGGTGCCCAGGCTAGCGTCCTAGGTGTCCAGAAAACTGTGCTGCCGTTTAAGGAACGCAGAGCAGAGGCCAGCGCCTCATGGAAACTGCTGCACGCCTCTGCTTCTGCACGGCAAATCAGGGCTTTACTTCCAGGCATGTGTTCATGCTGGGTGTGCCGGTAGCGATATAGCAGGGTAAGATGCTGACTTTCTCCTCGAGCAGAGTGACTTCACGTACGAGGGCCTCGAAGTACTCCAAGCACAGTGTTCTCTCATGGCAGCTCACACAAGGACCATGAGAAGTTTTCTGTGCACTTCGGACTCACCAGCAAAGTTGTCCTGAGGCCGTTCGAGGACTCTGGAAATGTAGCTCTCCTCAAGGAACGTACAGTGTGTTGCCCATCACTGGGCACGCAAGAGGGCCTCCGAGGGATGCACCAATGGGCCTCGAAGTTGCTCAGCCGGCCCACAGGGGTCTGGAGGTACTCAGTGAACTTGCAGGGAAAACGAGGCCTACCCGAGAGGCCTAGGAGTCCTCAGACGTGTACTTCCTTTAAAGTAAAGCATATAAGGGACTAAGAACTCATGGAAACAGCTGCATGCCTCCCTTTCTGCACGGCTACTAAGGGCCTAACCTGGAGGCAAGTTTTCACGTTGAGATTCCCTTTAGCTCTAGAGCTTGTCAGGCTGACCACCACCGCGGCCATGGAAGCCCCTGGTTTAGACAGAGCAAACTCATTTTCTCCCCAGAAGCATTCTTACAGTGTTTACAGGCCTGTCAAGAGGAGGGAATGGCAGGCAGTTTCAATGCAGCGTGAACGCTTCCTTCAAAACGGGAAAGCAAGGCTAGTTCCAGCAGGTCCCCTTTTCCAGGGACACACTCAGCATGCACCCCTGTGGCTTCTAAGAAGTCCGAGGAGACACAGGTTACCCTGTGTTTCCTTCCCTGACTCAACTTCTCGAAGTAGGGTGTTCTGCATCATGCGAACTGCCTCAACCAAGGAACGCCGTAAGCTGCTCCTCTGGGCCTGTGGCTATTCGAAAGCCTGCAGTGCCACAGGAAGAACAGGACTTCAACTGCAGTAAGAACGCAAGCTGACTTCCTCTAGGAGGCACGGTGACTTCAGGCAGGACGTCTTAGATGGAATGCGAAGACGAGGGTTACCCTGAGTGCAGCTCAGGCTAGGGCAACGCGTGAGACTTCCACGCCGTGTGGGACGTGCCAGAACGGTGTTCGTGAACGTGTGCGAGGGCTGAGGAAATGAAGCTGCTCCAAAAGAGAGGGCAGTGCGTTTCCCTACACCCGGCATGCACAGAGGGGCTGTAACGGGCTCCGGGTCTGGACGTTGCTTAGCTGACCCAGGTGAGCCTGGGGTACTCAAGTGTTCCTGCGGGAATAGGGTGCCCAGGCTAGCGTCCTAGGTGTCCAGAAAACTGTGCTGCCGTTTAAGGAACGCAGAGCAGAGGCCAGCGCCTCATGGAAACTGCTGCACGCCTCTGCTTCTGCACGGCAAATCAGGGCCTTACTTCCAGGCATGTGTTCATGCTGGGTGTGCCGGTAGCGATATAGCAGGGTAAGATGCTGACTTTCTCCTCGAGCAGAGTGACTTCACGTACGAGGGCCTCGAAGTGCTCCAAGCACAGTGTTCTCTCATGGCAGCTCACACAAGGACCATGAGAAGTTTTCTGTGCATTTCGGGCTCACCAGCAAAGTTGTCCTGAGGCCGTTCGAGGACTCTGGAAATGTAGCTCTCCTCAAGGAACGTACAGTGTGTTGCCCATCACTGGGCACGCACAGAGGGCCTCCGAGGGATGCACCAATGGGCCTCGAAGTTGCTCAATCGGCCCACAGGGGTCTGGAGGTGCTCAGTGAACTTGCAGGAAAACGAGGCCTACCCGAGAGGCCTAGGAGTCCTCAGACGTGTACTTCCTTTAAAGTAAAGCATATAAGGGCCTAAGAACTCATGGAAACAGCTGCATGCCTCCCTTTCTGCCCGGCTACTAAGGGCCTATCCTGGAGGCAAGTTTTCACGTTGAGATTCCCTTTAGCTCTAGGGCTTGTCAGGCTGACCACCACCGCGGCCATGGAAGCCCCTGGTTTAGACAGAGCAAACTCATTTTCTCCCCAGAAGCATTCTTACAGTGTTTACAGGCCTGTCAAGAGGAGGGAATGGCAGGCACTTTCAATGCAGCGTGAACGCTGCCTTCAAAACGGGAAAGCAAGGCTAGTTCCAGCAGGTCCCCTTTTCCAGGGGCACACTCAGCATGCACCCCTGTGGCTTCTAACAAGTCCGAGGAGACACAGGTTACCCTGTGTTTCCTTCCCTGACTCAACTTCTCGAAGTAGGGTGTTCTGCATCATGCGAACTGCCTCAACCAAGGAACGCCGTAAGCTGCTCCTCTGGGCCTGTGGCTCTTCGAAAGCCTGCAGTGCCACAGGAAGAACAGGACTTCAACTGCAGTAAGAACGCAAGCTGACTTCCTCTAGGAGGCACGGAGACTTCAGGCAGGACGTCTTAGATGGAATGCGAAGACGAGGGTTACCCTGAGTGCAGCTCAGGCTAGGGCAACGCGTAAGACTTCAACGCCCTGTGGGACGTGCCAGAACGCTGTTCGTGAACGTGTGCGAGGGCTGAGGAAATGAAGCTGCTCCAAAAGAGAGGGCAGTGCGTTTCCCTACACCCGGCATGCACAGAGGGGCTGTAACGGGCTCCGGGTCTGGACGTTGCTTAGCTGACCCAGGTGAGCCTGGGGTACTCAAGTGTTCCTGCGGGAATAGGGTGCCCAGGCTAGCGTCCTAGGTGTCCAGAAAACTGTGCTGCCGTTCAAGGAACGCAGAGCAGAGGCCAGCGCCTCATGGAAACTGCTGCACGCCTCTGCTTCTGCACGGCAAATCAGGGCCTTACTTCCAGGCATGTGTTCATGCTGGGTGTGCCGGTAGCGATATAGCAGGGTAAGATGCTGACTTTCTCCTCGAGCAGAGTGACTTCACGTACGAGGGCCTCGAAGTACTCCAAGCACAGTGTTCTCTCATGGCAGCTCACACAAGGACCATGAGAAGTTTTCTGTGCACTTCGGACTCACCAGCAATGTTGTCCTGAGGCCGTTCGAGGACTCTGGAAATGTAGCTCTCCTCAAGGATCGTACAGTGTGTTGCCCATCCCTGGGCACGCACAGAGGGCCTCCGAGGGATGCACCAATGGGCCTCGAAGTTGCTCAACCGGCCCACAGGGGTCTGGAAGTGCTCAGTGAACTTGCAGGAAAACGAGGCCTACCCGAGAGGCCTAGGAGTCCTCAGACGTGTACTTCCTTTAAAGTAAAGCATATAAGGGACAAAGAACTCATGGAAATAGCTGCATGCCTCCCTTTCTGCACGGCTACTAAGGGCCTAACCTGGAGGCAACTTTTCACGTTGAGATTCCCTTTAGCTCTAGAGCTTGTCAGGCTGACCACCACCGCGGCCATGGAAGCCCCTGGTTTAGACAGAGCAAACTCATTTTCTCCCCAGAAGCATTCTTACAGTGTTTACAGGCCTGTCAAGAGGAGGGAATGGCAGGCACTTTCAATGCAGCGTGAACGCTACCTTCCAAATGGGAAAGCAAGGCTAGTTCCAACAGGTCCCCTTTTCCAGGGACACACTCAGCATGCACCCCTGTGGCTTCTAAGAAGTCCGAGGAGACACAGGTTACCCTGTGTTTCCTTCCCTGACTCAACTTCTCGAAGTAGGGTGTTCTGCATCATGCGAACTGCCTCAACCAAGGAACGCCGTAAGCTGCTCCCCTGGGCCTGTGGCTATTCGAAAGCCTGCAGTGCCACAGGAAGAACAGGACTTCAACTGCAGTAAGAACGCAAGCTGACTTCCTCTAGGAGGCACGGTGACTTCAGGCAGGACGTCTTAGATGGAATGCGAAGACGAGGGTTACCCTGAGTGCAGCTCAGGCTAGGGCAACGCGTAAGACTTCCACGCCGTGTGGGACGTGCCAGAACGGTGTTCGTGAACGTGTGCGAGGGCTGAGGAAATGAAGCTGCTCCAAAAGAGAGGGCAGTGCGTTTCCCTACACCCGGCATGCACAGAGGGGCTGTAACGGGCTCCGGGTCTGGACGTTGCTTAGCTGACCCAGGTGAGCCTGGGGTACTCAAGTGTTCCTGCGGGAATAGGGTGCCCAGGCTAGCGTCCTAGGTGTCCAGAAAACTGTGCTGCCGTTTAAGGAACGCAGAGCAGAGGCCAGCGCCTCATGGAAACTGCTGCACGCCTCTGCTTCTGCACGGCAAATCAGGGCCTTACTTCCAGGCATGTGTTCATGCTGGGTGTGCCGGTAGCGATATAGCAGGGTAAGATGCTGACTTTCTCCTCGAGCAGAGTGACTTCACGTACGAGGGCCTCGAAGTACTCCAAGCACAGTGTTCTCTCATGGCAGCTCACACAAGGACCATGAGAAGTTTTCTGTGCACTTCGGACTCACCAGCAATGTTGTCCTGAGGCCGTTCGAGGACTCTGGAAATGTAGCTCTCCTCAAGGAACGTACAGTGTGTTGCCCATCACTGGGAACGCACAGAGGGCCTCCGAGGGATGCACCAATGGGCCTCGAAGTTGCTCAGCCGGCCCACAGGGGTCTGGAGGTACTCAGTGAACTTGCAGGGAAAACGAGGTCTACCCGAGAGGCCTAGGAGTCCTCAGACGTGTACTTCCTTTAAAGTAAAGCATATAAGGGACTAAGAACTCATGGAAACAGCTGCATGCCTCCCTTTCTGCACGACTACTAAGGGCCTAACCTGGAGGCAAGTTTTCACGTTGAGATTCCCTTTAGCTCTAGAGCTTGTCAGGCTGACCACCACCGCGGCCATGGAAGCCCCTGGTTTAGACAGAGCAAACTCATTTTCTCCCCAGAAGTATTCTTACAGTGTTTACAGGCCTGTCAAGAGGAGGGAATGGCAGGCAGTTTCAATGCAGCGTGAACGCTTCCTTCAAAACGGGAAAGCAAGGCTAGTTCCAGCAGGTCCCCTTTTCCAGGGGCACACTCAGCATGCACCCCTGTGGCTTCTAACAAGTCCGAGGAGACACAGGTTACCCTGTGTTTCCTTCCCTGACTCAACTTCTCGAAGTAGGGTGTTCTGCATCATGCGAACTGCCTCAACCAAGGAACGCCGTAAGCTGCTCCTCTGGGCCTGTGGCTATTCGAAAGCCTGCAGTGCCACAGGAAAAACAGGACTTCAACTGCAGTAAGAACGCAAGCTGACTTCCTCTAGGAGGCACGGTGACTTCAGGCAGGACGTCTTAGGTGGAATGCGAAGACGAGGGTTACCCTGAGTGCAGCTCAGGCTAGGGCAACGCGTAAGACTTCAACGCCGTGTGGGACGTGCCAGAACGCTGTTCGTGAACGTGTGCGAGGGCTGAGGAAATGAAGCTGCTCCAAAAGAGAGGGCAGTGCGTTTCCCTACACCCGGCATGCACAGAGGGGCTGTAACGGGCTCCGGGTCTGGACGTTGCTTAGCTGACCCAGGTGAGCCTGGGGTACTCAAGTGTTCCTGCGGGAATAGGGTGCCCAGGCTAGCGTCCTAGGTGTCCAGAAAACTGTGCTGCCGTTTAAGGAACGCAGAGCAGAGGCCAGCGCCTCATGGAAACTGCTGCACGCCTCTGCTTCTGCACGGCAAATCAGGGCTTTACTTCCAGGCATGTGTTCATGCTGGGTGTGCCGGTAGCGATATAGCAGGGTAAGATGCTGACTTTCTCCTCGAGCAGAGTGACTTCACGTACGAGGGCCTCGAAGTACTCCAAGCACAGTGTTCTCTCATGGCAGCTCACACAAGGACCATGAGAAGTTTTCTGTGCACTTCGGACTCACCAGCAAAGTTGTCCTGAGGCCGTTCGAGGACTCTGGAAATGTAGCTCTCCTCAAGGAACGTACAGTGTGTTGCCCATCACTGGGCACGCACAGAGGGCCTCCGAGGGATGCACCAATGGGCCTCGAAGTTGCTCAGCCGGCCCACAGGGGTCTGGAGGTACTCAGTGAACTTGCAGGGAAAACGAGGCCTACCCGAGAGGCCTAGGAGTCCTCAGACGTGTACTTCCTTTAAAGTAAAGCATATAAGGGACTAAGAACTCATGGAAACAGCTGCATGCCTCCCTTTCTGCACGGCTACTAAGGGCCTAACCTGGAGGCAAGTTTTCACGTTGAGATTCCCTTTAGCTCTAGAGCTTGTCAGGCTGACCACCACCGCGGCCATGGAAGCCCCTGGTTTAGACAGAGCAAACTCATTTTCTCCCCAGAAGCATTCTTACAGTGTTTACAGGCCTGTCAAGAGGAGGGAATGGCAGGCAGTTTCAATGCAGCGTGAACGCTTCCTTCAAAACGGGAAAGCAAGGCTAGTTCCAGCAGGTCCCCTTTTCCAGGGACACACTCAGCATGCACCCCTGTGGCTTCTAAGAAGTCCGAGGAGACACAGGTTACCCTGTGTTTCCTTCCCTGACTCAACTTCTCGAAGTAGGGTGTTCTGCATCATGCGAACTGCCTCAACCAAGGAACGCCGTAAGCTGCTCCTCTGGGCCTGTGGCTATTCGAAAGCCTGCAGTGCCACAGGAAGAACAGGACTTCAACTGCAGTAAGAACGCAAGCTGACTTCCTCTAGGAGGCACGGTGACTTCAGGCAGGACGTCTTAGATGGAATGCGAAGACGAGGGTTACCCTGAGTGCAGCTCAGGCTAGGGCAACGCGTGAGACTTCCACGCCGTGTGGGACGTGCCAGAACGGTGTTCGTGAACGTGTGCGAGGGCTGAGGAAATGAAGCTGCTCCAAAAGAGAGGGCAGTGCGTTTCCCTACACCCGGCATGCACAGAGGGGCTGTAACGGGCTCCGGGTCTGGACGTTGCTTAGCTGACCCAGGTGAGCCTGGGGTACTCAAGTGTTCCTGCGGGAATAGGGTGCCCAGGCTAGCGTCCTAGGTGTCCAGAAAACTGTGCTGCCGTTCAAGGAACGCAGAGCAGAGGCCAGCGCCTCATGGAAACTGCTGCACGCCTCTGCTTCTGCACGGCAAATCAGGGCCTTACTTCCAGGCATGTGTTCATGCTGGGTGTGCCGGTAGCGATATAGCAGGGTAAGATGCTGACTTTCTCCTCGAGCAGAGTGACTTCACGTACGAGGGCCTCGAAGTGCTCCAAGCACAGTGTTCTCTCATGGCAGCTCACACAAGGACCATGAGAAGTTTTCTGTGCATTTCGGGCTCACCAGCAAAGTTGTCCTGAGGCCGTTCGAGGACTCTGGAAATGTAGCTCTCCTCAAGGAACGTACAGTGTGTTGCCCATCACTGGGCACGCACAGAGGGCCTCCGAGGGATGCACCAATGGGCCTCGAAGTTGCTCAATCGGCCCACAGGGGTCTGGAGGTGCTCAGTGAACTTGCAGGAAAACGAGGCCTACCCGAGAGGCCTAGGAGTCCTCAGACGTGTACTTCCTTTAAAGTAAAGCATATAAGGGCCTAAGAACTCATGGAAACAGCTGCATGCCTCCCTTTCTGCCCGGCTACTAAGGGCCTATCCTGGAGGCAAGTTTTCACGTTGAGATTCCCTTTAGCTCTAGGGCTTGTCAGGCTGACCACCACCGCGGCCATGGAAGCCCCTGGTTTAGACAGAGCAAACTCATTTTCTCCCCAGAAGCATTCTTACAGTGTTTACAGGCCTGTCAAGAGGAGGGAATGGCAGGCACTTTCAATGCAGCGTGAACGCTGCCTTCAAAACGGGAAAGCAAGGCTAGTTCCAGCAGGTCCCCTTTTCCAGGGGCACACTCAGCATGCACCCCTGTGGCTTCTAACAAGTCCGAGGAGACACAGGTTACCCTGTGTTTCCTTCCCTGACTCAACTTCTCGAAGTAGGGTGTTCTGCATCATGCGAACTGCCTCAACCAAGGAACGCCGTAAGCTGCTCCTCTGGGCCTGTGGCTATTCGAAAGCCTGCAGTGCCACAGGAAGAACAGGACTTCAACTGCAGTAAGAACGCAAGCTGACTTCCTCTAGGAGGCACGGAGACTTCAGGCAGGACGTCTTAGATGGAATGCGAAGACGAGGGTTACCCTGAGTGCAGCTCAGGCTAGGGCAACGCGTAAGACTTCAACGCCCTGTGGGACGTGCCAGAACGCTGTTCGTGAACGTGTGCGAGGGCTGAGGAAATGAAGCTGCTCCAAAAGAGAGCGCAGTGCGTTTCCCTACACCCGGCATGCACAGAGGGGCTGTAACGGGCTCCGGGTCTGGACGTTGCTTAGCTGACCCAGGTGAGCCTGGGGTACTCAAGTGTTCCTGCGGGAATAGGGTGCCCAGGCTAGCGTCCTAGGTGTCCAGAAAACTGTGCTGCCGTTCAAGGAACGCAGAGCAGAGGCCAGCGCCTCATGGAAACTGCTGCACGCCTCTGCTTCTGCACGGCAAATCAGGGCCTTACTTCCAGGCATGTGTTCATGCTGGGTGTGCCGGTAGCGATATAGCAGGGTAAGATGCTGACTTTCTCCTCGAGCAGAGTGACTTCACGTACGAGGGCCTCGAAGTACTCCAAGCACAGTGTTCTCTCATGGCAGCTCACACAAGGACCATGAGAAGTTTTCTGTGCACTTCGGACTCACCAGCAATGTTGTCCTGAGGCCGTTCGAGGACTCTGGAAATGTAGCTCTCCTCAAGGATCGTACAGTGTGTTGCCCATCCCTGGGCACGCACAGAGGGCCTCCGAGGGATGCACCAATGGGCCTCGAAGTTGCTCAACCGGCCCACAGGGGTCTGGAAGTGCTCAGTGAACTTGCAGGAAAACGAGGCCTACCCGAGAGGCCTAGGAGTCCTCAGACGTGTACTTCCTTTAAAGTAAAGCATATAAGGGACAAAGAACTCATGGAAATAGCTGCATGCCTCCCTTTCTGCACGGCTACTAAGGGCCTAACCTGGAGGCAACTTTTCACGTTGAGATTCCCTTTAGCTCTAGAGCTTGTCAGGCTGACCACCACCGCGGCCATGGAAGCCCCTGGTTTAGACAGAGCAAACTCATTTTCTCCCCAGAAGCATTCTTACAGTGTTTACAGGCCTGTCAAGAGGAGGGAATGGCAGGCACTTTCAATGCAGCGTGAACGCTACCTTCCAAATGGGAAAGCAAGGCTAGTTCCAACAGGTCCCCTTTTCCAGGGACACACTCAGCATGCACCCCTGTGGCTTCTAAGAAGTCCGAGGAGACACAGGTTACCCTGTGTTTCCTTCCCTGACTCAACTTCTCGAAGTAGGGTGTTCTGCATCATGCGAACTGCCTCAACCAAGGAACGCCGTAAGCTGCTCCCCTGGGCCTGTGGCTATTCGAAAGCCTGCAGTGCCACAGGAAGAACAGGACTTCAACTGCAGTAAGAACGCAAGCTGACTTCCTCTAGGAGGCACGGTGACTTCAGGCAGGACGTCTTAGATGGAATGCGAAGACGAGGGTTACCCTGAGTGCAGCTCAGGCTAGGGCAACGCGTAAGACTTCCACGCCGTGTGGGACGTGCCAGAACGGTGTTCGTGAACGTGTGCGAGGGCTGAGGAAATGAAGCTGCTCCAAAAGAGAGGGCAGTGCGTTTCCCTACACCCGGCATGCACAGAGGGGCTGTAACGGGCTCCGGGTCTGGACGTTGCTTAGCTGACCCAGGTGAGCCTGGGGTACTCAAGTGTTCCTGCGGGAATAGGGTGCCCAGGCTAGCGTCCTAGGTGTCCAGAAAACTGTGCTGCCGTTTAAGGAACGCAGAGCAGAGGCCAGCGCCTCATGGAAACTGCTGCACGCCTCTGCTTCTGCACGGCAAATCAGGGCCTTACTTCCAGGCATGTGTTCATGCTGGGTGTGCCGGTAGCGATATAGCAGGGTAAGATGCTGACTTTCTCCTCGAGCAGAGTGACTTCACGTACGAGGGCCTCGAAGTACTCCAAGCACAGTGTTCTCTCATGGCAGCTCACACAAGGACAATGAGAAGTTTTCTGTGCACTTCGGACTCACCAGCAATGTTGTCCTGAGGCCGTTCGAGGACTCTGGAAATGTAGCTCTCCTCAAGGAACGTACAGTGTGTTGCCCATCACTGGGAACGCACAGAGGGCCTCCGAGGGATGCACCAATGGGCCTCGAAGTTGCTCAGCCGGCCCACAGGGGTCTGGAGGTACTCAGTGAACTTGCAGGGAAAACGAGGTCTACCCGAGAGGCCTAGGAGTCCTCAGACGTGTACTTCCTTTAAAGTAAAGCATATAAGGGACTAAGAACTCATGGAAACAGCTGCATGCCTCCCTTTCTGCACGACTACTAAGGGCCTAACCTGGAGGCAAGTTTTCACGTTGAGATTCCCTTTAGCTCTAGAGCTTGTCAGGCTGACCACCACCGCGGCCATGGAAGCCCCTGGTTTAGACAGAGCAAACTCATTTTCTCCCCAGAAGTATTCTTACAGTGTTTACAGGCCTGTCAAGAGGAGGGAATGGCAGGCAGTTTCAATGCAGCGTGAACGCTTCCTTCAAAACGGGAAAGCAAGGCTAGTTCCAGCAGGTCCCCTTTTCCAGGGGCACACTCAGCATGCACCCCTGTGGCTTCTAACAAGTCCGAGGAGACACAGGTTACCCTGTGTTTCCTTCCCTGACTCAACTTCTCGAAGTAGGGTGTTCTGCATCATGCGAACTGCCTCAACCAAGGAACGCCGTAAGCTGCTCCTCTGGGCCTGTGGCTATTCGAAAGCCTGCAGTGCCACAGGAAAAACAGGACTTCAACTGCAGTAAGAACGCAAGCTGACTTCCTCTAGGAGGCACGGTGACTTCAGGCAGGACGTCTTAGATGGAATGCGAAGACGAGGGTTACCCTGAGTGCAGCTCAGGCTAGGGCAACGCGTGAGACTTCCACGCCGTGTGGGACGTGCCAGAACGGTGTTCGTGAACGTGTGCGAGGGCTGAGGAAATGAAGCTGCTCCAAAAGAGAGGGCAGTGCGTTTCCCTACACCCGGCATGCACAGAGGGGCTGTAACGGGCTCCGGGTCTGGACGTTGCTTAGCTGACCCAGGTGAGCCTGGGGTACTCAAGTGTTCCTGCGGGAATAGGGTGCCCAGGCTAGCGTCCTAGGTGTCCAGAAAACTGTGCTGCCGTTTAAGGAACGCAGAGCAGAGGCCAGCGCCTCATGGAAACTGCTGCACGCCTCTGCTTCTGCACGGCAAATCAGGGCCTTACTTCCAGGCATGTGTTCATGCTGGGTGTGCCGGTAGCGATATAGCAGGGTAAGATGCTGACTTTCTCCTCGAGCAGAGTGACTTCACGTACGAGGGCCTCGAAGTGCTCCAAGCACAGTGTTCTCTCATGGCAGCTCACACAAGGACCATGAGAAGTTTTCTGTGCATTTCGGGCTCACCAGCAAAGTTGTCCTGAGGCCGTTCGAGGACTCTGGAAATGTAGCTCTCCTCAAGGAACGTACAGTGTGTTGCCCATCACTGGGCACGCACAGAGGGCCTCCGAGGGATGCACCAATGGGCCTCGAAGTTGCTCAATCGGCCCACAGGGGTCTGGAGGTGCTCAGTGAACTTGCAGGAAAACGAGGCCTACCCGAGAGGCCTAGGAGTCCTCAGACGTGTACTTCCTTTAAAGTAAAGCATATAAGGGCCTAAGAACTCATGGAAACAGCTGCATGCCTCCCTTTCTGCCCGGCTACTAAGGGCCTATCCTGGAGGCAAGTTTTCACGTTGAGATTCCCTTTAGCTCTAGGGCTTGTCAGGCTGACCACCACCGCGGCCATGGAAGCCCCTGGTTTAGACAGAGCAAACTCATTTTCTCCCCAGAAGCATTCTTACAGTGTTTACAGGCCTGTCAAGAGGAGGGAATGGCAGGCACTTTCAATGCAGCGTGAACGCTGCCTTCAAAACGGGAAAGCAAGGCTAGTTCCAGCAGGTCCCCTTTTCCAGGGGCACACTCAGCATGCACCCCTGTGGCTTCTAACAAGTCCGAGGAGACACAGGTTACCCTGTGTTTCCTTCCCTGACTCAACTTCTCGAAGTAGGGTGTTCTGCATCATGCGAACTGCCTCAACCAAGGAACGCCGTAAGCTGCTCCTCTGGGCCTGTGGCTCTTCGAAAGCCTGCAGTGCCACAGGAAGAACAGGACTTCAACTGCAGTAAGAACGCAAGCTGACTTCCTCTAGGAGGCACGGTGACTTCAGGCAGGACGTCTTAGGTGGAATGCGAAGACGAGGGTTACCCTGAGTGCAGCTCAGGCTAGGGCAACGCGTAAGACTTCAACGCCGTGTGGGACGTGCCAGAACGCTGTACGTGAACGTGTGCGAGGGCTGAGGAAATGAAGCTGCTCCAAAAGAGAGGGCAGTGCGTTTCCCTACACCCGGCATGCACAGAGGGGCTGTAACGGGCTCCGGGTCTGGACGTTGCTTAGCTGACCCAGGTGAGCCTGGGGTACTCAAGTGTTCCTGCGGGAATAGGGTGCCCAGGCTAGCGTCCTAGGTGTCCAGAAAACTGTGCTGCCGTTCAAGGAACGCAGAGCAGAGGCCAGCGCCTCATGGAAACTGCTGCACGCCTCTGCTTCTGCACGGCAAATCAGGGCCTTACTTCCAGGCATGTGTTCATGCTGGGTGTGCCGGTAGCGATATAGCAGGGTAAGATGCTGACTTTCTCCTCGAGCAGAGTGACTTCACGTACGAGGGCCTCGAAGTACTCCAAGCACAGTGTTCTCTCATGGCAGCTCACACAAGGACCATGAGAAGTTTTCTGTGCACTTCGGACTCACCAGCAAAGTTGTCCTGAGGCCGTTCGAGGACTCTGGAAATGTAGCTCTCCTCAAGGAACGTACAGTGTGTTGCCCATCACTGGGCACGCACAGAGGGCCTCCGAGGGATGCACCAATGGGCCTCGAAGTTGCTCAGCCGGCCCACAGGGGTCTGGAGGTACTCAGTGAACTTGCAGGGAAAACGAGGCCTACCCGAGAGGCCTAGGAGTCCTCAGACGTGTACTTCCTTTAAAGTAAAGCATATAAGGGACTAAGAACTCATGGAAACAGCTGCATGCCTCCCTTTCTGCCCGGCTACTAAGGGCCTATCCTGGAGGCAAGTTTTCACGTTGAGATTCCCTTTAGCTCTAGGGCTTGTCAGGCTGACCACCACCGCGGCCATGGAAGCCCCTGGTTTAGACAGAGCAAACTCATTTTCTCCCCAGAAGCATTCTTACAGTGTTTACAGGCCTGTCAAGAGGAGGGAATGGCAGGCACTTTCAATGCAGCGTGAACGCTGCCTTCAAAACGGGAAAGCAAGGCTAGTTCCAGCAGGTCCCCTTTTCCAGGGGCACACTCAGCATGCACCCCTGTGGCTTCTAACAAGTCCGAGGAGACACAGGTTACCCTGTGTTTCCTTCCCTGACTCAACTTCTCGAAGTAGGGTGTTCTGCATCATGCGAACTGCCTCAACCAAGGAACGCCGTAAGCTGCTCCTCTGGGTCTGTGGCTATTCGAAAGCCTGCAGTGCCACAGGAAGAACAGGACTTCAACTGCAGTAAGAACGCAAGCTGACTTCCTCTAGGAGGCACGGTGACTTCAGGCAGGACGTCTTAGATGGAATGCGAAGACGAGGGTTACCCTGAGTGCAGCTCAGGCTAGGGCAACGCGTAAGACTTGCACGCCGTGTGGGACGTGCCAGAACGGTGTTCGTGAACGTGTGCGAGGGCTGAGGAAATGAAGCTGCTCCAAAAGAGAGGGCAGTGCGTTTCCCTACACCCGGCATGCACAGAGGGGCTGTAACGGGCTCCGGGTCTGGACGTTGCTTAGCTGACCCAGGTGAGCCTGGGGTACTCAAGTGTTCCTGCGGGAATAGGGTGCCCAGGCTAGCGTCCTAGGTGTCCAGAAAACTGTGCTGCCGTTCAAGGAACGCAGAGCAGAGGCCAGCGCCTCATGGAAACTGCTGCACGCCTCTGCTTCTGCACGGCAAATCAGGGCCTTACTACCAGGCATGTGTTCATGCTGGGTGTGCCGGTAGCGATATAGCAGGGTAAGATGCTGACTTTCTCCTCGAGCAGAGTGACTTCACGTACGAGGGCCTCGAAGTACTCCAAGCACAGTGTTCTCTCATGGCAGCTCACACAAGGACCATGAGAAGTTTTCTGTGCACTTCGGACTCACCAGCAAAATTGTCCTGAGGCCGTTCGAGGACTCTGGAAATGTAGCTCTCCTCAAGGAACGTACAGTGTGTTGCCCATCACTGGGCACGCACAGAGGGCCTCCGAGGGATGCACCAATGGGCCTCGAAATTGCTCAGCCGGCCCACAGGGGTCTGGAGGTACTCAGTGAACTTGCAGGAAAACGAGGTCTACCCGAGAGGCCTAGGAGTCCTCAGACGTGTACTTCCTTTAAAGTAAAGCATATAAGGGACAAAGAACTCATGGAAATAGCTGCATGCCTCCCTTTCTGCACGGCTACTAAGGGCCTAACCTGGAGGCAACTTTTCACGTTGAGATTCCCTTTAGCTCTAGAGCTTGTCAGGCTGACCACCACCGCGGCCATGGAAGCCCCTGGTTTAGACAGAGCAAACTCATTTTCTCCCCAGAAGCATTCTTACAGTGTTTACAGGCCTGTCAAGAGGAGGGAATGGCAGGCAGTTTCAATGCAGCGTGAACGCTTCCTTCAAAACGGGAAAGCAAGGCTAGTTCCAGCAGGTCCCCTTTTCCAGGGGCACACTCAGCATGCACCCCTGTGGCTTCTAACAAGTCCGAGGAGACACAGGTTACCCTGTGTTTCCTTCCCTGACTCAACTTCTCGAAGTAGGGTGTTCTGCATCATGCGAACTGCCTCAACCAAGGAACGCCGTAAGCTGCTCCTCTGGGCCTGTGGCTATTCGGAAGCCTGCAGTGCCACAGGAAGAACAGGACTTCAACTGCAGTAAGAACGCAAGCTGACATCCTCTAGGAGGCACGGTGACTTCAGGCAGGACGTCTTAGATGGAATGCGAAGACGAGGGTTACCCTGAGTGCAGCTCAGGCTAGGGCAACGCGTAAGACTTCCACGCCGTGTGGGACGTGCCAGAACGGTGTTCGTGAACGTGTGCGAGGGCTGAGGAAATGAAGCTGCTCCAAAAGAGAGGGCAGTGCGTTTCCCTACAACCGGCATGCACAGAGGGGCTGTAACGGGCTCCGGGTCTGGACGTTGCTTAGCTGACCCAGGTGAGCCTGGGGTACTCAAGTGTTCCTGCGGGAATAGGGTGCCCAGGCTAGCGTCCTAGGTGTCCAGAAAACTGTGCTGCCGTTTAAGGAACGCAGAGCAGAGGCCAGCGCCTCATGGAAACTGCTGCACGCCTCTGCTTCTGCACGGCAAATCAGGGCCTTACTTCCAGGCATGTGTTCATGCTGGGTGTGCCGGTAGCGATATAGCAGGGTAAGATGCTGACTTTCTCCTCGAGCAGAGTGACTTCACGTACGAGGGCCTCGAAGTACTCCAAGCACAGTGTTCTCTCATGGCAGCGCACACAAGGACCATGAGAAGTTTTCTGTGCACTTCGGACTCACCAGCAATGTTGTCCTGAGGCCGTTCCAGGACTCTGGAAATGTAGCTCTCCTCAAGGAACGTACAGTGTGTTACCCATCACTGGGCACGCACAGAGGGCCTCCGAGGGATGCACCAATGGGCCTCGAAATTGCTCAGCCGGCCCACAGGGGTCTGGAGGTACTCAGTGAACTTACAGGAAAACGAGGTCTACCCGAGAGGCCTAGGAGTCCTCAGACGTGTACTTCCTTTAAAGTAAAGCATATAAGGGACAAAGAACTCATGGAAATAGCTGCATGCCTCCCTTTCTGCACGGCTACTAAGGGCCTAACCTGGAGGCAACTTTTCACGTTGAGATTCCCTTTAGCTCTAGAGCTTGTCAGGCTGACCACCACCGCGGCCATGGAAGCCCCTGGTTTAGACAGAGCAAACTCATTTTCTCCCCAGAAGCATTCTTACAGTGTTTACAGGCCTGTCAAGAGGAGGGAATGGCAGGCAGTTTCAATGCAGCGTGAACGCTTCCTTCAAAACGGGAAAGCAAGGCTAGTTCCAGCAGGTCCACTTTTCCAGGGGCACACTCAGCATGCACCCCTGTGGCTTCTAACAAGTCCGAGGAGACACAGGTTACCCTGTGTTTCCTTCCCTGACTCAACTTCTCGAAGTAGGGTGTTCTGCATCATGCGAACTGCCTCAACCAAGGAACGCCGTAAGCTGCTCCTCTGGGCCTGTGGCTATTCGAAAGCCTGCAGTGCCACAGGAAGAACAGGACTTCAACTGCAGTAAGAACGCAAGCTGACTTCCTCTAGGAGGCACGGTGACTTCAGGCAGGACGTCTTAGGTGGAATGCGAAGACGAGGGTTACCCTGAGTGCAGCTCAGGCTAGGGCAACGCGTAAGACTTGCACGCCGTGTGGGACGTGCCAGAACGGTGTTCGTGAACGTGTGCGAGGGCTGAGGAAATGAAGCTGCTCCAAAAGAGAGGGCAGTGCGTTTCCCTACACCCGGCATGCACAGAGGGGCTGTAACGGGCTCCGGGTCTGGACGTTGCTTAGCTGACCCAGGTGAGCCTGGGGTACTCAAGTGTTCCTGCGGGAATAGGGTGCCCAGGCTAGCGTCCTAGGTGTCCAGAAAACTGTGCTGCCGTTCAAGGAACGCAGAGCAGAGGCCAGCGCCTCATGGAAACTGCTGCACGCCTCTGCTTCTGCACGGCAAATCAGGGCCTTACTTCCAGGCATGTGTTCATGCTGGGTGTGCCGGTAGCGATATAGCAGGGTAAGATGTTGACTTTCTCCTCGAGCAGAGTGACTTCACGTACGAGGGCCTCGAAGTGCTCCAAGCACAGTGTTCTCTCATGGCAGCTCACACAAGGACCATGAGAAGTTTTCTGTGCACTTCGGACTCACCAGCAATGTTGTCCTGAGGCCGTTCGAGGACTCTGGAAATGTCGCTCTCCTCAAGGAACGTACATTGTGTTGCCCATCACTGGGCACGCACAGAGGGCCTCCGAGGGATGCACCAATGGGCCTCGAAATTGCTCAGCCGGCCCACAGGGGTCTGGAGGTACTCAGTGAACTTGCAGGAAAACGAGGTCTACCCGAGAGGCCTAGGAGTCCTCAGACGTGTACTTCCTTTAAAGTAAAGCATATAAGGGACAAAGAACTCATGGAAATAGCTGCATGCCTCCCTTTCTGCACGGCTACTAAGGGCCTAACCTGGAGGCAACTTTTCACGTTGAGATTCCCTTTAGCTCTAGAGCTTGTCAGGCTGACCACCACCGCGGCCATGGAAGCCCCTGGTTTAGACAGAGCAAACTCATTTTCTCCCCAGAAGCATTCTTACAGTGTTTACAGGCCTGTCAAGAGGAGGGAATGGCAGGCAGTTTCAATGCAGCGTGAACGCTTCCTTCAAAACGGGAAAGCAAGGCTAGTTCCAGCAGGTCCCCTTTTCCAGGGGCACACTCAGCATGCACCCCTGTGGCTTCTAACAAGTCCGAGGAGACACAGGTTACCCTGTGTTTCCTTCCCTGACTCAACTTCTCGAAGTAGGGTGTTCTGCATCATGCGAACTGCCTCAACCAAGGAACGCCGTAAGCTGCTCCTCTGGGCCTGTGGCTATTCGAAAGCCTGCAGTGCCACAGGAAAAACAGGACTTCAACTGCAGTAAGAACGCAAGCTGACTTCCTCTAGGAGGCACGGTGACTTCAGGCAGGACGTCTTAGGTGGAATGCGAAGACGAGGGTTACCCTGAGTGCAGCTCAGGCTAGGGCAACGCGTAAGACTTGCACGCCGTGTGGGACGTGCCAGAACGGTGTTCGTGAACGTGTGCGAGGGCTGAGGAAATGAAGCTGCTCCAAAAGAGAGGGCAGTGCGTTTCCCTACACCCGGCATGCACAGAGGGGCTGTAACGGGCTCCGGGTCTGGACGTTGCTTAGCTGACCCAGGTGAGCCTGGGGTACTCAAGTGTTCCTGCGGGAATAGGGTGCCCAGGCTAGCGTCCTAGGTGTCCAGAAAACTGTGCTGCCGTTCAAGGAACGCAGAGCAGAGGCCAGCGCCTCATGGAAACTGCTGCACGCCTCTGCTTCTGCACGGCAAATCAGGGCCTTACTTCCAGGCATGTGTTCATGCTGGGTGTGCCGGTAGCGATATAGCAGGGTAAGATGCTGACTTTCTCCTCGAGCAGAGTGACTTCACGTACGAGGGCCTCGAAGTACTCCAAGCACAGTGTTCTCTCATGGCAGCTCACACAAGGACCATGAGAAGTTTTCTGTGCACTTCGGACTCACCAGCAAAGTTGTCCTGAGGCCGTTCGAGGACTCTGGAAATGTAGCTCTCCTCAAGGAACGTACAGTGTGTTGCCCATCACTGGGCACGCACAGAGGGCCTCCGAGGGATGCACCAATGGGCCTCGAAATTGCTCAGCCGGCCCACAGGGGTCTGGAGGTACTCAGTGAACTTGCAGGAAAACGAGGTCTACCCGAGAGGCCTAGGAGTCCTCAGACGTGTACTTCCTTTAAAGTAAAGCATATAAGGGACAAAGAACTCATGGAAATAGCTGCATGCCTCCCTTTCTGCACGGCTACTAAGGGCCTAACCTGGAGGCAACTTTTCACGTTGAGATTCCCTTTAGCTCTAGAGCTTGTCAGGCTGACCACCACCGCGGCCATGGAAGCCCCTGGTTTAGACAGAGCAAACTCATTTTCTCCCCAGAAGCATTCTTACAGTGTTTACAGGCCTGTCAAGAGGAGGGAATGGCAGGCAGTTTCAATGCAGCGTGAACGCTTCCTTCAAAACGGGAAAGCAAGGCTAGTTCCAGCAGGTCCCCTTTTCCAGGGGCACACTCAGCATGCACCCCTGTGGCTTCTAACAAGTCCGAGGAGACACAGGTTACCCTGTGTTTCCTTCCCTGACTCAACTTCTCGAAGTAGGGTGTTCTGCATCATGCGAACTGCCTCAACCAAGGAACGCCGTAAGCTGCTCCTCTGGGCCTGTGGCTATTCGGAAGCCTGCAGTGCCACAGGAAGAACAGGACTTCAACTGCAGTAAGAACGCAAGCTGACATCCTCTAGGAGGCACGGTGACTTCAGGCAGGACGTCTTAGATGGAATGCGAAGACGAGGGTTACCCTGAGTGCAGCTCAGGCTAGGGCAACGCGTAAGACTTCCACGCCGTGTGGGACGTGCCAGAACGGTGTTCGTGAACGTGTGCGAGGGCTGAGGAAATGAAGCTGCTCCAAAAGAGAGGGCAGTGCGTTTCCCTACAACCGGCATGCACAGAGGGGCTGTAACGGGCTCCGGGTCTGGACGTTGCTTAGCTGACCCAGGTGAGCCTGGGGTACTCAAGTGTTCCTGCGGGAATAGGGTGCCCAGGCTAGCGTCCTAGGTGTCCAGAAAACTGTGCTGCCGTTTAAGGAACGCAGAGCAGAGGCCAGCGCCTCATGGAAACTGCTGCACGCCTCTGCTTCTGCACGGCAAATCAGGGCCTTACTTCCAGGCATGTGTTCATGCTGGGTGTGCCGGTAGCGATATAGCAGGGTAAGATGCTGACTTTCTCCTCGAGCAGAGTGACTTCACGTACGAGGGCCTCGAAGTACTCCAAGCACAGTGTTCTCTCATGGCAGCGCACACAAGGACCATGAGAAGTTTTCTGTGCACTTCGGACTCACCAGCAATGTTGTCCTGAGGCCGTTCCAGGACTCTGGAAATGTAGCTCTCCTCAAGGAACGTACAGTGTGTTACCCATCACTGGGCACGCACAGAGGGCCTCCGAGGGATGCACCAATGGGCCTCGAAATTGCTCAGCCGGCCCACAGGGGTCTGGAGGTACTCAGTGAACTTACAGGAAAACGAGGTCTACCCGAGAGGCCTAGGAGTCCTCAGACGTGTACTTCCTTTAAAGTAAAGCATATAAGGGACAAAGAACTCATGGAAATAGCTGCATGCCTCCCTTTCTGCACGGCTACTAAGGGCCTAACCTGGAGGCAACTTTTCACGTTGAGATTCCCTTTAGCTCTAGAGCTTGTCAGGCTGACCACCACCGCGGCCATGGAAGCCCCTGGTTTAGACAGAGCAAACTCATTTTCTCCCCAGAAGCATTCTTACAGTGTTTACAGGCCTGTCAAGAGGAGGGAATGGCAGGCAGTTTCAATGCAGCGTGAACGCTTCCTTCAAAACGGGAAAGCAAGGCTAGTTCCAGCAGGTCCACTTTTCCAGGGGCACACTCAGCATGCACCCCTGTGGCTTCTAACAAGTCCGAGGAGACACAGGTTACCCTGTGTTTCCTTCCCTGACTCAACTTCTCGAAGTAGGGTGTTCTGCATCATGCGAACTGCCTCAACCAAGGAACGCCGTAAGCTGCTCCTCTGGGCCTGTGGCTATTCGAAAGCCTGCAGTGCCACAGGAAGAACAGGACTTCAACTGCAGTAAGAACGCAAGCTGACTTCCTCTAGGAGGCACGGTGACTTCAGGCAGGACGTCTTAGGTGGAATGCGAAGACGAGGGTTACCCTGAGTGCAGCTCAGGCTAGGGCAACGCGTAAGACTTGCACGCCGTGTGGGACGTGCCAGAACGGTGTTCGTGAACGTGTGCGAGGGCTGAGGAAATGAAGCTGCTCCAAAAGAGAGGGCAGTGCGTTTCCCTACACCCGGCATGCACAGAGGGGCTGTAACGGGCTCCGGGTCTGGACGTTGCTTAGCTGACCCAGGTGAGCCTGGGGTACTCAAGTGTTCCTGCGGGAATAGGGTGCCCAGGCTAGCGTCCTAGGTGTCCAGAAAACTGTGCTGCCGTTCAAGGAACGCAGAGCAGAGGCCAGCGCCTCATGGAAACTGCTGCACGCCTCTGCTTCTGCACGGCAAATCAGGGCCTTACTTCCAGGCATGTGTTCATGCTGGGTGTGCCGGTAGCGATATAGCAGGGTAAGATGTTGACTTTCTCCTCGAGCAGAGTGACTTCACGTACGAGGGCCTCGAAGTGCTCCAAGCACAGTGTTCTCTCATGGCAGCTCACACAAGGACCATGAGAAGTTTTCTGTGCACTTCGGACTCACCAGCAATGTTGTCCTGAGGCCGTTCGAGGACTCTGGAAATGTCGCTCTCCTCAAGGAACGTACATTGTGTTGCCCATCACTGGGCACGCACAGAGGGCCTCCGAGGGATGCACCAATGGGCCTCGAAATTGCTCAGCCGGCCCACAGGGGTCTGGAGGTACTCAGTGAACTTGCAGGAAAACGAGGTCTACCCGAGAGGCCTAGGAGTCCTCAGACGTGTACTTCCTTTAAAGTAAAGCATATAAGGGACAAAGAACTCATGGAAATAGCTGCATGCCTCCCTTTCTGCACGGCTACTAAGGGCCTAACCTGGAGGCAACTTTTCACGTTGAGATTCCCTTTAGCTCTAGAGCTTGTCAGGCTGACCACCACCGCGGCCATGGAAGCCCCTGGTTTAGACAGAGCAAACTCATTTTCTCCCCAGAAGCATTCTTACAGTGTTTACAGGCCTGTCAAGAGGAGGGAATGGCAGGCAGTTTCAATGCAGCGTGAACGCTTCCTTCAAAACGGGAAAGCAAGGCTAGTTCCAGCAGGTCCCCTTTTCCAGGGGCACACTCAGCATGCACCCCTGTGGCTTCTAACAAGTCCGAGGAGACACAGGTTACCCTGTGTTTCCTTCCCTGACTCAACTTCTCGAAAGGGTGTTCTGCATCATGCGAACTGCCTCAACCAAGGAACGCCGTAAGCTGCTCCTCTGGGCCTGTGGCTATTCGAAAGCCTGCAGTGCCACAGGAAGAACAGGACTTCAACTGCAGTAAGAACGCAAGCTGACTTCCTCTAGGAGGCACGGTGACTTCAGGCAGGACGTCTTAGGTGGAATGCGAAGACGAGGGTTACCCTGAGTGCAGCTCAGGCTAGGGCAACGCGTAAGACTTGCACGCCGTGTGGGACGTGCCAGAACGGTGTTCGTGAACGTGTGCGAGGGCTGAGGAAATGAAGCTGCTCCAAAAGAGAGGGCAGTGCGTTTCCCTACACCCGGCATGCACAGAGGGGCTGTAACGGGCTCCGGGTCTGGACGTTGCTTAGCTGACCCAGGTGAGCCTGGGGTACTCAAGTGTTCCTGCGGGAATAGGGTGCCCAGGCTAGCGTCCTAGGTGTCCAGAAAACTGTGCTGCCGTTCAAGGAACGCAGAGCAGAGGCCAGCGCCTCATGGAAACTGCTGCACGCCTCTGCTTCTGCACGGCAAATCAGGGCCTTACTTCCAGGCATGTGTTCATGCTGGGTGTGCCGGTAGCGATATAGCAGGGTAAGATGCTGACTTTCTCCTCGAGCAGAGTGACTTCACGTACGTGGGCCTCGAAGTGCTCCAAGCACAGTGTTCTCTCATGGCAGCTCACACAAGGACCATGAGAAGTTTTCTGTGCACTTCGGACTCACCAGCAATGTTGTCCTGAGGCCGTTCGAGGACTCTGGAAATGTAGCTCTCCTCAAGGAACGTACAGTGTGTTGCCCATCACTGGGCACGCACAGAGGGCCTCCGAGGGATGCACCAATGGGCCTCGAAATTGCTCAGCCGGCCCACAGGGGTCTGGAGGTACTCAGTGAACTTGCAGGAAAACGAGGTCTACCCGAGAGGCCTAGGAGTCCTCAGACGTGTACTTCCTTTAAAGTAAAGCATATAAGGGACAAAGAACTCATGGAAATAGCTGCATGCCTCCCTTTCTGCACGGCTACTAAGGGCCTAACCTGGAGGCAACTTTTCACGTTGAGATTCCCTTTAGCTCTAGAGCTTGTCAGGCTGACCACCACCGCGGCCATGGAAGCCCCTGGTTTAGACAGAGCAAACTCATTTTCTCCCCAGAAGCATTCTTACAGTGTTTACAGGCCTGTCAAGAGGAGGGAATGGCAGGCACTTTCAATGCAGCGTGAACGCTGCCTTCAAAACGGGAAAGCAAGGCTAGTTCCAACAGGTCCCCTTTTCCAGGGGCACACTCAGCATGCACCCCTGTGGCTTCTAAGAAGTCCGAGGAGACACAGGTTACCCTGTGTTTCCTTCCCTGACTCAACTTCTCGAAGTAGGGTGTTCTGCATCATGCGAACTGCCTCAACCAAGGAACGCCGTAAGCTGCTCCTCTGGGCCTGTGGCTATTCGAAAGCCTGCAGTGCCACAGGAAGAACAGGACTTCAACTGCAGTAAGAACGCAAGCTGACTTCCTCTAGGAGGCACGGTGACTTCAGGCAGGACGTCTTAGGTGGAATGCGAAGACGAGGGTTACCCTGAGTGCAGCTCAGGCTAGGGCAACGCGTAAGACTTCAACGCCGTGTGGGACGTGCCAGAACGCTGTTCGTGAACGTGTGCGAGGGCTGAGGAAATGAAGCTGCTCCAAAAGAGAGGGCAGTGCGTTTCCCTACACCCGGCATGCACAGAGGGGCTGTAACGGGCTCCGGGTCTGGACGTTGCTTAGCTGACCCAGGTGAGCCTGGGGTACTCAAGTGTTCCTGCGGGAATAGGGTGCCCAGGCTAGCGTCCTAGGTGTCCAGAAAACTGTGCTGCCGTTCAAGGAACGCAGAGCAGAGGCCAGCGCCTCATGGAAACTGCTGCACGCCTCTGCTTCTGCACGGCAAATCAGGGCCTTACTTCCAGGCATGTGTTCATGCTGGGTGTGCCGGTAGCGATATAGCAGGGTAAGATGCTGACTTTCTCCTCGAGCAGAGTGACTTCACGTACGAGGGCCTCGAAGTGCTCCAAGCACAGTGTTCTCTCATGGCAGCTCAC